>NC_090703.1:52383601-53034283 GCF_040954835.1 Lepisosteus oculatus
GAGAAACATTCAGTGCTCTTGGGGCACAATTTACCTGTTGCCATGGTGCTCCGCAAAAGCATCTACCTAGCCACTGATTCAGTCTCTGTGACTATTTAATTTAACAGGGCAGTACAGAATAATACAACAGCCCTTCTTTAATTAAACATGGAGCCTGACTTAACACATGAGAGCACCAGAAGGAATACTGAATGGTTTAATCACGGAGGCCAATGTTATTAAAATGATTCTGATGGTTAAAGATACTAATATTGTGGAAGACAGGGAGATTATTAAAAAACCTGATTCTGCTGTTATTAGTCTTTAAAATGAGACATTAGGAGAAAAAATCGCCCACAATAGAGGTAAATAGTGTAGGTGTTAATTTTACGTTTTGCCGGAATAAGAAATTATAGAGTGGTTTGAAAGGGTGACATTTTGATCATTGTTAAAACAGAAGGAGAAACACATACTCGTGGAGAGGTTTCATCCCAATCTCAAATTGCAATCATGGAAGACAACGGCATG
The DNA here is from genome assembly GCF_040954835.1 of Lepisosteus oculatus. NCBI lineage: Eukaryota > Metazoa > Chordata > Actinopteri > Semionotiformes > Lepisosteidae > Lepisosteus > Lepisosteus oculatus. Next base: position 52,384,109 of record NC_090703.1, read on the forward strand.
TTGCTGTGCTAGTGTTAATGCATATTTTTTACCTCATTAGATTGTTGGACAAGCCAATTCTTTTATTCTGATTGATATTTGATCATAGTTTCCCTTCTGTTTCCTGTCATGAACCAGATCACCTCTTTTCAAATGCAAATAAAGAAAACATTTGTTTGTCTTGTCTCATTAACATGTCAGTATTCTTTACAGCTGTGGACAAAGATTCTGTATATCCTTTGCAAATAGCCTCCTGTCCTTATCAGAGAAGCAGATTTGTAGCAGTAATGTTTGCTTAATTTAACAAACCAGGGCTTCCTCTAATTGTGACATCTCAGTGCACTTTTGTTTTGTGGAGTAACAACATTATTTACCAACCACTTGACATTCTTATTAGTAGAATAGATTGTACATAATTTTGTCCATACTGTTTATAGAGTCATACCACATAGTTCTATTACTGCCTTGGCTGTGGCCATAATTTTGATCCTCCCTGTAGTGGTTTACAAAGCTATATTCTTGCAATATGTTACACATTTTTATACAGCATATAGCATTTCATTTACAGATTTAATATATATATATATCATTTCTGTTAGATACAGTACAATATAACATAATATCCTTACTAATCTCAAGGCTGGTGGTATAGCTGTCCCATGACAAAGAATTGCATATCTTTGACTAATGCATTAAGAGAAATTTCATCTTACAAAATCAATTTTTTTGCCAGTTTGTTTGGCTGGTCTAAACGAATCCTTCTAAAGCCTGACTTATTTTGAAGCATTATTGTTAATAGATATACATCGTATCTTCCTTTAAATAGTTCTTGGTATGGTGAAGCAGTAAAAGGAACATCTTTAAGGGTTCTCAAGTTTAGATTTGCTGTCAGATCTTTTACATTGGTCACAATAACATTTTCTTAGAACTAATTAGTCTTTCAGTGAGATATAGTATTGCTATAAATCTTTTAAACCTGTATCTTTTTTTCAGCATGTATTTTTTCAAATCAATGTTTAATATAGTCTTCCGTGATGGAAGAAAATAAAATTCTGTAACAACTGTCTTCTGCATTGGGTCTAAACATTATTTTAAAAGAAATTTGAAATAAAAAATGTATCGCTTAGGTTAATACAGCTGTTGTGTGCAGCTGGTTTTCCAATTGTTAGTTATTCTAAGGTAAAAACGATCTGCAGTTTACACTGCAGGCTTTCTAAAAAATAAAAAATACTCTTGAAAGCCAGAGAGCAGGCAACATATCGCTGCAAACTGCACACCCTACGATTTAACAGCACAAACTTAACATTCTCTCCATCCAAAAAAAGTGTCCTTTGAAAAGAAAATCAATATTAAAAGCAAAGTCTAAAAAGTTCGCTTGGGGCGGTGTTTGGGCAGGGACTTTGAAATGTGGGTTTGCCTGTGGAGACAATATTATAGGGAATGCTAGCTTCCTGATGGGTAGTTTCATAGCATCCCTGCTTCTCATAGAGTTCTCTGTCACTTATAAATGTTTCATTATCCCTTTGTTCAAAATACACATTCTCTTCACTTCACTTACAGCACATAACAGATGGACCTAAGGTGTTCAATCTATATTTAAAGACTCCATTTTCTGGAGCACCAAACCTCCTTACCAAAAAGTCTAAGCTTCCTCATTTGTTTTCAAACACAGAGCCCTTGTGCTACTGAGTTCTGATTTTTCTCACATCACAGTCAAATGGCCTGTGTGCATGTGGAGCCCAGATAGAAACGCATGGCTGCTCACATAACTAAAAAGGAGCAGTCCGGGGCCAAGAAACAGGGAAGCACAGAGCATGTCAGGAGAGAAGGCAAAAAGTAGCCGACCGCGTGTAACTGGCAGAAGAGAAGAGAGAGAAGCCATTGGTTGTGCCAGTGGTACTGTGCATTTCTATCTGTGAGTTTCTACCCATCTTCAGCAAGAAACATCTGAGCTAAAACCTGTGCAGATATTGACTGGGAATTGGATTTGAATTTCAACAATTGTTTTATGAAGATGAGAAGATGTCTTAATAGATCCCTTGGTGACAAATTGCAAAGCAATACCATGATATTGGCGAACTGCATCTGGTTGTTTCTTGTAAATAATTTATTTTCCTGATGGATGTATTGGTCTGAACCTGATAAAAGGCATCTTGCAGGCAATGAAACCCGGGCCATTAAGTTAAAAATTATAAATGAATCTATTGGTTGCCACGTTTGTCTTTTTATTTGTGGCAATTACAGGTAGGTAACAGCTCACGCTGCAGGATAGCTGCACAGGGATGGAGCAGTGAGTAGGGGCTCCAGACCCAGCAGCAGGGCAGTGGCCTGTGGGTTCCCAGGTGGGCCAGGTACTTGAGCAAGGTGCTTCACTCTCTTCACCCCAGGAAATGCCCTGCTGCATTAATGGGTCTCCATTGTAAATAAGAACCAAGTTTAAAAAAATAAAACTGAAAATAAGAACAGCAAAGGAGTTAGAATCAGCTTCAATGATTAAAAAACATGATAAACCATATACAAGTACATTTATAATAGCTACCTCTGCAATGCTGAATGATCTAGAAATGAAGTGTTTATGTCTGAAACAGATTTTTGTTAAAAAACTAAACTGCAACTGTTCATTCATGACTTTAGACAATAAGTAATGAATTGTGTTCCTGAGCACGAAAGCCATTTTTACATTTCATACTCCCCAAATCATCCTGAACTTCCAGAAAAAGCTTCAGTCCTTCGCAGAAACCAGCCACAACTGGACTTCTGGATGCTATCAAGTATTGAAGGAGAATGCCTGTCCGCACATCCCTCTTGTGCACATATTATGCACAGGTAACTCAGCAATCTCCACACAGCAGATCCAAGATGGTATTCATTGAGGCTTTATAACCTTGATGGTCCTGATCCTGCAGAGATTATGGTCCTTTGATTTTCATTCCACACAAGTTCTTTTTTAAAACAAATTGTTGGTTGCATTCTTAGCGTTTTTCAGGTTCTCAGCATAACCGATAAAGTAAAGGCCCCAATAAATCTTGCAAGATTCTGTCTCGGAGCAGAGCAAGATGGAACTGGAATTAGGAACATCAGAATTTTAAACAAAAGACTGACAATTACTTAAATCATTCTCAGCAATATAACTTACATGTTGTATTATTATTATTATTATTATTATTATTATTATTATTATAGCAGCAGTCACCTTTTATAACAACTTCTTTTAAAGCTGTTTAAAATGCATGTTCTGTTTGAGGTAAAAATCTTTAAATTTGCCAGAGAGCTTATGAGGTAGAGTTCCATTTTAATAATGTGTAAAACATACTTAAAGATCCTTCTGTTTTTTCAGTAGCCTAATGCTGACTGATGTAATCATGAGAGTGAGGTTCAGTGAATGCAATTTCTCTAGAGCAGCGTTTTAAACCCACTGATGTACTTGGTGCCTACAGAAAAAAATTCCAATTTTTTCTTCCTTTCTCGAACGTCAAAACCGTTCATTGCCTATATTAGTTAAATAATTAAAGAAGTAATGAGCAGGTTCTCTTTTAGATTACAGTCATTCTCTTTATTTTTTAATCAGGTTTAAATCCTGTTTTGCAAACTCACCCTTTGGTAGATCAATTACCCGAGAGTGGCTCTGAAAGGTAAATAGAGCTCTGGGCAATTTCAAGTTTATTAATGCAATTTCCATGTTTAAAAACTTCCCAATGAATGGAGCTCTCATTACTGTGTCCTGCATTTTCTGCAGGGGGCATTGAAGCCCCAGCTTGTGTACATGATATTGATGGATTATTTAATTGATTCTTTGTCAACATAGCAGCTGAAAAGCACAATTACAGTGAGTGAGAGGCAATATAAAGAATAAAGTGGAGTGACTGTGACTAGAGATTCTGAGAAGCCATCTGAGAATTCCTTCTCCTGACCTCGATTAAAGTAATTTGTTGCTTTGCCTTATTTATACATATCCCTGCTTACCTTATTTGTGACTGTTACTTTGTACATTCAAAACTGAGAATGAACAGGACACATCAGACAAACCTTCGAAGTACCCTGGAGTGAGGCAGGAAGCATGGACCAATTATAGTTCAGAAGTTTTCTTTAGCTCATCTTCTATCCAGATAATTTTTACTATTTCAGTAAACATATTGTGGCCAACTCGTTAGTCCTGACATCTTTCTACTTCATTCTAAATCACTTCAAAGTATGACAGACTGTTTTTAAAGTTGTGGAATGTCCTGCAGGCATGAATGAAGAGCACACAGAATTCATTACTCACACAAAACTAAGAAAAAAAAATCATCAGAACAATCATTGAAATGACAGATCAAGAACAGAATGTTTCAAGCTGTTCTGAATATGTACGAGAGTTTGCATTTTTCAGAAATATTTGTGATGTTATTGAATTTTCAATGTTATTGTGGTTAGAGGACAAAAATAAATGTATTTCACTCCTAGGAGCTACAATTTGCAGTAATTCAACTTAATGAGTGGGAAAAAAATCTGTGGGAACAAAAGGAATCTGAAATTTTGGTAAAAGAAAGGGATAGAAAGACTGATGTCTAAAGAACACAGATCATTACCACTAAAAAGTTATCTCTGCTTAAGAGTCAAGCTAACTAAATACAGGCATAGATCTTTGTGTCCTCTAATACAAACAACTGCCTTGGAAAACAAAGCTAATTTAACTACAAACACTGTGAGAGTTGCAAAATATCCCACTCTAAACCTACAATAAACTGTCTGGACATGCTTTTTTGCATTTATTTAAAATACCAGTCTTAAAATTGCTCAAGTGGCAATCAAATCAGTTAGTGCCTAATGATGACAATATTGTGCGGCTTCTCAAACCCAAGTGGATCAAACATCAGTGTAGGTACTTTAAACACAGCAGCAACTATACCAGGGATTTATCAAGTCAGCCTCTGACAGTAATTGCCCCGTTTCTAATTTATATTCCAGCTGTAACTCTGAGACTATGCATGACTATAAACTTGTAACCAAGAAAGAGTGCTTTGGGATTCTTACACCTTCAGGCTTTACGCTTTTCTCATATTCTGAGAGATCAGAGTGTGTGAATTTCTCTGATGTCTGCAAAATGAAACACTTTCACATTCTCGGAATCAACATTACTTTAACTAAAGCAATACCATGTTTCCTAAAACACACCTTACGATTCAACATTTGTCTGTGGGGTTGCCTTAATGTTCACATGATGAGAATTAGCATCTTCATATCTTGGATCACAATTAAGTAATAGTGTGCTACAAAAATGGATTTTGTAAAGCGATTTAGGAAGAGGGCATTTTTAACAGAACTCAGAAATGTAAAAAGGTCCCTCAGTATAGTCACTCAAAGCCTGAGTATCTTTGTGAAATCCAAGAAAGCCATAGAGAACACACGGTTTATGCTCATTTATTCATTGCACCATAACATTGTACTTTTAACCTCACTGCCTTAATGTATATGTTTCCTTTTGGAATTTTACTGTCTTTGATACCTTTTACGAATGAATTGTTTTTTTTTTGTATTTACCTTTGGTATCATTGCATATTTTGTAAGTCCCCCCTAAATACAGATGTCTGCTAAGCAAATAACTAAAATATATATTTAATATAAACAAATTATTTATATGGGGTGTTAAAGCCACTCTTGCAATCTAAAGCAGTTCATTTTAGAAGAATAAAAGTTTAAAATATGCTTCATATTATCTCAACAGTCATTTTGAATGTACCTCCTGATAACTTACCAATATAAGAGGATTTACAGTTTTCATTTTGAAGAAATAATGAGGACATCACAGCAAGGTTACAATTATAGTGCATTATGAAGTGAACATGTAGATTTTTAAATTGACATTTTTAAACAGCTCACACAAACCGTCATATCTGATGCAGCATGAACAGTAGATCACATCATTTGGGCGACACTGTTACTGTATATCTGGCAGGATAATTCAGGATTTGTTCATTAAAGACACTATCAAGAGAGATTTGTGTTTTTCAATCTAATATAATGAATTCCAAAACTGTAGCAGTTTACAGGACAGAAACCAACAGCCACCATGATCCCTCTGCAGTCTGTCTTTCTGCATCTTCTGCTAAGTATTTGCTCTGTAGGCAGTATTTTATAGTGAAATCATGTCTCTCTGCACCCATCCATTATCAGAAAGCCACTTCCAGTATTCCTGATAAGGGTCATAGCAACCTGAATTCTATCTCGGAGCAGGGCTCAAGGCAGAATGGTGTTCTGGATGGGATGGCAGTGCACCGCAGGGGCAAATACACACAGGCACATGACTCAGAGACTTTAATCAAGTCGAAACCTTTATATAGTTAGGCTGTTTCTGTTTTCTAACTGGATATTTTGGAGTCTTTACTATGTATTTAATTTTAATGGAAATATACAGGACATACACAAAACTCTGAGCTCTGCACCACTGTAGCTTATTTGATAAAATCTTCCATTTCTACTCTAACCTCTATAGTGCAAACTTACTTCTGCAGTACTTCTGCAATCAAGGGATGGTTTAGAACTGACAAACTAGAAAATGTACAAGTACCAACCTAAGCATGCCTTTATATCACCAAGGGGCATTCTCAACTCACCATGAGTGTTAAATTCACAAACAAAAGAAAGAGATCAAATTTCTCATGCATATCAAACAGAGCAGGTAATGAGAATAACTAATAATTCTCAGAATCCAGTTAATTTAAACAGTCAAGCTAAAGTCTTCAGGGTTTTGCTACAAGCTACAAAATCATTAGGGATGCTTGTGACATTGAGAGAAAAAGACCCAGAAAAATTTAAATGGAATATGTTCCCTGTTGGTCACTGACTGCAGAAATGGAAATTAATACATAAAAACAATTTCAGCTCCTGGAACGTCAGAGATAATCATGCAAGACTGGTAACAGCTGAAATGGCAACAAATGTGGAATTAAGATAAGCGAGGGTCTTTTAATGCAAATGTACTGCTAAGCTGCATCGAACATAGTGACAGGGGTGTAGAAATATTTTTTCCTGAACGCATCCAACATCGAATAAGAATCATGAGAAAAATGAGAAATCAATATGTCAGACATAAAGGTTTGCAAAATGACATTTTATAAATCTTATTGATTTAGTGTTAATGTTCTTTTTATAGCTTACCAACAGCTTAGGAAACTGGCAGTTTAAACAGTGTACTTTCTTCACAGGATTGAAACAGATCATTCTCACTGTCAGTCGGAATCTGGGTTCTTCCAATGCCATTAGATTCTACCACCTTCTGGCAGCTGCGTTTTATTGGGTGTTGTATCACTATTGTTACAGTTCATTCATTTTTGCTGGGCTTCTGCGTCTCATTTCCACTGAAGGTGGTTGTGATTACACCTTTGAGGCAGAACAACTGTGACCTCACACGATCCCTGCTTTGTTTCACTCGTAATTCAAATGATGTGCTGAATGGTGCTCTGCTCCTGTCCACCCATACTCTTCACCTGGGAGCTCTCCGATTCCCACCATCTGCTGAACTGAGACCAGTCCCTGCCCTACCTTCCGTTTTGTGCTAAATATTTTCTTTGATATGTATTGCCTCTGGGTGCATGATGCACTACTGTACATCCCTTCTGTTAAGTCCTTTTTTTTGGATGCACCGCAAAACTACTGCAGTAGTGGAAGCAGAACATTTTCATCAGTTTGCCTAATATACTGTATATATTCTCATAGGAAAGTTACCCATGGACCTTTACAGTTATGCTGTGTTTTCACTGTTATTTGCCATAATTTCAACATCTCTTCACTATGTTTTACACTACTTGATCATGATAAGTGCCTCTTGTGCACATTTGCCCAGAAACCAGAAACAACAGAAAAACTATGATAAAATGCTGACTGCTATGTTGTTACAGTATGTTACCATCTTAAATGCAAAGTCTATGCTCAATTTTCCAAGTTAAACTTTCAGAAGGATTGCACAAATTAATGAGGATCAGATGTAAAGGCAAAATAGTTACATGTGAGATGAAGCTTTATTAATGAGGGAATTTCACTAATCTCAAAGCTGAATTCAAAATCAAATGGAATTGGCTAAGTGACTTGTCCATTATTAAAGGATTCTGCAAAGCTTTTTGACCGCTGATAAGAAGAATGAATACAGCGCAAATCAGTCAGAGTACACTGCCCTGAGTGGCAACCCAGAAACACTGGAAACAAAAGACAGAGGATGGAATCTCACATGTAAAACATCCGTCTCTTGTGAATCAGCACAGCCAAGCCAGAATTTGCGCGGCACAGCATTTTGTACAAACATCTCTGGGACCGAGCCACATCTCAGAAATGGAATGGGTCAGGCTGCACTGAAAAATGTCAGCAAGCAGAACTCTGAAAGTTACTCTGGAAAGACTCTAACTAAATCATCAGCTTTCTGGTTAAAAAAGTTCTAAAATTTGAATTTCATAACTGAATTTATTTTTGTGTACATCTTTTATTAAAATACAAAATACTAATCTTGTACACGAATGTAGCAGAATATAATTACTCCTTCAACCTCTGACACTAGTCCACTTTTGAAAACCCCTCTCTCAACCACCTGACTGCTTTGTCTAAACTGAATAATGAACTCTTGATGCTTTTAAATAAATAATGCTATGGAGAATAAGGTTTCTGCTGTAAAAGCAAGTCTTTGTGTCAATAAATCATAATGCAACCTCCATTTCGCTACAGGGAAGGTATTCTTCATTCTCTGTCAGCACTAGGGCTGAGTAATATCAGTGTGAAGCAATCCCCTCTCTTTCTCACTGGCTAATGTATTTTATAAGCATGTGTGGGTAAGACTAATTTATACCTCTAAAGGGCACTTCTATAGGGACGTTGCCAAAGCTACAAGGTTTGACTGCTTTGTGTTTTACAGTGGGCTTGTAGGGTGAACAAAGCAAATTCTATCAATCGGTTTATCTTTCTATTCATCAGCAGAATCCATTTCAACAAACAAATGAAGTTCAGGCAGGTAGGGAGGCAGCTGTTCATGTCTGGCTGTGGATTGGTATTGTTTTTTTAAATAGCTTATTCATTAAAGCTGGAAGGTTCTGGGCTGGATCCTAAGTACTTTAATATCAAAGTCATTCAGGGGATTCAAACACACACATCTCCTAGCTGCATTTCATACAAGAAAGCCTCCAGGAATCCTTCACAGCTCTGTCCTCAATAATGTATGCTCACCTGTTCTACAGAGATAGTCAGACATCAGGACCGATTGACAGGCTATTAGACTGATGCAGATTGTTAATAAAGGAAAGATAAAAAGACAGACAGGCAGATGGGAAATTATACATAATTAGAGATATACTGAAGAAAGCTTACAGTTAAAAGGGATTGAAGCAAGAATGACAGAGACAGACTTATGGAAAGATTCTGAAACTCAGACAGATATACAGTAAATGCAGGTAGTGGGAGTATATATCTTTTTAAAAAGTCTGAATATACATGAATGTATTTTTAAAAAGATATTAGCTGAGATCAATGCCCTGAGAGAATATCTTTAAAGAGGACAGCTATAACAAACATCTACAGACCTTTGCATTCTACAAAAGCATGACCTGCAGCAACTAACTGCGAGTTAAAAGGGGATATATTTTTTAAAATTATTGTAATAGTCTAGAATCTACTATACATTTTCTAATGTTTGGTAATTAGTCCAGCAGCCAACTGATGCAAGGATCCCCTCCAGCCACAGGGAATCGGCTCCAACAAGATAGCTTGTTCTGCCCTCTCACAACCCTTCGACAAACAAGTGCCACCAGCTCCCAGCTCGCATTGCCCTTCCGCATAGCCTCCGTGTCAAGTTTCTGCTCATTTTAAATACCTTTATATATTCTAGCAGAAGATTATCAAAAACAACTTGTTTACTTATGCTATAAAAAAACATTAGTGTCTAGAGTGGGGATTACAAATATGATGGACAGAGTTAAGAAGATGTCTGATGTCTGAGTTCAGTGCAAGAAATAACTGAAGTATTGGTAAGAGATGTGCAATTTGCAGTTCTAAGGTTTGGGTCTCTTTAGCATCTATGTTACCATTCATAGTGTATTGCTTGACAGAAGACAACAAAATCACTGAATCTGACTGGATAATGGAACAAAACAATATATTACAGTGTCTGCTGTCTTTGGGACTTTAAACTAAAAATCTAGAAGCCCATAATATAAGAGAGAAACTGAAAGGAACATAATTTATGACAGACAGTGCTTGAGGAAAGCTCTAAGCATAATCAAAGACCCCACACACCCCAGCTACAGACTTTATGATCTGCTACCATCTGGAAAATGGTACCGGAGCATTCGGGCCCGGACTACCAGACTCAGAATCTGAGTCTATCAGACTCACTATCAAACTATTAAACTCCCAGCCTCTCTCACTCTCACCTCACCTCTCACCTATGATCTGAACCTCACAGTGCCTTCTTCCTTTCTTTCTTTCTTACCAAAAACCCAAACACACATTGAAAATCTACCTCTACCATACATGTCAAAAGCTCACTCCCCATAATTTCTATCCCTTTATTTTATTCTGTTGATGCATATTTTTGCACATAACCTGTTACTTTTTTTTGTTGTTTTGCACATTGCCTGTTGTTGTTTTTTGCACACTGCCTCTGTCTCTGTCTTTCTTTTGCTACACAATTGTATTGTTGTTGTTGTTGTGTTTTTTTTTCTCTTTGTACTACTTATGTCCGAGAGCTAGCTAAATAGCATTTCATTATACCATATACCATGTATATGAGTGTAATGACAAACTTGAACTTGAACTTGATTTAAAGGAGGATGCTTTTCTGAATGACATGGGGCACAGTGATATTCATGTCTGGGAGAGTGAATGAGTGAATAGCATTGATGCTGTATTGCTCTCCCTTGCCTATCTTTGAAGCTGGAGTTCACCTGGAACTAGATGCTGCCTTTAATATCTAAGGAAATGCAGCTGCCTGGGGTGTGGAGCTCAGCAGCAATTCTGTTGCAACTGTATGTCTTGCTGATCTTGGGAGCCATACTGAGGAAAGAGTGGAGCCTTATCTGAGCATTTGTCTTAATGGGAGTTATTTGGGCTGACATTACTGATGTGTGGGGTGTTGGATTCTCATGTTTCTGTCCCTCTGCTTAGCTGTTATGACCTATCTTTCAACTTTGGTGAAGTCTGCCTTGAAGTTTTAAATGTTACTTATGGACCATTAACCTCTTTCACATCTTGTTTATGGCCTGTCGACCATTCCATCTCATAGCTTACCATTTCAGACTTTCTTGAGTGCTAAACTGACTTGCTCTTCAATTATACAAAGAATTCTATGTGCTTTTGGTCCAAACTGAAATCAAGGCTTCTGATTGCATGCCGCTAAAGTTCACTGTTTCTACAACATATTATTTTTGATTCGCTTCCAACCTAGATAACATAGCAGCCAAGTGGAAAACGTTTACTTTGTGACTATGAGGTAGTAAATTCACAGTATACAGCTCCCCAGGGATAAGAATTAATTGAACGTTTTATTAAACTCATTCGTTTGAGACTTTCCATTTCTTTTTTGATGGATAGGGTCTCACAAAGGCACAGGAACTAAAATGGGTTGATGACCAAAGGAGGGCTCAAGAGAAGGCTGCTCTGTTATTGAAAAGGTTGTGCTCTGTGAAAGAGGACCTCTCTCCTTGCTCAGGTCAGGCTGGCTGGGCTCAGAGCAGATGTCTGTTTAAATTGCAATCACACTGCATGCTTCCATGTGCACATCCAGCTATCAAACAACTACAGTCTTCATGTTTTAACAAGCTGCAAAGTGTCTGTTCATATTTAGTGCTTTTCAGCTTAAGTGATATAGGCAAATGGTAGAGAGAGTGGCAAGCTATGGAAAGCGCTGTTCTGACTTCAATCAGGTGGTCAAATACAGCACGTGTTCTGGACCCATGGTTGGACTGTACTCCCAAAAACTTAATTAGCTGCCGACTGACAGGCCAAAGTCGAGATAAAGTGTGTGACAGTGAAGTTGCTCATAGTTGCTTTGCTTACACTTTTAAAATATGAGCAGATCATATATCCACTATGGAGCTATGGGCTTCAGAGAAAATCATGAACTCTAAAAGGTCATTTGAGTTTCCTGCAGTGAATCATAATTCAGACACCTGTCAATTAAAATCCACCACTTTAATTTATCATTTAAGCATAGTCTTACCTTTTCTAATGGCAAGCTCTTACAGTAGTCTCAAGTCTTGAAAAAGGTGAATTATGCTCCAAGCAGGTGTTGTGATCCTTGAGCAAAACTGAGGAAGGTTCATATTAGCTGCATGCAAATTAGGTGAATTATTCGCATTACAATTTCCTAATAATCCTTGTTTTGACAGCCATGGTATTTCAGGAGCAGGTGCAGTACTCTTTGACATCTTCCTCAGACAAAACCAGTTAGAAAAGGTCTTAATGGCATGCAGATGACTCATAAATCAAGTGGCTTTCATTACAAACTGCATGTATACATTTATGACCACATTAAAATGTTACGACAATGTCTTCCGAATACCACTAACAAGACTTCAAAAACAGATCAATGTAACAATGGCAATTTAACTGCCTCTACTCTTTAGTCTTCTTTTCTTTAAGATTAAATGAGTCAGACACTACAAAAAAACAGGCAGTACATTTTTCTTACTAATTCTAAGGATAACACATCAAAGTTGGCTGAACTTTATGCAAGATAAAATTAGATTCTCTCCTCTGTGCTATTTATTCCAAATCTCTTCACTTGTGGTTTCAGACGTGTCGGGATAGAGCTGACTGCCAAGGCAAGAACCCATTACCTCAGCTTGGTGTGATGAACGTGCTCATTAAGATAGAATCACTATAGTGATGCAGCCCTGCTTCAGATCAGAAGGAAACTGCATGACTATAGTGTAAAATTTAGTATTCATCCTCTTCATGAGCAATAGAATGAGTGAACGGGAGTAATACTGTGTGCACTGTTTAATGGATACTATTCAGGAAAGAAAAATCAATACTGGGAAATCACAAGTGAAGAAGTGAAAGGTAAGAAAAAGAGAGTGTGTTCTAGGCTTGTAGTTCGACTTGATGGGCAGGTATTGGTATTAGCATGGATTGCAATTCATGAATAAATAGAGGAAACCCAGCGGACACAAGTATAAGGGCTGAAATCCACTATGAAGCTATAGGCTACAGATAATGCATAACCAGTCCCCGCAGCTGTTTTCCCAAAACATGAGGCAGGGTCAGACACGTTCCCAGTAAATTTCTCCTGCTGCACCTTGTCGCTAAGTTCGCTTGCCTCTGGGCTTTTTGTACATCCTCCCATCTCTATCTTTAAGCACAAAGCAAGGAAGAAAGGCATAGCTATAATGATTCACTGCCAATGGTGCTTTTAATTTTTTAATATGAAATACACTTCCTCTATATAAAATATTAGAGAAACGTACAGTATGTTCTACAGGAGTGACACCCTGTTAAATGGTAGTAGACATATCCAGGCATGTGTCACATTCTATGATTTCATAGTACTTTAAAGCACCCAGACTTTTTCTCAATGTACTATATAATGGAACAGAAGACCATCTGATGTAAGTAGCTTCACAAGAAGAATGACTATTGGTGTACATGCCTAAGGTACTAGATACTGTTGGCTGAGTGGTGCTCTATCTCCCTGGATATCTGTGAAGGTCCAGTGGAACGTGTGTATCCTATAACGTACAAGAAAAGACAAAAATGATAAACAAATGATTTTCAGGTTTACAGCAGGTCATTTAACCTTACTGAACATTGTGAATAATTATTCTACCTGTTATTAGTTTAATTTAAAGAAAATTTCAACAATGTAGTGAACCTGGAAATCGAAAAGTTTAACTACAGTTTAGTACTTCCTGCCACTATTAGGCATAATATCTATTTAAGAAAGGATGCCACTAAAACTTAACGTTTAGTTTTAGATGCAAATCATTTTGCATGAAAATTGTTTTTTTGCGTTTATTGGAAGCATTTACTTAATAAATTATTTGTCAAGAATTGATTAGAACCCTTTTCTATTTTGTCTAGTTTGTTTTGAATAATGATTTCCCTTTCCTCTCTTCAGCTAACAGTGCATTACGTTAATTAGGTAATAGATCTTTTCAGGTTTTAAATATATTTATCAAGCAGCAAATCTAGTTACATTATCCCAACTCCCCCAAAATGTATGCTAAATTGAAAACATGCACAAGCATATTTTAAGTTTTAATTGGCTTTTGCTATAAATAAGAATGCAGGTTTTAGGAAGAGCTAATCTTTTCTTTCATGTACACGAACAATGTTACTTGTGTAAGCTTCTCTCATCAATCCCAAGGATATCGGTGTTAAACAGAAATCTTTATTTTTCATTGGGTAATAAGCAGGTCCCAGGTGCATCTTGCTTTCAACAGGCAAAGTGAAGAACACCTCTCTCACTATCTTCTGTGCTGTGAGTCCCTGTACTCCAGTAAGACTATGAAATTCTCTCAGCAGCTCTTATTCCTTGTAACTAGAGATCTTTTTTATACCGATGTGGCACAGAAAACAGCATTTCTAATGAAAGAAAGTGCCTTGTTCTCCCTCTCACTTTGACAAGCTGCAATTTGTATCTGCCTATTCATTATGCTTCATATAGACACAGATCCCAGGCTGCACATTTTGGTTTTGATGATATACTGTATATACAGTACCTGCCATTTTTCCTTCCTTTTTCATACTATACTTCATAACCCTTTTTAATATTATTGCCCAGTTGCAGATCAAACAAAAATTATATTTTTAATTTAAGCACAGAAATACAGTATGTGCATCCGAGACACATATGGGAATTCATGCACATGCAATTTAGTCAAAACTGCAACTTCCATGCTGATCACTAACACATAATTTAAAACATAGAATTGTCTATATATTGTCTATATGTTGTAGACATAGCACTGTCTACAGCAGTTTTGGACTATTTACATTTTACAATTATTAGGATTCTGTTAAAAATAAATAAATAATAAATAAAAGATAGTTGAACCTTTCTTGAAATCAGTAGACGAATGTTAGGGAATTCAAATAAGAGATATTAGAAGGCACAAGTACATGTACCACTTCTGTTCAAGCTGTGCAAATGACACAGAAAAGAGAACATGTCTTCACAACTTTGGCATCATGGAATCAGTGCAGAGAGATGCAGCTGCTCTAGATGAAGCCTTGGGGAATGTCATACACATATGGGCTTAAACAAGCAGAGGGACAGGGTTCACGTATTTAATATTTTCAAAGCTACTGACAAAGTAGTGACTTCAAAATCAAGACTTCAGCACCAACAGTGAAACATGAACCAGAGGACACAAAACCGAAACTGCTGTAAAACTGGCCGCACGTCTTTGCCCAAGAAACTGAGAATTAGAATAAGCTGTCCAGCAACATTACTGAAGCTGATACCTTTTGCTTCTTTTAACAAATGTGCAAATGAGAACCTCAGAAATTAGTTATTGAAAAACTAAATGGGCAGATACCCACCCCCTGTGTCTGGTTTTAAATCAGTATGTCACAAACAAAGTTCCCATACGCAGACTTTGTATTTTTGAAATCTTGTAAAGGTGTTTTTGATTGTTTTTGGAGATTAATGCTGCATAAATGACCATGCTTTGCTGAAAGCTTCATTTTGCTGCTTGATATAAAAGCAAATTAATCAGACAGGATATTCTCTTAAGGGTTTAATTAACTTTCTGTTTCCTTTAACTCTCTTAAATAGCTGTAATGCATTGCAGAGTTCTGTAAAAGACAAACTTGTGTTCAAATACATTTCAATGCCTAAAAAACAATGTACTGTAAACGTTCTATGCAGAATTACCGTACATCGAGTCACGAGGTGTTATTTTGACTGTGTCAGAAGCACATTTTATCTACACAGCAACAAGTAACACAATGAGAACAGAAAGATAATACAAAAGAAACTCTGATAGCAAACTTTTTACTAAAATTAGTAAATAAGCTTCAATTGCTTGCATAATAGAAGACACCTGTGAAATCACCTGTGGAGCTGAGGAATTATTGCAAAATTCTGAAAGATTAAAGATTTGTACCAAAGTGAAAGAGTAAAGGCCAAAAAAGAGCGAAGGCAATTTGACCCATTTAGCTTCTTCGGCTTTTAGTAACTGGTGGGATCAAGGATCTTGAAGGATCCCAGAGGTTCAGCTACACCAGTGTGGGCAGCCTTGCCCCAGAAGTCTCCAGTTCTCAGTTCAAAAAGCCCTTATTTATCCACTTATGTTGATGGATCCTTGTTTCACTATTGCTTTTTCAAATGGTACAGTCATCACCATAATAATAGTAATAACAGCATTAATCTGGCTCAAAAACTGCAATGACAGTGAAATAGCTGAATTTCCAAGTACCTGCGCTGGCAAAAAAGCAAAGCACGTCTAATCATTGCAAGTCACTCCAGCAGCTATCAAGCGACGGCTGGACTCTCCCACAGCACTCTGCTGAGCCAGCTGACAGCTGAGAGCTGGAACCCTGAAGGGCAGAGAGATAGAGGCTCGCAGGCTGCCAAGCAAGCCAGGGACTGCAGGCCCTGCGGGGGTGTGCCCAGAACGGCCACCAGCAGGCAGGAGAAAGATTCCATGTGAGAGGGTAAGAGAGCCTGTACTGCACTCATGCCAGTTGTGGTCTTCTGGCTGTCTTTTACCATTCCTCCACCATAAGGTTTAGCCAGGTTTTCCTACGGTTTGTGTTAGGCAGTAGCACCCCTCTCTATTCTCTCATGTTGGACCACAGCTTCGAAAGCCTTTCGAAAAGTTATCCTGCCACTTCTTTTTCTTTTCAACCACCTCTGGGCAGGAGTCTGCATCCTCAAAAGTAACACACAAACCAACAAAGCACGAGCATTCAGAGCATTCTTGAAAATCTAAAAAAATAAATGGATATTTTAGAAAGCATTAGACAGTGAAGCCTTGGTTCCTGTCATCTCTCCGTATTCAGGATATTTCAATGATACACGCTATACATTGTTTTAAAAAAAAAAGCTTTATACCTAAACAGATTTTATTTTTCAAAACAAGTCTTCCAGTCAGTTTTCCTTGACACATTTCATTCTTTTTATGTTAGTATTAGCTTTGGCTTTTCCTGACAATATTGTATCTTTAAACTTCAAAATATACCTGTCTGTCTGGAACTCAGCACTTATGAAACCAGCTCAGCAAGATCAGTAAAAACACCAGCACGTTAGTACAGGAACAAGGGCTGTGAAGTTTCAGATCTCAGGAAAATCGCCTCGCAACCTTGCACACAGCTCCATCTGAGGCAGTGTACGTTTTTCAAGGTGTTTGTTATTGAGCTAAATACAGACATGGCAGAACAGAAGGTGCAGAAGCAGGACTTACACAAGGGCGTCAGTATGGTGAGAGCATACAATCTTCAACTGCATGACGGGAGTCAAGGCATCACTGTCACAGATGCTGGGGGGTAAAAATACAAAATCAGCTTCCATCTAAATGAGAGTTTTCTTGCTATGAATTGCATATCTAGCATTCATGGAACAAGACTTGTAATTAACTATCAAAGAAAGAAACCCCTGGCTTTATTCAAGAAACAGCTGGATAAGATCAAGTCAATGACCTCCTAGCAACCCAACAAGCTCTGTGACCTCCTTTGCTCTGTAAGCATGTTCTTTTCACATCTATCAGAAGTTCCCAGTTCAGGAAATCTAAGTCTTGCATTGGGTCTCGGAGGTGCAACGGACATGTGCTGTTTCATAGCTTAACGGGGGAGACAAGCCGAAACACAGAGCCCAGACAGAACAGCTGGGACACAGGCTGATGAGTGCGACTTGGGTGGAATAATTTAGAAAATTCATTAAGGACCATCCCACTTTGTACAACAAACAAGCGGCTTCTGCAGCAGATAACGGAAGTATGTGGGATTAAGTTTGTGATTGAAATAAGGAACACATTCATTAATTGAGTAATGCAATCAATTGCCACAGTGCTATAAAAGCAGAAGATGCAATTATCTCAGCGTTCTGCCCAAAGGGATTTAAGGCATGGGGACACAGATAAGGCGGCAGAGTATTTCTTTCTCTCCCCTTAGGGATTGCGGCTGGCGTTTCAGCAGCAGTGGCAGCGCGCGGCGGGAGTCCCCCTCCCCCTCCCGATACCCGGGGCTGCGCTGTGGGAAGGCCGAACCCCTGGGAGAGCGGGGCGCAGTGCTGTTCTTTCTTTGGGGGTCTCTGCAGACACCCACCCTGAAACCTTCACCCGCGCGCCACAGCACTGTGCGGCCTGTTACAGTACCGTCGGGTTTGGACATTACCACGTCCACGGTCTTCCACTGCACCTACTGCAGGAAGAGCCCTCAGCCTTCAGACAAGTGCAGCTGGAATTGAGTCCTCAAAACTGGCAGCGTGGGGTGACATTTTAGCTCCGGTCACAACAGAAATGAAAACGTGATAAAATACGTTCTTGTGTATTCGATGCATGCCATGGCATTCTCTGTATTTTAATGTTTTGGCTGTTTCATATAACTTTATCCATAATTCATCATTATTCTCTGATGTGGCTTCAGCTTTGATTAGTATTTTTCAAGGTAGAAAGGCTCTCGCAGAAAGTTCTCATTTTTCAACTAAAGTATAACAACAAAAAAAAGCCTGATAATGAGGGACATTAAAAGCTCTGGTAAGGGGTTTCAAACATATAATATTCATCCTGCAGTGAAACATCCAATGTCATGAGGCCTGAATTTTTAAATATATTTCCTTGCCATCTTCAGTTAGCCTGAGCACGATCTCAACTGAAAGAAAAGGAAATTATTCTCAACATAAACTAAAGATTTTTTTATGTTTTAGTTACAGTTTTATACTGATATATATATATAGTGATGGACAAGAACAAAATAGCATATAACATCTTTGAGCACAGTAAAGTCATTGTCATTGCTTTAAGCTGTACTGTATTTTAGTGATGTGAGAATTTGTATTGTTTTTTTTTTAAATGAGCTAGTGTGAAAAATCTGAATTGCAAATTTTATTTTTAATTTGTAATGCAATGTATTGGAAGTGATTTAATTTTCAATGAATGTTATGTTGCAAATATTTGTGTTTAGTATTGTAATTTGAGCACAATAAAGTTTTGGGTGTGCTCTGTTAGGGTTTATTAATGATTGGAAAATTTTGGAATATTTTTTAACTGTATTTTTAGTGATTTGAGTTTTGGGTCTGCAAGATTAATCGTCACCAGACAAAGGAAGTAGTACAGTGCTTGTGAAAGAGGCAGCGAAGTGCTCTAAAACCTTGATATTAAACATGACACAGCATCATGTCACTGTTCTAGAGATCTGCATGATTTGGCACTGCAAACCGTGTTTTGTGTACAGTTGCACACAAACACTGATACTGAGACCTGCACTTGGGTAATGGAGAATGTTTTGCTATAAAGATACAGAAAATAAATTTATTTAGTTTGCATGTCAATATTAGTTTCTGCAGCCAAAGATAAGGTGTAACAATCCAGTTCAGGAATATCCATGTTTGCTTAGTTTAATTACAGCTGTCTGCTATTTTCCTTAGCTGTTTAAAACCTATTGCTATTAACAAAGCAAACTAAGAACCTTTTTTTCTTAAACTTAATATTTCTCCCTTTCAATTTTCATAATTAGAAAAAAGAAAAACAAAATACAAGAACATACATGTTATTTTTACTGTGTAGGAGAAAAGAATTCTCAATACAAGCTAAAAGAAACAAAAATAAGGAATTTATAAATATACACTATTAGTTTTGTGGCCTTTTAGCTTAAGAAACAACATTATTACTTTTGTGATTTAAAAGGGAAATAAAACTTGGCTCAAGCTGCCAAAATCTTTTTGTAATCTTATTGGAAAGTTCCTGAGCTTGACTTGAGTTTGCTATGACTCAAAATAAACTCAGTTTGTGTTTAGGGATAATATGAGATTAAACAGCACCGCTAAATGTCATGTCCAGGTACAGAAGTAAGAGGAGGATAGAAAGATAAATGTTAGACTTCAGAAAAGTGCCTGAAGTCAAGGAGCCCAAAACAGAATCTATACAATTGTTGGACAGAGTAGAACTGAATCATTTTCATCCTGTTGGCACTCTGGGCCTCCAGGACTAGCCCTGCTGTCTAACTCTTCCATCAAGACCCGAAGTGCCTGACATGACCTGAGGCAGAGTATTAGTGCTGCCCAGGGTTAAAGAACTGTGCTGCATTCTGTGGCTCCTGTATGCTCCTGGCAGACACACATAGAGGATTCTGTGCACTACTCTGCACAATACAGTACACAGTACAATCAAGAAAGAAGGAAATCTAGCTTACATCACTTAAGTGGGAATGGAAACCAATGGGAATCCAGTGTAATCCAGAGTAGTTATAAATTACTTTCATGGTATTAATTTTTAAATTCATAAATTGGGGTAAATTGTTTTTAAGAGGTAATATATTTATATCCATATTTAGTATACAGTACAATAGCTCTTAAAAGCAATTCAGCAAAATATTTTAACTTACATATTTTATTTATAAGCAACTTTCCCCAAACACTTAGTGGATATAAATAATATGTCTCAAAATTGCTAGATAAAGATTCCTCTTAAGTCTCTGTTGACATGGAAACATTCAACACTACATCACAATATTGTGCATAACTAAACACTTTCTTTAATGATACAGCATTAGTGGATGAAATCCAAAGCTGTATTAGTTCTTAATGGTGACTGAGGCAGTAAACACTGTCATTTTCTAGAAGAAACAAAAATCCAAAACATCATAATCACAAGGTATGTGCTCCTACAGAGCTGTAATTACAGCACACATCACAGGCATGTGGAGGGAAGCACTGTCCTACAGTTTTACTCTAATTCATGACAAACACACATAAAATACAACTCTGTATGTTAAATACTGTGTAAAATCAAAAGGTGTTATGTCCATAATTCGGATTACGAGACCTTCCAGCTATTGCTATACAAGCTTCTCCTTTTTTCTATACAATTTGAAAAGCTGGGCATCTTGCAATCATGCATTCTGAAATTATGAGTGGATATGAAACCTCAGCTATCTCAGACATTCAAGGCACTGGCAGGGACAGGACTTCAGCCACCAACACAATCTTTTTTCTCACACTGCTGCATAAAGTGTCAGTAAACAGAGGAAAACGTCCCACACAATATCGCCTGTGTCACCTGTTAGGACGCAGCGAGCAGATGAAGAAAGCTGCGTCATGCCGATAGGGCTGTATAATCCAAAAGCAATCCAAAATCCAAAAGCTCGATCCGCGTAAAGGCTTGGAGAGTGACGAGAGGTGACGGAGGAAGCTGAAGCAGGTTGGAGAGTGAAGGCTGGCGGAGGCGTTAACAGACGAGAGCCGCCATCGGAGACGCTCGGGCTGGGCGGATGTGCCTCCACGCAGGGTTGCCGACTGAAGGATGATTCAGCGTTTGTGGTCCAGGGCCTGGCTGGGCAGATGGGGTGCTGACAGGCAGAGTGGAATTAAGACAGATGGAGACATATCTGGGCTGAATTCTGGCTGAGTGTCCTTCTGGAAAGGGGGGTGGCTGTGCAGCAAACACTACCCTGGTCTGGAGGTAACTCAAGGACAGAGCACCTGATCAGTTGCAGATCACGGTTTAAACATCCTGGGCTGAGGGAATAAACACCTGTTAACCGGAACAACAGGCCCTAGCCAGTCTATACAGCTCTGGGAGGCGTCTGACTCCTTGTGCGAAAGTGCCCGGTATCCGTGGAGACCAGGGGCTGTGAGCTCTGCCTCATCACCAGTGAACCTCACATCCAGGAGCTAAGCCACTTCAGAGTTTGAAAACAAAATAGGGTTCATCACTTGCTTTGGAAATGTTGACATGTAAAGGATTGGATCAGTTTTGTATATAATACTAATACTAGTGCTTATCAGTGCTAAGAGTGAGTATCCAAGTTACAAGGATTAACACCAATACTCTACAGTATGAGCATTATCACTGAGTCTTAATTAATCTCCAATAGTCAGGACCTGGGTTTAACGTCTCACCCATTAGACAGCACCTCTGCATCTCCTACAGCGCAATGTCCCTGATCACCTGACTGGGGCTTGACTTGGTTTGGAAATTAAGGTCTCCCACCCTAGTATGGACCAGGCCCAGCCTTGCTTAGCTTCTGAAATGTAAAGAGACCAGGTTATCGTTTTCAGTCTTGCTGATGGTAACTTTGCACCCTAAAGATAGTCTGCTCACTTGCTTTTTCCAAAATTCTTTATGAGCACGGTTTTCGTCTTCTGTTCCCACAACAGAGAGGTTGATGTAAGAAGAATAAAAGGTTCCTAACAAACTATTTTTGTTTTTGTGTCAATCTCCCTCTCTGTCAACTTAAATCCACGTAAATTCCCCCTTTGCTGCTGCAAGCCGGGCAGCAGGAAGAATCCTGAAATGTATGGATTGGATTGGACTATTACACCCCCCTCCGAAGAATCAGACATTTCAGAGCTAGATCTAAAAAACCCACAGGGAATCTTAGCATTAAAACTAGTGCATTGTTGTCTGAGACATACTCCCATAGCAAATAACAGATGACTCAAAGTCATTTGAAAATGGACCTAACTTTTGCAAATCATTCTTAAATCTTTCAGGAAAATGCATTTTCCTGCCGCTTTGGGGACCAGTTAATTATTCCCTTTTTTTGTTAGCAGATGTCGTCCTCTGTTATCAAGAGCTTGCTACGCAGCCCAAATACACATATTAATAAAAGATAAAATTAACCAAAGCAGACTGAGGATAATCCCACAGTGATTGGCAGTACGCAGATGGGGGAAGGGAATTTTCAGTTTTGCTATAAATTGAATTGGTACCAAAACAGAGCTTTGTAAGTGAAAGGCTGTCTGCTCATCCCAGGAACATGTTGAATCTGACACATGACAAGAGAATATTATTCTCATTGATAGCTGCAAACAAGCCTTTCATGTTTGATTTGAAATACCACAGAGGTTGGGGCTGCCAAATGCCTTACTGATTAAGAATAATCAGTCTGTTATATCTGAAATAGCCAGGCTGACAATTACAGAATCTGAATCCCTTTCTAAACAAGGGATTCCCAGTAAGTGCGGTCCCTCCCGCATCCGAGCACTGAAATACTTGTAGATGCTCTATCATCTACAATAAAGTACTGAGCAAAAAACACAAACGTTTTGTGTCATGAAAGCTTTCTGGATAATCAGTTTAAAATAAAATGTTATTTAAGAAAAATTGGCTCTGATCCGCTCCCACCAATATCAAAAATCACTTTGGGGAAACTGAAATATTTTTTAGATATTAAAATCAGACCTTGGGAAAAAAAGAAGATAATAAAGTAAAGAACTTTAGATTTAAGGCTTTCGAAATGAGGCCCTTGAAACTCTACTGGCAGGAGAGAATCTTTGTTTTTCAATGACTTTTCATCAACGTTTAATTTGGCACGATGGATTTATATCCTCCAGGGTCCCAGATGCTCATTTGAAACCACACTATTTTCTGCTCATAAATCCGTTTGCATGCAATGATAGACTTTTATTTTTATTTCATGTTTCAAGCTAGTGGGTTAACTCAGTAATGCAGCCCAACCTATTAGCTCTGGTCATTATATCCAAAGGCATGCCTTTAGTGCAAAAACATTTGCATAAGAATAAAGAATAAAGGAAACAATTTGGCTTTCTGGTGTTATTTTACAAAGACATTTCCCATTAGAATTCATATCAGACTTCACCTTCGTCAGAAGGATGTAGAGAATATATTCCTAAGGGACTCTGTGTAGCCTGTGCTGCCATTTTCCCATCCGCATTACAGAACAAGTTTTATCATCTGTAAGGATAAAGTGTGCAAGTCTTTTCTATATATGCACCTGGTATACAACTGCGTAGATCACAAAGCATCCTCTGATGCAGGGGTTTCTAACCCTGGTCCTGGAAACCCCAAGACCAGCAGATTTCATAGCCTTTAAACAAAACATTTCTAAAGGCATGGAGCAATTTATCTATGATCAATTAAACATGTTGCCTGTTCAACTAAGTGTTTTAGAGATTGTTTGGAATAAAAATTAGAATATCCTCCAGCCCTCAAAGATTTAATTAAAATATTACTTGCTTAACTGATAAATTGTTCAGACAAGTGTCTATAATTTTTAAATGACAGGTGATCTAGGATGCCCTAATGACTGGAGTGGGGCTCTCCCGGACCAGGGCTGAAGAGCCCTGCTCTAGTTAAGAAAACAGCAGCTTGACCAAGCTGTGGGACAGAACAAAGCACAAGAAACAAAACTGCAATGCGCTGGCTCCAAAAGAAAAATTGTCATTTGACAGGCTTCACTGCAGTCCTTCAGTCCGTATCTTACTGCCATCACATTTTATCTCATTTCATCTTATTTATTCTGGGTCAGCGTTAAACCTAAGCAGCCAGACGAATCAAAGCAAGTGGTTGTCTTGCTCCTTAAAAAAATGCTTCTGGCAGCTGACACTTTAAAACGAGGATGCAATGAGAAGAGACATCAGAATGGATTGGGCCTGGTGCTGTTTCTGGCAGGGGGGTACAAACTGTAACTCAGATGCAAAATCGAGAATTGCGAGTGCTCCGGTGTGTGAAGTTTCTTAAGTGGCCTCAAAATAAGTTAACTAAAAAAGCTTTTTCCCTTTTCAGAGGTAGGATTTACACCAGAAAGTGCATTAGGGCCTGTGGGTTTGTTCAGACTGAACCACTCTATTGGCTTGTTTAATGAACTGTTCGCGTCTTTGATGTTAACCTTACTGCTGAGGAGTGTGGGAACGTAACTCCTGGCTTTAGTGGTGCTTAGGGCTTCCTGAAAAATCACTGTGGCACTTGGACAGAGTTCAATAAAATAGAAATAAAAAACATAGGTCTAAAATAAAGTGTAAGGCATTTAGTCATCAAAACCATTCTTGTTTGTAACCCGGCTATGCAGCATCCAAACAATGCAAATCGATCAAAACATATTTCTTGAGAGACAGCTTAGTGAGCTTTGTTTAATTATCATCCCACATTTTTGAATGCCACAACTCATAACCCAGATTTAGACTGCAAGCAAAACATTATTAGTGGGGAATTATCCAGAGATAAAAATACTAATAAAGCAGGAAATTGAAAAATATAGATGTTTGCCAAGCGTTTTTCTCCAGTCTCACTGATGCAAAGCCCCACGCGACACTTCAAGATTTTACCTCTTAAAAAGGCCTGTTAGACACAAGTACTCTATCTTTTTCTTAGATCACATGATTTTTACACTTAATCCTTAATATAAATTACAGACATATCTTAAATACAGGCTAGCCTAAAATTAGAAAGGGTGTGTAGCTGCGTCAGGATGGGTAAGCTGCAAAGGAACAAGTAACATGTTTATTCCACGCTGGAAAGAGAAGAAAGAAAATACAATGTTTCGGCCGTGGAGCCTTCTCCAGGTGTCACCTGACACCTGAGGATGGCTCCACGGCCGAAACGTTGTTTTCTTTCTTCTCTTTCCACTGTGGAATAAACCTGTTACTTGTTCCTTTAAAATTAGAAAGTGCAACTGAAAGATCAGACTCAAGTGTTACAAAATTTAAGAGCTTTGAACTTTTGTTTCATGACAAGAAAGTTTTCTAACTATAGAAATATGAAAAAAACATGCTTTAAAAACAGCTCTATATTGGAAAAAATTACAGCCTTAAGCTTATGCTTTAAATAGGTTACTAGGTGTTTGTCTTGTATTAAATGTTGACAGTCTGGGCAGCTGACTGTAAGTGCTCAAAGCAAAGAATGTGGCACACAGTTCTGAGATCTATAGCTGCCAGCACAATTTGTGAGTGAAGAATTTGAAAGTTATTTAGGGCTCTATAGCATATTGCCTTGGGCTACACTTTGCATGCAGGATTTATAAGCCACAGCCCAGCTGAAAGAGACTGCTCTTTCTGGCAATTGATTTCCACTATTATTGCTATTTTGGCTCGACTTGGGAGATGGTTTTGATGGGCAAGCTGATCAGATCTGTAGCTGAGCTGATGGAAGGGCTGGTGACAACCTGCCACTATCACATTCTTTGTGGAATTCAAGAATTCATATTTTCTAGCACTGCTGCTGAACAGCTGCATAGACCTGTCAATTCATTCAATGTTGCATTGTGTTCTGAACTACTGATCCACAACTGGGGCTGAAAAATCGGGCTGCCAAGAGCCGTTGTCTTTAGTATTAATTTTTAAATCATTATTCCAAAATAGAAAACAAAACAAGAACATGAAGAAAAATAAAGAATCAACACATTTCTCAATTTTAGCAAGAGCATGAAGTCACTCAATTTGAAAACCAAACGAATTTAAGCCACCTTTATAATCATTTTAAATTAAAAGGCAAATCCTATATACCAGCAGGAAAGAGAACTGTTTAACCCCCCACGAGACAGACAAGAAGTGTAACCACTGTCAGGTAACTTGGCATCAAATGGCCATTTTCCACAACTGCAAGGATGCATCATACAGCAGGAGTGGAAAACATGCACAGCACTTAGCAAATGTGATAACAGCTTAAGCCCACTCCTAACCCTAACCACCTTAAATTACTCAATACTGCTGCACAACAAAACCTAAACATATTCACAATATGGCGAAAGAGCAGCAGAACATTTAGGATACAGCGCACACAGTATAGAAAGTTGCTGTATTCCAAGCCATCCTTTAAATAACACCTTTGAAATACGCATGTTTTTTCAAAGACATTCCTTATCCTTGGGAACACGTCGGAAAAGAGTATTTACAAGTGTTTTGTTGTTCCCTGCCTTCTTAATTAACATGCATACTCAGATGCACACCGAAAGCATGAATTGTCTAGAGGTGATAGACAGCACGTGGGCTCTCCTCCTGCAGTGTTCATTTAAAAATGTTCTTGTTCTGTGGACCAGTGGGAGATCAATTCACAGTATTTCAAGCCACTATCATCTGCTGTCAAGCAGGCGTCAGTCATAGACTTCTCCACGAGTCTAATGAAGGAGAGATTCAAGAAAAAGCGAGGGGATATCAGTATGCACTTGCAGATACAAAGAGAGTAAGTTTATCAGGTGCAATGGCTGGAAAATGGAAACGATGAGCTCTTCCTGCAAAGGAAGAAGAAGGAAGAGAGCTGCTCTAAAATGATATTCCACCCTTGTTACTTTTCAGAGTTCTAAATATTGGTTTTGCTCATGTATTTATTTTGGGGGTAGAAATTCTAGAAACCATTTTTTATGCATTTGGCTTCCAAGTACTCTGTTAGTACTTTTATACCAAAATGTACTATAATCTCAATCAAAACCACAATAATAATTCAAATATTAATGCACTTAGCATTAATACCTCAACAATCCATTGATGGAGTAACCACAACAAATTAAAATAATAAACAATAACGCACTGAACACTTCAGCTGTCAATTAGGAAACATCTGATAAAAAATAGTTCGCAAGAGAACTGCACATGGAGTTAATATCCCTCAGAAAAATCACAAAATAAAAATGCTGCAGATCAAATGAATTTTATGTTGTACCAGACACTTGTTTAAGTGGATATTAAATAGCTATTTTCTAATAAAATTAGTTATATTATGAAAAATATGTATACAAGATGAAACATCCACAATGTCCTCTCTCTTAGTCCAAACAATAGATGTACAGGACTTATCCTCTGGCAGGCAGTCTGTACCTTTCTATCAGTTTGGTGTTTGTCACCTCCATTAGCTCAGTCTTTCCCCAGGGGACCATCTCCACATGCCAAGACACTGTCATCCTCTATTAGTTTTCAAGCACACTGACAGTTCTGAGGTGAGGTTTGGACCCAGTTATTTATTTGCTTTTATTTTCATGTCATACATCTCCCTTTATCCCTAAAACAATATAAAAACAGCACCACAAATTAACACCTTAACAAAGCCATCAGATGCCAGAAGGACACATTCATTTCTTTCCTAGATTGAGCACATTCAGTGTTGCAGGCGCTGCATGACTTTCTACTTTTTATTTTCTGATACATCTCTCAGGCTTTTACTTATAAACCTCCAGCGATGTTTAAAAAAAACAGGAGACAATATTGCTTTGTTAATGTTTTTGACAGGATTTAAAGGCACAGGAATCCCAGAGACCCTGCAGTATGAGATGCAGTTTGAAAACGCATGTTGGTGTAGGATATATTCTGCACTTTAATTCTCTTTAACTCAGTGACTTGAGTTTCATACCCATCTTCTGTTTTTGCTCTGAAAGCCTTGTAAAGGTACTTGAATATTTACAGCTGTGGAGAATTGAATGTCTGGGTTAGAGAAATCTGCATTTTAATTGGAAAAGATGTGGAGCAACCAAATCAAATGTGCTGAATATGTGCAAAACAAGAGAGCTGAGACTCAAACAAGCATCAATACATAGGCAGCCCAAGGAAAACTTCAGAAAATGTGTGAAAAGAATACTAATTTACAACTTGCCTTCTTATTGTTTCAATACATACATGGGATAAATAATTTTTAAAACACTTCTAAAATTAGGAAGTAGAAAGCTAGAGAAGACAAGGTGTAATCTTTCCGAATAGAAAGTACGGTGATGCCCAGAAGCCTCTGGATCTCATGTAGTAGACAGGACAGGACTGTGACTAATGCGACCTTCCCTCAGGTCTGGAAGGACAGTATTTCCTAGTGACTGCTGTCTTTTTTTTGCTCTCTGTGAATGGGAACCAGCAGTGAGTGTGTTGGTAATTAAAGGGTATTACACATTCTTGTGGCTTGTAGCTCACTAGATATGGATAAAAAATTTCTGCTTCCTGCTGAAGAACCCATAGCTCTTGCACATGCTAAAGCAGGCTGCATGCAAAAGCGGACCTTGCAAAAACATTTGGAATAGTCCTTCACTTAGACCTGCAAAACTAACTCAAACATAATAGTTGCTCAAACGTGTGACCTCTGCAGTATTTGGAACAATTGGAGATGCACAATGACCAATTTTGTGAACGCAATCTTTTACCTGGTCTCCAAAATTAATAGGGGAACTTTTCTGATTTGTGAACAACCGTACTTTCATGTTGTTTTCAAATTAACCCATAAAAAAATTCAAATTCCAGAGCATCACATTCTCTCAATGTATTTATGTTTCCAGGGCCTTTATTAAATTGTGTCTGTGAGGCTGGGCGAGGCTGTCCTAGCCAGCCTCACAGGTTTTAGACTGATTAGCATCCTCTGCATTCCCCTGTGAAAACCCTCATTGACAGTCTCCCTGTCAGGAGCTGCAAGCACAGCCAGCACAGGCCCGGGGTGCAGCTGGCAGGCTGTGATGGAGAGACGCACGTCAGACTCCGAGACGGAATGGGAGGAAAGGAACGAGGCTGCAGAAACAAGCGGCCCATGCACTTGAATTTGGAAATGGCCCAAACATTTATTTTTTAATATTGATTTGTGTTTTATTTATATAGGCTTTAATTCCATTCCAATTTTTATCCTTGTTACTACCGTCTCTTACTTTGTGGTCTGTTAACACAACTATAGCCATAGTGAGAGTGAAGGTCTACTTTTTTATTGCATCTTCTCTCTCTCAAGGAAGTTCTGCTTTTCACCCTGACCTGATTTTCTTCTCATTTAAAATGTTTTGACAATAGCCGTCCTCTCCAGTGTACCTCTCCTAGAGTTACAGAATGTGATAATTTTACATTCCTCTTAAGCACTTACCTTAGATCAACAACAAGCAAGAGGTGGACATATTGCACAGAACCGTATATCTTAGATAGCTTCTTAAGCATGATAGCTTCTTAACTGCGACTGCATATTCAAAACGTAAGAGCTCTGAAATCATTTTAATTTGTGAGCTAAAAATAGTGATGAATCAGGCTAGACAGATGGTAAGAAAAGGAAAAATAACATCCCTTGGAGTGCATTAATACTTTATTCAAAGGACTGTGTTGACTTACTAAGAAGGCTGTTCACCCCATAAAAACATAACAGTGATTTCCGTTCCAAATCCCAGGCACACATACGTGGTAGCCTGTCTTCATTAAAAATTGACCACATGGCCTTGTTAAGTGTCTGTGAGCAAAGCAACAAAATAAGTACTGTATGTTCGAAACACCTCCCACGATGGGTGCGCTACAAGTTGGGCTTCACCACCAGCCCCGTCCTTTTTCCACGACCGAACAAAACAAAACAAAACAAAACGAAAACACTACCAACAGAACCTCTTACGGAGATTGATAGCTACTGTATTTAATTCCCCCATAATTAGAAAAAAACAACAAACAAGAATCAAAGAGGCATTTATATCTTGAAGTGGGTACAGAAGAAAATGATGCATGTTGTGAGATGTCCTCTCTGTGATCATCACAGGACTCCCAGTGCAGCTGGCTCACCTCGTCTGGAAGTGCAATGCTCACACACTGGTCAGCACGGCCCAGACCATAATGCCAATCTACTTGACTGGAGCACTGCTGTCTCTGTCTAGATACTGCAGGCTCATCTCATTAGGTGCCACTTCATTCAGCAAAACTAATTCAGTTTACTATACAGTCACACTTCAAGAACACACACAGATTGATTCACTCCTTCACCAACCCATCACCCATATCTCGACCAACCTTACTGCTGCCTATCCCACCACTGTTTGTTCCACACACATGACTCAACGCAGTGCAAAAATAATGGACCGCCTTTCCCCCCCAGTGTCTGTGTCTCAAAACTTCTCCATGGTCAAAACCACTGGAAGGAGAACAACAAATATATCTGTACTAATTTGTACTAAAAAAGATCATATTTTTGTAAAACATACTTTGAAAGATGCTTATGAGAACATATGGGGAATATTCATGTCAATGAATACTGATGTTGTTGAATGAAGCTCTCAGTGCGTCACTAAGTTTCTGGCCAAGAAAGAAAATATAAGAATTCATTAATTTTGTCTACTTATGAAAAACAGTAGTGTAAGACAAAGGAATAAGTAGAAGTTAATTCCACACTGAAAAGTAAAATACTCACTGTTCTTTTGCAACTCATTTACATGCTAATGCTGCTCTGGTATCTAACCTCTGAAGAAATACCATGTAAAACTCAGCTCTGTTGCTAATGCTGATGGATGTTGAAACCGATTTCCTGGCTCCTAACGTGAAAGTGCTGGATAAGATCCTCAGATCAATTAGTGACTACCAACCGAAGCACTGAAAAATAGTTTTTTGGAATATATACACCAAAAAAAATCCAGTTTTAATATTAAATCCCCAGATCATATGGGGTTCAAGTTTGGATTTTTTTCAAATGGAAGTTCTTAAATGAAGTTCAGGAGGGATAACAACAGACAACACAATCTCACCCAGCAGTTTCAAATCACATCATTACAGACTTTTACTACAGTATGTACTGTACTGTACATAACTCTTGCACACACCTCTTATTGCATTGTTTGCGTTCACCCAACCAACACCTTTGCAGCTCCCTGTTGGTGAACTCCTCTCTCTGAATGTCTGAATGGGGGGGTTGAGCCCCACTGCTCAGGCTACAACTTAAACCAAAACTTATTGTACTAAAATACTCAAACATCTGCAAAAGCATATGGTTCTTGGATGTTGTTATTCCTTGTGAAATTAAAATAAGCACACAATAATAACCTAACAATAAGCAGAGCATCTTTCACCCTTATTAAAAGGACTCAAGAAAATTTAGCAAACATGGCAAAAAACAGAATGTTAACCTTTAATCTTATCCCGTATATTTACTGTGGCAAATAACTTCAGAAAAGCAACAGAATCAAATTGGTCCCAGTGAGAGACCTGGTTTTTAAGGGTAAGCGTGAGAGTGAACTCACTTAAAACAAGGATTGGAAACCCTTGGGTAACCTCCTGAAAAGGATAAGACAAAAAGTTTAATCAAAGCAAAGCAGGTAAGATAACTTTTACTTTTCTAAACAGAAGACGTTCAGTCCTTTAAAACTGCAGCAGTAATTGAAATTATCCTAGGGCTGTTTATCTATAACAGTGTTTATTATACATTCAGCCCCCTGAGAGTGCCCTTTCCTTGAGCAGCTTCCTCGTGTTCTTAAGAAACATTCTTTCTCTTATTGAAGAGACTCAATATTGTACCTGATGTTTCACAGTTCAGTTGAACCAGTTACACCACAGTATTTGTGTATACAAAGTGCTTCCTACAATGATGGAAATATGTTAATTAAAATCTTAACTGAGAAGAGACTGAGGATCACCCTACTAGAGCACCGCGCAGTTCATTGTCTCATGCCAAAGGAAGTGAGCTGTGAACATTTACTGCACAGGGGCGGAAAAAACAAAGTTTATAGGCACCACAAAAGATTTAACATGACAGGTTTAAAATGCTTCGGAGGCCCCAAGGGTATTGCTTCAGAATGGTGTAGCACTCCTGGAATTATCTGGCATTGCCAATTTGTGCTATAAGATGAGGTTTCTTTTTATAAGGCACAGTCATATAGCAATGTAAAAGCTCAGAATCTCCTGAGCCTTATGGTATTATACCCCTCCCACTTAAGAAAACACGAGATGTTATTCATAGGCCATTAACAAAGTCTTCCAGCAGTCTCTGGAGATGGGGGTAATACCCACTGACTGGAAAATTGCTAATGTAGTGCTCCTCCATAAAAAGGGTGACAAAACTGAAGTAAGTAATTATAGACCAATAAGTCTTTTCTTTCATTATATGCAAGGCTACAGAAACAATAATTAGAACTAGAGGATCATCTCTGTGGCAGTAGGATTCTAAGGGGTAGTAAACATGGATTTAATGATAGAAGTTCTGAGTAATTAACATTTCTTTGACCAAAAATCAGTAGTAATTGACATAAAGAACATGCCATATATTATATGTAGATTTGCAGACTGCTTTGACAGATAATCATTAATGAAAAATTCTCAAATTGCAGACAGTAGACATTCAAAGTAATGTTTGCACTTAAATAATGTATTGCTTAATGGACAAGATAAAGATAAGTAAATGATCAAACTGCTGTAATTAGTACAGTGCAACAAGGATCTTTATTAGGAACACGGCCCTTCCTCATTATATCAGCTACCAGGATTCCTGCATGGTAGGCAAACATTTCAATGGAGAAAATATGGCAAACACTGTAGAAGCTGGAGAAGAAATTAAAAACGGCTCAGACAATATTCAGTATGGGGAAAAACTCCTGGCCAATGACAATGTAGACAAGTGCATGGTGTTGCAATGCAGGTAGCAAAAACAAAATACGGACATGAAATGGAAAATGCTGTGCTTGCTTGTGAAAAAGACTTGCTCATGTAAACATCTGCATGCAGTGAACAAATAAAAGAGGGTGTCAGAATATACAGTATATTTTGAGTTAGTTCTGAAATGAGCAACCAGATACATTCCTGAGTTAAAAGGAACATCGTACACTAAACAGCTAAAAAATCAAATGTTTTTAACTTTGAATGAAAGAGACTATGTCAGACCAGACTAAAGTATTAAAAGTCAAGTTACTGGACTCTTTCCAGATGACACAAATGGAAACTATGCAAGTGCATTTAAAACTGAAAACAGGAGGCATTTCTGTACACAAACATTTGTGGGAGTATGGAACAATCCTCCTAGCCAAGCTGATACACTGGCCTCCTTCGAGAGACACCAGGATGTCGTCTTAGGATCGATTAACTACTGAAAAACAAATGAGGTAGACAGGCTGAAAGGCCTTCTCTCATTTATAACGTTTGTTGTTATGAAAAGAAGGAACTTAATTAAGAAGTGAAACAAATGGAATAAAAGACAGAGGTACACTTTCATTACCATTTATTTTTCACATGCAATGAATTGTGTTGCTTACCCAGTTAGGCTCTAGCTCCTGCTGTGACCCTGTACTGGATAAAGCAGTTTACAAAATGAATGGATTGTCACAAGGATTTATCCTTTATTTTAAAGGGGTTATCATAATTTATGATAGAGGACAATTCTAAATACACAAATTTCCCGATTTTACTTTATGCTCATATCTGGTACAATGCTGGGAATGAGACTTTTCTCCCGAGCTGCCCACAAGTGCAGACAATGAGTTTGCATTGATAAATTCTCCAAGGATTCCTCATGTTTGTTATCAATCAAAATCAAAGCACCAAAGTGGAAATCGCAGACCGCAGCAGATTTCTTAATCAGAATAACACCTACCCATCTGTTACTGTCACTTTCAAATGGAGTGCATTAACAGAGTGTTTAGGGTTCTGAAGACTGCAACACTGACCCTAGAAAAGAAGAGGAGAGTGGAGATGCAGACCACTGGGCGAAAGGTCAGCAAGCACATTTGACAAAGTTTTCTTTTTTTAAAGGTTATTCATAGGGCTGGTGCAGAGGCCCAGTGCAATAAGGAAAGTTAAGCCTCAGTGAACTGACCATTCACTCTGCTTACGGTCCAGACCGACAGTGTAACTTGTTATTTTTACCTGTTCATGAAAGGTTTCACAGATTGACAGGACTGGAACTGTTTATTTACAAAGCTGTGCGGCTTGGCAAACACCTTTGATGGGGTGTGTTTCTCTTTCATCACATCAATCTTATTTTCCATACACACTGTGGCAGTTTGTTTGGGTGCCTCAGAGTTTATAATACTTTTGTATGCCTGTGGGTGACCTTTTTCATTTTTCTGCAGTAAAAAACAGCCACTGAGAAATGACAATGACACTTGTCTGAATCTGGGTTGCTGTCCTGAGTTTTAGGTGTATGTCAAAAGAGCATGGCAAGTTTCTAAACAAAACTAAATTGCTCTGCACAGTTCTTGGAGTTTTTAGCCCCCCAACAATAAAAGCAATGACTACGATAACAAATGAACTTTGGGGTGTAAATAAAGGCTACTAGAACACTGATTTAGTTAAAAACATCAACAAACTTAAGTACAATTACAACACTGATACAGTATTTTGTAAAGCTATGATAAATATCTGTAGGATATGGATTGTAACACTGGAAAATGATTTACTAAAAATTGAAGTTTGGGTATTCAAATGTAATATTTGCCTTACTTTTTTAACTTTACTACTTTGTAATGCTAATACAATTGGCAAATAGCACTGATAAGCTCTAATAATAACTTCATACCAATGTGATTTAAAAAAATGTTAACAGTTCAATAATGTTTTAAAACACTACATATGTTTAAAATTCATAATCACAGAAAACAGATTAGTCTAACAAAACAGAAGTCTGAATACATACTCTGTAATTTACAACTTTTAATTATAATGCTGAGGAAGTTAATATGCTTATCTTTGGTGCAAGAATCCAGAAATGCCTATCCCATGACTAATTTTAAAATTTATCAGTCTGCAACACCAAGAAGAAGTCTGTTATAGAGCTGTAAACTATACAAGGGTTGCTAATTGCCAATTTACTTAATGAAAGAATGCATCTTTCCCACTTTCAGGCTTATTCATAAACATGGCTTAAAAATATGCTGAAAGCTGAAGTGAAAAATGCTCAGCATCTAAAAAAGAAAATGGCTTAATTGCAAAATGATGGCACAATTCCAACCACCGCATTAGACCTATGCAGAGTCTCAATGACACCCAAAGCCACAGTTTGAGTGTTTTTTTCCTTTTATTTTGTATGTAAGAAATCGTTTTTAGACTTTAGAAAACATTAACACATGTGAAATTCCATTGTAAGGCCTGAAGATTTTGTAGCTGGCAAAGAATTCACCTATATTATCAAGAAAAAAAAGACATTTAATGGGACAAGTAAACAGTTGCTTTGACCAGAAATTGTGCATGAGACAGGCAATCCCATCA
The DNA here is from genome assembly GCF_040954835.1 of Lepisosteus oculatus. Taxonomy (NCBI): domain Eukaryota; kingdom Metazoa; phylum Chordata; class Actinopteri; order Semionotiformes; family Lepisosteidae; genus Lepisosteus; species Lepisosteus oculatus. Next base: position 52,419,828 of record NC_090703.1, read on the forward strand.
TATACTGTGCAGTGTAATTAACATACCCAAAGCCTGAATGATTGTTTCCAGAGTCTGTCGAATTCAAATTGATTTTAATTGAAATGCTTAAAATAGGATTGTTCTGGGTAATTTTGAAGCAGTTTATTATTATTTTGCTGGGTTTTCTTTGAATCAATTATTTTGGAATAATGTTAATAATTTGATATGCTAATGTGTTTTCAAATAAAAAGCTCATTTCAAGTTACTATTTATGTATTATAAGCTAATCTATTTCTAGCCATAGACTCAGACTTAGCACAGGGCTTTAAGTGACTTACCTATCACAAGTTTCATATGCATCACTTACTGTCTGTGGTTCTTTTCAGAAATCAAACCTTTCTTGAGGGCAAGAAGGCCTTAGAGCATCTTATTTGAGAACCCAGGGCTTTTGCTCACTGAAATCCATGCAGAAATGTCATGAACATAAATTAAGAACTTTATCAGCAATGTAGAATCTGTCCTTGAAGGCAAAGACAAGATTCAGAAAATGTTTACACAATGTATCTTTATAGAGGTACGCTGCAAACAACCACTTTGTGAAAAAACACATCAATACAGCTGTCAACTACAGCAGCATGAGGCCACCACAATACACATTACTTCACACATGGCAAAACACTAACCCCCTGTTTAACAGACTTCAGCTGTGGAAGCTTAGACAACTATTTTGTCAGAAAAATGTATCATTAAGAGAGCTGAGAGCTCTTAAACCAACCTTAAGTTGTTTCAATAAAATCAAACTTTTATAGAAAACCTTTGTGCTTTCTTTTTTATAGTAACAGTTAATGCTAGTTTACCAAGACAGAAATAAATTAAACTGCTTGACTAAGACGTACAAATTCAAAAAGAAACAAACAAAAAACCCTTCATAGTGAAAACTATTATAATTCATACATCTGTTGATTCAAAAACTATTCAGATTTTTAAGCACATTTTGAACAGAGTGCAGAGTCCAGCCGTGGACGAGGAAGAGAGGACAGATCTTTTTGGAAACGCGTATCACGCAGTGATGAGCGGCAAACCTGTCTAGCCATTCCCAGAAAGCACTGCAGGACCCACCGCTTTCCTCTGGAGTGCTGTAAAAACAGACTTCTCATGTAGTGAGGCCAGCCACTGCCTTTCCATACAGAGGAGCAGCACAACGCTCGCTGCAGTCTGGGCCACTTCAAGCAGTTGCTAATGTCCCAGCATGCTGTCAGTTGTAATTAAAAACCGATACAAATACAAAAGTATTTGTATCAAAAATACAAATACAAAAGCAATAATGTGCTCAATTTTCTGTGTGTATTAAAAAGAAACCCATTAAGAAATGCTTACACAGAACCTCATTTTGGCCCATTAGTTGGCTGCAGTGAACTGTGTGCAATAGAAGAGCATGAAAATCACGGTTCTGTGTTTTATCGCCAGCAGCTGTCTCATGCAGCAGAGTCAAGTGCAGAATAGATCCTGAATTGATTGGTATTAATGTTCACTGTTTTTTATCTGTCATCCCCATTTTTTCCAAAAGTATGTCCTGGCTTCGTCCTGTTTTTAGACTGTCCAGTACTCTGTCAGAGGAAAGAATGAGAAGAATGTACGGTAGTGTATATTGTCACTGCTGCAAGGTCCTGGAAGTAATGATGTATTTCGATTAGGCTTCTGCAAAAACGCAAGCTGTCACTGTGCAATGGACTCTCTGGAAGGGGCTCAGTCATGGGTAGCTCACCTATATTCTCTACTTGGTTATCTTACTGCTCAGCTCAAGATGCCTAGCTTTCCAATTAAACTAACCATGCATACGATAAAAAAACAACGCTGCCTTTAAGTCAGATACTTCTTCATAGGTAAAATACGCAATGTGAAAAATATAAGAGAATGTTCTCTAAACAGTCTAAATATTTATAACAGATAAGGATATTCCAAACATGCTCCTGAGTACTGTTGTGCTTAAAAAATTATTTGTATACACAACTGTAATTCTGTAATGTTGCAACACATGATCATAGAGTGTGTATAAAAGCATTTACAATTTTATATTTACTGTAAGCTGTCTAACACTAAGAAATTATAAGTCTCAGAGCCCACCAAGAGTGACAAGATTTGTCTTGGTGTGGAAGCAATAAACAAATGACGGGATTTGAACTACTGTATTGCCTTATTTGAATTTTGCGCTGAATTCCATAGTTTGTTCCATTGCTGTGATGAAGCGCTTAAGACGACAATATTGTTCCATGAATAATTGAGGAGCTCTCTGTGGCTGACAGCTCAATCCATACCCCAGTAGCTTGTGAACAAGGGGATGCTGAGCTGTTGGTGGAGGAGGCTGGTCGAACACAGTGGGTTTCTCTGTGCTGACTGTGCAGTTCTGCCCTGCTATATGCAGGAATTTCAGCATTCAGTTTCATCAACATTTCTGTAAACAAAGAACACTAGCAAAACATTTCCTGAAACCCTTACATTTCCTTACTCCTTTTCTACATGTCCAGTACATCAGATTGTGCTGGTGCAGGAACTGTTCTCTTTTTTCAAAGCCAGTTTTTGGTAAAGTGTGCATGGAAGAGGACAGAAAAGCATCCAGACATTAACGACAAACAGAGTTTCTCAGTTCTGTGTAAACAACTGACTCAACACACTTTTCTCAGTGTGACCTTTACCACCCTTTTAACCTCTATTTATATTTAAGAGGTGAAGCAACAGCATCAGGAGGAGAAACAAGAAACAGCACATTTTTACACAGAGTTGAAGAATAAGCTACCCAACCATATTGTTGAAAGAAAAGGCTGGATGAGATTCTATCATCAATTACTTACTAACTACCACATAGGCTAGATGGACCAAATGTCTGTAACTTTTCTTACTTTTATTTAAAAGGGTCATGGGAGTTTTTTTCAATTTTTACTTTCTTATTGGAACAAATGAAGCTGTCCATCTCCCCAGGGTTGCTCAAGATCATTTGTACTATATGTACTCATATTTTTACTTTATTTGGCATACAAAGCAATTGTTCATCTACTTTAAGTAATAACAGCAGGAGCCGTCCACAGAGGATTTGCAAAGAAGTCCCTGGATGTAGTCAGCGTGCATCTCTACAAATTGACTGTGAAGCTGCAAGAAAAAAGTCAAAACAAATAAACATGATAAAAATGATTCAAGGACCAACAACATTTCTCCTCGTCTCCACATATCTCAGATATTCTGCATGCCCTACTTTGGCATAATTTGGCATACAGCTAGAATGGAGTCCACCATATACTATACGTCCTAAAAATGTCAGAATAAATCACAGTACCAACCCAGCACCAACGCACCATGAAATATTACTGAAACAGTTTCTTAAGTAAGGTCAAAGTAGTCTGTTTCAAGGATTTTTACAATGTGCACTCTCAAATACTGTACACTTCAGACAACATTACACTTAATTTTGATTTTAAAATCTTTATAGCCATGGGTCAATGCAAAAACAACAGACTTGTACAAAGATCAAGGGGTACATCCTGGCTTCAATCTACTCACATACTAAGTGTGGCAACATTCTGCTTGATGTTGAGTATTAAATGCTACTTTGTGAGTGACATGTACATAGTCCCCACTCTTTTTTGTAGTAAAAAAAATAATTATCTTTAAAAAATGTAAGTTTACAACCAGACCAGCAAGACAGAGTTTCTGGACACAGTGAAACACGCAAACAAAAGTCACCATACAGTTTATGAAAGTAGACAGCAATGTTCGAGTTGCTATTGAGCAGGATCAGTTTGGGACTCACTGCTACGTTTGCACCAGATATGTTTGATAGTATACCAGCTACATCAAGCCAGAACCATTCCATCATAGAGCACGGCCAAAACCTGGGACAGGTGTCAATCACACCAGGAGTACATCTGAGGCTCGGGCCAGCCTCATCTGGAACATCTGCAAGGTGTTGAAGTGGATAAACTAGTGTTATCATTTTTCTCTACTACTAAAAATGTATTTCCCCACACTATGGTCCACTCAGATAAAGGCTGTGTAGATCTCTGTAAAGTGATTTTACATGTTTTTATGCGTGATGCAATGGTATTGATTTAATTATTTTCATGACTGTTGTCAGCACCCTAGAAGGAAAGGCTCTCAACTGACTAAAAAAAAGAGATATAGCAGAAGATCACATAGACAAGACACATAGAGGTCAGGAATATCCAAAGAATATTTGTAATAAAGTAAGGCTTTTATTTCCTCCAGAAATATTCTGAGACTGTGTATACTGCGAGTCCACAAGAGACAAAGAAGGAAATGGACTTTGAACATTTTATTCATCTCCTGCATCCATCAAACCTGGCACCATGCAAGCTTTTTCCTTTCATATTGTAGAGAGCAGCCATTAAGGACAGCCTGCAGAGAGTTTAGAAACCAGTGGAAGGGCAGAGAACTTGAGGAATCACTTTTTCTTCTTTCTCTTTGTGCTGCTACTTAATTTGTATTTACCACACTGCTGTTCGCTTCAATGCTTCTAAATTAACCAAATGTTCACCCAACTACACTGCAAAGCACATGACATGTTTTCATAAATATCTATCAATGCCATCAGAAGTACATGCTAATTCACCTTTAATGGGAAAGCTTTTATTTCCATCACTGGGAAGAAAGCAATGGTTTCTGAGCAAAACTTTTTTCAATTTCTTTTCTTATCTACCCCTGAGCTCTCAGGACTCTTCTCTACTGCAGGAAAGTTTCTGCAAAGGCGCCAGAATTATGGAGTAGCTTCTCTTTGACTTGAAAACCTTTGTGTTACTTTGTTTTGATGTAGCAGCACAATATGTTTTGTTTGCAGTAGCTGCCTTGTGCTACAGATAAGCTGCTGCCCGACAGGCAAAGCATTTCACACGTTCACAAGGTTGACAGAGCTTTGCCTTTACTACAACAGCAGAAGCATCTCTCTGGAGAACATTTCCATCCTTCTGTCTGGAATCCAGGGTGTCGGAAACTAGGCGAGCCAGAGCTGCTGCAGCACACTGACTTCAGACTGCAATCATTCAGACTGTTGGATTAGCATGTAAATGGGAGAATCTGCAGGACACTTGTCTTGTACTGGTTGAGAAGACCCATTTGGCAGGTCAGTGGTAAGAGTTCAGACTGTCATGGCACCCACTAACGTCAGTTTAGGCAATGATCTAGTAGTTTCAAATCACCAAGACAGTGCAAAGAAGGCTGAAGCACACAGTTGACTTTTAATGACCTTGAAGGCAGCGCTTTGTGCAAGTTTACCAGATTTTTTACCAAGGAGCTGTTCTGCTCTGATTTTAACAATATTGAATGGTGTGAATACTCCAGAGTACAAAAAGGAAAAACTGAATTTCTTTATCAAACAGAAGACCTTTACAGGGCTGAACTGAAGCCCAGGTCCAATGGCCAAACATTGGAGGTTTAAGAAACATGTGGTTCCACTCTAGTCTTCTGTCTGCTAAAGATGTCAGTGTGTATGGGGGAAAGGTGAAAGTAGCTCATCACAGTCAGACTTCTTTATGGAAAAAAAAAACTTTCAAGCTGATTCTATTTTAACCAGGGGGTTAGAGAACAGAACTACAAGAAAAGCACACAATTAGAATAAATACTCATTAAAAACAATAGCCAATGTGCTGTACTTACCCGAGAGTTGAATTCAAGAAGGGTGAAGATGGGAGCCGTTCTGCTGGAGAGCCTGCAAAATGGACAGCATTTGTATAAACCCATTTTATTAAGTCGTGTGTTACATGTAAACAAAAACACAGAACAATTTGAATAAACTAGCATCAGAAAAAAATCTATGCAGGTTGGTGTGGGCTGCATCTGGGGTCTGCAAGTTGCTTACTACTCTCCCTCTTAAAATGGAAGGTTGCAATGACACCAGCCTGATCTGAACTTCTGAATCACAGGGGATTATGTGATCTTTCACATACTGTAGGATAGGGCGGCTCTTGTCACTTGCATTGTGGAAAAGTTCAACAATGTGGAGAGCACAGCTGGAGAAGGTAGGAGGTTAACCAGAACAAGAATTTTGGTAGGGGTTGTAGGTTATTTTAATTGTAATGAAAAAGTGCCTGTTTCTCACCCTACAGTACAGAGCAATGCCAGTTCACCGTTTGCAACTTTTGTACAACAGTATATTTGTTTTTTGTATGGTGGGGCTGGGGTTTTTAATTCATTTTATCACTCAGCATTCATATTTTCAAGTGCATCAGTTAGCATTAGGTAATACTACAGCACACAGCAGATGTGTGCTGTAGTATTACAGTATGTAAATTGTGCGCCCTCACACGGCCTGGAATATCTTCTGAACAGGACAATCAGAACACCTGTGCACCTGGCTGCAAAACAAATTAAAAGCGAACGCACCTCCGAAAACGTGCATCACGGGATCCACATCAGCAGTCCAGGAAAAGGTTGAAAGCAGACAAGTAAAGAGCTGTAGATGTTTGTTAGAATTTTGCTTGTTTGTAATTCAAACTTTTGCACACGCCGAGATGGCACATCAAAACCGCATTCAAACCATGTCCAGAATATATATGTGAAACTGGAACAGGACGCCACTGGTTAACTTCTACAGCGCCCTCTTGTGGCCTGGGGCTGCGGTGTGGAGTTGTTTCCTCCATTTATTCTTCACATCAGTGGGAAAACACAGTACTTTTTCCTACAATACTTATCCTCAAATATGTATTATAAATAAAATGAAAGACTTTAGAAAGATATCACAGTTTTGGAGGAGGTGATGTTTTTCGTATTATTTCATATACAATAGTAGTAGTTCTAAAGTGGCAATTTGGATTAAACACTAATCGCGGTACAGAAGGGGCCTCCAGCCCTGTTCTCTTCCACAGAGGCTCTCAGTCATGTTCCCTAGGGACCTTTTCTGTGTTTGCTGGGGTTTTTATTGACCCCTCTGGACTGTTAATTACCACTGATCCAAAGATAATTGGGTGGTGCCTCTAACAGTTTTAGACTTTCTCTGCCCACGGTCCTTGGTTTCAAAACTGGCATAGTTTAACTTAGAACACTTTGTGCAGTCTTCTCTAAAACTCGGCAATTAAGAATATCTTTCCTTTTTCCAGACTTAGCACTCTCAATAGGTGATCTGTTTATGAAGAACTGACACAGGTGGGAATGATAATGAGCCGAACACGTCCACAGCGAGTGTTTCCTATCACTAATAACTAATAATCAGTTAAGTTTAATGTTAATTAAGCTCACTGTTTGGTTCAGGGCTGGTACTGAATAAACCGAAAGCAAATGTAAAAGTAGGATGAAAGTTATAAATTAGAAGCACTTAGCCTGTAATTAAGAACTTAGCTGGGACAAACTCACATACAGAAAGGTTATGCCAGTCCAGGACTGAGCACAACAAGACTAGCAGAGTTGAAAGGAGCCCCTTGATGAAGTACAGCACAGCTATAGGAAACCAGCACAAATGATTAATATTAGTATCACTTTACTGTAGGTTTATGTAACATATTGTTCATTATAGATCTCTAAAGGGATAGAAATGTGCTGCATTTTTATTAAATTTATAATTAAGCTTTCAAAATCATTTTTACTTACTGTACTAGTCCAATCATTTTTTAGATTAACAGTTCTGGTTTTAAATACCAAAAAGAATGTTTCCCTGTTTCCCTTTGAGTTATGAATCGGGTTAAATGCAAACTTTTGAAAGCAAACTTTGCTCTGTGTTTTCCACAGCAGTGGTAAAGGACATCAAAATAATGACTTCTGCATACAACGTGCTCATCTTATTTAATCTCTATGAATTCTCTTGTGCAAGGAGGCATTTCAATAAACCAGCACTTTCAGAATGATCTCCAACCCTCTACTTGAATTACTGTAAAGAACAGGGACTTGAAAGAATTTCCTGTCGGAAATAATATCTCTGGTAGGCAGCCTAATCCTGTTAAATGTCACCATTCCCAGCTGACAATACCAAAAAAATCTGATACAATACAGAATGGATACAGTAGTAAAGGGCACTGTCTTGCCCAAAGCGGTGTAAAACCCAGGAGAGGACACTGAGGTATCCCAGGACATCTTGAAGATTATTCACCCCAATGGCTTTGATGCCCCCCCATGCAATTCTTGTAATTCTTTCTGCGTTGTATGTCCAATTATAACAAAGTAAATCAAAATCCATTTCGCATGTTTCTTTTTCTAAACAAAATAAGTGAAATAGACATACAGTATAAACAAAATATGTGCTGGTCAAGTGTAGAAGAAAATAACAGATGACAGTAATGTCACTATTGAAGGGATGCAGAACCTTTGTCTCCTCTACAAAAGCTGTTTCAAGGGCAGAAGTCCAGCATGGATAGTCCTCTGAGTCTGCGTATTAAAAACAGTCTGTTCTACATAAGTAATATGACCTGACGTTAAGAGCCTCTTTATACTGGAAGGAGATCAAAAGATGGGGCAATTTTCACCACTAACTACAGACAATTTGGGCTCAGCTGAAGTCCAATAATTCTGAATTGTTTACTCAACAACAAATGTGGCCTTTCTGTACATCAAGTTCTAACATTATTCAAATCAGTCTTAAGAGAGTCAATAATTTCACAATGTAGCTACAGAAAGACTGTATTAAGCATTTTTTTCTGCTGAGAAGCTCCACAAGGTGACTTGCTTCAGCTGACCCAGAACTTCAATTTTCATTTACACGTGACTCTTTCATCCTGTTTTTTGAGTTTCAAAAACTTGTGATAAAACATATGCTGAACTGTACTTGGTGTTATGAGAAATATAAGCCAACTAAAATGAGGTGTATTTGGATCATGATTCTAACTTCAGACGTAATAATTAGGATTCGGGTAATGAGTTATTAATGAATAAATTAGGAGTGAAATTGATATAGCTCTTTTCATCCCAAAGGCTTACAAAGCAGTGGTAGCATGATGGTGCAGTTGTTAGGATTGCTACCTTACAGCCCTGGAGTCCTGGGTTTGATTCTTGGGGTGATTTTCCTCTGGGTGCTTTGTTTTCCTCTCACACTCCAAAACATACTAGGAGGTTAATTGGCTGGGAGGTTAATTGGAGGTTAATTGGGAAAACTGTCGCTGGAGTGAGAGTGTGAATGTTTGTGCCTGTGTGTGCCCTGCAATGGACTGGCGTCCCATCCAGGGTGTATCCTGCCTTGTGCCCATTGCTGGGATAGGCTCCTGCTCCCCTGAGACCCCGTATTGGATAAAGCAGTTTAGAAATGGATGGTTGCTTTTCAGACTTTTAATTGATTTTAGTTTCTATTCATCAAGATAAAGAATAGCTCTATGCTGATCTAGCCTCATTCAAAGCTCAATTTCTGTATCTACTGCTTTTCTATCATTCCCTATCATTATTTTCCCTCTTTTCTCTTCTGAAGAAGAACAAGCTCTGGTAACATTTAGAAATGAATAAAAAAATCTGTCATTTCATTTTACATAATAATTATTACAAAGAGCGATGAGGACCTTTGTCATATTTTATTTCAATGATGAAATATTTAACAGATAATTATTATTTATCTCCCTTGGACCCTGTCATCTACAGCAAAATAAAAAAAATCTGTTCAGGGAATTAGCTGGGCTATCCTTGTGTATCCTGACAAACATATGCCATTTAGAAAATGTCAGTCAGTGTGGAGAGCAAGCCTCACAGAGCAACGCTACTCTCCTGGCTCCTCGAGATAAAGGCTTGCTTACAACTGGGTACAGTGCAGGTTTTAGATACAGTATTTGCAAAGCAGAAGTGATCCTGCTCTGGGATTTTACCCCTCTCCTCCATAAATATTTCATAACAACCATAGTTCATTATCCTGCTCTGACACACTGAGGATTGCAAATTATACCAGCACTCCCAGTTCCCCTTCCTAATCTTGCATTTCTGGAAGCAGCCACACTGTTCTCTCACGGTCTCCCCCCTCCTTGCGCAGGGCTACTGACTGGAATGGTTTGTGCTTCTGCTCTCTCCTGTTGTCCGCTGGACTTGCTGTCCAAATTTAATGAAAGGCACAGTGCGGCACACCACTGCTGTAGACACGTCCATGCACATCTCTGGGACAAAGTTGCCTGCAATATGTCCAACCACACAAAAACAACAAGAATTTAATATGCTCTGTGTTCAGGGATACTCTTGACTATGGATCGATTTTAAATTAAATAAGACAACAACAAAACAAAGGAACCCATCCGAAAGATTCAGAGCTTCTCTCAATTAAGTGCTTTAATTACATGGCTGAGCGCCAGAGCCTCAGAAAGGGACAGACGCATTAATGAAGCAATGTGTCTTACCTAAGACTGTAGGCTATTAATTGGCCACTGCTGACAGCTGTCAAGGTGGCTGTAGGGGGCAAATGATTTTGGTGAACAGTCACTTGTCTGTTTAACTGGGAATGCCTGTTAAAGTCTGTCATATCCATTTAAAGAAGTAGTATTTTTAATGGCACAGATAAGGCTTATGTTAATAAATTACGTTTTCTGCAATGTGCAAAAGTGAACAGACGTGAAGTAAGTGGAGATTCTTTATTTTCCTCACAGTTCCTGAATACTGGAACTGATGAGACTCAATCCAGGAATGTGTCAATCGTCCTCGCTTTCTGTATTTTGATTCCCTTGACAACTTTGTAGAACAACATAATAAGTGAACATTCCTCAAAGCTCTAAAATAAATTACATACCAAAATTAATCATCACAAAAGTGGAATTTGGGTGAGTCAAAGACAGGGTGGAAACTTCTCATTCCTTGTCCTAAAACTACCGTTTTTTATAGTTTTTGCTTGTTTTTTTATAAACACTGTTAACATGTGCTACCTCAGCTGGTTTCTAATACATCTAAAATCAAACCATGAGTTAATTAAGGCATTGCATGTAATATAAGTGGTGTGCTTTGATCTGTTACATTAACAAAACATTAAGGAAAACTGTCAGTAAGCTGTCTTATAGGCTCTCAATTAGGACTAGTTAACAAGAACTTGGCCAGTCTTGACTTCATAACACAACATAAGAATGGTTATATGGCTAGAACTTCAATAGCCGCTGAAGGATTGATAGTGTATTTATTCTTTAAGGCTTCCTAGAATTCAGTGTAAAAAATGTGTCTGGGTCACTTGCTGCGGTAGGCCTTCTGTTCTCTGTCTGTAATGCAGTTCCTCATAATGTGAGCCTCTTTCCTCTCAGGGTTATACTGTTATTCCCAGAGAAGTCAATTGGGTTGACTAATCACTGCCTATGAAAATTCGGAATCTCTGAATAAAGTTTCCTCAGTATATTAGTTATTTTAACCTTTGAGTGTAGGACAGTCCTTCACTCCTGGTGATGAAATCTGTTTTTTTAAGTTACCAAAAAAGTTTTTTTAATATGTCACAGTAGGGCAGGCTGTCTTTCTTAATGGGAAATCGCCGAAGTGGGTTTGATTCAGTCCAGGCCTCAATATGTTAACACATATTAGAGCATGCAACATCACCATGCAGTCCATGTGGGTCCTAATGCCCCAGTATAGTGACGGGGACACTATACTGTAAACAAGCGCCGTCCTTCGGATGAGATGTAAAACCGAGGTCCTGACTCTCTGTGGTCATTAAAAATCCCAGGGTGTTTCTCGAAAAGAGTAGGGGTGTAACCCCGGCATCCTGGCCAAATTTCCCATTGGCCCTTATCAATCATGGCCTCCTAATGATCTCCCTCTATGAATTGGCTTCATTACTCTGCTCTCCTCCCCCCCTCCGACAGCTGGCGGAGCGACGCGCCGGTTGGAGTATTCCCAGTCGCATTTAATGGCAACTTCAGCTCAAAGATTTGGTTCAAACCACCAATTGGAGACGGGAGTGCCGACAAGCGGATGCAGGATTAACGCTAGGAAAGAGAGAGAGCATGCAACATCTGGTGAAATTCAGAGTGGCTTGGATGAAAACTAAATTCAGGAAACAGACTTCATTGATAAGTTGTGAGTAGTACAATAAGTTGAATTTCATTCATGAAATTGTACTTTTAAGAATGCATGTTGGCAACATCTGCTCAGAATGGTTAATTAGGAATTAAGAGAGCCAGATTTATTAATTAGAGTAATTAAACACATTGTTGCCAACAATTAATGCAACTGAAGCAGGCTGACAGCAAGACCTTTTCAGCTTTCTTTAACGGCCTATATACTCATTAAATACTACAGTAAATTAATTTTTCCATCATCCTAGTCTTTTCATTAACATCAGGCTATGTCTTGGCACATCTTAAGAAAGTGAGATCGAGACTCTTTTTCACCTCAGGTTTTAAAGCAGTGATGCAGGCTGACATTTGGAGATACAGGAAGCATTTAGTATCTAACAAGCTCCCCTATGTTTTGACTATGATTCAATTGCCAGATTGGCAATAGAACCTGGGTATTCAATTTGTGAATAGCAGTGCCTTCAAGACCTTAATAATTGGCATTAATTTTGTTGCACAGGGACAAAGACCTATTTACTTCAATAGCACATGTTTAATGAAGAATCCTATCTGTAACACTCTGCCACTGTACCTTTAAGCAATTGAATCACAAGCAAGTGACCATAAGGGATTATTAAGTAAATGATTTACATTAACTGTGATGCACTCAGAGAAAGAGAATTTACTTACCTTATATTTACTATATTATACTGTGCTATGTAAGAACTGTTATAATAGGAATGTCCAGCAGGTACTAGCACTCTATAAGTAATGGTTTATTCCATGCTGAAAGGAAAAGAAAAGAGACACAATGTTTTGGCTGTAGAGCCTTCTTCAGGTGTGAGCAGCCTACGCATGCTAACACAGCTACCCACTCGAACTTCTCTATAGGTAATGTCACATTTAATATTATTGATACGTGAAGATTCCCCTGCCCCCCCTTTTCATAACCCACACAAGATATGGTATTGCTCAACACTCAATAGGAAGCCAAATTTATTATCTAGGGTACATATCCTTCCAATTAAAGAATAATAAGGTTGCCGACAATGTTGTCTCCTTTCCTTTAACTGATTCTTGTGCTTCAAGTAACCTCTAATTAAACAAACACCCAACTATTCATTTTAATTATTCTAAAAATAAAAACCTCACTGCAGAGCATGCACTGCAAGGCTGAAGCACAATGCAGAATAATCAATAAGCAGGGTTTCTCATTTAGGAGATATGATCACAACGTAGGAGAGGAAGGCTCTGTAACAGAATGATGTGAAGCACATCCCTTTTTGATTATAAATTAACTAAAATAGTATAAGACTTTCAAGTCAATAAATTCTATTATTTATGAGGTGATGTTTATAAGGTTTTCTGTGACAACTGGGAGAGATATTTTTCAGCCTTGTCTGAAATGTTTGAGATTTTCTTGGAATGAAACTGTATGTGAACCACATTATTAAATTATGAATATACAGTATAGTAAGTGCACATGCAGTTTTCTTCAACACTTTATAATGATGGCTGTAAAGACTAAGGATGAGGCCTTCTGCCCTTTCTCTGAATTCCTCACATGTGTAAACGCTAACTCCCGTCCTAGTCTCTAAGCCCATCCCTGGCCTCCTGACCTTTGCCACAACCCCAATGAGAACCTTGTACAAGTGATCAACATCGGAACTCCAAGGAAATGCAGAAATGCACAAGGTATTTATGTGCTCATCCTTCAGTTGTTTTGTAGAATTTCATCAGGATTTTGAGCCATTATTAGAAAATGTGACCTATGTGTCTTGTATTACAGTATATACTGTATTATTCCAGAATATCACATGCACAGAATTGCATCATGTCATCAGTGGGTGATGTACAGTACCTCTGCTCCTGGAAGGCGCTGTGGAGCCTGTGTCTCATTGGAGAGTTAAACATCCTTGTTCCGTCTTTGCAGGCACAAGCATTGCAGGACAAAACTGAACTGTTCAGTGATTGACAATGCCCATTCGGGGGGTATTGGCATATTTGGTGATTCCATGTTTTTTTAATAAAAAAAGTTTATTGCCTTAACACATCCTCAGAAGATTTTGGGACTATCAAAAATGTGAATTTCATTTAAGATAAGATAACTTTATTGGCCATATCTAATTTCTTGTATTAGGAATTTGTCTTTTTACGTACCCCAACCTACTCTCCATGAGACCAACAGACAGGGAGAGAAGCTTGGGGTCAGAGCGCAGGGTCAGCCATTTATACAGCGCCCCTGGAGCAGCTGGGGTTAAGGGCCTTGCTCAGGGGCCCAACAGAGTAGGATTCCTCTTCCAGCCACGAGATACAAACAACCTTCCAGCCACAGCAAGTGACCCTTAGCCACAGAGCAACCGCTCCACTCAAGTGTACTCTTTTGTATTTCATGGTCTATTTTGATTCAAAAGGTAAAAAAAGTTGCTTAACTTAGCTTTTACTGATTTCACAGTTTCATTAAATTCTGGTCTGGTTATGCACTTGATTTAGTTGACATAAAATGACACACAAATATGTCGAGGCTTCAACCTGGCTGATTAAAGCCAGATTATAATTTACAAAACACCCTGCTGGTTCTTCACTTTCTATGATTCACTGCACTGCAGGAGCTTTGAGCCAAAACACTGGACTGCAGCCGAAGTGTACCAAAGCACACTCAAATGGAAAAAAAATAATTCATTTTGTTATCCAAGAAAATGTCTTTCCTTGTGATCTGAATTAGAATCACGTCAAAAAGGCTCTTGATAAGAGGAGCTCTTTCTTGAATGACTGTTGCTCTCCAGCTCAGCTCCTGCAGCTGGAAGAGGGGTCCAAAATCAATAGTGGACAACTTTTTAAATTGTATTCAGTAATGTTTATCTCCTTTACATGTAGATGTTCCCCTTAACTGTTTTTCTGAATTTTCGCACTTGCTCTGAATATACTGTACAAAAAAGGACTATTTTCTGCAACATGTATCACATAATTAAAAAAATGCATTAATTTCTTACAGATTATAGGCAGTTTAATGCTGCGTCCCATACAACACACAAGCATTGTTACATGTTAGAAATTCGTATTATTGTTATTTGAAAATACAATGAAAATCAATTTTCTTTAACAAGAGAAATTAAGAATTTGCCTTCTCCACATCACTTTAAACTCAAGCTTGCTGCAGTGCGATACAGTACATAAAAAAAGAAATACATTTAATATAATGTAGCAACAAGAGAATAGAATCTCCAGAGCAATTTGAAATGAAGGTTAAATGTCCGTGTGCAGGGGATTTCTGTACTTATTTGCTAAGTTATAAGGTACTTAGGTTCTTATTTGCTTATTTGCTAGAGATTTGCAAGCGATGCTTTACTGAGGTAGTTTAACAGGTACTTTAGCATTGGATTTACCAAAAAACATGAAGCTGTGTACAATAATTGACAGGGCAACTGTACTAGAATAAAACAGAAAGTTAGATGCCTTACTTAGACACCGCACATCTAAAAAAAAATGTATATTTTGCTTGCGTAACAATGTAAACCTTCTATAACAATGGCAGGACTGACTGCATGCTGCTGAGTAATATCTGATTTCTGATAACAAGGGTAATTGCTAATTTAATCAGAAAATAATATTTACTAAATTCTATTTATATGTCAACAATACATCTTCAAAAGGTACTGGCAGAGTACATTGGGTTGATGACAGGGTTAGGGCTGGGGGGGAGTGTGCTGGTGCCACATGGCTTGAGGGTCCTGGGTTCAACTGCCACTTCAGGCAAGCTCTTCTGACGATGTCCCTCGCAGGAGGAGGACGGCTGTGTGCTCTCACTGCTGACCTCAGGGATGCTGTTTTCTTACTCAGTAACATTACAGCTGCTTAATTATTCACTTCACTAAAGGTACAACTACCAACTGTAGAAAACACCAGATTAGAAATATTACTGTTGTGAAGTTAATCAAATAACTGGATCCACTAATTGTTGTAATGAAGACCCAATAATTAGGAATTGAGATCAACAGCCCTGTCCTGCTATGACCAACTCACTGGCTGAGTGGACGTTTGTGCACCTGCGTGTCCGATTGTATTGGCTAGGAGGAGATTCCCTTGTAAAGTCTCCACTGACAATTCTTGTTCACTGTGATAAACCATGCGTTTCCAAGTACAAATGAAAAAGTATGCTGATCTACAGAAAGTACAAAATGCATTGATATAATTTTTCGTTCGTGAGTACATCCTGCAGTCTCCATAAAACCTGTTATACAGTAAAGCAAAGTGCTTAAAGTCAATATTTAAAACCAATGCATTTCAGAAAAATAGCAAAGTGCTTGCAAGGTTCCAAAGCCCAGTTATTAGACAGTGCTACCACTATTCATTATTCCCTGTGCCCACATGGCTGAGGGCAAAAGGCTGCTATCATCTCTTGACAATAAGGCACCCGGTTAATGACTATAATTACAGAGGTAATATTTCTTTGTCCTTTGTGGCACATGGCTTTGAGCTCAGTAATGTCAGGTGCTGTCAGTTATACCAGGCCTTTTCAAAAGACTTTACTATTTAAATTGACAAGGCATCTACCTTCACTCTATTATTTATACAAACAAGTTCCTCTGCAGACTAAAGCTGCCTTAATTAATGTTACACTGCAAATCTGGGGACCTCAATCAACCCTGATGGTCTGTCACTTTTGAAAGCAGTGAGATGAAATAACAGGACTCTTGAGAAATTTCAGTAATAAAATGAAATATACAGTACTCAACCTTTTAAAATGGGGCCATTTAAAGAAAAGCCTGACACTAAATAGATATACCAGCTTAGATTCTACTTGTTTTTCAATGTTGAGGAATGTAAAGTCCATGGAGTTAAAATATAGAAAGGATTCTAATGGTTCTCAGCTGCTGTAAGAATCATTCAGGTGGTCTGTAAACAGAATTCTTTCTTTCAAGGACAGATATGTAAGACAAAAGACAAACCAATTCAAGGTGCAATGTTGCTCTATTCTAGTTAATTGACTTTCTGTGTTTTTAAAAGCAGCATCTCTGTTAACCTTGAAAGGTGCATTCCTTGAAGCAGGTCTGATTGCATTTTGAAGTGCACAGACATATTGTCTCTTTTTATAGTGTCTCTTTCTTGGTTGATGCAGATAATTAAAACAGCTAAGACGAACTGGTTTTAAAAGCGATAGGTTGTCTTTGCTCTGTAATTTGGCAGTTGTCATCTCATTTATTTCCTGTTTTTTTGGGGGGAATGAAGAGTAACACTAGCACAATAATAGTTTCTAACATTCAATCCCTTTTCCCAGTGAAGGGATCAGTGATGTTCAAGCCTCTTTCTTTCTTTCACCACTAAGTATCTCCTTCTGTTCACTAATTGCAGGAGTTAGTGCCTGGAGTGGAGAAGCAGAGCCACAGAATCTGAGTTTCAGCTGTCAGAGCATAAACCTGTGACCCTCAAGGGTTTCTGAAAACACAAAGCCAAATTTCATCCACGTCATGTAGAAAGGAGCCTACATCAGTGTACTAATGGTGATGCATATTTCTGCCATTGAAAGCAATGCTCTTTTTGATACAATTTGCAACAAACTCGTA
This sequence comes from Lepisosteus oculatus, assembly GCF_040954835.1. Lineage (NCBI taxonomy): Eukaryota > Metazoa > Chordata > Actinopteri > Semionotiformes > Lepisosteidae > Lepisosteus > Lepisosteus oculatus. Next base: position 52,437,277 of record NC_090703.1, read on the forward strand.
AGGGAAGAAACATATTAATGTTCATGGTTTGGTAGAGAGTATGTACAGTACAAATACCTACTAAATGATCTCATTCCACAAGTGAAGTGAAAAGCTGTGGCAAGAATCTTGTTGTCATGAATTGGCCAGCGGATCCCTTATTGGCCTACAGTACAACTTTGCTTGTCTAAATGAAGGTTTCTTCTGCCTCACAAGGCACCAGATAGAAGGTTTTCTTAAATTATAATAGTACTGTAGCTTTCAACAGCCACCCAGCTTCTGCATCAGCTCGTAGTGCAGTTGATGGTTTACTTCCAAGCTAGTTTTTGTAAAGCCACTGAGAATTTTTTTTTTCAAGAGGCTTTAATGAAGCTTTTTTTATATAAAAGTGCATTTCTTCCTGGTTGTAAAACAGCCTGCTTGGAATGCTTTCTGAACCTTTTCTGCAAAGTCCTTGCATAGTGCTTTGAATCAAAACGGACTCACTATATAAGAGAGGAAACAATGAAATGGTTCTATAAACGCGCAAGTCTCGACAGAGAAAATGAAAGGTAATTTACTATCATTGCCTTGTTCTCTGAGGGAAGTCAAATTTTCTCTGAAGAAGAAAACACGGAAAAAGAGGAGTTGGTATACTCCTGTGAGCATGTGACTATATTTTCAGTTTTTTTTCCCTGAACATGGAATTCTGCACTAACAATGCACAAAACTGCAGATGGAAAGGCAGTATGTGACTTGAATTTATTAAAAAATAAAAAACATACACATTTACTCTATTACATTAGACTATTTGAACTCAATGTGATTTTTGGCCACACTGTCTGAATTTGACCATGAGATTCTCAATGACATTGTCTCAATGACATTACTTCTACTCAACCCCTTAGAGGCCAATCATGAAAGACTGGTAGATATAAAGTCCAAAGTTGGTAGAGGATTCCATTTGATTGTCTGTACAAATCAAGGCAGCTTAGCACTCCAGGGGGAAAGTATGGTGAGAGACCTTATGTGGAGCAGAATCTTTGACTTAAATAAGAACTACGGGGGTTTGTGATACACAGTTTTAAGCCATGTTGGTAATCTTTTTCCTGACAGCAGTTGTATTTGTGTGAGGTGTCGTAGGCCAATGATTCAGAGTGAAGGTCTGTGTTATTTCATAACAGCTATCTAATAAACACAGAAGATTTTAAAGTGGACATACTGTACAAAGCTGAAAGAAAGCAACCCTTCATATAACACAGTGAAAATATTTAGCACATACCTACAGATTTATGAATGTGACAGTGGGACAGTAATTTAGTAATCTAGCTATTTGCTAAACTAACTTTCATCATCTTTGATGATACCTGCCACTTGATTATATGAAAGCTATTCTTAAACAAATACATGGGAGCATTGTTGCCAACAGAGGTTTCCTTTTACTGCCTCGGAAATAATACATTCTTTTATGCTAAAATCTATTTTCAAATTGTTACATATGGCAACATACATTGGGATTTTGTAAACATTATGGATTACAAATACTCACCTCCCACCGTCATTTTTTAAATATAAGCTGATAGTGAATTTGATAGAACCATTATCAGATAGACATCTAGTTATTATAGGTCCCTTTTTAAATTATAATATGTATCAGCAAGGTTTCATTTTCCATTCTTCATATACATGATCATGTGAGTTTACTATAGGTGTAATTTATGTAAGAACAGAGTCATCTAGAGCTTTTCAAAGAGACAGAACTGGAAGAAAAACAGACAAAGAACACGGAAACGAAGGAGAAGGCTCTTCTCTTCTCTAATTCTCCTTTATTCACAAAACCATGAAAAAAGAAAGAAGGACATGAAAAATGTTGATAAAGAGTTGATTTTCTTTAAGCTCCAACTGCTTGAGAGAATTTAAATATCTTATTTTTATGCTTTTTTGCCCAGTGAAAGCCTGTGAGTTTGGATGATAGCACCTTGTAATGGCAACAGCAATGCTCTTTTCTTTGTTTGTTTTCATTCATCTTGTCTAGCCACTGTGACCCTCATGCTAGAACTTTTGCTTTCCTCCACAGATGTGCTCCTTCCTTCCCCTTAAGCTGGCCATGTGTCAGAGTCACAGGTTGTCTATGCACAGTGCTGTACAACACAGTTAGCATGACTGGAGGAATGATGCAGCTCTTACTGACAGTGCTGCAAGCTCACAGGTACCCGTAAGTTCTTAAAGTTGGTGTTGCCCGGCAACCCTGACTGACTCAAGCCCGGTGGACATACTGTTACCCCAGTAACAGTTACCCTGGTTACAAGATTGTTTTTTTAAAAAAAATACTGTGCTATGGAGTTAAATTGAGATTAAAATCTCTTTTGCAAGTGAGACACAGGCGAGATACTGTATACAACTGAAAAAAATTGAAATCAGTAAAGACATACAGTAAGCAGTAAATCTATCCATATTAGAAAGCCAAAAAATAATCACAATAACATGCCTAGGTAAACATCCATATAAAACACAAATAAAGTATGTTTCATTAATCCACATTTCTTCTTAAAATGACTGAAACTTTAAGAAAGTAAAAATGATTCACAAAAATACAATCCATGCTCATATTAATGTAAATGTGACTCATATAGTCATGTGCTATAATGGTGCTTTCTAGGTGCCCACTATGCACTGATCTGCACTGCGATGACAACTAAGCCTTGTATAATCATGGGGAATTCAAATGGAAGTGCATCAGGATCCTTCTGTATTGCTGATACTGTTTTAAATAAGTTATTAAATACCTGATGCCACTTCCTTGCAGATGTTTTGTCTTTGAAGATCACATGAACACCTGCGTTGTTCAGGTAGAAAGTTGCTGAAATGTGAAAGACATTCTCATCAAAGGAGCTGAAACACCAGATAACTGTGAAAACATTCTGAAAAGAAACACAGTAATAATATAGGGCTATCTGTCTATGTTTATCACATAACATTTACAGTAGATCTCTGTGTACTTACTCCTAAAGCAAATCCAGAAAGGAAATTACTGTAAGTGAGTTTGTTGTTGAGGAGGTCTCCTGCCAAGATCTAAATAACAGAACAAATAAACATAAAATACTGGCATCTGAGTTTACAGAAAAGACAAACAATATCAATCTGGATGCAAAATTATAGATAGAATATGAGTGCATACATATTGTTTAACAGTGATCTATCAGACACTTTTAACATTTCCATTTTTCAGAAAGGTTGTACTGACTGACTCTTTGCAGCAGGTATCCCTCATGTAAAATTTGTGAAATACGAATTCAATGGATTTGAAGGTCCCTCAGTATTTCTTTGTACTGGATCATAAATCCAAGGTGCTGTCTAATCTAGGCTTGGAAACGATGCCTTATATGAGCATTAACTTTCCCTGGAGTACCTCAGGAAGGTAAACAGTCAGCAAGCACAGTTGGTATTTAACATGCTGGCAGCCCATGCCGTTACAATGAAGTATTGTACCAAGCAGGCCAAAATTCACATTCTGTGGGTGTTGTGCACTGGTTTAAGCAAACTAATCCACTTTCTCTGCACTCCTAATGAGATTGTGTGGCTAATGTGTCGGCAATTATGCACATCCTGTTTTCAGCTTTCGGGGAGCAGAGATGACTGTCAACAATTTAAGCAAAATCTCCTGATCTATTTCAAAGCTTTTCTGTCTTTCCTGACCCTGGCATGATTCCTTGGATTGGAAATATTTGTACCTTGGAAGACTTCTGTTCTTTTGTGTTTTTGTATCCGGCCCTGAGCAACAACAGCAGATCTTGGTTCATATTGCAAGATAGCAACCAGAATTTATGCACCCAGAAACTGTCAGGTTGTTAGACCTGTAGTCGAGGGGCAGGTGAAGATCTCTTTCCATATTTCAGGCACTTGGAGAGCAAAGCTTTTATGTAGTAAAATAGAAAAAAAGGCTTTCATGTACTGACACTTCCTATTGATCTGCCTGCTGTGAAACAAGCAGCCCAGAATACTAACACATCGCAGCTCTAGGAGGCTCATATTCTAGTTACCATGAAGGTGAAGCAATAAAGGGAAAGATTTTGTTTTGGGCTTCATTTTTCAGCTAATTCAAATTTTCTTTCTTTTTTTACAGTAGGTTTTTTATGCATGAAAAGCAAAGTCACCCTCTTTAACCTACTTAATGGTTCTTTTTAGTTTTTTCTTAACAAGGAACCACTTTAGATTTTTGTTCCTGACACCTATTCCTTTTTTATCTTTTTTGTACAATGGCTACAAGTTAATATGACAAAATGATTGCTTAGAGCCTGTGGGATGTTGAAGCAAATCCTAATAAGGGCATGTGGTGTTTGACACTATTGCTAATGTTTTGAATTACAGTATGGCACAGCAAAACCAACTTTTAACAATGTCAATGCAACATTATACATTTTAGGCATCAGATGCTTGAATTTAGGGCACTAACATGGCCCATGTAGGATTAAAGAATCAATTTAATTTTATACTGTTAATTAATTTATAATCTGCTTAAAGGCAATGTATATCTCAAAGGTTAATTATAATAGGAAAAAATACATACTTTGTAGCAAAATGGATTACAGTAAAATTATATTTTATGTCACTTCAACAAGAAATCTTTGAAGCTTAAATCATGAAGTGTAACTTGAACAAGTGCAAAAAAGATCATGGTTCCAAGTATATTCTGTATGAGACAGAAATATACCTTTACATGTTGCAAAGGAACAAGTAATAGGTTTATTCCATGCTGAAAAAAAGAAGAAAGAGAACACAACGTTTCGGCCGTGGAGCCTTCTTCAGGTGTGTTAATGCCAATCAAATGTTGTATGAAACTTAATCTTCATACAGTAAGTATTTCAAAATGATGAGTTGTGTTAATGCTCCCCATTGCCCTACTATTATCACTCTTCCATTCCTGTTTCACACCCACACATTGAAATGACACCTTAGCTGTACTTCATGTATAGTTATGGCCATTGTTTTATGCAGCTCTAAGTGCAAGCTTTAATTTTGTACTCAGCATTTGTCTTTGCTTTGCAAAGCTTGCTATAAAACAAAAGGGCCTTGGAAAGGGCCCAGTGATGTCTACAGATGAAATGTTTTCTGCTCGTAAAAATGTTTCCAAGCACCCTGTCTGCGTTCTCTGCTGTGTGTACTGTGCGAAGAGCTCACAGACTCCAGATGGGTCAATTTCTTTTACTAAGTGTATTGATTCCGTGAGCTCTTGCTCTTTTATAACAAGGCAGACCTGCATTAGAATAAGTAATAGGTTTATTCCATGCTGAAAAGAGAAGTTAAACACAACTTTTCAGTTGTGGAGCCTTCTTCGGTTGTAAGAAGTGTATGCAGCTACCCACCAGATCTGCATTACTGTATGTGCACTAGACGGAAAAAACTGGAGGGGTAAATTATTTTATCTTCAGCTGCTGCAAAAATAAAAAAGAACAGTGAAAACTGTTAGACATTAGACATTAAAATGTAATAATTTAAAAAACAAAATTTGTGATTATATATTATAATACTAGTCAGTTTATTCATTGCTAAAGTGTTGTTGAATATGTAAGAATATACTTTTTTATCTTTTCCAACAGGATTAAACTCATGCCACCAGACATGATCCTCCAGGTAGTAACATACACATATACACAATGATGTATTAATTGAATTATTAATGTACTGATGTATAGATATATATTAATTCATGTGCAATCATTTAATATCTATATGCAATACAGGAAGTGATGACAGGGGTATAATAATAATAATAATAATAATGATAATATTTTTTTGTTACTCCTGACACTGGCTCTGAAAGTTAAATAATAAAAACAGTCCTACAAGGAAACAGCCAGTGAGACTCTGTTTCTTCAGTTTTTTCAAGAGCACTTTGGTTGATGAAAAATAAAAGAAAAAAATTAAAAGACAGACTGCCTGGTCAGTACCTGGATGGGAGACCTCCTGTTGCTGCTGGAAGAGGTGTTAGTGGAGCCAGCAGGGGGCGCTCACCCTGCAGTCTATGTGGGTCCTAATGTCCCAGTATAGTGACGGGGACACTACACTGTAAAAAGGCGCTGTCCTTCAGCTGGGACGTAAAACCAAGGTCCTGACTCTCTGTGGTCATTAAAAATCCCAGGGCGTTTCTTGAAAAGAGTAGGGGTGTAAGCCGGTGTCCTGGCAAAATTTCCCTGGCTTTTACCAATCATGGCCTCCTAATAATCCCCCTCTGTGAATTGGCTTCATCACTCTGTTTTCCTCCCCACTGAGAGACTGGAAAGACTCCACAGTAAAAAAAGTCTCAACAGGTAAGCCCAGCCCACATCTAACTAAAGCTAAAAAGGGACAATCATTAATGCATTCGAATGCAAACAAAATATTAACATAAGCGCACAGTGCTGTGTGTGATGGACCTGCATCTTCTCCAGTTGGAGCTGAACTTCTACTATGCTGCTCTGCTGCCTGCGACGTGTGAAACAATCTTCCTGCAGCCTGCCATTATAAGTCTAATGATGATCATCTACAAGCTGTGGATGGAAAGTCAATTCAAGAAGGTTCTGGACTGCAAAGTTGTCAAGTCCTCTTGAGGTCTACATGTTCAGATAAACCTTGTACTATGTCAGTACATTAACATCTGCTTTTCTATTTAGCAATTATAACTACACTAGAGGGTGAGGTGGTGCAATAAAATAATTGATACAAACATCCCTGATACAGTATGTACAAATCATAATTCCCTTGTTTCTTCCATATTGCCTCTTTCTGACAGTAAACATCATAACTTACTAGAGGTGTTTTCAGTGAGAACCATATTAAAATATAGCTCTAATAAAATAGAAATTATACAAAACCGACACTGAGCCTGCCAGGAATTCACCAAGTGACATTAGTAGGCTCATAATACTTAAAACCTCTTAAACCATCCCACTAATGAACCAAACCTAGGGAAAAATACAGCACCCAAGACATTACAGTTGATGTTCAGGAAAAGACATGGGAGTGTCTTACAGAACCACTTTTCAAGATAGTCATTCTCCTGGCATCAATAGCACAGCTGTTTTAGGCATGAAAGTACAGTATAACATTGTATTGTATTTAACACAAGAATGTAAACTACAGAAGTGCAAAGAAATAAAAAATGTGGGGGGGTGGGGGGCTGGCATTTCAAGTATTTTGTTTTAATTAATAGGAAAGCCAGTCGTTCACATCTTGATGTAGAAAAGCATGATTAATTTTATTGTGACTAATACTAGCAGTAGTATTTTTACCTAGAAAAAGTGGATAAAAAAAGAGAATGATAGCTTGTGTGTGACATAATTCCTGCACACTGGAGAGAAAAACAGATGTAATGTGATCTATAATCCATATCACTGGACACCGTAATCCTACAAGGGCTAAAAGTTGTTGAAACTGTCCACCCAGGAGTTTAACACTGAGATGGAGATAGAAATGCCAGCTTTCATGCTTTATTGATCCCTTACTGAACAATGTGTGTAAAGCAATTCTCCCTGAATTGTCTCATTTGATGCTCATACTGGCATTGCTGTACAGTGAATCAAATACTCATTGAGTTCAAATTTGTTTTCCTTTTTATTTTTTTTATTTTCAACATAGAAAACTTTTTGTAGTTTTCTAGATCATCAATGTGGCAGCTACTACAATTCAGAAGAACATGACAGTGGCAGAGTTCAATGAAAATCCATTCAACCATTTTCAATAACTTTTTATTGTAATACTGTGCTGCAGTGAGCCAGAAACCAGCAGGCTGTGCAAAATGTTAGTTATGTCTGAATGATACTATCTCAACAATTTGTACCAGCACTCCACAATCTGTGTTTAATTAATTATGCAGTGATACATGTCTTATACAGTAAGTGTCTCCATTACTGATTTGTGGCCCCTTTTTCTGAACCCCAAATAAATTTACCATATTTATTTATTATTGTTTCAGTAATGTTCACCTATGATGATTATCTGATTACTGTGAAGATGTATTAAACAAAAAGAAACTGAAGTCACTGTACTTTTAGGGAAGAAAATTCAAACTTTTACATTAGTCTCTCCTGTAAAAAAAGATGTAGCTGGTAGATGTGTATCCATCTTATCCCAGTGGAAACATCAGTCTCAATGACAATCTGATTGCTGGTGTGGCTGAAGTGCTATTGTGATATGGATAGACACCTGCTGAGGGATTTAATAATAAATAAGCCCCTTTTAACAAACAAAAAAATCTGAAATTATGCCTCTAGAGTTATATTAAGGGATTTAAATGTCTTTCATAAAGTATTCACTGGGATCCTTCAAGAAGCATCTTAATGGGCTTCTCATAGCAATAATTGCCAAATTATTTCCTTTAATTTTCAACCTTCCTTACCTCGTTATTATTTATAATATCGCCAGGCTCTTCAAAAATACTGTAGGTACTCTTTTCCCCCAATTCAAGAGAACTTCAGTTCTGCTGAATTATGGAACCTTGTTTCATCAGTCGTCCTTGATTCCCCATCCTGCTCTAAGTGCTGGTGTTGTAGTTGACCTTGGTGCTATACTTTGAAATAATTCATACAGTAAAGTACCAACAATGGCTGCCATATTCACCATTAGAAGAATAAATTTCTGAAAAAGAACACAATCACATTATTACTTTAAAGCTTTCAAACACATACTGTATCTAATGAAATTTCAGCCAAGGCTTTATACTGTAGCTGTTTAGCTGCACAGTTGTTTTAAATTCTAATTTCTTGCAGAAGCTGTGCAATTTCACTTACCAGTAAACAAACTCTTGATTAAATAAACATGCAACTCTTCTCAGGAGTGATGTACATCATTACTGGAGACAGAAATTAGATGACAAATGCATAATACTGACTGAAAGCTCTCTTACTGAAAAGCATTTTAAGCAAAGGAGTAAGACCTTGGCTTGTTTAGCAACAATGTGGCTTTAAAGGGTCTTAGGTTAAGCACCTGCAGCTATATATACTGTAATGATTAATCAGTCATTTCAATCAAAAGGACACACAGAGTGGGATGGGTTTTCCTTAAATTCCTCTATTACTTTCACAGATATACAGTACTGTATGTATGTATACAAAGGTTTGGTGCTCCTGGAGCTTAATGTATCCTACCATGTCAGTTTGCAGAGAGTAGATAGTTGGTTATGTTTTGTGCTGCTGAAATATTTAACAGGCTCTATAACTAATGAACAACCTGAGGGAGCACATTCCAATGACTGAGTAAGTCAGCAATAACTGACACCACATTATCTCCACTTTAATGGACTGACTGATGAAAAAACAAGCAGATGTACAGCAGAGCTGCTGATGGTGTGTGATCAGAATGCGCTGCACTGGACTGAAGACATTTCATAAGGAATTTCTAGGACAAGATTGGATCCCATTACAAAATAAATGATTGTTTTTGCATTATACTGTTGCTGTTCTAACAATATTGTTTTTCAGTCAGAATTAAAATACAATCAATATATTGTGTGGGTTTCTCTGCTTTATGAATCCTTGTCAGAAGGGCTGTGCCTCATTGCAGCACAAGCTGTCTTCATTAGCAAAGCCAAACAGTTCTTTCCTGAACAGCAACTAAACTTTGTTTTCTCTGGCAAGAGCTTGCAGGAATTCTTGCAGAATATCAATGAAGCCCAACTGCATGTCAGGAAGCAGCAAACTCAGGAATTAATTTCTTTAAAATGATCTACTACTAAACACATAAACACAAGTAGCATTCTTGAAAACTTTGGTAAAAGCTGTAAACAGGCTCTGGTAATGTTTTATTGTCAATGGCTTTAGTCTGAGTTTAAAAGAAATCATATCCAGACATAAACTGCATTACTTAATATATAACAATTTAAAGCTATGAGGTGCATAAGATCACGAAAAGAATGCATTATTTTGTCATAAGAAAAACATATTGTATATGTGCTGTTTTCATCTTTAATAAAAGGTCAGTAAAAGAGGTTGACTGGGTTAACTGTCTTAATTCCTTGTCTGTAACACCGTGTTTGCAAAGTGAAATTCAGAGGTTCTGGTTGACTCAAAGACAAAGATTCATGGCCCTTTTTATTTGGGGGGCCACTCACTCATTTCCAAAAATACATAACAGCAGTATTTTTTAGCATTGGTGGTTAATCAATATGCTGTAATGTGCAGTGAACATCAGAAGTGTCTTTCCAACCACATAAACACACAAGCAAAATGTTTCCAGTATTAAAAAGTCCTTGAGCGTTTGCTAGGTGTTCTGCATTGGTTGTGACTGGCAAACTGGGGGAAGCAGTTTCTGCAGAAGAAGCCAGAGGTACTAAATAAGACCTCAGGCCAGGGAGACTGTTACCTCCATGCAAGCTGGCAATCTGAGGTGAGTTAAGGAGAAGTGAGCATAAATATACTTTTAGTTCAGGTGGGGAGCTGTGTCAGCATGCATAGGCTGCAAAGGAACAAGTCATAGGTTTATTCTGTGCTGAAAAGAGATTAAAGAAAACACAAAGTTTTGGCTGTGGAGCCTTTTTGTTTGTTTATAATTTCCCAGTAAAGCTAAGTGAAAATGACTTTCAGCCGCAAAAAAACCAAACCAAACCAAAACAAACCAAAACAAAACAATTTCTGATTTAGCAATTTCATCTTGTGATTTTTAAAAATGCACCTAAGAGTAAGCTTATCAATGTTGTCAATGAGATTTTGACATTTAGTCTCAGGAACATCAAATCTTTTAATTAAGGAACCTTTTAATTACACTCCCAAGCTGTTTTCTAATATCAATGGATGCTTTTTTCATTTCACGAAAACAAATACCTAAAGGGAAATTTTAGACACATTCTGGAGTATACCAGTTACAGTTCTGAACAGGTTTATAAGATGTCCCTCTGCAGAAACAGCTTTCAAAATCTGTGAGTCAAGGTTCCCCCTGAGCACTTTCCACTTTTTCCACTTTTGATTCATAATGCTTGTGGCTACCCTTTAATTATTTAAAGAACAGGAACAAGTGATCTGTTGACATTACCTTACAGAAAACAACTACATTTAAGCCCATTTTAGTTAATGTCAGGTTTGTTTTAATGTGGCAGAAAACAGAAGAAAGATCTTGAGAAAAACTCATCTGATGGGCTTGTTTCAGAGCTGCAAGATTGTTGTGGCTCCAACTGGGCACTAATGAGTAAACCCAAGAGGAAAGATCAAAGGTTTAGGCAACCAGTAACAAGAGGCAGATTGACTTATAGCATAGTTTAAGTTGCACTGTGTCCATGAAGGCCTGTATGATAAAAACCCTTTTTACTCTTCACCTAACGGTCTGTTGAGAAAAAAGGCTGGGGTGTAGTCCAGTGAGACTTTTTCAAGTGCATCTACACTACTGATAAATCTACGGGCTTTCCAACACACTGCTGTCAAACTCAGGTAATTGTGATAGAAAGAGGTTTGGTCCCTGGCTGGCACAGGGACACAAGCACTCAGATTTTATTACACTGAGCCTCTGCACTGACCCATCTAATAAACTCATCCTCCAGACTCTAAAACCCTGCCAATCTTAAAATGTTCAAGAGCAGCAAATCCACTGGTGTTTGCAGAATAATAAAAAAAGCATAAAAATATTTTTCACCATTTGAAACAAACAGAAGTTGGTCTGGACTCCACTGGGATGTAAGCAATAACCTAGAAGAATATAACCCCAGCACTCAACAATTGAATAAACTCTTACTAACCTGTTCACTCATTTACAGCTTGCTGTCTTCCAGACTTCCTGTGGAATTCACAGCCAGACTAGCATCTTTCCTGCCTCACCCGTGATTTCATTTTACCATGCCTTTGTCCCATGTTTCCACTCTCTTTTATTCCACAAAACACACGAAGAAACTCCACTGCTTAATGGACGTGTGTTTTCCAGTATTCTTTATTTTTAGTTTTTAAAGTGGTTTGCCTACAGTACCTATTCATCACATCTTCACAGAAGCTACATAAAACACTATAACAGCATTCAAACTTGTGGACTGCTGTGGCTATAAATTGAGAGTAAACACATACAAATTTCCCATACAATTGAAAGTACTTGTTTGAAACATGAAAATGTAAAATTAAAATTACTAGGACAATTAATATCCCAATGAAAATACCACAGTGAGTGACAGTCATGAGCAAAAGCTGGAAAAAAAAACACATTTCCCCCTTTTTTTTACTGGCTGCCTGCTGGCTTTACACCTTTATGATTTTACAGTTACTGTACTTCCAGGAAACCAAAATGAATATTTCTTCAGAGGTACGGTACAATAATGTGTCCTGTTAATTTGCTCTGCTTTCAGATTTCAATACAGATCAGGGTGAGAACTATTGGGAGTCATGTCTCAGCAAGAAATCCATTGATGACAGGCAAGGTGCTTGACACTGCTGAAGTTGTTTCTTTTGCGTCAGGTGTCCTAGACACATGCTGTCCGGTCATTGATTTTAAAACATCATCTTTTCTTAACTAGATGTGTCAAGACAAGATTACCAATGACCTACAGAAACCAAAGCAAGCTTTTATCTCTGGCACTCAGGAAGGCTCAAAGTGCCTCTTATGAAGCAAATACACTTTTTTTCATTCCGATTACTGATCAATAATCATAATTCCACTTTCCTTTCACATGCTTTAGGTGGTAAGGAGCACTTTTTTTCTCTATTTCTGGCAGAAAAGAAATTCTCATTAAATTACTGAGGATTATGGAACTACAGCATTATCAGCAGTCTTTAGCTCTTGTAAGCACTGCAGTAGGTCATTAGACAGGCAAATTCTCAAGATATCCAATTGATCTATAAATACCAGATCAGTGCTTTCAAGAGCCCAAATAGCTCTAATAACAGCGAAAAACACTATAAAAATATAAGTGGAGAAGTCTTGGGGTGGACTTCATTATGCAGTGGATTGAGAAAGGCTGCTGCTTTTACTGAGTATAAACATTTCCTCCTTCATTACAGAAAGTGACATACTGTATATTGCTCCTAGGTTTATGGTACTCTAGAAAGAGGTGAAGAAACAGTGGAGGGAAATTAAATGCATTGCTGCACTAGTTTCGGATGGCCTTTTTTGTATTTCAATCTCATTTACTTTCTGACTAATGGAAATCCAGCTGGCTTGCTCAGCCGTAGGATGCAATGAGTCACAACAGAGAGGTGAAGCTTTCGCTCCATCAGAAAGCCACTGTTTTAGATGAGTGTCTGTGCCTCCTTGCCAAGTTCAAAATCAGAACTTGATTCATTCCACTGGGTTTCTTATTCGCTTGTTTTGTGTTAAGATTGAAAGGTCTTGTAGAGACATTTCCAAGAAACCATAAATGTAATGACTAAATCAGCTTGATTTAAGATTTTAAATTCTTATATAGTCTTAAACATTCTTAAGTGGGATTTGCGATGATTTGCAAATCCTTACATATTCGTAGAGTGATGCAGAACAGCTTTAGACATGATCTGCATTACATCACTGAGTCTGGTCTGCAGTTCCTTGACTCCTGGAAGAGCCTGTTGTTTCTCACACTAAGTCCCCTCCTCCTTCAGTCTGCTATAGGAGTCAGAGGCTGGATCAGTAATGTATTCAGACTCCTGCTGCAAAACCATTTGCAGTGACGCTCAAAACCAAAAACATGTTTGTAATGATGCCGAACAGTATATTCTAAAAATTAGAGTAAGACCTCTAAGCATACATACAATAAATATATAGCTGTGAATAAAATTCAGACATTGCTGAGTTTCTGCTAGGTATTTTTTTCTCAAAGAACACAGAATTCATTGTCCCACTAAGATTATTTCATTTTTTTGCCTTGCACTTTAATACAACAATCCTGATTTTGTTTCTGACAGCAGACAGCACCCGGCTGCATACAATCCAGTGTTAGTGCCTTGACATTCTGTTAATAAACATGTTTCATGATTGGAGAAACTGACTGTATATTTTTAGAACTTATAACATACTATAATTATTACAATTATAGCACATACAGCACAGCATAGCACAAAATTGTGTTTCCTTGGTAGAGAATGGCAATGCTGTTGATTGCATGATTTGAGATGGTACTGAACCACAGGTCCCTGTGATTCTTTCCGTGTGATGACAAGAGACACCCTCCTGTGAATGATCATTTTGCTCCTCACAGGGCAGGCCAGTGCAGACTGATCTTATGAATAGGTATTTCCCATCAGACCCAAGTCACAGATCAAAACACAGATCAGAGCTGTGCTCCTCTAACTTAATGCCAAAGGCACATTCTGAGCAAGCGTCGGCAGGTGATGTCGGGGAAGATGACTGCTGTGCCCCCAAATGGTTTTTGCAACACACCCAAAGATTATACTGAGTTATTGTAAAACTTGTGTAAATTAAGAATTGGTGTTAAAACTGTTTGATGCATGTTTTGGTTGCTCACCCTGCTGCTCATAATGAGCTGGTTATTGATTCCAAGAAGCAGGATCCAGGCCCATTAACAGGGGTGTTGAGGGCTGGACTTGAGCTGCACACTGGGAATCCTGGGGTCTCATGAGAGAGCTCTTTCCCTCTGTCATTTCAGGAGGCTTAGTGTCAACTGTGGCTTCAGTGGAGCTGGAACAGGAAATCCCAAGCACCTCTGACAATGGTCACGAGCTGGAGCTCAGTTTCTGGTGACATTCTCTTAGAACTACAATTAAATTAAAGCACCAATTCACAGATTAAAGTCATCAATACCAGCTACAAAATAGAGACTTCCAGATATGAAGAAACTTATCTTTGTACAATTTTTTAATTAGTAATTAACTTTAACCAACACAAAGACCAAGCATGTTTTTTCTTTCAGCTTTTGCTGTCTTTACACACAAACATGCATATACTGTATATAATAGTTTTTACTCCCTTAATCCTCTGTATGTTTTATGCCTTAATTTTTTGTCATAAACAGCACAGGTTGTTCAAAAGTTCTACTTCAGAATAGTAATACAAAGATAAATGACAGGAATAGCTTTGCAAGAACAACAAACTATAGGGAAAGACATAACACAAGTAAACAAAGAAAAAGCCTTTTAATGCCTAATAGTTAAGAACATTGTGGAATTTGCTTTGTGTTTGCCGTAGAAAAATAATAAATATGCATACCTGTCTGAGCAGTCTCTTAGATCTTTTGTTTGACACTCCTAATCCATAGAAACTTCCCTCTCTCCATCCTTCCCCAATCTTGATCCATCAAAAAAGTGATTAGGCTGTGTTTTTATCTCGAAGCAATGCAAAAATGTGTTGTGCATGCAAAATGAAGCCCAAGTCTGTGGCTGAACAAACGATTCTACGTCAACATTGCGTCCGCCAGCAAACTAATTAATGTAAATCAGTAGAAATCTAGGCCAGTCTGTAATCTTTCATATTAAAGCACCAATTCACAGTTGAAAATCATCGAAACCAGCTACAGGTGATCTTTCTTCTTTCTGTTTTTCAGGAATAATTTACTACCGTATATAGGGCAGGGAACCAACACACTACTCTCTTTACACATAAAAGGTCTCTGAGCTTACACCAGGTGTTCTTGATGTCGTCTGAGAAAATTGCACTGGCATAATTAATCATCTTGGTATTGTAACAGGCTGCAATTTGAACATTTGTTCAGAGATTCATTTTATATTAAGATGCTCTTTCTGCATTATAAAATAACTTGTGCCCAATCCTTTTGTGTGACATCCAAGAAAATGCATCAAAGTATTAAGACACAATATTAATTAATTTCATTTCAGAAGCTTAGTAAAATTGTCATTGAACCATCTTTCAACAAGCAGCGGCAGCTATTGTTACTGTACATACAGCACATGATATGGAAAATTTTGAACCTGAGAAAAAGAAATATAAAGTTTCTCACAATCAATTAGTTTTAAAATTTAAGGCAGGCATTCAAGGAAATGCATATAACTGAGTTGGAAACTAGGAGTACAGAAAGGTGAATGGTGCATGCTCATATTGGGGTGATATAACATAACATAACATAACATAACATAACATAACATAACATAACATAACATAACATAACATAACATAACATAACATAACATAACATAACATAACATAACATAACATAACATAACATAACATAACATCACTTTATTAGCCCTACAGTATACAGCTTCTTGCATTAGGAATTCATCTTTTCGCATACTCCAGATTGCTCTCCATGAGACACAGACACACAGACAGGGAGAGAAGCTTGAGATCAGAGCACAGGGTCGGCCATTGTACAGCGCCCCTGGAGCAGCTGGGGTTAAGGGCCTTGTTCAGGGGCCCAACAGAGTAGGATTCCTCTGTCGGCCATGGGATTTACACCGGCAACCTTCCAGCCACAGGCGCAGACCCTTAGCCACAGAGCCAACGCTCCACCGTGAAGAAGTGAATTAGCTCAAGGATTTGTATAATACAGCTGTTTTTCTCACTTTATATCAGACTAGGAGATTAGCCAATGTTGTAGAAGCTCCAAAAAGAAAGATTTAGAAAGATTCAAACCATACTCAGGACTGGGCAAACATATGTCAGATGGATTTTACTGTTAACAAGCACATTGAGTGTAGTGAGCATGTACTGTACTGTATGTACAGTAACTCCAATATGAACTTCACATATAAAATGGAAGACAAAGAATGTGAAGAGGCTATTTATATTGAAGTTGGCTGTAAGGAAGCATTATTCTTTCAGGAATAAGATGGGCGACATCTTTGGATCAATTAGCTACAAACATCCAAATGGGCCAAACAGTCGTGTGGTCAAAGGGTTTCTGAGCTTTCGTATGTTCTTATAGTGTGCTTAGACACTGCGAACATCAGCTTTGTAAAGACCTAATTATTATTTTCAGTGCTGACACTAAACCCTTGATGGAAGTTAGAAACCTACAGTAGTTGTTAGTTTTGACCCTGTAATTTCATATGAAGCTCTTTTCAGGAATATCAGAAGGGCATTAAGAGTAATCTATTTAATACTGCCTGGCTAAAGCCTTTGCTGTCTATCTGATGATGAAATATTAATCCATCCCTTAATTTAACCGAGATTATTGTAATGCCTCATTTACTGGGGGATTTATTAAGATACTAAAATAGTCTTTGGTATGTCCAGAGTTCTGTGACTCTGCGGCTCATGTGCCAACTAAAAGTACTCTGCATCAGCACAAACTCTGTCCTCCGTAAATTGTACTGGCTCCCTCTGATATTTAGAGAGGACTTTAAGTGGACCTCTCTTGCTCATGCATAAGGCACAGAATGGTCTAACTCTAGGTTATTTTAAGGACAACCTGCTTGTGGAAATCTGATGATTCAGACCCTTTTATTCTGCCAAAGGCTGAGCTTGAGACTGAACTTGCTCAAAACGCTAAATACTGTACCTGCTGTATATTTTAAGCTCTGCAGGAGATTTGAGTACAGAATTTAGTTTACTGTGCTCCTTCTTTCTATTTCTTTTTTATTCTGTCATGCCTTGCACGTGTGCACCACTATACAGTGCTTTGTGTGTGTTTTTTAAAACCACTAATAAATACACATTGTGATTAATGTGGCATGGTATCATGTCATGCCATATCTGTTTTGTTAAAAGGCTAAACTGAGCACGTTTCAATTTGCCTGCTTCACCCCAAAGGTGATCTCTGTGTTACTACAGTACAGAGAGACTGGATGAGTGAGCAAGAAAGTGGTGTTACCTCACAGCGCCAGTGTCCTGAGTTTTCTCTGGGTCCTGCGTCTTTGTCTGCATGAAGTTTCTTAGGGGCCTTCAGCTTCCTCCTGCCTCTGAATTAAGGTCTGATGGCCCATCCAAGTATAACCACCACTGGCTATGGGTCTGTAAAGAAATAGAACCAAAGGGTAATGATGGCCTGGTCATTTTTATCATATTCAGTCATATTCAGCTGATACAAAGCAACCTTGGAAGAGAGTTCATAGCATTACAGAAAACAAGAGGAGCATTTCTTTTTGATGTGTCTAAACTCAGCCTTTCATGGAATTCTGTAAAACTTTCAGATTTTGAAACAATACAAAATGTACACCAACAATAATATAAGCATTACTATCAACATGGAGTTCCAGAACATTTCTGTTTACATCAAGACTTTAAACGAAATACAGTACATACTGTATATAAAGTACAACCGGTTATGTTATTATTCTAAAAAAGCATCAGATTTGAATCAATTCACAAATCGCCACCCAAAAAGAGAAATTATAAAGGAACATAGAGTATATTGAGGAGAAAGTGCAAACAATAAAACACTAAACTGAGAATTCATTTAGAAGTAGATTCTTTGCTCTCTAAAAGTGCAGCAGCTATGATGTGAATGTCTCCTAATATGTTAACATTTAGCTTCTTGATTGTGCTCTAAACTACATTCATTCTGCACTCAGTGTTCAGTATTCCTTTCAGACAACTGCGAACAAGTTCAATTCATTACAGAACTATCAGAGTAGAGCAATGATGACTCGTGGACAGTTCTCACATTTATTAACTGGAAAACTCAATTTCCCCAGGGCTTTTGTTACCGTTAGAGACGGTTCCTTGTCATTTCAGTTTTTTTGCCCCTATTTCCTATTCTTCTCATTGTTTTCTTTGCCTTTTCTTGGCTTAATTGTTGTCAGCCAGGGGAATTCGTCATGATCTGATGTAGCTTATGACACCTTTTTACTCTCTAATTGCCTATTTAGGTCATGGAATGCCTTGATAATTTCTATTTTGGTCTGCAAGAGAGCTCATAAACAGCTTTGAGAGGTGTTCGAGCGAGACCTTCACACACTGTTTGAAGAAGGTGGTGTTTATATGGAAACATTCTTTAAAGGCATGAGGATTCTGTTACATGAAAATGAGAGCACAAAATTGACACCCTGTGAAGATGCTTCAAGTAATGCACAAAAAATATTTTTCATGATTTCTAAGCAATTTCTAAAATAAATTACTTCACAGGCTGCAAGTGAGCACTTGAAAATACTTTATAAGTTTTTTATCTGTTAATCATATATTCATTGCATGCTCTTCTAATTGCAAAATCCCTTAAATAATTTTATGCTCTGCTGTTCCACGCAGGGATGTATATTTAGAGTTATGCAGAGTAATTTCTTTGTGTTTGAAAGAAGGTCACCAGCATGCTCCATCATCCCACCAGAGCTGTATTTCCTAACATGCACACAAAAAAAAATGGTTTTCAAAAGGACATTGTGGCAACATTGAATTTCTCTGGCTTTGTCAGACATCGGATTTAATTGCTTAATACCAATATCTGGCTTTCAACTTAATCCTGTGAGCCTTATGTATGAAACTGGATTAAAATCTTTCTAAAAAAAGAGTGTGTGTGCGATAACAAACACAAGACAGACACAAATCTCTCAAAATAGCACAATATTATTAAGAACTCTAAATATTGCTAACTGTATTGTGAGATTCTGGATTGCTGACACATTTTCTTACATTCTTATACCCCTTTGCACATGTGGGGTCCATGTATTCACAGGTCACTTGCCACCAGCGGCGGAGGGGTTGCGTGACTGTTTTCCTCTATCGGTCCCATGTGCTCCCGTCTCCTTCTTGCATGTCAGTGGGAGGATTTGGGAAACCCCTGGAATATCATGGGGATGAACTCAGATTTGATGCTTTGCAGTGGAATAAGTACCTGTGGTAAATATAAACCCTTTACTTTTCATATGCACACACACCTGGTGCTCTTTGTTCCTTTACTGGGATCTGTAAAAATCTGTTGTTCACAAAAATAGGACACTTCAGGAAGATAAGTCAGCAAAGGTAAAACCCCACGGTTGGCAGCTGCTGGATATTACAGGTCTGGCCCAATTTCGGAAGTTGAACGAAAAGGTCACCATTCTGCCAGATTTGGGGAACCCTAATATATTTTAATAAAATTACAGAGACCAGGAAAAGGAATGTGTATCATTTTAGAAACATCAGATCACATGGGCTTACAAAACAGTGGGAAAACACTTTCCTTTTTCATTTATAAGGACCGCAATTTTCTTTACAGTTCACTTACAGTTGTGGTTTAATAATGAATTAGTAAACCTGTCCTAGATTATCACAGCATGGAACTTGCTCTGAGTACTTTTACCAAGAGAGAGACTTTGTTTTCTCAAAATAAAATAAATGGGTAATATATTTTACATTTCTTATTCATTAGTATCACTTAATTAAGCAAACGTATTCACATGAAATAGCATAGTAAATGTGATTTCCATTTTAAATAAGTAAACACCACTGAGTAAGGGTATTCTTTTTCTATTAAACTGATGCTTTGAAGTGACCACATCTCATGGCGTGCTGTTATGATGTGGATATGATGTACAGTACAGAAACATTGCCTTGCTTTTACAAAAATCATAATTTAAGGGTTAAATTTTATTTTATACAAATAAAAATCTGGAACAATAAATGTAGATGAGAACCAATGAGATTTTAAATATTATTTTTTTATCCCATTATGTTAGAATTAAAATGAAAGAAAAAAAATGATTTTGATGTGAGTCCATTATTACAGGTTCTGAACAAATTCTTCAGTGGCTTGGAAATTTGCTCACAAGAGTCTTCCTCTAATTAATTATGTGTGTGGTAAGGGAACAGATACACATTGGAGCTAAGGGAGATTAAGCTGAAAAAAAAGGTTTTTTTTTCCAGTTTCCATTTTGTCACTATTAGCAGCAAATGGAATAAAGGAGGAAGTTGAGAAAAACAGTGTTTAAGCCATTTACGAATGCAGAGGTTACAACCCAGCTGTTGTGGAAAAGGGCATAGTGGTTTTATTCACAATGTCTACTGTGAAGGTCAGGCACCCAGTTTAATTTCTGTATCGAGTCTTCAAGGCAGGCTTCCTAAACCTCCTAATACTACTTAAAAATCCCAATGGAGTTCATCAATAACTCTTTAAAGGTGAATTGATTTCAGCTACAGAATTCAAATTGTTTTTGCATGCTGTGCTGTCGGGTTGCACTGTACAGAACTAGTGTCAGCTGTAGGACACTGCCGAAGTGTGCTGCTCTGAAGGCTTTCATAGAGGTTTCAAAGTTGACCAAGAACAATATTGCATATAAAGACTAAAAAAGCTCTCTAAATTATTTTCCTTTTAGAATTGCACTGTATGCCTGTGACCTTTGTTAAAGACTTAGAGAACACAATCATTTTCTAAAAGAAACTTTACATATAATAATAATTTGGTCTAGTAAATAAAAGACACATTTTTATTTTAGTTCAAATTATTTCGTACTTGTTCCATTTCTTTACTGTGTGTAGTGACTTCTATTGAGGTTCATAAGACAAGCAGTACAATACCAAACATAATACTTTTTAAAGAATATTGTTTAATGAAAATGCATTGAATCTAGTGATGTTTTAAGATAATTTCTGAGGACTGAATCAATCCTGTTTCCACAGAAAAAGTACAAAGCTGTTTGTTGTTAAGCAGACAAAACAAACCACAGCTCTCTGTACCTTATAAATTAATTTGAGCACAGGCATTGCTTTTTCTTGGTGGTAGTATAATTTCCTATCCCAGTGAGCCATTAAATGATCAAACTACTGATACACAAGCCTTTGTACAGTTTCTGCAGTGTGAGAGTTAAGCCATGGATGAAATTATTGTGCTTCCATGACTATATCATAGCTTTGAGGTCTTTCTTCAATGATGTGTGGTTTAGCCACAACTTTTATCTTTTGTCACTATTGTAAATTGCTTTCAAATACATTGAGGCTAAGAAGAAACAATGAGAAGAAAACCTTTCACCAAGTAAAAGTTAAGTTCACTTCTGCCAAGAAAAGTCATCCTACAGTATTTATCTTCAAAGTTCCCTTTTTTCTTTTCACTCTGGAATGTGAATTTCTGACTATATACTGTAACAGTAACACAATTTGCGATCCTAAGCAAAGAGCAAAGACCTAACTGGCTTTATTATACTGCACAGCTTAAGATCTTTAAGAAATAATTGGAATTACATCAGTAAAGCATCATAAAAACTACTCCTACTCCACAATTATAAATCATTAAAGATGACACTTACGTTGTGGGCTGAGGAATAATTTTACTTAGTGACAAATAACTTATCTGGAAGTTGTCATCAATGTTTTTTTCTTAAGTATGCTGACTAAATCTGAATGTCTTAAGCATAAACATACAGAACTTATTTTCTAAGCTAGTGTGGAGTTTTAACACGACTATTGGAAATCAATATCATTCACTTGTCTTTAGCTTACCTATTTGCAACATGACTGATATCTAATTAACAGCTCATTCACAGTCTAAAAAAGGCTTCTAGAAGAAGCAAGAGCCAACCTTCCTCTAAGGAGTTTGTTACATTTTTGTTTCTTTGTTGACCTGTTGTTTTTTGTGCTAACCATGAGTTTTAGAAATAACTGATGTTTTTACAAATGATAATTGCTGATTACTGCCTCTTGACATTTATCAAAATGTCTGGGCCTTAAGCACACACAAGTCAATTTCTGCACAAGACAAATGACCTTTACAAGCAGAAAGGAATCTGACCTTACAAGGAGTGTGATCTGAGAATCCGTTTCCTCTGCATGTTCTAATGTGTCACAGTGCACACATACAGTACCTGTAAATTGACTGGAAATTATCATATAAAGTTGTATTACACCACTCCAAATGAAAGAAAAGCTTGTGCTTGAATCGTACATAAGGCATAAAGTATGTTACTTTTCCCACCTGTTTCATGTCCCCAACAAGTTCTACATAGGAATGATGGGTTTTTGTTCATCTGGAGTCTAGAAGTGCACACAGGTAAATATGAACTGTGAATCTGTTCTGATGCCCTAGTTTATGGGCTGTTACTGTACTGTGCAGGATCTAGCTGAATAAGTTTAACACCTTCACATGTTTAATAACAACTTGTAACTGCACCTGTTTTAATAGTAATCCAGTTGTGCTGTACAATGCCAGTATTACTGTCAGTAATCTGAAACATTTGATTTGAGCGTGTAAAAAAATGAAATAAAATCTGTTTGCATTCTTTAATTTAGAGCTTTGTAAAACTAAGTACAAGATAGGCAAAATTAAACTGACAAAAATAGTAAAATGCTCATGAGGCTTGTAAGCATCTGAAGCATTTAAGCATTTTTCAGGAATTTGAGGTTCAATTCTAGGACGAGCTTCTTGAAGACTATAAAAAGAGGTCTCCCGAACAAACCTTAATCTGAAATACTGAGCTACTGTATTTTCTCCCTCCATGCTTCTAACAGTTTTAGTTTCATACAATCTAGTCCGCAACAGAACAATTTACATACTAGTTCTCTTCTTGCTTGGTATTTCCTCTCAGATTTGGTCAAACCTGGTAAAGAAATGTTTTTGAAAATATTTTTGTGTTTTGACAAAACAGACATAATCAATATCTTGCAAGTCCAACAGCATATAAGAAAAAAAAATCCATATTGAAGCTAAGTATGATGTATTACTTCTCTACGGTAGTCTGGGGTTTTAACAAGACTATTGGAAATCAATAGCATTCACTTGTCTTTAGTTCACGTATTTACAGCATGACTGATATCTCATTCCAGAAAGGAGTACTAGTTTTGTCATGGAACCTCTGACAGTTTGGCTTTGTCCATCCAATCAGTTAATGATTAATGGTGATGTTAATTAAATTTCACCTCTCTCAAATTGTGCATTTATCAACTAATGATTTATTGATAGCTTGATGTATGCAATTCGATTTTTTCCAATCATATTAGATTTAAAAAAAACAGGGACAAAGTTCTGCTTGAAAATTCCCTTTGTCATCCAAACCTTATAAATCACCATTCAGCTCTTTCATATTTATTTATTGAAGAGTTTATCCGGTAGACAATTCCTGGGAGACCAGTGTCTTCTTTCAGTAAAACTTCAGGCAATATAGAGGTGCAATTTAAAGAAAAATAAAATAATAAAAGAAATGTTTCCCTACAGAGACCAAGGGATTAAATTAAAGAGGAAAACCAGTGCAAAGCAAAAATAAATAAATAAAAAAAATCTAAAAACAAAATTGCAGTTTGAAATGTACAGTATTAGGTACAAGGTAGCAATGTATTAAAATACATGTAACATAAAGTCTCATTAGTACTAAAAATAAATTTGTACTTATTTAGGTTTTTAGGTGATTTTTAATTTTACCCATTTTATTGATTAAATGTATGTGATTTTGTTTTTTCAGTATTTTTTAAAGCTTAGTCTAATTTAACAATGTTTTATTTACATATTTTGTTCTGTCTCTTAATTTTGAATTTAATTTATTTAGGTTTAATGCCATATACTGCAAACATATGGTAAAACTAATATTATAAAGCCATTTTATGGATTGATATAGCAAGCATGAAATGATGGAAGATGAGTGCTGGCTGACAGAGACAAAGATCGCTCAGGTGTCTGCATGTCACCTAAGTATCTCTATTCATCCCTGGAAACAACTGGTACACACAGCTTATTGTGATTCAACACTCTGTCATGTTGCCCGCTTCTGGCTGTGCTGAAGTGTTTTAAAGTGATAACTAATTTGTCATAAATTAAGAATTAATATATAATCTGGAGGTGCATTGAGCCAAAAATTGCAAATTTGGACACTGTAATTATACAACTGCCTGTACTGTATAACTTCCTTTGCACTGGAGATAGATAGGTACAGTACATATAATTTAATGTAGAAATGAAAAACTACTGTAATTGAGACAACAAATGTATAGCATCATATATGCTAAAAATGATTTTCTACATGTTCGAATACAACATATGCATATTGAAAAAATTAGCCACCCATAATTATACAGTATGATAACACTGGCTAGCAAAGTGCTTACACACTGTACACACATTTTTCTAGTATTGTTCACAAACAATATGATGAGAATTTGTTGTAGCTGAGAGAGTTGAAGTGAGCAAGAGACAATCCCCTCCTTTATGTTCAAATAATATAAAGTAGCACAGAGACACCAAATGGGCGCTCGATATTATATCTGGTGTTTGAGCCACTCCAAAAAGTGATTGCCATGCCAGATAAAACAACCCTAGATGGCCTATTCTGCCAATTACAGAAGGTTGAATATTTAAATACTCTAATGTTTCCCCCTGTATCTTGCTGGAAGGGGTTTGTTTTAATTTTGAATCAAAGGCAGAATGTATGCTGTAAATGTAACACTTAATTAACCAAAAAAATAACATTAATGCAAAATAATATCGAACTTGCTTTGTTTACAAAATAATTTAAAAAAACAATGCTGTATGAGGTCTGATGTGTGAGTAAATCAAACTTTTAGTATATTTCTGAGACCAGAACAATGATGTTACTATTGAATGCATTGTCTAAATTAACTAAAAATGCTTTACAATGTACTGTATATATATATATTATTTGTTCATTATTAAAACCCCTCCCCTAAAAGGTAATTAACAGCAAAGGAGAGAGGTCTCGAATTAGAATGAATGAATGAAAGAATGAATGCAGAATACTGCCACCTAGTGGCCTAGACAAAATGGCTCTTGTCCCAAATTTCCGCCTAATGGCCTCACTTTGAAGCTCTTCCTACTGTGTGTTCTGATCGCATGTTCTGCAAATTGGTTGTTGTTTGCATTTGATTTTTGGTTTGCTTTGGATTTCCCCTTAAATAACTAGATCTATTTGGCACTCATATGTTACATACTGTATTTTTTTCTCTTTTTATAAAAGAAACTAGTAAAAGCAGAACCGCATTGTATAAAAAAATAAAAAGCGGCACAACTTGTCTTTTCATTCTCAGCTGGACTTTTCAACTCCTGCTGTTTTATTATTTTCGTTTTTGTTGTAAGCAGCAGGATTGTGAATCCAGACACATTTCTCACCGTTGAGACATGATTTAAAACACAAAGCGAAGGGGTCCCTGGATGCCATTGCCTCCTGCTCTGTTTTTATTACCACACACATCTTGTATAAGATTCATATTACCTGCAATACAAAATATGAAATACCTGTGATCTGCCAGGCTGTGCCATCCTAACATTAAAAGGGGAATATTCTTTGCTATGCATTTTGTGTTTTAATAATGCTGGCCTACGCTATACCGCCTACACCACTTTGTTTTGTCAGCAGTGAAAAGGTTTCTTTCAGCTAGAAATTACAGTCTGTTGTAATCCTAACCCTGGTCCTGGGACCCCACATGTGCTGAGCTCTCCTTATATTGTTGAACCCTGAATTCAAATAATAATAATAAGATTCATCCGATATCTTTCTCTTTCAGTTCCAGAACAGTTTGGTGGCATTTTAACTATTACGACTTACAGTATGATGCGACTTAAGCTCTCCAGCTTTTGAGAAAAAAAGCTGAAAATAATCCACTTGAGTAAAGAGAAGCATGGCTGGAAAGCCCTGGACCAGCATACAGTGAGGCCTGTTGGGTTAGTTATACATGAAAGATCTAGTGTGACCATCTGTGCTGGACTGGAGGGAGGCAACATGTGAACAGTACAGGATGATACCTGCTAACTCTATAACTGGCACTGACCAATGTAATTGGCCCAGCTGCAGCTTAAGGGAATATCCCACTCTGGCGGACTAAAAGATCTGTAACCTTTTGGTCTCAAACAGAAAGGAATAGGAAGGGACTTGATCTGAATTTTTAAAATCCTCAAAGGAATTGCCAAAGTCAGCCAAATGAACCTCTTTAGAAAGAGGTGAGAGAATGGGGCAGGCAACCCAGCCATGTTGTTGAACATGATACTCTGGCATCTTTCGGGAAACAGCTGGGTGAGATCCTCAGATCTATGAGCTGCTACTGTAACTAGCAAATGGGCTAGAAGGGCCATTCTCATTCTCATTCTATAACCCGCCTCATGTTCTCATAACCATGCTACCCAGCAGCACAGCCCCTGACCCTTCAACACTACAAGCTGTCTTAGCGACCCTGTTCACGGACACGAGCACTTTGGGGATAGGATGAAACCAGGGTATTGTGGGTGAACTACTTCATGAGTCTGAGTCACAGCCTCCACACGCTTCTGTGAGAGAGAAGGAGTAGGCGGGGTTATAAACCAAGACATACTGTAGTACGCATTAAAAATCTTCTCCCCTTCTCTATAACTCTGTAAACACTTCTTATCCATACAGTGCATTGTAGAAGTACAAGCCCATTTCACCCCTCTGAGCAAAAGGAAAATGATGTTTGAGTACCTGCTTAATGTCTATTCTCAGTACAAAAACAATATTTACTGCTATTTCCAGCCAGCTGACCTCAATATCATCAAAACAAATGAAAGAAGTTCAATTATTATTTTCTCATATTTCTTTTTTAGCAATATTTCTGAAGAAACTGACTGAATTACTGTACATCAGTATTATGCATCTACACCATCATTGTAAGTTATACAGGTAATTAAAGGACTAATAACATTTCAGGAGGATTCAGTTTTAGTTTTAAGAAAAGTTAATTGACTAAAATCAGTATTATACCTTGTAGTAAAAATGTTCTGAATTGCCTAAAAATATTGAAAAAATAACTAATCTGCAGGGACTTGCAATTATTAATTATTTTAAAATAAAGAGCGGTAAAGCTTGATTTAATATATACCTTTTTAGGTTTTATTATTCTGTTTTTGAGTTACTGTATGACCATTCACATACCTTTCAAACAGTTAAAAAGGCCATTTGTAGAGCATACAGTACATGTGAGACAGGTGAAAACTCTTTTTAAAAATAATTCTGTAATTAAACAGGATATCTTAGCATTCCTTTAATTGTAAACCTTCTAATTGCAAGTAGAGGGATAGTATTGTATTCACTATTATTTGCTGTATACTGTGTGAAAAATAGCAGCTACCATGAGTGAGCCATTCCAGACGAGACGAAAAGCAAGAATGCACACTACTATAGTAGTTAAAGCAACCTCATTTTTCTCTTTCAAGTCAATAAAAGAGAGTGGTGAAGAACAGTAATGGATGGCTTTTTGTTGTAGGGTCACTGATCGATGTAGACTCTTTGGCTCAGAAGAACCTATGGCCATTAACAATACCTGCTTTTAGGGCTAAAATCTGACACTTTCCCTTTTGTTATAGAATACATCTATGTGTATTTGATGTCCGTGAAACACCGATGCAGCAATAAAGTCCTGACCCACCTGCTTTCCAGTGAAACTGCCAAATCGTCAATCAGTCTTCTCTAGTGAAATTGATGTGAAGGATAATTAAGTAATTAACACATGTATATTCCTGGGCTCAAAAGGAATGTTCTTCACAGAATAGAATAACTAAATCTTTTAGCAGTGAATAGAGGACCATGAGGGGCATTACCAAATTCAGCAGTGAGACATAGAAACTAAGGGTAAATGCCTTAAAAACCAAGAACAGAGACAACTTCTTAATGAAAAGGATTGTAAGATTATTGTGGCAGGCTACCGTGTTGTTGAAGCTGTTATCCTGATCTATTTCAAGAAATAACTTGATGAGATCCTTGGATCGATTAGCTACTAGCAACGAGATACGTTCTGGTTGGCTATATGGTCTCCTCCTTTGTATTGTTCCTTATAGTCTTATGATCTTACTTCAGCTACTGTACAGAACATTCCAGTATGGATCTGGTGCAACTAATAACCAGATAACATGCAGATGCTGAAGCTATATATCATTGATGTACAGTAATAGTTAGGCAACCCAGAGACTTAAAAAAACAATCAGGTTACAGACGAGAGAACACCATTTAACCTATCAAATTTATTTGATTTCAATTGTCTGCTGTTAACCCTAACATTCTGTTTATCTTTTTTATTGCTTCTCTACATTCTGTGGAAGATGAAAAAAATGTGTCAGCATAAATACCCAAGTCTTTAGAAGCAGCTTCTCTAAGTTTAGTGTTCCAATATTATTTTTTATAGATTAGGCATTTGCTACGTGCTTGTTACACTCTTTCCTTGGCTACATTACATGGCATCTGTCAACTGTTAGTCCACTCCTGAATTCTATCTAGATCTTTTTAAAACTCATTTGCAGCTTCTTACGTGTTTGCTAGTTCTAATATGCTGATATCAATTAACTTGATTCATTTAGGAACCGCAACAGAATCTAGATAGTTGATGACTACTACTGTAGCATACAGGACACATATTGAGAAGCAGTAGTCCTAATACAGATCCTTGTTTTACTCCCTGAAATACATCACATTCTCTAAATTTTAAAGCAGATATACTGTATGCTTTTCCTTGAATTCCTATGCATGTAATTGGCAAAATAATCTTTTATGAAGAACTCTGTCATAGCCTTCTGAAAATCAGATAATTATTTGATACAGTATTCTGTTTTCCATATTGATTTATTGTCCTATGACGTTCCCTAAAGTGTGCCTTTAGCCAAATCTATTTATCAGTTAAAAACACTAAATCTCTGCTAATTGTTCAGCAAGGCAAGTCACTTGCTCACTCACCATCAGCGCTGCTGAGTGTTCTGCCTCATCAATCTCTCAGCGGTTTACAGGTGACGCTGATCACTAATCCCAGAGCCCGGTTTAACTCCCTTGTTAGTCTTATAGTTTATCAGTTAATACTGGACATTGTATTGTTGTGCATGAACTTCCCCCAGCTGCTGAATAAGACAATGTTATTTTTAACCGTGCAGAGATACAGTGCAGAGTATTTAAAATATTTAGGGTTAATGATGATAAAAAGTATCCTATAGGGCACAGGGCAATGAAAAAGCTTTGCTACCTTGGGATGCAGTGAAGAGGCAATGACTACTAGCTGGCTTTTAAAGCAATGCTGAAAATGCACAACACTAATCATATCGTATACTGTGTTTGAATCCATCACTTATCTGATGTAAATCTAGAGACAGTATTAACACCCACCTCGGGTACTGCACTTTTAAAAAATGTGTTTGCTTTACTTCTACTTTTTGTACTGATTAGATCACATCTCTTTTCTGACATTTCTGACGTTCTGACAATTTGGGGCCTTATTTGTGTGCTTTGAGATATGCTGTAAGATTTACTCACGAAAATCACACGATGAGAGATGAAACCCAATTCCCTCACATCTGATTGTGTCACAATGGCATCCATAATAGTAACAAATCAAATAATTATCTGCTATTTGCACATCAACAAGTAAGATGGGCTGATCAGCTCCTCTCATCTGTGCCTCTCATTCTTAAGCTCCGATGTTAAATACTTTGTTAATAGCTGCATGAATAGCACAAACTCAGATTTTACTTTCCAATCCTTCTGATGAAAAACAGAGCATAATCAATACATCAATCACTTAATCACATGGTTCATTTATTCAGAAATGGAGGAAGGATTCCCTGGTGAGAGAGGAGTCTCTGTTTCTGTGACGGCCAAGGTGACCGTTTTCTTTTTCTGAACTGCGAATTTGTTAAACCATGTAGGGTTTTGCTGGGCCAGTATTTAATTGGTCTTTGCAGAGGATTAGCCAAGTCAATGAAGATCAATCAACAGTCTTGCTATGGTATTTTATATATCCAAATGAACTTAAAACATCAAGTGAAGGACAAAGTATTCAGCATTGTTACCTCTAGTATCATACTGGGGCAGGAACGAAATCCTGACTCCATTAACTCAGGCTCTGTATGAAGAAAAAAGAAAATAATTTTCTTTAATCTTATTTCAATTCACCCCACCCGCTCATTCTGCTGTTTTCCTTAACTGACCCCTTTTCCGCATGTTTCTGCTCCTTTCTTCATACCACCACACACATGAAAAATCTTCAAAGTCAAAACTGTGAGATTTTTTCTTTCTTGTAATCTTTCTGTGACGAATGAACCTCTCCCTGTTCCTTTACAGGTTTCATGCACACAAGCTTCCTCTCTGACTGTTCTTTTTGCCTGTCTTGCACAGTACAAGTCAAGGCCACAGATTTATTTAACAAATGGATATTATTCTACTGTGTATTATTCTGGTCTACAGATTCAAAATGTCAAAACAATCCTATAGTTTTACTAATCAGAAAACACTGTTAGTTGACTTTTTTTAGCTGTTACTTGTTAAAAAAAGTATTACAGATAAATACTGCATGTGATACTTAGTCTTAAATAGAACAATTACAGATGAATAATATTTCCACTTATAAATGTTCTTTGTACATACATTGTATGTAGAAACATCACCTACTTCAGTTTTAGCACACTGAATGAACAGCACACTACAACTTCTTTCCAGTTCACACAGTAGGTTTTTTATAAAGTAAATTTACTCCATTTCCTCGGGTGAAAACCTCACATTTATTTCTAAACCTTGAGGGTGGCGCTGAGCTGTGGTGTTTGGGCTCTGGCGTCACTGAGCAAGGAGAGGAAGGTCAGTTCACTTTGTTTCCTTCCCTGTGCCTCTAGCCCGTGCCTTCGCTCTGTCAATGAGGCAGGTGTGCAGAGTGTCTCCAGCTCCTGCTCCATTGGAATTGAAGTATCCAAGGGAAAAGGCTGTGGGAAATGCTAACAGAACACAGAATTTGGGTAGCTAGACGTGTGTAAATGAAACAGCAGAAATGTTGCAGAAATGTAGTTTGATAAAGTTTTATACAATGAACCCACCACAGATTTCTCTCTTGATTTTTCTCCACTGGCATGCTGCCTTAAGAAAAGTGTTTGTCAATCAGTCACTCAGTCTTTTCCGAAGCAGTTAAGGTTTGTTCCATGCTGAAAAGAGAAGAAAAGAAACACAACATTTTGGCTGTAGAGCCTTCTTTACATAGCTGAAACAGATGTTCTGCAGGTGTTACCCGAAGGCTCCACAGCTGAAACATTGTGTTTCTTTTCTTCTCTTTCCAGCATGGAATACACCTTTACTTGTTCCTTTGCAGCCTACATATGCTAACACAGCTCCCTACTTGAACTACTCAATATTTGTATTTAGTATAGTGCCCTTCTCAACAGTTTGCTACAGAGTCTTTACATATTTGTATAGGAGCATTTACATACAATTTGCATATACACAGTATAGCATCTTGGAAGGTATATTCTATTGAAATAACAATACAAACCATCTATTTTAACTTATTAGGCTAACATTAGATTTTAGATAACACATGGCTGGCCAAAATATCAGGAACCTCCACCTAACAGTGTGTAGATTCTCCGCAGGCAGCAGGCACAGTGTTACCTCGCCCAGTGAGGACCTTACGCTCTCTGCATTCCACTGCTGTGTCAATTATGTAATCAGACACACCTCCTCCTCCTGGCTACTTGAACCTGCCTCACGCTCATCTCCCTGCTCAGTATTGGGTTGAACTTCTTGTGAGACGCTTCAGAGCTTTTTCCTCTCTTGACTGCTTCTTGGTTTTTCTAGACTTCTGGTTTGCTTACTTGCCTTCGGTTCTGGATCTTGTTTTCGGATTGGTCTTCCAGGTTTTTTGGACTTGATACTTTTTGACCACGGATCTTGGCTTCCTGGTTTACGGCTTCTTGTTTTCTCATCTCCCGCATAGGGTCCATCTTTTGTGAAAGCGTAACACACTGTCTTTTTGCAGGGTATGACAGGCCACAGATTGCTCAGGGCAGAATGATCCTTAACCACAATAGGTGATTCAAAATAGGAGATCGGATCACTTGTATGAATGAAGTCCGAAGTGCAGAGTGAAAAGCCCAGTCTCACCCTGAAAAGTAGATATTGTTTTTCAGCACTTCATGTCAGCACTCAAATCTGTTGAACATATCTGGGTTTAGATCTAAAATAAAAGTGGAGAAGTGGAGCAAGAGTCACATTCAATACTGCTGTTGTTCAAAATGGAAAGCAGCTCATTGATATAATTTAAACAGCAATATTACAACAAGGATCAGGAAAAGTGATAATTTGGATCTCATGCAGAGTTAATACTTGACAGGAAAAGAAAATACTCCTATTGCTAAGCCTGCCTTTCTAATGAAGTTCGAAGGTTGCAAGTTCGATCTACACAACCCTTTTTTACAAGGTTACAGTATTTGACCCTTTACAAAGGCTAGTGGAAAGCAACAATGGCATTTGTTCAGTTGGTGCCAGGGGTGCTGGCATTTAGTAATGAGATGTAAGACCATCTGGCCTGACATCTTTTCAAGATTGAAGACACCGTATGCTACCCTAGGTGATTACAACTCAAGGCACACACACGCAAGGGGACTGCCAGCTTGCTGTGTATTCTGTATCATCTTCTTCACTCTGCACTGCATCAGTACAGCTCAGTGTTTCGTTCAAATATCAAATGCACAAATACACAGATAACTGAAGGAGCCTTGAATTCCTACCTTGAGAATACAGTAACTATTAGAGAAAAGATGAGAGCACCAAATTTAATCAACACAGCATATGGAATGTCCAAGACATTTCAAAGGTAGATAAAGTGAAGGAATTGAATATGTGTGAATAATTGCATTTTCTAGGCTACTACAAAATATTGCTTATTGGTTTTACCCAGCAACAGCTTGTTCTGACATTTCGTTCTACAGTACTGTAAGTTACATCTGAGGTAAGTACTTTAATGAAGTATATGCAAAGTAATGCAGATAAAATACCTATATGTATAGATATATGAGTGAAAAGGTTACTAGTGTTGCTATTATGCAACATTTTAATGAACTCAAAATCAATTATTTAGGTACTTTGGACTTTTAGGTACTAATTAATAAAAATAGATCTCCGAGAATAATGCTTGATTCTTGTTGGCCCATTTGTGTTTTCATTACTGCATTTCTTGTGGTACATTGTGTGTGTGTGGGGGGGGAGGAGGTTATTAGTACAAGAAGTACAATTCCTGAGCTCTAAGCTTTGAAAGAGTCACTAAGATTAGAAATGAGAACTCATCTGACTCTGATTCATGTGCCAGTAAAGAACCTAGTTTTCATCTCTGTCAGGCATGCAAAAGGACAGCTTTCACTGTGCTCTGACAACACAGCCCCACCCTGCGACATCTAATCCTCAAACCATCATCGGGGACTCTGACAAGCTTTGTTACAGCACAAAGGAGCTCTGCCTGCCTGACACAGTGTGCAAGTATGAAGGGAAGGCAGAGCAGACTCCATTGCAGTAACCTGTTGACATGTTTGATATTTCTCTTATAATTGAGTAATAACTGTTTATGCCTTCAGCTACACTTGACATATGTAGTATTTTGACATTCAAATGGGGAAGGAAACTTTGTTTTCAAAGTGCATACTGTATGAACACTCTTTACTGGAAAGCAATGAACAACTAATTGAGGAAGGTGGAATCTTCCATAACACAGTTAAAATAAGTTTTATTAAATGACTTATAAAACTTTTTATAAAACAAATTATTGGCTTATTCTCTTCTCCTTTCTATTTAAAATTTTCTTTAAGTTTTCAGTAGTACTATTGGAGGATCACTTTTTTTGGTTTTTATTCAAAAGAACATGGAAACACTTTTAGGAGTCACATTTCAAATAATGTCGATGACACATTTCACCTTTTGTGGGTACTGAATGTATAGATGTACAGTACACAGAGTGCCATTAATTAATTTAACTTTGTGGATCAGTGTATGATGCTATAAGTGAACTTATTTAAAATATGTTTTAACTGATTTAATTTATTTTAACTCACATGCACTGTACCCAATAGGAGCAATAAATGTACAATTACAATGTACATTGATTATCCAAGCTGATAAGTATTTAGAAAAATTCTGATGTCTGAATTAAATAATTGAGTTGAATGAGTTTGTGAGCATTTAGTTCAGAACATCACCTAAGCAGCAGATAAAAACAAAAGTCAAATCCCCAACACTGTCTGACAGAGTTGTGGGAGAAGTGATGAGTTTACAGTAGCTGGAGGTGTGCTGTCAAGGTGTCTCTGGGAGGAGTGGCAAACAACAGACTCATGAAGAAGACAGTGCCATTCACCCTCATCAGCATGCAGCTCCACAACTATATTAATTAGAGTAACTTCAAAAGATATGCTTTTCCCATCTTTCCTCTTGGGGTTTCATTATGTTTAAAATCATTGCTCAGTGCTGCAGATGAGAAAACATAAGCCCAGTAAGGTGTTTGTTTTAAGGAAGTTTAAAGACATAAAAGTCATGCTTGTGAGATATCAACAGTATAACATACAGTACTGAGGGGCAATAAAAATGCAGTTCTGTGTGTGAATCTGAATGTTCTTTTGCAAAATTCATTGTTTGGTTCACTTTTCAATACAATAATAAGAGGAAACAACCACAGCCTGCATTGGGTTGAGGATTTCCCTCCCACGAGTGTTTAGTGGGGCCTTGCCTGGCCAGCTTGAAGTCCAGTCGAACACTGTGTTTGCAGGAATTCCTGAGTTACAGTGTACGTGATGCTGCAAGCAATGTCATGTTAAGAAATGAGCTGTCAGTGTCTGCAGTTTGCATTAACTGTGGAAGGAGTACGGGTCACAGGATGTTGCCCACAAAGTATTGAGAGTTGATACAGTACCTCCCTGCAAAACAAAAAATTCTGATGGGGACACAGTACTGATTATACCACTCCTCCGCCACCAAACCAAGCTCATTCAAACTCTCTTCCTGGTGCCAAAAGCCAATAGCCAAACATCTCATCAAAGAAAGAATACAAATTCAATACTATTTATATTACATTTATATGAATAAAGTAATTTAATTAAACAAATTATTTGCTCTTGTAACACTCACTTTGTTCTTGATTACCATTAGTAATTTGGTAAAATTGCAGAATAAAATAAAAATCTGCAGTGAAAATACAGTGAAGCGTGACAGTTTTCTGTGGATACAAACATTACTGGATCTACAGCAGGTTCTCTGAGTCTGTTATAGAGACAGGGCTAATCTATAAAAATGGAATTGTCATTTTTTTGGAATTGTCATTGTACTTTTGTTCCTGTTATTTTCCATATGCTTGTACAAAACATTTCACTTGAGTTGTGAACATGTAGTTAAATGGAGCACAACACATTACAATGATTATATGAACTCCCATTTTAAATGAATAATATTCTGTGTGCACATCTTGT
This sequence comes from Lepisosteus oculatus, assembly GCF_040954835.1. Lineage (NCBI taxonomy): Eukaryota > Metazoa > Chordata > Actinopteri > Semionotiformes > Lepisosteidae > Lepisosteus > Lepisosteus oculatus. The sequence goes on from NC_090703.1 coordinate 52,473,113, forward strand.
TCACACATCAATAGCAATTTGTCACCCAGATTATCTTTAAACTGCAGCCCTTACATACTGGGTGTGACAGTACAGATACTGTACAGCACAACTGACCTGTTCTGAATACAGTGGAGAGAACGTGCTCTAACACTGACCAGGTCCTGTCTTGCTAAGGTGGCACAGGATAAGGATCATCAGTGGCACTACCAGCTTTCCTTGCAAGCTGCTAGGGGGACATGAAGATATTGTGCAACATCTCATGAATCTCAACCCTCCTGCTCTCACTCTGCATGGAGCAGTTCATAAACACTTTGTGTTCACAGGCCAAGGATGCAAACAAAGGAGGTGCAGCTTCATATGCTCACAGCACAGGGCCCTGTGCTGTCCTGTCCACAAGGTTCCTGCTTAGTCATGTCTGTGGCACTCCTGCCGACAACTCGGAAACTGAATTGAAGACACTTCTCCCACACCGAAACACTGGCTGTACATCCCTGTTTAATTCAATTACTGCACAATTTCCCTAAAAAAGGTGTTAGATTGTCTTTATTGCCTTTTACTATATACAGTATGTAGACTACATATACAGTATAATACAGATTGTATTTCAAATGTTTTCACCAAGATTCCTGATTATTTCAACATTGTGCTGTATATTTCCTGTGAGACTCCACTTTTTGAAAAGCATGGATGTTTTAAGCTACAGTAGAATGACTACATTAACAAGATTATGATAAAGCAAGTGTGTTGGTAACTCTATATTTAAAGGAATCCACTTTTAATTATACCCAGGAGTCAGGTCTGCAGAACTGCAGGGACTCCAGATCTAGTTCCCGATGACCTCAAAAGAAGAAAAGGTCACTTTCCTTTTCACCGTTTTATTGAACAGCTTACAGATTCATAACTTCATTTTTTTGCAAACTCAAACACTTATCCAACAAAGAAAAAAAAAACTTGTGTCTGCATTTTGACACTCATTAATGAAATTCAGCATCTAGCGAGTCATTAATGTATGAAAAGTGGAAGTGGAGTATAATTAGACACCTGAAAATACAGAAATACACATTTCAGCTTCTGGCTACTTATAAGAGTCATTAATTCCACTCCCAGTTCCCTGGTGGATTCTACTGCAAATTTTTAACAGAATAAATCAAGAATTTCCTCTTAGTAATCTCAGAGTAGGGCACACTTACATAAATAGTTTGAATTCATCTTTAGAATATTTTAATAGAACATCATGATGGATTAATTGTGATGAATTAAATTAATTAATTTTTTTTTTATAAAAAAAGGATCTAAAATAAATATTTTTTTCAACCCAATAGCATGTTAAAGTACTGTACAGAAACCGGGCTACTGTGATCAAACACATTCTCCTTTGTGGAGACACTGTTTTCTTTTTATAAAAGGAAGCAATTTAACAGCATTGACCCTCCGACTATGTGGTCTGCAGGCGGTGATGTCTTTGCTCAATGTGAAAAGGCCAGTGTTTCTCTAAAACACAAATAATCTAGGCTGGCAGTGGTCAAAGCAATGGAGTCTTCAGTGTCAGTGGATCATCACTTAAAACAGCACAGCACTGCAGATATTCTTATTCTGCAGCTTTACAGACTCTACTTCTGCATCTGGCTTCTCTCTTATAAATAGCAGATAAAGCAGCAGTAATCAGTGTTGTTTAGGTCTGTCCCATTTTACTTCAAGAACAAATCAAGCCATAGTCCTATATTTTGATCCCCATGTTACCTTATTACTTATGTTAAAAACATCCATCTAATTATACATGATATTAATTAATTTAATGTCTTGTAAAAATTACTAGGTTGATGTTTTAGCTATTACTTTTGGATCAAGGAGGAGAATTAAATTATGTTTACAATCCCTGTGAAGCCCCTTTTAGAAAATGTATCTCTGTTCACAAATACCCAGGCAAACTGAATATCCAAAACAGAGCAGCATTTCAAGCATGGGGGATTAAGAAAATAATTATTTTATAGTTAATTTATTAGTTGACTCATGATTTCTTTTAGCTTGCATCGATACAAAACAGAGGAACAGAGAGATCCTATTAAATGAGACTGTATATGAGCAAGGGCTGAGGAGAGGGAGGAGTTATAAAAACAAACTATGAGCAGATTCTAAAAATTAACCTTGGTTACTTGCTTATTTAACGTTCTTTTGATGTGGTTCATTGCATCAGCTCTCTGAGGATCTCAGAAAGAGAGAGTTTTGTGTTCTAAAAGTGCTCAATTTGAAATGCTACCCATTTTCTGAATATATAATGCCATTTGCAAAGTGAATATCTTGTGCATAATATTCCTAGGTCTGGTTATGAGATTGTCTTTGGCAGGAAATCGTTATTCACTTTTACTCAAGAGGTGAGTGTTTAAATGTCTTGAAGTCAAGATTTCAGAGGAATCTTTTTATGTGGTCTTGACTGCAGGAAAATACTTTTTTAAGTATTAAGTTTTAATATTCCATCTCCCTTTATTTTAACTGTGGTGGAGCTGCATTTGAGAAGAAGAGACTCTTCTTTACACAGAGGGTTGTAAGGCTACAGGACAGGTTGCTCAGGCATGCAGCTAAAGCTGATATTCTGACTTTTTTCAAGAAACAACTGATTGAGATCCTTGGATCAATTAACACATGTTTGTTCTTATGTGGGACATAACTCAATTTAAAACAAGATGTTGATGTTGATTGGAAAAAAGCAGCACAAGGTAAAAGGGCACAGCGGCTGAGGACTTTCTGAGAACCTTTCTAGTCAGTGCTTTGGAGCAAATGAGTCTGCCTTTTGTGATCTTAAGAAGTGATTTAAAAATGTAATGTACTGTAATAACAAACCTCTAGGAGGTGAGAAAGCCAACTGTCCTTATTTCAGACACCCTTAGCAATACTGTTATTCTTCACGAATTATCAGAAAAAGAAGCATTTCTAAACCTAGAGGGTTGTAATTGATTCTCTTTTGAAAAATAAAACTACAGATTCTTCTGGCGAAGGTTAGAAATAGATTCAGATTGATAATAATGTTTTCATCTGTTTTCATCTAAATCTTTATAACTATTAAATTCACAGCACATTCACAAGGCCCTGTGCCTGCCTGCAGTGGCTCAGCTCTCAGTAGGCGAGGTGCTTCTCTGAGGAACAGGCTGCATTTTAAACAGCGTAGGACAAGGTACATTCCTTGTGGCATTGTCTCTTTGGAAGCTCATGCGTCATTCCTGTGCAGAATCATCTTTTCACTGTCAGGTAATTTCTCCTCAATTTTAACAGGGTGCTTACTTCGACCACTACAAGTCTCTATTTCCTTTTCTTTCTGTATTTTAGAGAGACCTCTAACACCACCCTCTCTACTTGTCTGACAGCACAAAAACATTATTAAGTTTTCTTTTTTATCAGAAAGAACTGGGCTCCCCATTTGTATCTGTCAGAGGCAGCAGCCTTACCTTGACTGTTTAACAGAAATCCAATGATCTGTGTAAAAGCAATCTCAGAGTTGCTTGGATTTTCCTTCTGAATCTCTGTAATGATACATTTACATCTTCCACAGGCAACTTACACAAATCCCTTCCAAGCTATACAATATCTTACCTACATTTTACATGGTGAAAACCTTTATTTAATTCTAAGATGGCTGAGCCATATCAAACCAGAAAGTAGACTTCAACTCTGATAATTTATCATATAAATAATTTTACCCTGTCTTCAATGCGGGCTAATGAAAGCCATGTTAAATTTCATGTCTATCAAAGACCCATATAGTAATGCAGTTTTTTACACGTCCATAATTAAGTCTTTCTTTTACACAGTTTATGTCCTATAGGTGCTCCCAAAAATATCCAGGCTTTACTTCCAGAATGGAGTGAAGGAGCTCTGTATATTACCTGCATTGTCACCTGAAGGAGGGCATTCATTTGTAACAGCATCACGCAGAGCTGTACTGATCTTTTACATCAGTACAAACTGAACATCCTCTGGCTGAGTGGAAGTATCCTTCTTCTCCAGGGATACCAGGTCTAGTTACATCGTTCCCTCAAGATCTGATCCAAAAATGCTTCCTTATATCAGTACAGTATCAAAAATACACTCTCCCAGAAATATGCCGACCTAGTGAAAACCAAACCAGACTCTTCCACTCACTAAAAATATACAGTACTTTTAAATACCGGAAAACAACAATTTTTTTGTTGTTTCAGCTGTTTGTAAGAGTGTAATTTCGTTAGAGACAGGGAACATGCAGTATATATTAGCTTTCCAGGGATGGATTAAATGAAGCATTCTTTTCCACTGTGTATTTAATTGAAAAATGAAACTCATAAAAATAAAAATATTTACTTTTTCTCATATCACATTCTTTGCAGTGCCTCCAGAGACAATCTAGAAGAGACTTCATTGGATCCTCTGCTTGAAAGGTGTGAAGCCACTTACAGTACCTTCCCAGAGGAAAACAAGAAACACTTCAAGATTATCAAATGAAACTAACAAATAAAATCCTGATTCCCCAAACTCACCATCGTATCTGATTAAAGAGGATCAAAGCAATTCACTAAGGTCACTGAGGTAATCTGAAGCTATGTTCTTTTATCTTACACAAGAAATGTTTTCTTTGCTTGAGGGGGCTGAATGGGAAGAAAACAATTATGCTCATTTTAGCTCCTGCTCACTTTAAATCAGATTTTCCTCTCCTTTTAATAGGAAAAACTGTGAGTAATGCCATTGTTGTATGAACCAGTTTGGGAAATCTGTACTGTAGTTATTAACTTTATTATTCAAAAGAAAACACACACAAAAAAAAACATGAGGCTGTACTAAGCTAATGCAAAAAAGCAAAATTATACTTTATAAAAATGCCGACTTTATATTCACCATCTACCACACTTAACAATAGGAGGGGATTTATAGAGCTGACACAAATTGTAGTAGGTTTCTGTGGAGTTTCTCAGCAGTTTTCTGTTAAGATATACTGTACAGTATATGGCTCCTTAGTAGAAATTAGACTTTTATTATTTTTACAGACTCCTTTGGTTGCTCTCTGAAAATACATGAAAACAAAACAATTTCTTTGACTTAATAGGTTTTCTTTAGGGTAATGCATAATACACATTTATAATTCTACGCCTTTCAAAACTAATTTAACAGTTGAAATATTGGGAATTCTTCATGCTTGTAGGAAGAAACGTGCAAAAGTAGATTATGCTTTAAAATACTGTATTAATAGCTGAATTTCACTGCAAAGGTCACATTGACAGATGTGATTAGAAATTGCTTTAAAACCTGTTGTAGACACGTCAGATCTGATTAATATTTGAGTTTTCCTGTTGCTTCTAATTTAATTAAAGCAGATTTTCTTCTGTCTGACTCACCACACTGTGCTGGTTTTATGGGCTCAAATAAGGCCACCTCCACCTTATTCTAACAGAGAACGTTACAGGGCTGCTTGGTTAAAGCAAGGCAAAGCCAAGCTGCCACACAAGCTTTGTGTATGTCTCCTTATTATCTTTACACATCTCTTGCTTTCCTCCAGTTCTTTTCTTTGATTTCTTAATCATAGCTAAATCAGTCTAATGTACCCTTTTGTACTGTACATTGTCAATAGATTGTATTTGGTAGTTAATATTCCATGACCAACAATGTTCATGACCAACGATCATAGTGCTCTGTTGTCTGAAGAACATACTGTCCTAAAAGCATTGTACAAGAGTCTACATAGATGTAACAGAACTTTAAAAAGGGAAACACTCAACTTCAAGGAGCAACATTTGAAAAAAATTAGCTTTTCTTGACCAAGATTATGTGAATTTAAAACTGAAACCAGGAGGCACTTTATTGGGATGTTGGAACAAGTTACCCAACAATATTTTATATTTTGGCTTATTTAAAGAAATTGATGGAAAACATCTCCACGTGAATTAGCTACTAGCAACTAAAAAAGAGCTAATTGTCCTAATGGCCTTAACTTGCTTGTATTCCTATGTCAGTTTAAATAGATATGTACTGCATCTATGGTTCACACAAAAGGTATTTTGTATTGCTTGCTTGAGATTGCCATTCATAGACGAAATTTGATTTCATTCCTACAATGCTGACATTTACCTTGATAAAAAAACAGAATTTTTAAAGTGATATGACTTTGATTTTGGGAGCAAGAAAGCAAATGAGTAGAACAGGAAAGAAGTTATAACAAAAACCTGGGAATAAAATATGCCCTTCAGGAGATGCCTTCTAACTGATAAGAACCCTGGGAAGCATACCTGTGAAGAAGCATTCCCATTTAAGAGCAAGACAAAGTGTACTGTGCAGACTAGCTTTTGCTTTTTTAGGATTGAATTGAGAAGCACTTCTGGAACAATCAGGGTGAGTAACCAGGCTTTGAACAATCTTGAAGGCTCACTCCATCATGGCTCATGCAATTGTAGGCACGTCTATCATCATATCTTTGCTCAGGAAGGAAAATAGAAACTATTATGGAAAATATTAAGTTCATTCTGAACACAGTACAAAAAAAGGAAATAAAAAGTGAAAAATTGAAAATCCACTTCCATTTACTACATAGTATTTTTTTCATGTTTTGTGAAGATGTTATGTTTTAAATGACTTAAAAAGTATTGGTCAAGTTGTCCGTTGTTTTTTCTCCCTTGTCCCTGTAGTGTGTATTCATTAAATACAGTGCATCTGAAAAAGCAATGTTGATTTGTATTATATAAAAATGTTTGAAATGTTTGTTAAGACACAGAAGCATATTCATTAAGAATTATACAGAATACTAATTTCTGCACAGAAGAAAATTTAATTGCTTTGACTAAAGTCCTCAGATATTAACTTTTTAATGAGTTTTAAATGAATCTATTTGGAAAAATGAGTATGAAGTTTCAGAAGAGTACTGGTCTTGTCACTGATTAGAAGAAATACAGTAGTAACAGATGCTGTGAGGTTCCCAAATGGGTTAATAAACAAATATTCCTTTTTTATATTTATCTATAAATTAATTTATCCAGCTATTTGCAGAAATAGTCTTATTCCTGGTCAGTGTAATGGCAACCCAGAGCCTAATCGCAGAAGCTCAGGGAAGGTGGGACTCCAGTGTGGCAGGGATGCCTGCTCATTGAAGAGCACAAAAACACAGGTACAGTATAGAGCCACCAGGTAACCCTGAGAGCATGTCTTCACAAGGTGCATGGAAACAGCACTCATGAATAACAGGAATATTTGTAATAACAGGAGTATTTGCCAGCATTTTGTTGTTTCTTCTGCTCCTACAGAGTTGGGCTGCTTTTGCAGTGTTGATTTAGCTCTACTCTGTGATTCTGCTGGTTTGTATGTCCCACATCCTGGCTTGGCTGCTGGAATGGGTTGTGTCTTTATCTAGGACTGAGGTAAAAAGGATGATCAGGTCTGTACGTGTCACGGTCGTCATCCCTCCTCTAGAGGGCGTTCCTACCTTTTTGATTTATTGTAACGCATACGGCTGACATTGTAGGTTGTGCGAGCCGACTTACCAGTGCGGTGATGTCACTGCCCTTCCCTGTGAATAGCAGGGACCGCAGCTGCTGGGCTGATGGGAGATTTCCCTTTAGCTCAAGTGGCTGGGTCCCTGTTGAGTGACGCTGGAGGCCCGGGTTTGAGTCCCCAGCGGTGGGGGGCCGACGTGAGGCGGCAGTGGTGAAGGCGCATACCCGCGTGAACCTTAAAGCGCTACATTGTTTAGTTTAAGTACCTTCGCCTGTGTCCTGTCCCCTTTTTTGTTATTTTAACCAAGTGTCTCCGCAGTTCCAGGCTCAGCTTTGGAAGACGGACATCGGAAGGCCCGCCTATCCCCCGGGCTCAGGAGCAGTCTGAGGGTAATTTCTGTCTTTTCCCCAGACATCCTGACCTCTGAGTCCAGTCCCATTATGTTTTTAATCTTCCTTGGTTTTAATTGTCTCTGTCATGGATGGACCTCCTGGGCTTTTTGATTTTGGACAGCGCCCTGATTAACCCTTGTGGACTTCCTTGGGCTCGTTTGCCTACGCCATGCCCCCCGAGCACTGGATCACTGCAGTCACCACCCCCTGTCTGTCTACCTGATCTGGCCCTGCTGTGTCTTCCTGATGTCCTTCTCCAAACACTTCCAGATTATACAGTCAGGGTCTTTAACAATGCATTTCACGGGAGTCTGAAATGCTACCGTGAAAGTATGTTGGGTGAAACCGGACACCTGCTGGGGGCTTACTTTATGAATCAGGCTAGTCTGTGGTGAAATGCTGCGTCTAACATTAAGAAATGAAATATTGATTTACATACAAGTACCAGTCCAGCATAAGGCCTTGACACACACAGAATTTATCACTGAGCAACACGGTAAAGACAATTCTCCATTGTTTATGTATCTCATGTACACAATGTACTCACCTTTTAAGGTTTTGATATGGCCTGTTATTACGAGGGAACAAGTAAAGGTTAATTCAATGCTGAAAGTAACATTTTGGCTATGGAGCCTTAAGAGGGAGAGAGTAGGAAATGACACAAACAAAAAGTTGATTTTGACCCCTTTTAGAAAATAACCTTTCTATATAATGCAAATAGAAGCAGCTTTTCCATATCTTAAGAAACAGGCCTGAAGGATATTTGAAGTAAAAGTTATGGACCATACACTGGCAGAAATAATTTGAAGAAAAATACTTTGATCTAGTATAAGTTGTTGGACATGATTTTTGCTAAACTTTTCAGAACCAAGAAGTGCATGAGATTTTTGTCAGCTAACCAAGGAAAAGTAATCAAATCAAAACTGGAACATCTACAAAATCTTTAATGCATTTAATTTGTTAATTCTGTAGCCACCCCCCACTGATATGTTTTAGTAAAGATGACATATTCTATTATAATACATTATCTATATTGCAATTATCTACATTCTAATTATGTTTCTATTTTAAAAAGTAATTTGTGCGAGATCACAGAATTACACACGGGACATTATGAACTGTAATATACTGTAATATACAGTTCATTATTATATTTTACTGCACTATTATAAGTTTAAATGACTGCATTAGCATTTATATGTATAAAACCAGTGACCCCTACCACCAATGGTTTCTGGCTATCCATGAGTTTCTTCTTGAGATCAACTGCTCTCTGATTCACTTGAATCGTCACCAACACAGCTGGGATCACAATTGTTTACTCATTAGGAACATCCACCTCTCACGCTTGTAGCTTTTTCATTTTTATAGGTAGTTAAGGACCTTTTTGAGAGTCTACTTTTAAACCTCTCGAGTTCATCAGTTTGAAAGCTCTGAGTGATTATGGCAAGCGATTGCTATCATTTATTTATAGTTTATAGTTTGCTAGGGGACTTTTGATTTTCTGACTTCTCCAGCATTTATTTATGTTAATCAGGAAGGCTGGATGGTGCAGTTGGTTTAGTCTTTTAACAGACTTTAACGAAATCATCATGGATATCTGATGCAGTTTTGTGTTAACTAAAGCCCTCTGAACATTCTCAGGAGCCCAAGGGAAGTGATGCATTTATAGTAGCACAAACAGAACTAGCTGGCATTTGTATGAGCGCAGGCCAGCATGTACATGTACAGTATAGGGGCAAGCTGAAGTGCATGAAAGCACAAAGCAGACAACTACAAGGACCATGAAGGGCTGATGTGATGCGTCTCAGGGAGTGTGACAGCAGGGAATCAGATGAAACCACTCTGATGTTTCACTACAGGCGCAAACAAAATAGCCTTTGTACCTTTCTGAAGTAAACCACCACCATGAAAAAAATGCTGAACAATTTTGCATTTGAATCTCTGAGTGCGGGAAATAGAAAAAGAGCAAAATGTACAATATTAGGCACTAATTCGTGTTTGAAGGAAATAATATCACTTAATTTAAACCTCAAAATAGACTTGCATGTGTCTATACATACATACAGTATATTTGTTCATCTAAAATGATTATAGTTCTTTACAAATCTACTCCTTTTTATTTAAAAGACATACAGTAGGCTTTCCACACATGCATTAGCAGTATTCTGTTAAAATAAGAGTTACAAGTCTGCACTGCAAATTCAAGAAATTAAATTTAATGTTATAATTGCAGTGATACTTTAGCATGCCTATGCAGAGACAGGATATTAAAACAGAAAGAAATTCATTGGGAGTAACAGGGATCAATAAAGGAAGTTATCAGTGACAGAACTCTCAACGAGATGCTCAGCCACCAGGGATAATAGTTACTTAGGGAGCAATTCACTTTGACACACACTAGACAGGTGGAACTGGAACTGAAATGGTAGAGATCCTCAACCCAGCATGCAGTTATGCTCCCCCGGAGATTTACAGATGTCACTTTACCAGATTTAAGGAAAAAATGTAGAAGAATTCAGGTAATTACAGTAACACACTGTAACACAGATGTACAATAAAACCCCTTTTACAGGTTAACAAGCAATTAACCAGGAGGCCACATACAATTTAGAAGCATAAGCTTTTCATAAAAGTTTTATTTTTCTGATGCATGTGCATGCATCTATTTGACAGAAAAATATATTTTCTACATATATATCTTTTTTAAGAAATCAGCTGTCATTCAAAACTTTATAAAACTTTATTAAAAAATGTGGTGAAAAACTTTAATTTAAAGAGGAATTTAATTTAATGACTCAAAGAAAAAAAGCAGTTCTGAAGTCATTTAGCTCAGACAGAAAAATTCCCCAAATTATAACATCTTGTTAGACAAGGTTCTTCTTTATACTCCGTGTTTTCACCTTGTGAAAGTTTCACCCTGTGGAGTTTGTTTTCATCATGTGGCCTTTCCACTGCCTATATATAATAATACTATATATATATAATATAATAATACTATTTCTCATAGACATTAACTGTCACAGCACTTCAAAGGGATCACAGTGAGTTAAATCAGTGATCTAAATGAAAATTAATATTTTTTATGCTGTAGATCTGATTATTTGAGCATCAAATCTTCACTTTAAAACTCAACTAGTATAAATTACATGCAGTCTTAAGTTTTGCTGCCTTGCTCATCTTATTCCATTATATTTACATGAAGCCTAATGAGGTATACATGTTATTGTAGCAGTTTCATTCCTTACAGTTTTTTAAAAATAATAATAATACACGTTTTCAATAAATATTGTTTTATGGCATATGCAGCACATAAATGATGCACTTTAGATGCATACAGTATATTGTATATTTATTAGGAGCAGGACATACAGGGATTCTTTTAATAAAATGTGTAATAAAAAGTAAGAAAGAGAATGGAATTCCAGGATTGATTTTACCCTGTTCAAGCCATTACAAAATAAGCAAAGACAGTGGCTTATAATAAGCCTTCTGATTTAAAAGCAACTGTTTGTAAATGCATAGTGAAGGTCAGGTTCTCCAGTACGTTCTTAGATTTTTAATTGCCATCTAATGTTAATCTCATTACATGCTGCACATGGTTGCAAGTAAGATAAGGCTGAGGTTAATTTCATTAAAAACAGTATCTGTCATGTCCACTGAAACAGTCATTAAGGTGGCCCTTGAAGGAGTACTATTCTGTTTTACTGCTCAACTCTCTTCACGCAGCACTTTCACAAAACTAGCCCTTTGCCACAACTCAATTCAAGGACACAAATCTTAGTCAAAGAGAAGAATAAACGCGGAACCTTATATACAGTACAGAGCAACTGCAGCTGATAATAGGAAAAATATTAGCATGAGCTACGTAAAAGCCACAGCATGAGGAAAGAAATGTTGCCTCCTGAGTCACCAACACTCCATTTTGAGATCAAGTAGTAACCTTGAACTAAAGATTTTGTTACTAAGGAAACAATATTGTGTGGGAGATAATGTGCTTCTTTACCACGTACAGTAGCATCATTTTTGTGCATTCTTACAATATAACAGTTACTGCAGCCTCCAAGTTTTTTCTTTTTGTTTTTTTTTGCATTATGTTCAAAGAAACAGTAGCTAAATAGTCATTTTTAATCACGGAGAGATTCATTAGCTATTCTTTAACATTAAATCCACTTAACTTTGCCTTCTAGCATGCATTAGGATTGTTAAAAGAATCACCACACACAGTAGCAAGTATCTCACTGAGCAAAGCAAAACTGAACACAGAATTTGACGGGGATTTACTAGCTACATGACAGATGATTCAGAAGTGTTAATTAGCAGGGATTAAAGTGAACATTAGTGTGCATTTCTCTAAAGATTGGAAGAACCTACTGTAAATCATTTGAAGATCTTTTTAGAAAACATCAAAGAAATCAGTCTGAGCTCAAAATAATGTATTTCCATGATTTTATAGTGTGTATCTGGAAGAATCCCTCACATTGTGGGAGTAGTATTTCTGAAAGGGCAGTACTAAGAGACGTTTTCAACCTTGCTAGCCAACTGTGTAACAGAAGCCTGGCAGGGAGTCTGTCATACAGTATATGGATAGGACTGGGCAGTTGTTATGTGTAACACAGATGAGTTGTTTCAGGACTGCTTCTGATTATGTCCAATAATGTGTATAAATATATAAGAAAGATAATTAGGATTGGTGCTTACAAAACATTATACAGTAATACTAGAAGACAAGAGAGAAAAAAAATAAAAATATTACTCTTTCAAAACTCAAAACTGTCAGAATTTGACGATTTGTTTCTGTCTCTGCACTGTGAGTCACATAGCCTTGTACAATCCTCTGTTTCAAAGGAACACTCCACGTACTCAGACAAAATCTTTAAAAGGCAAACATGGATTGTGTCTGAATATCTATGTATGTGGTTTGAAGTTAATTTTCCTTAGAGAAAAAAAGATAAAAAGATAGATACTGTTATAGCTCAGGATAGTGTCAGGACAGTGAAGTTATGGCTGAATTCTTTATGAGTGAGGGTAACATTTCAGTATAATGTTTTGCAGATTAATGAATAAACCCCTAAAACCCCATCATACATGAAAATGACATTCATACGGTAACTGTAACCTGGTAAGGTTACACTGAAATCACATGCTTATTATTAAGATTAACCCCTCCAGTAGCACAGCAGCTTTTCTAAGAATGATCTCAAGTCATTCCACCTGCTTTTCCTCAACGCACACGTCAAAGGGTTCAGTGCAGCGAACAAGCTGCAGAAGTGAAGTCACCCCCTGGAAACGTAGTATAGAAATCTAGTGTGAAAGAAGATGTTTATTTTTTTGGTGCAGAGGAGTTCACTGTTGTTTTAATGGTTCTGTGTAGCTCTGGGCTCAGTAGTGACCTGAATCCTCTCAGGGACAGAGCAGAGCTGCTCTCAGCGGTGGTATCGTGTAGAATTCTGCTGCAGTGGAGGATCCAGTCTAGGGAGTGGCGCTGTGTACTCTCTGAGCCTGCAAGTGACTGTGATCTAATCCCAGCAGGGGCAGAGCAGAGCTACAATCTGTTACACAGGGGGCTTTAATGTTAGACATATCTAATAATTGTAAGTTTTTTTAATACAGTGTGCATATCATTAACTTCTTCCCTTCGCTCTTTCTACATCAGGCAGGTACTATATTCTGGGTGTATAAAATTACACATTTTCTCAATTCTAAGCACACTAATACACACATAGTGCTTTTGCATGCCTCCAGTTTCTTTCTGCCCCCAACATTTATTTACGTGCTTTTGATCACTTTATCACCATTTGCAAATAAGGCCAGAAGTCACTTCTGTTTTGTCAGTTTTCAGTTTACTCTTTAGAAATGGTAACAGGGATACCACTTTGTAAAATGATAGTATAAAAGTGACAGTGTGTGATAGGACAGGTTCAATTGCTATGAGGTTGCACAGCACATAGCAATTCTCTTCTGTAACTCCTTCTGTAGCGAGTCTTAGTGTGCATTCTACAGCCTCATGAGGAGATTTCTCAACCATGCATGAGTTGCAAGAAACAAAACAGATGAAAATCAATGAAGTTACACTGGTATTAGGTATAGGACTTCTAGAAATTTCACAGGAAATCAAAAAGAGGTAGATTTAGATAATGGTCGACGACTTGTAACATTAAACTAAATGTCTTGCAAATTGCCAGTAAACAGCATTATTTTAGTAATGTTTTCCTTGCTAGGAAAGGTAGGCATTTTTAGAAAAATAAATCAATAAAGGTGTCAGAAAAACTGTAGCACTTTTCTATCAGCAGCAATACCAAAGTTTTCATGTGAGGAGATACTTTCTAGAAGGCACTGATTGTTTAATTTGCTGTAGTTTCCAAAACATTCAGTGAAGATAATTAATGAACACAATTTTTTAGCTGTAATTACTTATTTAGATATATGTGATCATGGAGCTTACAAAAGTTTTGAGTAAAGTGTAAAAATAATTTACATACTGGATAGTAAAAGTGTGTTATACTATCGTATTATGCAATATAGTATATCCAGAAGTATATATTTATATGTGATTATTAGGTTTAGCATACATTTTACAATGTATGGTATTGTATGAATCTCAGATGTCAGTGAAACCCAGCTCAGACACGTGGGCTTTCAAAATATAAGCCAGGATTAAGCAAAGTGGTCAGTGCTTGTTCAGTGCCCCCTGAAGAAGAACCTACAGTACATTATTGTGTCCATGTGTTACACCTGAATTTCATTATTCTAACTGAGACGTTTTGTTTTCCTGTAAAAAAAACTGACAGTATCAGATGTGCCTCTATTGTTTCAAACTGTGACTAAGTTAAGCCATTACATAGAGTGATTATAGTCCTAGGCTACTGCTAACCTGACTTTATTAAGATTAACATAATGTAACACAGATCACTTCCTTCAGGAAATATTGTATAATGCATGTGCCGTAGTGAGACCAGATAGCTTACTGCATGTTAATAGTTGACCAGATCTTGAACTGGTTCTATGAATGTTGAGTGACAGCTGGAATCCTTAGGTTTTTAAAGTTTTGCTTTGTATGATCAGCCTGGAAAGATCTCCCTCTTTTGGATTTTAGTTCCCTCCTCCTGCCTCCTGACACCTTGACTGGGCCTAGCCCAGTCGTGAGGCAGCGCCTCTCAGCCGACTCTCCGTGAGTCAGGGCTGTTTATGTCTTCACACCCCAGAAGCCAACCCACTCTGGTCCCCAACGTGTTCTGGGTGCTACTTTTCTGTACTTTATTAACCCCTGCTTCACCTCTTGAATTGGTATTTATTGACTAAGGCAATTAACAGTTTACTTGTAAACAGTATGTGTAACTTTTATTTTTCATTCTTGCTGTTGCTGGGCATAGAGCACAAGGAAAGGGGTGTGATACCCTTTAACAGATCGAGGTTAAGAATTTCAATTCCTGTATGTTGTTTTTTGTGATGCCTCTCCCTTCTTGCGTTGCAGCTGCTGTGTTTTCATTATTAATGGTAGACACTATTTATTGCTCTTTGAAGTCTGATTTTATATTGGAGAACAAAACCAAAACCAAAGGGCCCTACATTCAAAACATTTAGGTGCTTAAAATCCCCATTGCTTCCTATGGGCATTTAAATGTCCATTTAAATTTGAATACAGGGCCTTAATATTCTAGGTGAAACACTACTTTTGTTTCAATACATTAAAATATTTTTTTTTAATCTCCTGGACAGATCCCAGCTGAGTTTGATACAATTCTGGGTAGAGATGTGAATGCTGCTATAAATCATATACTTGACAGATTCAAAATCAAAACATACTGCTCAGAGTCTGGTTTAAGTTGCTGTGAGCACCTCTGTGTGTGGTAGATATATGTTGTGTGTTTAACCCCTCAGCCAAATAATTTACTTTATTTTCTATTGGAAATACATCATACTCTGGAACTGATTGTACTGTTGCCTTCCAAGCTATTTTTTTCTGTGATGCACTACAACGAGATTTTACCCACATCCATCACCATGCCCATTTCTACAGATTTGTGAAAACTGATAGTTCGATATAATCACAAGATCATCTACTGTAGCAAAGGAAGTTTAATCAAGTGTTTAGTCAAGTGTATAGTTGTCAAAAGTCGTAGAATTATTTTTAGCAAGATCTTATTTTTTATATATTAGAAAAAAGTTTCAATGGTTATTTTATTATTATTTTAGTGAATTGCTTTTCAAAACTCCAAAAGTGCTTCATCATAATATTGAAACTTGTTAATGCTGTGATTTCAGTAGTGTGCTATAGACTTCAATATTTCTGGATTGCGTAAGAACATTCTTTGAAAGCCTATAGTTTACCTTCTTGAACTAATGTCCCATCCAGGAGGGAGTCATGTAATCTTAGGCTGTTTATAGACTTATACAATATATGCAGTATTTGCTTATACGCTACAGAAAATAAGACAAGCTTTGGACTGATGAGTCACTAGACAGGAATATGGTTTTCTATGCAGTACACCCCACACTTCCTTTTATATCATTATTCCATTTTAGAACTCCTGAATCTAAATTCATATAGACAACAAACAAGTTGACGTATACACATATATTTATATAATACCTGTATTCTAAAACCCTGTGTTCCATATCTTTAAAGAACAGAGAAAAGTAGTAATGTATGCAATATAGTCATTATGCTATTATTTAAAAATGTTATTCCCTAGGCTGAAGACAGAAAGAGCTGTTTTATAACAGCGTAGCTCTGTTAAAAATATCCCTAGAAGGAAGCCAGCAGAAGCAAAAAATGCAGTTTTTGCTGTTTTTGTAGTCAGTGTCAGCAGCTCAGGGTCATTTCTATACTGTTCTGCATTATGAGGACACATATATTGATTAAATCTTGCTGCTTTGCTACTACAAATAAATAATGATGGCATACACTCAAGCTATAAGCATTTTCCAGAGCTGGATAATGCCTGTGTCCCTTACCATCAAATTGCTCAGGTTCTGAAGAGAATTGTAAAAAAATGCATTAACACCCCAACTTTCCCTCTCTCTCAGCAACAAATTATTGTTAAATACCTCATTTTCATTAAGTTGAGAGCCAATTAGTTATGCACTTCAGTGAAGAATTATTTTCTGTTTTAACACAAAGTTTTCATTTACTTATTAATTACCATAATAACAGGCTTAATACAGTATGTGCTTAGCCTATATTATATTATAGTATCAGTCAGACATTTCATGTTCCACCCTCCTCAAAAGAAAATAAACACATAAAATAGAAGAAAGTAAATGTAAAAAAAATCCACTTCACTTGTTCATGCACAAGTCCTTTTTCCTCTAAAAGAAAAAGCATCTTAATTGCCAAAAAAAGCTGGCCTTGATTTGGTACGTCCTTACAGGTGTTTGTAGGTTGACAAAAGGCCAACACAAGACTATTACTAGTACCTTTCTTAGACAGAGTGGTTATCCTGCAGACTTAATAAAACATTCTTCAAATTCTCCAGTCAGGTTGAAGTTGGGGTAAATATTTTCTAAGAATGCCCAGTCCTAACTCTTTACTTCCTACTAAACACAGCACTCACTTTGGAGTTCAGGTAAATTACTTCTATACATACTGAACTGTTTTCACTTGATTTCTGAGGAGGAAAAGTATTTCTCTTCCCTACATCATAGAAGTTTGTTGGGTTCAAACTTGCCTGTCTCTCTCAGTTCTTTGCTCTGCAGCAGTGCTCCCTTTGCCTTTCCCACTGTGAAGCTTCACACAGCTCAGTGTAGATTCCATCTGGGTCAGTGGCAGGTCCCCGACCAAACTCACAGTGCAAGAGCAGTTTAACCCCTCTCTGGTCTCACAACCTCATATCTGCTGTTTATTTTTAAACATTATACCCCTTAGGTTACCTTGTCCCTGTCACTTCCTGTCTGGTGGTTGAATAAAAGATGCCAGCACTCAGGCTGTTCTTTGTTTTTTCATTTGAATTTACGGTGCTGCAGCTAGCGCTATTGAGAAAAATGATTGGAAGACGCAAGATAGTTTTCCACAGAGAAAGCAATAGAAAGGATTGTATTCAGGTAGGACAGACAGGAGTTATTACAGGGGCATAAAAAATATGTTGGATGGAGAGTGAAGAAGCCTCAGCAGTTCTTGCTGGAGGACACTCTCTGACTCTCAAACATCACGACAAGAGGGACAAGAAGTCCCTGGACACAGTAACCAAGAGTCATTTTTCAGAAATAAACACACTGCTACACTGCTAAATGATAACAAGATGTTCAGTTAAGCATTATTAACATTATGTAAAAGTACGTACATTGTTTCAAAAGAATTGATGCATGTGAACAAATGGCATCACTTAATTAAGTCATAGTATTTGACAGGGTTAAAGAATAATTATTTGAATGCACCAATCATTGTACAGTAGCATGCATCTGGAACATGCAATGATAGGCTTATGTGATTAGCCTACATTACATTGTGGTATCATTCAAACACTTATGGCCCAACCACCTCTAAAGAAAATAAACACATACAATAGAAAAAAAATAAAAGTACATTAAAAAAACATTCTCCACTTCACAACCTCCCTGTATTTTGATTGTATTTTTCTCATTAGACTCTGTGAGAAACTTGAATTACTTCAGAGCCAGAATTTGTTTTTTGTAGTTTTCTGTCAGGAAAACCTACTGTAGCACTTCTCACTTTAATTAATAGTAATGCACTAGGAATAAAAATAAATACATTTGTGTAAACATTTTACACATGTATCCATGTATGAAATATATTGTATGGTACATGAATATTATATTAATTGAAATACATGACCAGAATACTTAGTATAATAGCTATTTTAATGTAAAGGGCTTTGCATTTTGTTTATAAAAATGTGTTGCACATTTGTATGATTGGTGGGGAAGAGTAAGAGTGTAGATTTAGAAAATGCTTTCCTAAATTCATGCACTAAAAACATCAGCCTATCCTGTGCCATCACAGAGGCCTCCCATAGAACATTAGTCATAAATTAAGTATGGAAATACTAATATGTTTTCAGATTCTGATATTGCCCAGTTTCCAGAAAATGTCCATCACTTTGTTAAGAACAAGGACATTGTTAAGAACAAGGATGTGAGCTGGCTAACAAAACCTAAGTTTAAAATGTGACCCAATGCTCTTAGTCCTGTAACACCAAACCCCAATGTGATTCTTAAGCAGAGGAATTGTCAGGTAGAGTTTGAATTGTTAGTTGTCTAACACTAATAGGACAATTGGCTAGAAATGAAAATTCAATAACACTTCTCATTTGCTCAGCAGCCATTAAATTGGCATTTGACATTTGTACATCCTGTCCATGCAGAATATTATTGGACTTCAGTGGAAACAAAGAACAAATCACTTGAAAACAAGGATGGTAATTCAGAACAAAAGGACTGAAATTACAATCTGGGACAGTGAGTCTCCCTGAACTGCAGAGTAAGGACTGAAAATGGTTAGACTTTTTTTAGGTGAAGCATACGTCTAGATATTAAATGTCTGCAGCTGCTGGTTTTTACTGCATTGTCATTTTAAATTGGAGCACCTGTTTGTAGCAGATCTACACTCTAACTATGTTGCCATCGATCTCACAAATTTTTAGCTATTTAGCTTAATTTTTTTCCCAAAAAAGACAGATGGAAACTAATAAAACATGCTCATTTTTTAGCACTGTCCTAAACAGTGAACTAATAAGCTTTCAGCAGGTAAACCAACAACTCAAATGTCCTCTATTTGTTTGTTCCAAAGAGATCTTATCTTAGGGTTAATAGGAAATGAAATTGAATAGCTGGCTACTTAAAAAAAAGGTAGCAGCAGTATTCAACAGTAGTCCAGGGCCATCAGCACACAGCAGTAGGCGTAATGCATTGCGACATGCAAATTTTAAAATCTAATGCTCAAGATAAAGATTCAGGCATAAAATTATCCTTACATGAAAGGGCCCAAAACAGGCTTATTTAATTAGTATTTAAAAAGCATAAAATGCCCAGTATGTTGCAACCTCTTTAGAATGCTAATGTTTACACTGATGTCTGAACTGAAATAATGAGCTGTAAATGTAATTTTACAGTGCATTAGGGCCCTGAAACTCAAGACACCAAAGAAGCAACTGTTACCCCGATAGGTCAAGGCTAAATATTAACACAGACTGCCTAGTTTGTTTAGATAAGTTCTGTTGAATTTTTTCTCCACCACTCGCTATAGAGTTTACAGTATTTTGCCAGCATACAGATCAGTTTAACTTGTCATTTTAAACAGATTTTAGCTCAGGATGGTCTTGTTTTACATTTAGTATAGAATATTTTTGTCTGCTTAAATCTATGGTACTTTACAATGGAAGTGCTGAGAAAAGCACAAAACTATAAATTGGATCGACTCTGCCAAAGTATAATTTCTTCTATTGATTATTTGTAATTATCAATTTATCACAAAGCATTCGCTGAGAGCAGAAGCAATTAACATTTGCCAGCCGTGTAAATGGTTTAAAGCCCATGTGGTAAGTGTAAAACAGATGCATAGGCCCAGATACTTTGACCTTCTTGCAACTGCAAATAACAAACCTGGCACCTGATGGTGGCTATTTGTCAGAGGCTTTTTGCTTCTTCCAGATGGAAAATTATCAAGTATTACATTTTTATTTTGAAAGTTATAATTTATTTTGGAACTTTGCAGCATGGTCTTTTAAACTGGAAAGCGTGTTACTTTGTTACACTGCACAAAAACCACCCAAACTAATACATACATAAACAGGTTTATTCAGCTTGTACCTGTACATGTTTATTAACATCAATAATTTGCTCTACGACCACACTAGTGTTTTCTTTTATTATAACAGCTTTGAATATTATTAATTCAGCTTAGGCTCGGTGAGAAAAAAAAGTGTTCATTTAGAAATTACCAGTAAGCTGTATTGATCAGAATCTGCAATTAAGTGATCATAATAATCTAAGGTGAACAGCCAATGTGAGGTGTTGTAGTAGCTAAAACAGCACATTTGTCATTCAAATGCAATAGGCTCTTTGCCAGGTGCTGCTCATCATTAACTACATGTGTTCATTTCCACACATCTATAATACTACCAGGCTTCTCTGTACTACAAAGTACAGATCAATAAGCATTTACAACATTCTATGTGAAACAATGTACAAACATCAAATGACAAAAAAGATAAACGGTGAATTTTAAATTAAAAAAAAACAACCAAAAAGGACATAAAAAAGGCTTTCTTTGGGCAGGGGTCCTAATAAGCAGGGCCTTCATGTCACTGGGTCAGACCCGAGGCTAGCAGAGAGCTCTGACAAGGCTGTCTGTCCCGAAACCTGCAGAATTCAACACCCTGTGACTGACACATGCGACCAGGCCGCCTCTGACACCGGGGTCACAGATTCAGTCCTCTGACCTGCCACAGCTACCAAGGATAATAGCTTACTCATCATTTTTTTCTCACAGTAACTAATAGGGCTGTAGGGACAACAGTTTAGACAGTGTGCTCTTGGCTGAAAGCCAAATCTGAACTAAAGTACGTAAGATTTTTTTGTTCCTTTTTGGGCTCTAATGAAGAAGTTATACTGTACCTGGCACATAACCTCAAAGAGCCAGTGAAAAAAAGTCAGGGGGTCATGTGTCAAAATTCAGATAAATTAGAAAGAGAGAAAATAATTATAAATACCCTGTATCCATGATATAGCAATAGAAGCAATAGGATATTATCTATTGGGAGGCTAAACAATGTCTACTCAATCCTGCTGCCTTCTCCTCTAATAGTCATCCTCCACAATACATTCACCCGCCCCCTGCTAATTAATAATTCACTGGTATAAATATCTTTCCTAGGAAAAAAGAACGGACATCATTATGAATTCATGGACACTTCCAGTTCACTTCAAGCCCATGTCTCCCTAATAGAAATACTGTATAGTTCCTTCATTTGAGGAATTGTTTTGGTTGTTTAGTTTGATTCACTTTTCCCTTTTTAGTCTTTTTAGTTCTTTGTTTTGTGTCCATTGTGTGTTTAATTTCCTGTCTTGACACTTAGACTTTCCACTTGAAGACAGTCTGGTGAACCATACAGACTTTAAGATTTAATCTACAATAGTGTTTCTCTTACATACTGTAGTTGTGTTTTGCCTCATTATTACATAATTGCAACGATCAGGCATTCAGTAAGCAGACTCAGAGACCTTAAAAGCAAAGAAAATATGTCATGCCCGTTCTCCTGTTTTCCATAATGAAAATATCTCACAGGCAATTCTCCTTTCTGTTTTCCACACTGAAATAATGAAGTCATTCATGTTGCATAAAATACTTCAGGTATTTTGGTCTTTACAGACATAGTACTACCATTCAAACTTGCTGGCTCTCCTTTCTTTTCTGTGCTGATGTCTGCCTTTGGTGTCTTCTGCTGAACAGGTAAAGACATAATCTGTTTGATATTTTGGAGTAACAAAGGTATTGCCTTCCTCTTACTTTGTTTGTTTTTTTCTTCCTCTTTTTTTATTTATTTTTTTGTATTACAGGTTTCATATTAATTCTTTGCAGTGGTTACTTCTTGGAATACGGACTTGAATGCTGCAGATCAAGCTATTTCCTGGGACAGGATTTGGGATAATACTGTATAAGGTCTTATTTACAAAAATCCTGTCATCACTTAATTTTTTGTGTGAATTGGAACATTCTCAGAAAAATGTCATATGAATTTGTTTCTAGTCTCCCTTGTGTGGTCTTTCAGTCACAGCTGTCTAATTTTAGCTTGGGGATTCAAATATTCAAATAGCCAAATATCCTTGACCATTACCTTAGAGAATGGTACCAGAAATAGTGAGGGGGGCATTATTGTTTGTGTTCCTTTTTCCTAAATGTTTCTAAAATGTTTTATGGGTTAAAACTGATAAATACTGAAGCTGTTTACAAAATAAATGGATCTACTGTACAGATGCATTACAAAAGCAAAGAAATCATGAACTAAAGCTACTTAGACAATATATTTTGTTGGTTACATACATTTTTTTAGCTTTCTTTCTTCTGTCTCCAGGGGTTAGTATACCTTTATTGCAAAGTGGTAATAACTGCACCAAAGGAGATATATTACAGGAAACAATATCAATAAAGATCCTCTGCCAAATGTAAGGAAATCCTAATATATGAAGCATAAAACAGACACATCAGCAGAAACCTTATAATAAGATAACCACCATTTCTGCTGTGCTTATTAGTGCTGTTGTTAATAGTACTGTATATGCATAGTGATCTCCCGGAGACAGTATCCAACTAGTCTGGAAATAACAAAACTCTCTTATTGTAGCTCTGGCTGTTTTACTTGAGGATTTTGTTCCTCTTTACAATTAAACAGTCTCTTATAGTCCAGCTCCTGTAAAAGCCCGTTTCATTTATTTTTCTTGCTCTTCTCTGATGCACAAGTGAACTGCAGTCTATAACTGATGCAGGACAATATCTGCATCAATTATAGACTCCCTTGTGGAGGAAGATGAGGCTGACTGTTCTTTTATAGGCTTATGAACATCATCTATCCTGAGGGATTGGTAAGGCTGATAGATCCTATTTCTATCCCATGCGTATTGAGATGAGTTTTAATAATTCTCCAGTCCATCAACAACATCCTGGAATCAGTCTGTAAGTCTGCTTCTACAGAACAGTGTAACACAATCATGCATTTTTTTACAACAAAATGCACACAATTGATCTGAGAGAACTGAGGAACTGAAGGACACACATGCAGGTCACATCTATTGATTAAACCAAGGACTCAAGAACTGTAAGGTAGCAGCATTAACCATCAGACAGCCACCTGTGTGGTTATATATTTATATATAATAATATATTCACTAAGAATTTTAATATTACATGGTAGATGGTACAAACTTAGAAGAAGTGCCAGTATCCAATAATCATACAGTAGTGTAACAGTATTCAAAGCACTTATATCAAGCAATGTAGACGTAGGGTGTTGGTAGTAATGTCTGTTGCTCATGATTTTATGCCAATGGACTTTACTATGGCTGTAGGCTGTAGTGATGCGTCAGGACACTGATGTTTCATGTATCCCTTAAAAGCACAACATAGCTTTGCATAGCCTGGACCAAGATTAAACATTTTGACTCCCATTTGCAGTGTTCATCATCACCATACAATGCCTACATATTTCCTTTCATTTTCATTATGAAGCCCAAATGACATTGACATAAATGATGATTTTATTATTTATTTTCTATATAAATACACCATGCAAGTGCATTTGAAAATTTGCTTGCAGTGAGGTACTTAAATTAAATGAACAATGAAAGCAGGTATCAAATGATCCTGTCAGAAAGATGAAGTCAGACAGGGATTTTCTCATTGAAATTCAAATTAATCTCAGGGAAGATGCTATTCAATCTGGCACAATTATAATGCACAGAAGTGTTGAAATCTTCCCTTAAATTATCACAGGCTGCAATGCACATCTTTTTTCCTTCACTTTTCTGTGACCTCATGTTCAGCTTCTTCTTGTTTTTTTTCTCTTTGCTGTTAATCCAGGCCGTTGCTCTGGAAGTACGTTGTGAAATATCACGCAGAACTAAGCAGCACTCAGCTCATCATGTCTGTGAAAGATCTTTAAAATGAGACAAATCAGGGAACTGCTTTAAAAGCAATATGTACCACTTCTGGAAGTCCTTAGGGTAAAGCTGTATTCGTGCAGCAGATATCGTAACACACAAGTTAGTGCACACTGCCTTGCAGTTTATTTCCATTTGTTTGATCATCTTCTCTTAAGAGCTGGCTTCCTGGTGTTTCAGTGCCTCGCTCTCGTGGGACTCCTCCTGACTCCAGGCAGCATCAATATGTGCTGATATTTCTTGGCATTCAACATATCTTTATAAGAGGATTCCTGTTTATTAGCATTATCAACAACTCTGCAAGTTTTCGTTTGCATTTTCAAAGTAAAACACTGCACTTTGGTGCAGCACAAAGTGAAGACAAACTCCAGGGATGTATACTGAATGAATGAATGAATGAATGAAAGAGAGTGGCTTCATATTTCCCTAGGATACAGTATACAGTGGTCAAAAAGGTACTGTACATTGTACTCAAGACAGAAAACCAGAAAGTAAGTATTAAGGAAGGTCTAACACAGAACAACTGAATAAACTGACAATTTCAGAGATTTTGGAGACATCTACAATGCGGCATTGTAAACTCAGTGTAGCCTAGGTGCTGTAAAAAGCAGCTCAGAGGTAGATGCTAGGCACTGGTCTTATTAATGTCCACGAAGACATTCTATAGTGCAAGCACTGCTTACAATACCATTAACACATACTGTAGGGAGAGCTCCGGTAAAGCTAAGAGAGAAGCAGCCGATGATAAATTCTTTGAGAGCAGAGGTGCGATGTACTCAGACTTGGGCCATGGTTGTGATAAAGTGCTGCGTGTGAGTTATTGTGTACTGACTTAAAAGTGAAAAGATCAATTTTTTTGTTTGCTTGTTTGTTTCTGTACATGGCATTCAATTTCAACAATGATTAACCACAAATGGACCTATTTATTAGAGCTGTTTACTTCAAGTGGGATGTAAACTGCTTGTCTTTCCTCTCAGAGAGGTTGGTACAGTAAGTGATTCAGAAACTGGAATAAATACAAAGGAAACAAAATTGATTTAAAATACCAACAAAATACAGTCTCACTGGTTAAGTAGAACTGCCATTTCTGATTCATCTGTCTAAAAATGCTCTTATTTACAAAAGAAAATATTTGGAGTCTAAAAACATTAAGTGGAACAAAATATCTAGTCACGACTCCTAAAGAAATTGGATTGATTTTACTGCAGTGAACACTCTTGAGATGATGTCTCATTTTTACATTTTGAATTTAAAAGTTTCTTATACTGTGGCAGAATATGACAACAGAAAATTGTTAGGATATGCTGATATGTTTGCACTTTTCTTACAGTGTTTCCAATTTCATTTAAATGTTTGGAATATTTTATTCCTCATTTTGAACGTTTTCAATGCTCTATTGTAAATGCTGCATCAGTCATGAAATGCAGTCATGAAAGGTGGTTAGGTTACTAAAACATAAAATTACAGCAAACAAAGAATTCGTTTTGAATTAATCTTCTGTGAACAGTCATTTTAAATGCTTTTGTGTCCTTTTTAATGATGAAAACTACTGTAAAATTAATATGACAGGAAAGTGCAGTATAAAAATGTCTTGGAGTTTTGTTCCCTTATACAGTACTATTCATTAAAATTATTTTAGGGAGGTTCAAATAGAAATGATGAAGTGGGCTGAGGGGAATTATTATTATTGGTTTTGAACCAATTATTTTAAACACAGTCCATGAAATTAGTAAACCTCTTATAAGTCTGTATATATGGGTATAACTGGAGTTTTATACTCTGTATTCAGTCTCTGGCTATCTCTGCATTAAGACCACAAAGTGGTTCCTTGTGTAAATATACAGTTAAAAGCTTCAGCTGCAAAGTTTGTGAGTTCTCCTCTAGTTTGTTCCTGGGAAAGAGTGAAGCTGTTGTTCACAAAAACTTAATTAATTTCAAGGTTATTAATAAGAGGTACAGCCACAGATGTAAAATTTAGCTTTGCCAGGAGTATAAACTCAACATAGATCTAGGACAACTCAAACATGTGATTCCTTGTGCTGCTGCCCAAATTCTTCATGAAATCTTTTAGTGGGATCTTCAGTAGCAGTCAATACAATTATTTTTATTGGAACTTCATTTTATTTTCAACTTTCTTATTCGTTTTCTTGACTTTTGTGTCCTTGAGTGTCCATATTTTTGATAAGTGCAGAATAATAGAGGAGAGATTGTAATACAGACTCTGGTAGATATCTGATATCAGACCACTGAAGTCAGATTACCCTTTTATACCCTCTCCATTCACACACGGAGCACTTTCCAGGTGTTTTCCTCGATATTGATCATAGCAAGTATCTTCAATCTCTGTCCAGTGTGAGAACCAGCATTATGACAAGAATAAAAAAAATGCATTTCACAGTAAAAACCAGAAGGTAGAGACTTATAGTAACCAAACACTCAAAACAGGTCTTCTGTTTGTATTTCAGACTCTTATTTGTGATGCCTAACAGGGGGCTGGAGGGGCTTTATCTTTCTTTTTATGCATCTGATAGTTATCAGTTACCTAACAGGTACAGGACTCCATGGTTTGATTAGCAAGAGTTTTCTTGGCTATTCGATTGAAGGACTTACTCCTAAAGTACTCCTTGTTCCTAAATAATCAGTCTTAATTTAAATCCAGCATGGCTTTGTGCGAAGTTCCCCAGTCCTCCTACAGTGATCATCAGACCCATTCCAAACTCCTTTCAGATATAGGACATGGCCAGATTCCAGAACAAACACCACCACAGACACACCGTCCATCGACAGCCAATTGCAAAAGGTCTTCGCTGAACTGAGCAGAAAGCAACGTTGTTTGTAAATGGAGTGCGAGTTCAGAACTGGTTTTATTGTTTTGAAACCAAACCCATTTCATTCTTCATTGCACTCTTGAAATCCCTCACGGCAATAAAAGCCCTTTATTTTGCTTTATTATTGATAGAGGGCTTTATTTTTTAATACTCTTGTAGTATGCACATCAATAAGAATTCTTACAATTATAGCATTTTAATATTGTAAGCAAATATAGACCTCTGTTTGTTATATGAAACATTTGTAAATATGGAAATTATTAAATTAAATATTGCTAAAAAGGAAGAATAAGAATATTATTAGTAGCACTGATGTCACAAAAGTATACCATTTATATCTAACTTCATAGGAAACTATTTTAAACACACTTTCAAGTGAAGGTCAACCTAGAGCTGGAATAAGAGTTATTTTTTATTCCGTATCAACTCATTGTCAATAGTAAGCTATCCCACGCGGCAGATTGGCAAGAAGAAAATGTTGTGATGAAGAAGCTTGTAAATTGTGTATCTGCAAATAACAAAAGGAACTAGAATAAGATACCTTGTGTGACTCCTCTAAAATACTCCGTTCAGGGTTGTCACTGGCCAAGAGGAAAACAAATCCTGAATTATCCTGAGGACCAGAAATAATTGTTAAATACTTCAAAGTGTTTCATATAGAAGCAAAGTAATTTAACCTGAGCAGAGTAAAACCAGATTGTTGACCTTGACCGCTGTGTCAAATTCAACACAAAGACAAGGGCACAAGGGCAAGAGAAATGTATTTTCATGCAACTGACCTTTCTACAAATGCTGTGATCATAAGCTCTGTGCTGGTCACTCTATTCAGGTTGCTTCTGGATTCAATGACATTATTGCAATGACATTCATTAGAGTCAAAGAATGTAAAGTCAATGAGGAAAAGCAGAACCACAATCTTTCTACATGTTTTGTTTTTTCTGGAAAGAACAAGGAAAATGGATTCACCCCACAATTTAATAACAATCCAACAGACAACAGTGGATAGTTAAAGAGACAAATGGGCCACTGCTGGTCACAATGAGTCTACATACAAGGCTGCATAAATTTGCTCAGGGGCAGCTGTCTCCACCTTATTAAATGATGTATTTTACTAAAAACATAAAGAAAACATTAACGCCTCTCTCATTGTTTCATATTCTGACCTGTAGGGTCCTACATCAGCGTTTCCTTGGCAACGGTGATGATGTGCAGTCACTGCCCGCAATGGAACGCCAGTAACTAAAGGGCCCCTTAACAGGGTCAGTGTTAAAAGGACATGGGAGACCACTTTGTTTAAATTGCTGCATCCCCCCTTTCACAGATTTCTATTTATTAGACAGAAGATGGCTCTTTCTGGCCATTAGTGCTGCTGGTCTAGCTGACTAGTTGCAGCTCTCTGTGTTCTCTTGAGGGTCAAGTTGTTGAAACTCCTAAGGCCAATTAAAGACTTCTCGTTAATATCTCTGGGAAATAAGGGAAGGGCCTAGAAGAGGACTGTGGATTTTACATGTCAGAAAAAAGGCTTTGCTGTTTCCTTTCTTAGTCAACATCTTTTGTTTATTTTCCTACTAATTAAGCTGTACTCCAGTGATTTGTTAATGCAGTAGGAATCTGTCAGCTTCTTGACAGCAAAGCATTTGAACTTTGTTGCTCAGGCACTCCCTTAAAAGGAAAGGAAAATGCCTGTGCTTGCAAGCTGTACACTTAGAAATTAACATGCTTTATTTTTTTCTTTGTGCCTTATGAAGTGTTACATGATAAGGGGCTGTTACAGAGGTGAGTAAATCCTAGACTATAGACATTAGATAACAGTATATTAAATATTCTTAGTCATATTATGTATTATACTGTATATATTATATTAAACAGTAAAACACTGCCATTGATGATAAAAAACAATAGTTTTAAAAAAGAGCTATAGAATAAACCCAATTCACAGAACACAAGATAATATTTCCAATAAGAGGGCCCAGTTGATTATCTCTAGACGGTCATCCCTTATACCCTTGGAATATAAGGGATTTCAATTGATCCCTTATATTGATCATCTAATGCACTTGGAAGTGGACATAAATCTTTATAAGAGAAAAATACACTCCTTTAATAAAATAACTAATCATACACAGGTGAGCCTGCCCTCTGAACTAACAACTTCAAGGTGAACATTTTACAAATGCATCCAAGAAACCAAGAGTGGCAGATCTGGTGTGTTTATGAGGAAAGTTAAATATTGCCACTGATATAAAAGCTGCAAAAAGCTGCTTTTCATAAATTTAGTCAGAACTCCTTCTGTGCCCTTGTTCCTTCAATTTGTCAAGAATCCAGAAGAGAAGCTGCTGCTCATTTTCTCCTGTCTCTGTCTGTCTACCTCTCCTGCTAACTTCTCCTCCTGTTCCTTGCTGTCTGTCTGTGGGTAGAAAATGAAATTTGGTTTATGAGATTATGACACCATGTACAGTGAGTGCTTAACATTAGTATTTATAGCTAAACACTTCAAGCAGTAAACAGCTTATTCATGCAGCTGAAGTATGATTACTCTTCATTGAATTACAATATCAATACAGGAGAAGAAAGATGCTGTCTAGATTAAGTGATGTGTCCATGTGTGAGAGTACTGTACATGTGCTTTTTGATGGACTGGTGTCTCATCCATGATGTAGTACCTCCTTGCACCCTACTTATCTAGGATAGGTTCCAGGTTGCTTGATCTCTCTTACCAGGAATAAATGGTTTATATATACAGTACAGATGTATTAAAACATTTTCAAAGCACAAAATACTGTACATTCCCTGTAAAACATCTGGTACAGATGGATTTGTACTGAGTGCCAAGTTTCTGCCCAAAGTTACATTTACACTCTGAATGCTTTCAGGTGAGCTTTTTCTTGAAGATGATTATGTAGAACTGATTAAGTTAATTTTGCTGACTAAATAATGTGTCGCATTATGAACTCAGTCCTCAAGCTGGCCACTTGTTCCATTTGTTTATCTTGTCTGTTCGTGCCTGTTGCTGTTTCCCAGCACTTGCCAAAAACAGATTTCCAAGTGTAAATGTGTAACTAAATAGACCAATACTCTGATCATAATCTGTATTGTTTAGCTTTGAAAATCTAAGCTTTTCACAGATACTGAATGCCAAAAACACTCTCTGCTTTTTACTCAAATGTATTTTAACAACCCATCAATCTGCACTGGGTGCTCATCTCCCTCTCCATCAGTATCAGTCCCTGACCCCCACAGCACAAACCACTCAACTGGCTGTTTTCTTCAAAAATCCCGAAGCACATAATAAAGTATAAGCACACTTGTGACATTCAAACTTACAGTAGTGTCTTTTAATGAGTGAAATATTTTGTGAAAATTGAAATGGGCAACTCAGAGTACAGTTAGAATGGTAATGTGTATCTATTTTTGCATTTAATACATTAGGGTGCATTATGTTAAATGATTGTGTTCTAGGAGGATACTTTAGATTTTCTCTCATTTATTTGCATTTTTAAAGTATTACTTTACCCTGTTGAGAGGCTTATTTAAATTTTAACCAGGAGAATGATGTTTAAGCTTAAAGATTCCAGTAAGCTATCAAGAAAAGCTCCTGAATATTTTTTTGGCAATCACACTTCACCAGGGAGACATACAAATATCATCACCAATCTCAGAATAAAGTATCAATATTGCTTACTGCAGGAATGAGAAAAGACACCTACTGGATTTGAGTGTGAGCAAACAAGAAATTGAAGCATTTATCGTTTGAGAATACAAAAAGTGCTGCTAGGTGCAGCCTATGCAAACCAATGTTTACTGTACAGTATGTTTCAATGGGTTGAAAGTACATAGAACTTCAGGATGAATTCAGATAAAGGAGATGCTGTGCAGCACATCCTGACGAGAATAAGTACATCCAGGGTTTTGTACAAATTTTAGAAATATTTGAATGGCTGGTAATCATGCCTTTTTATACATAGGGATTAGGAACCTTGTATTGACATTCCACCCACTGTAAGCTGCAGTTGAAAAATAAATCAGAGCATCCATGTTCTCTAATTCTCGCTTGGCAGACTGATGAAATAAAACAAGAACAGGGCATGAAAGTATGGGACTGCCTTACTGTCCTGTAGCAATGCTTTCAGTGTAAGATGTTGCCAGCTCTATTCCATCTAATTCCAAGAAGTACAGCACCCAGCTGCCCCCAAAAAGATACTTATCACATTGTCCAGTGACTCAGACTTTATTTGAAATGCTCATTGCAGGCTTCAATCAAAGTTATTATCAAATGAGCCAATCAGCTGTCTGCTGTGTGACCTTGTGTGGAAACGGATTTCAGCTTAGAGAGTGTGACAAGGTTTTTTTTATCTCAGAAAAGCCATAAACATGGCCAAATTATACCAAATGTCATTAGAAAGTTCCAGTATCCGTAACGCAATATGGTGTATATCTTGTACTGCTCTTTATCGATATTCTACAAAGGTATTTGCACTGCCAATGGCTGCCCTGCAGATTGTACTGGCAGCCTGCCACCTTTAATTTGCACCAGCATTCATTAGCACACAGCTACAACAAAGGACAACTCATAATAACTTAATAGCCAATAACTTTCAATCAAAAGCTCAGATCAATTAAACTGATATATTCTGCTATAGTCAGCTGAATACTCAACATAAATAATAAAGAACGGATCTGATTCACTTGCTATTGTGCAGCAAGGAAAAATAATTTGTTGAACGCAAAGGATCTTTTAGCACAGGCTGCATGACTCACAGTATTGTTTTGTACTTTCAGCATTGGAAAGCTTCTAAAAAGACACCTTTCAAAAATGTTTTGCAGTGTGGAATACTGGGGAAGAACTTCAATGGAATAGTTGTAAACCAAAATAGACATTGACCTTTAAGTACTGTCCAAGGCTCAGCAATCAGAAGCACAATTTTATACTTGCTTTAGATCCACTGTGATGAAGGGGTAACTTACAGTAAATATACCCTGTTAATAAAACAATATGTGGGAACTCTTATATCTTGAGAAAAGAAGAAAGGGAAATATATTTGCACTTGGACTGTAACATAGTACTACCAGAGATAAAAACTGAAAGACATCTGTGATGTTTTGTGCATCCACGATTAAAGGGAAATGTTAACTGGAGTCGAACGTCAATATTTAGCTACATCAGCATCAAACAAAAACACTATTATGGCGTATATAAGAACATTATCATACCTGTGAACAATCAATAAAGTGAACACAGATGCACATAATATTAATTCTTTAATGTATAGTTTTTCTGTATATTGCATAAATCTATATATAGAAAACAATAAACAATGTGCTTCACATCTGCTTTTTGTTATAACTTCTTTGATGAAAAATAAACTGCAGCTAAATAAAATTACATAATATGTAATAATCTGCAATGTTTAAAGTGATCTACGGTACTGTTGCATGTGATTGTCACTCTGCTCTTGGCAGTGACCTTCTTATATACTGCACAATATTGCAATCAAAGAGAAAATATAAGTCATTTTGAATTTTCAGCCCAAATAAAAATGTCTAGTATGTGAAAACATAACTTCTGTAAACGCAAACAGCATTTTAGTATTCTGATTTCATGCACTTTAACTCTTATAATATCAAGGACATTGGATATACAGTAAGCTACTGTAAGAGGTTTCAGTATGAAATTGGCATAAACATTTAGTAAAAAAAACAGTTTTGTTATCATTCATATTTACAGTATATTACCTAGAACACAGAGTGCAGCTGTGGTTAAAATAGCTGAAGATGCCTGCAGGTTGTTGCATAACACTTTCTCTTGCTGTAAGAGCATTATTAAGATGGTCATAGAAAAAGAAAAGAAGTTAATTGAATCCCATGCAGTTTGTCAGGGAAATTGTAATCTCTCTCATAACGTAAATAATGTAGATTATTGCCTCTGGAATGTGTCTGGAGCAACAACTTCCTCTGTGTAAATTATTAATGTATTTACTCTCCACAGTGGAGTTACAGGGCTGATTGCTCTTCACAAAGCTGCTATTCCCTGTTTTCATTAGCACTTGAAGGTGGCAAGTCTAAATCAGCTTGTATAAGGCACTTGGACAGCACTGAACCCCCCCCCACACACACACACACACACACCTTAGGTAATGAGATTTCATATTTGAAACATTTACTTACTTCTAACCAGGAATATTTTCAGATACAACAAGTGTGCTAAAATTAGGAAGAAGTGATGTTTGGGAGACTTCTGCAGTCTGTCATTAAGCATTTAGAATGTGGTTTGCAGGTGCTTTATTGACATCATCCTTGGTACAGGGTTACCTTGCAACTAGTTCATGTACTTATATTTGTATTTGAAAAGTGCTTTGCATGAGTGTGCAATGCCAGCAAATATCTTTTTTAATCAAATTACATGGGAAGAGCCTGCAGGTTTGAAGATACTGTAGATGGATACACAAGCACAAGTAAGAGAACCAACTACTGGCATGAATGCTATCAAAATAGATTAACAATAGAAAGAACGTTTTGACCCTTAATTTTCTTAGAGCAAATTGTCCTTTCCCATTTTGCTAATCTGTAACTTGAGTTGACACTTCAGAACTCCTTTACCAGTTTGTTTCAAAATATCAATTGAAGGTTCACTGACATTTTCTCCCCTTTCTTCTGTGAAGTGTGAGATAACTTGGAAGTCACACTGTGTGCCATGCACACCTCTGAGCCACCATGTAACTGTGGAGCAGCTGCACTGACAATGAGATCTTGATGGGACATTCTCCTGCATGCATGGTTCTTATCTTTGTAGATGCAGGCAGTCTTGGCACAGTATTGAATGGTCTAATCTACTTAACTCTCCAGGAATTTGCAGGAGCTGGACTGGATTTTTCTGTGGGATAAAATGTGAAATTTTACCCTGAATCAAGTCAACCATTTAATTTTAGAACAGTACTGTCAGCACTTTTCAGAATCACCAGACGCCCTCTGTCCATTCAAACACATGAGTGATAACAAATTATTTGCCTATTTATATCCACATAATACCTCTCAGTTCTATTTGCACTCATCCCACATTGTGCATTCCCTGCTAATTTATTTTTTGCAGCATTTATGGTGATATGGTTACTGGTTACTGAACTTTCCTCTTTCTCAATCAACATTTTGTGACATCGTCATGTGACAGGGATACGTACGGTATTTGTCAAGATATGACTCCACAGTACTTCACCTTTTGTTTTCAAATAACTAAAAAAAATAGTATTGTTTATGGCAGAGAACAAAAAAGTTAAACTATTTCAATAAAAGCTCAAAAAACAAACTTATACACCAATAACAAGGAGTAGAATTACACAAAATAAACAGGATGCACCCTTATTTTTAAAGTAGATACTGAGGCTTCCAAAATCCTACTGTACTTCTAGCTGTATTGTCAGCTCAGTTATCTCCCGATTCTGCAGACAGATCCACATGCTTAACCCACTAGAGCCTCGGGGACAGTATTGGCCTGCTCACTCGTCTACAGCAGCGCGTCCCCGGGCCACAGTCGCTCTGCAGGGTCCTCCCTGCTGCTCACCTGCTGCCAGGCCCAGGTGAGAATGAAGGAGGTGTGGTGGGGCCACTGAGAGGAGACTCTCCATCTCACACGGGTAAGGAAAGGGCTGAGGCTTCTGGTATTCCTAGGAAGTTAAAAAGGTTAAAAGGAAGTCACTGTAAATACGACATGAAGTAGCAGACAGAGTACTGTGGACTTTTTTATGACATTAATTCGCACTAATACAGGATATTATGCACCACAAAACGGAAATAAGAAACCATTCCTCTTAATGATTCTGCTCATATCACTCAATACACAAAGAAAATAAAGTTTCCGTTTGCTACTGGCATTTTAGCACCCCTATTTTTCAGTGCATCTACCCTACATCATTTTTAGCTTTTATGTTTTGATTGTAGGCCTGTTAAATGACAACTCAGTCCTGTGCTCTCCCCATCTCCCTTTTGTGCAGACAGACTCTCTTTCTTTTTTTATTTCATGCCCTTCAGTAGATTGGTTTCTTTCTTGGGCACGGCTTTCTTGGGTCCCTTGCTTGAGCAAAACCTCTGGTCAAGTTAGAGGAGATGCAGAAGGCACCCTGAAGTGTGTGAAAAAGTAAGCACACTTCCTGCACCAATTATCACTCCTATTATTTCACCCTAATAATGAATACAGTACATTACTTTTGGGGCCACAGAAAGCTATAACACAGACCTGTGCAACCAGGTGAATGCTATTTTAACTGCTCTGCAAAACATAATAAATGATTGTTTCAACTACTTTCCTTTATATAAGTTAGACTTGTGTTACTGCAGCTGCTATCATTCTGTATGCAATATAATAAATTAAAAGGAAAATGCACAAAACAGCAAATAAGCCCTATATATATACATATTAAACTCAACCTCAAAACCTCAGACAAAGACAAGTTAATTGCACATCCAGTGTCAAATGCTTGCACCCTGCATGGAGAAATATGCTACTAATTTACAAAAGCTGTTTTGACACTAAGAGAATTTTACTTAATTCACTTTTTCCATCTGCTGACATTTTGCAGCAAATGAAATAACAAGTATAGGAAACAATCATAAGAAAATAAAAACAACAATTAAAACCATATTACTCCATTTTGTGCTACAATTATCTTCCTGGGGTGACTTCACGACACTGTCTTTGTGTGTTTCACCACAAAGCCAAAAACAGCCAAAAACACTCTGCACAAAGACTTGCAAACTGAAACTGGTGCAGAAATGAAAAGCACAAATAGTGTTTTTAGATAGTATTTGTTAAAAACAAAGGGGAAAAACAAACACGAATCCAGTATCTGTAACAATATCACATACCTCACACCTCTTTAATAGCAGAATGTCGTGATCAGTCAGTGTGACTGAATTGAAATTAAAAATATAATTAGATAGCAATTTAAGCTTCACAGCTGCCTGCAGCTTTTTTTGTTTGTTTATAGTGTACACAGTTCATTTAGGACTTCAGAGAAGAGCAGAACAGAGGTGTTTAGATTTAAAGGTGCTGTTCTTTGCAAAGCCAATGTAATCAGTTGCTGTGCTCCTCAAGCTGGGAACTATTCACCAAGGCTGTAAGGAAAGACAGCTGTCAATCACATGTCAGAACATCATAAGCTGGCTGTTACATGTAGCACAGTAATATAGCATTTACAGGAGTTCAATGCCAGTCTAACCTTTCCCAAAGCCAACTGTTCTCTATCCTCTTTTGGTTTTATTATTTATAACCCTCCTCTTGGGAAATAAGCACAACTCACTATTGGTAATATGCAGTCAACATAAAAAGTAGAAAGAATAAGAAGAAAGAAATTGCAATACACTGAGTGTAGGATGTTACTGTACCTTGTCTGTGTTTATTTATTTGTTAAATGTTTTCACCTTAACATGTAATTTGCTAATCTGTATTTCAGAGCAATCGATGAGGTCCATTTACAGTACATTCTATATGCCTTCTTCTGGAAGCAAAGTAATGAAGCAGGACGAGAACCGAAAGTTAAGTCTCACCCATTACTCAAAAAAAGTAGAAAAGAGACAAAACCAAACACAGAAAGAGCACAGTTCCTACTACAAGGAGCAGAAAGGACCTGTAGATACGTACTAATTGTTCATCTTCTTTTTACTAGAATTCTGAATTACGAAATATTATAAGACCATTAAAACAATTATTTTTTTTATTTCAGGTCGTAAGATGACTTACTTGACTTCTCAAACTCATTCAGAATTCTGCCACTCATTTCATCACTACTCCCTGCCCTGGCAGTCTGTAGCTCGTTCTTCACCACTCTGGCCCAGTTGATCATCATACCCTCGCTCGACCATTCCTCTCCTCCACTGGTGGAAATGGACACTTCAACCAGAACAACTTAAGTGTTCCACCTCTCTTTGTCTCTCGAAGACTCATCTGTTCAGACTGCACCTGTCATCTCTTTCACATTCATTTGATCCAATCTTTTCACTCTGGTCTGCACTCCTAATACACGTCTGCCTCACAGAACTTTGTCATTTGCATTTTTTGCTTATGTTTCTACATAATATCCTTCAGATGAGTCCAAGATTAAAATAACCTTGCAAGTAAACTTCAATAACACAAAACCATCCAGCAACTTTCTTCAACATCATCATGGATGGAGAACTTTAGGCTTCCAGTTTCAACCGTATTCTCCCAGAGTGGCACAACATGTGGTGGAAACAGTGCCCTGCGGACCAGGTAGGTTGTACCTGTTGTTATGGAAGACAAGCCTCCTCACAAGACTGGTATGAACTGGACCACCGTGAACATGGGATATACTGCTATTATATTAATTTTTCATTTTAGCATAAATATTTATTGGAAAAAGCACACAAGGGTTTCAGGCTAAAAGTTTCCTTGTTAAAATAAAGAAATCAAATAATCTTTAAGCTTGTTTCGGGACTGAATCGAATTTTCTGATTACATGGATCAAAGTATGATGTACTGTATATAGGCACTAAGCTTATTAACTGTCTGCATTTGGTTGTGATGCCTGGACTACAGCCAGAGTATCATAATGTACAGCACGATACTAAACAGTTAAGTGAAATTGTTCTATTTATTGAAAGTATCACATTTTATTCAAGAATAAATCATCAGTTTCCATGGAATCTCAACATTTTTTATGTTTCTTGTTGCCTTTAATTAGGATGAAAAAAAGTCTGTTGCCATTAAATTTTAAACTGAGCTCAAATTTAGCAGAAGAAAGGTGCTGGATTCTGTAGCACATTCCCTGCAAATGTGCTTGGAAAACACACCTGGAATGTACATCTCTCCAATGAATGAGGTATAGAATAAAATAAACCTTAAAAATATGTGCTATTTTATTTGTTAATTAAATAAAGGCAACGATACCTTAGTAACAACAGTAAAACTTCCTATTATATTGTCAAATATCCAGTTTTGTAATGTAAAAAACATGCACCTTGTAACCCAATATATTTGTTCAGTGCAAAATTATTCTGTAGGTAAAGCTTTCAGTTTCATCTGTTCAGTTATAAAGTGTTTGTTTTCTTAAAAAGATTGGTTTAAGTGATGTCCCAAGCAGTGAAGCATCCTGGTGACATTTTTAATGATGTGTGGCTAGATTTTATTCAAAACATGCTCACATGAGATGTCCAACACAGAGAAATACAGTACAAGGAAGATAATTGTATTTGTCTACACACACTTGTTATATGTGCTGTTCATACTATAGTCTTCACATCACTACAGTACTGGTTTCAGGAGGTTCTTGTCTGCCATTTTATTTTTTATATTTTTATTATTTTTTATTGATGACCCACACGATGGCTGCATACTAAATACAGAGCAACATAACAGAAAAGTAAATCTGTACTACTATATGATTCCGAAGTAATTTATGTCCTACTGTAAATGCTTACACCTTCTGTAGTTAAAATCTGTAACTGTTTTCTTCCATAGAGGTGGTAACAGATGGAGAGTGAATTCAGTTTTGCACGGCGGGCTATTTTTGTGATTTAAAATTATAGCACAAATAAATAGCTGTTGATGTAATACTATAAACACAGTGCAAATCTCCTGTTTGTTCTTATTAATACTAGTCCACAAAGTAAAAACAATGCATATGAAATACAATAAAGGTGTCATTTACAATCATTCCAATACTGCCTTTCCGTATATGACTAGCCAGTTGTTTGCTTTTGTATTAGTGAAGTTGAATTTTCTGCTCTCCCACACTAATCAAACCTTGACATTCATTGCTTGGTAAATAATTATTTTTCCAACGTGGGTGGCAGAAGTGCTTGGTAGCCTTCCAAAACTGAGATTATTGAAGCTTCTTTTTCCAAATTTCTGGATTTGCTTTCCAGAGAAGATCCCCAGGATGTCTTTGGCTCAGTGTCTTTACACAAAAGCCCAAGCCGTCTGAAATGTAAGGCTTTCTTGAGAAAAGCTGGACACATTGCACACAGCACGTCACTGAAGCAGACTTCACAGACTTGTGTGAGGGCTCAGCACCAAAACAACTCACAACATCCATCACAGATGGATACCAGGATGGTTTTCAATTCCTCTTCCTGCCAGGTTCATGTTCTAAATTAATTAGTTTTCATTGATGACTTTTTCATCAGTCTGGTTTGCTTTATTAAGCAATATTTGGTATAATTTATAAAGTGTGGCAGGACCATATATTGGCAGGATTATCAGTTTTTCTCGACAAGTTGATGGATTTTGAAATTTTCCAACAGACGGAAGCATTTCTTACAGCAATAGAAAATGTTTCCTACTTGCCAGTGACTGGAATTGTTCAAGAAGCTTTTGGGACAACTTAAAAGATTATTTTGCATCTTTCTGAGTTGACATTTTTCTAACAGGTTACAGACAACTGTTGCACTCATTATTTTGTTTCTGCTAGATATTCATGCATAAAACACAGTAATAATGAAATAAAATAATTCTGCAGGGAACCATGACCTCAAAAACTTTGTGCCAGTGTGTTCTTTGTTGCCTTTTTTAAAGAAATCATTCGTAAGTTTGAAACTTGCATTTCTGTACAAAAAAACCCCAAGAGATTCATAGAAAGGATTGATGACTCACTTCATGTCTGACATTCCCTGTGGACAGTCTTTCCTTCATTACAAATTTCACAGGGAGAGACTGGAGAGATGAAGGGTCTATCAAGTGAAATCCTTATGGATCACAGGACCTGTAGAAATTTGTTTATTTTATTCAATTATAGATTAAAGAACAATTCAGATAGCTCTGTTATGTGAGTATTGAAAAATCTTGATATGAGGTAAAATCCCCAGAATCTTAAGCAGCTTCTCAAACTGTATTTTAGGTGACAGATGCTACCTGTATCCGTCTGTCTCATGAGGACAACATTTTACCTCTTTAAAAGTTAAAACAGATTTTAGACTTGGTCCTGCCCAAATTTAAAAAAAAAAACTTATTAACTTCAAATCTAATTTTTATGTACAGTACATCACCTATTGTTCATTTTCCTCATAGAATATGATTGTGTAATTACTGTAGTTGAAAAGACTTCATGAAGAACAAGGTATTTGGAAGAATGATTTTGTTTGCGAAAACAATATCTTCTCACATCTGCATTGTCATTGTGACTCTGTTTCCAGATCACCTGGCACCCGTGAGGTAGCCACATGAACACATACACACCCATACGTAAACATTTCACTATCTAAACAAAGGCGATAACGCTGGTTTCCAATATAAACAAACTAGTCTGGAATTACAGGGATAGCTTTGCTTGCTCTGTGGGTGCACACACAGAGTAAAGTAAGCTTGTTCCCGTACTATCAAAATTAATTATTAACTCAAACCAAACACCTGTTTTCCTTTGTTTTAGAAGTGAAATGAACCAAATTGGTA
Organism: Lepisosteus oculatus; assembly: GCF_040954835.1. Taxonomy (NCBI): domain Eukaryota; kingdom Metazoa; phylum Chordata; class Actinopteri; order Semionotiformes; family Lepisosteidae; genus Lepisosteus; species Lepisosteus oculatus. The sequence goes on from NC_090703.1 coordinate 52,513,768, forward strand.
ATCAACTCACGTATCTCAAATAGTAAGGAATAAGGACTCACCGGGAAAATGGTTTCTACCGCAAATCTATAGGACCCAAACTTTGGCATTGCAACAGGGGCTGGCTTAGTAGTGCTGGTTTCAGGATTGCGCATGCGTGTATTAATTGGTACGAAGATACCATTAAAAGGGGGGTAGTATTTGCCAAAACAACAGTACATAAAGTGTTGTGAGTGTGATGTTTTATTGTTGGTAATAATATGTGCATTATTTAATTGTATATTCACTGAAGAAATGTTTATATCAGAATTCTGATTATTATTTTGTCAAATTATTTTTTGTGCTTTATAGTGGAATATTCACTTAGAAAAGGAGCTCTTCAAGGTAGGAGGGGGAAGTTAGGAGAAGGTGGATTGTGGGGGTAAAATTGGAGCTGTCTTTAACAATCTAGTGTTTTTTTTGTATAATTAATGTATATATTTCGTACTATAGCTTTGTGTTGTTGTTTGTTTTTTTCTGGTTAGTTTGTGGTTTTCACTTTGTTTTTTGGGGGGGTTTGGACTTTGGGAACATAATAAACACCATTGCATATCTTTGCAATTGTGGCTGTGCCATCATTATTATCTTCTATCTACGCTTCTAAACTCTGCAAGGAGGAGACTGTGACAGTCATATACTGTTTAATTAAATTCAATATGTATAGATCCTTTAAGAAAATGTTTAAAAAAAGACATAAAACTAAAATAAACTGATAATAACTTTGTATTGAACAGTCTTTAGCTTCAAAACAATGTTCAGTAAGAATGGGTATCTTTACAGTATTTTTTTTTAATAGTATACATTTTTCTACATGTGTGTGCCAGTACATTGATGGTGATGCTTACATTTAATTACAAAGGGTAATGGGCTGAGTAATTATGTTACCTTTGTGCCATCTGGTCAAATACCTCAGGGATCTTGACTGAGGAATTACTGTCTTACTCCTGTGCTTGTCAGGAGTCTGTGACACGAATGTAAACTTTCCCAACTGTGATTTCAGATGCTTAAGAGGAAGAAATGTTTTTGAGACAGACTCATTCCAGAAAATCACCCTTCACCATTGCTTATGCTGCATAATGGCTCAGCTAGCTGTAACTTTGGTGCTCCGGTAACAGGTAAACAATCACTTTAACGCCAAAATAACGACCTTGAGACTTAGTTGAATGCACTTTCTGTGACAGATTCTATACTATACACGTACATTCAGTCACATTGTATCAAGAGTATGGCTACATTTAAAATCATACTGTAGGTATACAACTGCAGTTGCGTTGTATTTTCTTCCCAATATTCATATTTACTCTTGCTGCTAAATATTTGCTAAGAGATGTTATTGCAAGACACTTTCTCAGTCCATGTGCTTGATTACATTATTCAAACAGGCCATTCTGGATCAGAATCATATTGATGACTTTATGCTGAAGAAATATTCAGATTTCATTATGTTTTAACTTGCTTTCTTCTTTAGAAACGTAGAGATTTTTACATCTGATTTTAATTTTATGGATTTATGGATTATACATCTCCATTTGTCAGCATGTTACTGACATTTTAAGTGCATTATAATAATGGAAACTTTAATTCCACTGATGAAAAATGTGAAAACAAAAAGTGCAACAATGACTTTATTGTCTTAGACACTGTGATTATGAATGAGAAATTTGAGAACTGAGATTAAGAGGTTTACAGTAGATTCTGTTTGCCAGAAGTAATGTGTTTAGGAGATCTGAAGTTTGTAAATTTACAGCCCAGTGGGCGCTTTGCAAGCTGTTCGCAAGATGCTGCGTAAATCTAGCTCACTGTATATGTGCCAGCAAAATACAGAGGGAAACACATTAATATTGAAGTTCTGAAAAAACATGCTTAAAATATATTGAAGGGTTATGTAGGATTGTATATTTCAGGATATAGCTATAAATCTGAAGCAAACAGAAGAAACAGAAAATATGCTTTAATCCTGGCAGATTCCAAAATATAAAATATCAAAATCCTAGACCCTCCAGATAATATAAACAATAGAATTTGAATTTAGGAATAAAATTCAATACAGTACCTTCATTCATTAGGATTCATTAAGATGAGATTGGCAAAATGAAGAGTGAAATAAATAAATGAGTAAAATTAAAAATTTAATGTTGATTTATACTAAATACTAAATTATTGCCAGACATGAAACACACAATATACATTTTCATTCTTGGTTCATGTTCAGTTCTACCTCCAGAGGACACATTTGATTAAATGATTTCTGCTTTTAGATTCACCTATATCAGTAATATAAAATTCATTACTAGAAGTTGTTCTGCTACGTTAATTTTAGACAGGCAAGAACCACGAGCGATGCAGACTTCGCATTGTTTATTTTTGTTTACATAAATCTGAACACCTGCAACTCTATAAATAAGTAAATCGTGAGGTGTCTAATTGTGTGCTGTGTATTTCTGGAGCTAATAACAGAGTACTGTGTAGCAGCTGGGACTGGCAGCAGAGCATGGATGTCAGTGGGTGTCTTAATAGTCAGCTTTACTTCTTTCTCATTGCTGCAGGATGTTATCTAGAGAATAGCTATTAAGAATTCGAAAAGTTGAAGGGATGCAAATTTTGATACACTCTCCACAAATATTTATCCAGCCAATCCAATCTTATTCCTTTTTAGGACTTTCCAATTAAGAGATTAGGAAAAAAAGCAAATGAGAGATCCCTCTTTTCCACAGGCTTCATAATGACAAAAAGAAATAGCCAGTGATGGAACACCTAGGGGAGGAAATGACATCATGACATCCCTTACAGTAAAACTACAGTTTTACATCTTCAGGACACCTTTTCTCCAAATTGAGTACATTTTCACATTCTCAGAAACATAAACTCTAAACTTTAATATGTTATTTTGTTTGTTGTCCCAGTACTTTTGAGTAACAAATAACATGAAAGTACAATATAAATTGACCAGATGTACGGAAAGTTGCATCTCATTCTCTTAGATAGCAAGAGAAACCACTGATGAGACCACGCTGCTGTTTTCTTCTCCATTTTTGAATGGTTTGGCAAGAAAGGCCTCACACCTGGCTTCATAAATCATGATCTGCAGGACACGTACTGGAGCTCAAATATTCAGGAAAGAAAAAATCCACACAAACTCAATGTTCTTGAGGAACATTAAGCAGTTGTGGCTTCAAGGATGGATGATTTACTTTGTTTCTTTCCACTGGGATCCCATCGGCCTGCAGCAACATTAAAAGCTAATGGCATCCCAGGTGGGTTGAAACACAGCCCCATCCCTCCCTGGTACACCATCACCGCAATCTCATTTTAATGATCTGCACGTTTACAAAGCGGATAACACAGTCTTTAATGGAGCTGGCAACCAACTGGCAGTTTTGGGTTAAACAAATGAAATTCCATTGTCAGATATTGTTTTTTAAGAACAGTGTGGTTCACAAAGCCATCAGTTTCTCTGTAAAATAAACAAAAAGGAGGACAATACTATCACATCGTGGTAGAGAATATTAACATTTCCAATTAATTTGTGTCTTTAAATAGCATCCATGTTCTACTGAAGTTAATATAACATTTTTAATTAAACTGTGAATGTCATTGAGATCAAAATATCACTTTTTCAAAAGACAGCTTGTCAAGAACAGACCAAGGTATAACTGCACCATAAATACCAACATTAATAATAACAAGAATGATACACCAGTAGACACATTTAAGTAGAATTAGTGATATATATATATTAGTAATAAATATGTGTAAACTGATTCTACATCCTGTCTCTGTCGTCTTAATTTTTAATTCTTCCAGTTTCTTAGCCTTAACCCTAGTGAATGATATTAATTTAGTGTTTTCTAAATTTAATTAAAGACTTAATCCAGATAAGTACTACAGAATAATAAAATACATTTAAATATTATGTGTAGCACTTTCTCTGAAGAATAAAGTAATTTGTCACTTAAGATTTTGTTACTAAAAAATATACTGTAGTTCAATCAGTGTACAGTATAAACCAAGCTGCGCTTTGCTCACAGTCTAGCCTGTACTATTAATGGATATAGTAAATAAAATGTAGCCTAAAATAGAACCTCTTGACACTCCATTATGAGGATCAGAAAAATTAAATTTCAATCTCTTAAATATGATACATTGAGCTCCAAATAACTGTGCCAGAAAAATCTTTAACAATCCAGAAACCACATGGGTATAACAAAGTTTAAAGATACAGAATTAACTTCAAAATAGAAATGATGGACATTATTCTAGCTAGCTAGTAGTAATTAATTACCCAAATACCAATAAATCAAGACATGAATCCAATCAGAGCTCTCAAAGAATAGCATTTGACAATTAAACTGAAAGCATATGCATATCTTTTTCAATGATGTATCATAGTTTACTAATTCTGACCACATTTAGCTTTATATTAATGTACAGTTGTTGAAATACAGTTATCATAATGATATGTTCAAATAAGCTGATGTGACTTGGCTTAATAGTTGAAATTTCTATCCACTAATGCAAAATGTTCTTTAGTATATGTCACTGTTTTGCACAGTGCTAACACTTCTCAGTGATTAAAATGAGCTGCATCTACTAAAACTAAACAGTGATAATTATATGTAATTAATGTATTTCATTTATCATGTGTCATGCAACAAAACATGACCCAAACTGTTAGAAACAGAAACAAACATACAAAAACCTGTGTCGCATTCAATAAAATATAATCATCATGTTCTGCTTTCATTATGAATAAAAATAACAAAAAACGTACATCTGAAATGTTTCCTGATGCAAAATTCACTCACCACATTATGCATTTTCACAGCTGAATGGGATTGTTAATGCATGATAATTTGTATATTTGTATAATGGAAAAGGGAACTTTCAGAGTGAAAAAATAATAGAAGTTACAACAGAGTACATAGCCTGGTCATGTAAGCTGTTCTAGAAGGTTGTACTGAGGAGCAAACCCATTGTTTCAGGCCTTCACATATACAACATATCTTTCATAAGGTAATAAAGTAATGAAGGCTGCATGAGAAGGTAAATGAGTTTGTTATGATGGTATGAAATCCTGATTTTAAAGCTGACGACATAGACGTGGTAAAAACCAAGGGAGTAATGAGACAGTGAAATCCACAATGCCTTGCGAAATAGGGGTCACAGAGTACACAGTCCTGAAGGACTTTATAATGTGGTTTAACACTCCCTACAGCACGCTTTCTCACCTCAATTCATTTTCCTAGATTTTACCTTCCTGCTTTTATTCTTCGTATAACAGGTTTCATTTAAAAAACGGATAAAATGCTTCATCAGACTCAGCAGCGAGCAGATGAGGATGAGAACCCATCACTTCGCAGTGTGGTGGGATCAGACAGGGCTTCCCAGCCACAGAAAAGCAAGCAGAGCAAAGAGGGTGAGTGGCTGGGATCTTCAGATCAACAGGGTTATCAACCTCCATCGACAGGGGAACAACCTCATAGAGGTTCCCTGCCTCCCTTTCACATGACCATCCAAAACCTGCAAAGCATTGTCTAACTGCTAATGTGCTGTGATCCACTCTGTAAAGTTAGATGTGTGGAAGGAGAAACATTCTTTAATTAACCAGCGACTTAGCCCTGGTAAGGATAAAGGCAACCTGGAACCTTTCCCAGAAGTGGAGAGTACAGGGAGAAAGACCACCCTGGATGGGATTCAAGTCCATTTCAAGGCACACACATGCACACACACCACATATTCCTTCCTTCTCCTGCGGCTTCTCTTCATGAAAATACTGATGTAATGCATGCTCATTTGAAGACATCAGGGTTTTATAATTGCAGTGATGTACAACTATACATGATTCATGAAGAACTTTAAATGTATGTTGAATTAATTAAGAACTCTGCATCAGAGTGACAAATAGGTATTCTGCTCCACAATGTTCCTTTCTCCCTCTTTGTTCAAAAGATTCAGCTTTTGTTTCACTTTAATGAGTTTCATGACCAATACTGTATCTAAAAAAAAAGTTAAACAGAGCATGTTCTTGTTTAGGAATTTTATAGATGAAACATCACGATTGCAGAACACAGATGTGGACAGATGTGGGAAATATGCCAACCCAACCTTGTGTAGCGCTAGTTTAAAATATGCAATCTCTCTTACTTCAGAAATTCAGTTGATTAAACATGCAGAATTTATAATCCAGATAATGTTGTTCTGTTGTTTTTTATTGATTCAGCTTTCTTTAGGCCCAAGGCCAAAACAAAAGCTAAAAAAACCTTTTAGTTTGTGACTTTCATACATTGTATAAGTTCATTAGTTTTATTGGTCTCGTATGGCTGGGTTTTTGGCACTTTGCAGGTCTAATCCAATTATAGAGAAATACGGCCTATTGATTATCACTACATAATTTATGAGGAATAAAAAGTGTGAATTTGTTTGTTCTCTTAACAGAAACAAGATAGTTGCACTGAAGATCTATTTTTGTAGACTTTCATAGTTTATCCAAACTTTAAACATCATGTTTTTGAGACTTTCTGGCTAATGATAACAAGCTAATATACCATCGTCATAAAGGAATGAGTGCCACTATAATACATTCTCACTGATCATCAGATGGACATCTGGTATCATCCTATTTTCCTTTTCTGTGATAGTGTAACACCCCAGTTCTGATAACCACCTACTGTGACGGCACGTCAAGGTCAAAAGAAACATTTTCCCGGTGTCCCAGTGTTACCGAGTGAAAATTAAAATGGCCAGGTCTCAAGGTCACATGAGAAACAACAACAACAAAAAACAATCTTTAAATGTACAGTAATAGATGTATGAAGTGTGTTGGGCCTTATGGAAGGGGTAGCACCTTTGAAGAGCTTACCTGCACCTTTTGGTTTCTCACCTTTCATTAGTGGCTCCAAGCAGTTGTGTAGCCACACCCTGGAACCATCTTGGAAATGTCTCTGCAAGCATACAAATACCATTTATTAGCAAATACAAGTACAATTGCTTGAAAGACAGTTTAGCACTATATTGAGATGCTAAAGATGTCAGACTATGCCACAACTCTGCCACTTTAAACAGCCTCAAGCCCACCTTGGGGGGGTGCAGATGTTCAACAACAATTCAGACAGCTGAACCCCTTTAGAATAAATTCACCTTTTGTAAGGGAAGGGGCTAGGAAAGCTTCCCTTACTGTTGCCTGCCCCATATAATCTGGTTAGATTACTGCAGATAGTAGATCATCTTTCTTGTAGGTGAACATTGAAACCACAAAAGTGATAACTCAAACTTCCAGCTTGGAATACCACAAGTCACTGAAAAGCTTTAAAGATAATTAAAAACTCAAAGATGCACAACTCTCATTTGAAGGAAGTCATCAATTAAAGGTATTGATATTGCCACACTCAATGAAATCAGAGTAAAATCAGAGGATCCCTGTTGTACTGTATATCTGTTACAGGATACAATTTCTTCTGGAAGAGCAAGTCCAAGACTGTGGGCAAAATCCATAATGTGTGCGTAACCCATAGGATCAAACTCTCGTAGCACCTGCAGGTCCTTCCAACAGGCATTAATGAAAAACTCACCTACCAATGAAGTCTTAATGTTTCACCATTGTCAGTGCGTATGGGCTCAATTATTCTGAGGAGATCTTCTCTGATCTTTAAATAATAAAAAAGTTAGTGCCCTTAAGTGACGAATCAATTGTCAAAGGATACTTCAACACAAAGGTAGAAGTACAATAACATCTGGCAGAGAGTCACTGGAAAAAATGCACTTGGCAACAAAAATAGAACAGAAATGGCCTTCTACTCTTCAGTTGTGCTCACCTTGCCTCCAGGTAAACAAGAATAAAACCAAAGTGCACCTGACAAATTGTGTTATCTTCTTAGAGTTCAACCTCTGGTACATTAAGAGCACCAGAGCAATTGGGTGGATCACAGAATGTCGTAGTCATAGCAATATGTTACATTGTTTCTGCACAGCTGCTCCCAGTGTCACCACGTTATACCACATCTCCCATCAAATCAACATGCAAGACAAACTGTAAGCCAATCTGTGTTTTTATCCACCTGATTCCCTGACAGAAAATTGGGGACTAAAGAGGGACAGGCCCTAAAATAACAGCTAAAGCCCTTAATCTCAAGACAAGGGTTCATCAGGTTGGTTACGTAAAAATTATGAAAAAGTCACAGCCCTTCTGGGCTGGGAAAGTCTAATGAATACAGTTTCTTCGTTGATTTTCATGAATGGATTTGATATAGTCAACAGGGAGGCAGACTATGAAATTCTATGAAATTCACTTGGTCCTCCAAAGTTTGTTAAAATTATGTGCCTTTTCCACTAATACCTGAAGGCCAAATCTTCTCCAGTAATGAGATGCATGATATATTTTTGAATTTCCAATTGTATTAAACGAGGCTGTATTGTACTGTAGCTCCATGGCTGTTTAATCTCTTCTTCATTATAATGCCAAACGAGAAGGCATTATAACATCAGGGTGTTCCATTGCCCATCTTACTCCTTTCAAAAGTAATGTGTTTACAATATGTGCAGATTTCCCCTCATGCTACCAACAAAGGGGGATCTGTTACACACTGACTGGGAGATTCATTTGACCATTTAGTGCTAAATAATATATATAAGTATATATAAATGTTGTGTGCCAATGTTGTGACTCAGATAAACACTAACATATTGTTTGGCGGAGATGTATTTCATACAGTTATTTTCTCATTTTTTGCCGGGTATATTCTGCACTTGAAAAATCATTTTGGCAGTTACCTACAGTGTGGAAGTAATGTAAATAATGCAGTTTGGTATTGCTATACTGTATCTGTGATGTAGGTGTTGAACTTTCAAAACAAGCTGTTGTGTGGAATGATTTGTACTTTATCGATTCTTGTTAACAAAGGTAATCAACAGCTCTAATCAAGCCATGGCAACTCTGCCACAAAGGACCATTTTTTAATTCATGTAGAAGTTGTTCAATTGCTTCCCATTGTAAGGAAAAGATTTCAACAAAGGTGAGCTTCTACTTCCACAGTAAAAAATGTTTTTTACTGGTTCAAATAAATCAAGTCTGTGTTAATTACAAAAAGATAAAAGTCCAAGTGCTAGCAAAGAGCTTGATTCTGAGCACCAGAATAATGTGGAAATAGAGTGAGTTATGGTAAAGGAGGACAGGGCTGGAGAGATGGTATGAAATGTAGAGAAATGTCCTTTTTCTAAAAAAGCACACTGGCAGTTTCAACAGTTCTCACCAAGTGTAGAATCAAACCAACATCCTTCTTGCCAAAAAGACAAAATGCAAAACCCGACCGAACTTTTTTTTGCCCAAACATTATTCAAATGCAATTAACTTATATTTCTCCTCAGTAAAACATGCCAGTAAAATAGCTTTTAGGAAATGGGCATATTCCTTTAACATCCAGACAATGGGAATAGTGCCCAAACGATCATGGAGAGCAAGCTGGGGTATGCGAAAAGACAAAAAATGAAAATAGTGAAGATAAACTTCTGTTATTTGGATTGTTTTGGCCTGAGGATCATAGACACCTCTTTTGGGAGCAAAAAATAGTTTTTTGCTCTAACCTTTATTCCCCCAGCTCACGTGCGCTCTCCTCCAAGAGTGGTGCTGTTACTTGGCCCCCTCATCGGGGCAACTAGGACACCAGACACACTCTTTCATATGCTCGCTCAGTTTGAGTTTGTCTGCTCTCATCATCACCATCATCTTGCACATCTGACACATCCACCACATATGTGCGTGTAGAAATAGATGCAGATTTTCAGGATTTAGAGGCCTTTATGTGGAACCATAATCACTTTATAAAAGTTATCCAGCTAGTAAGTTTAGTATATAAAAGTGATCAGGCTCTTTGCAGTCTGGCCCAAATTCAAATAAAATGTCTAGAGTCCCCAAAAAATGTAGCCCTCAAAAAATGCAGTGCAATACCCAGTTTATTACTCCTGTACAAAACAGTTTATATACAGTGCATGCATTCTAGTAGCCCCTTCTTCTCATCAATGTGTTTCCAGGTTGAATATTGTAACTTTGGTACATGGAGCCTAGGCAGGCTGAGCCGATCCACTTAATTTAACAGATATCGATTTTCTGTCCACTCTGTTTAGAGCTTGTTCCCTGAGTTTTTAGATAGACTTCACTTTGTTTAAATGTTTAAATGAAAGGAAGGTCAGAGCAATTTACTTACAGCTCCTTCACAGTCGTTCAAAGGCATAAAACATAAATGGCAATACACCATAATTGATTTGGGGATTTTATTTACAATATAAAAGTGAGAAATACTTCCACTGAGGTGTAGTTTTCTTGGTTTGTCCAAGAATGTCTTCCCTTCCTTTGGTAACAGTTGCGTAATGTTACTTAAGATGAATACCCAAATAGAAAGAAAATGAATCTCTCTCAAATGCAATGTATAATTCCCATTCAAAGGCTTCTAATGGTGACACTGATATCATCGGGGTTTTTTTGTTGCATCTTTATTTAGAGGTGCAGCATGCCCCTAATTGTCCGTGAGAATAATTTTTGCCTGCCAAGAAACATAATGTATAAAAATATGTTCTGTATTTCACTTTCATAATTAAGAAACTGCAACAGTATTATGGTATATGTATTGTGCCAATGATTTGATATTAATATAGTACTTTCTCACATTACACTGCAAATACTGTATGTGCACATTAACAGTACAAGGACACACAAGCACTCCTCATGGAAGTTCCTAAAAAGAATCCTTCAGCAGCCTCAAGGCAGCAGTTTTAATTTTAGAACTTTAAATTAGAAGTTCTAAAATTATTTTTAGAACTATACAATGTTGGGACTGTGAGCTTTCTCCATGCAATTGGTGAACAGCAAATAATAAATGTTCTCTCGCTGCTGTCAGTTTCAGCAAGAGAAGTGTCGAGTGCACTCCGTTTATTTTGTGGAAATGAAAACTAATAACCTCGTAAATGAAAAGCAGCAGAGCATGCATTTCCATTAGAGCAATAGGTCTATTTGCTCATTTCTGAACAATATTGTAAACAGAAGGCACAAGAAATTGCTAAGAATATAGTAATTTTAGCAATAAAGGTGCTCGTTTAAAGAACAAAGCTTGTTCTGGCGAAGAAAAAGAGTATGTGGCTAAATAGGTACAGTAAGCTCTCTTTTACACAGCAAAACAGAATCACAGTTCTCACGATAATGTCTTAAAGACATTCATTCTCAATGCAGGTTATATAGAACCATGCTCTGTTCATGTGTATTGGCAATACTACTGGGGGTAAGGCAACTGTATATACAGTACCATAGATAAGCTGTTTCTGTGAATGGAAATGTTCTGTACATTATGAGATGCTGTAAACATATGATAAAGGGAAACACTATGGTACTGTAAGTGCATAGCCTCTGGGAGGAATTGAGAAACCCATTATGTTAAATTAAATAATCCATAAATTCACCTTAGCTCCTGATGCTGTGAGCAGCGGTAATAGTAGCACAATTAACCAGATTACTTTGGAAGTCAATTTCAGTCAGCAAAGAGGATTTAATATAAATCTGTACAGACAAACAAGCATGCTGAATAAATACCCTTAAATTTCATTGTGCTGATCTTGAGTGGAACAAAAACTAGACATACTGCACAACGGAAAGAGCAAGGCTTGGATTTAGATTCCTTTAATGCCAGGAAAGCCATGATGTAATTAAATTCCTTTAAATTTCATGAGTTCAGGAGCAAAAACAATAGGAATGCTGTGACTACTTGCTCATCTGTATAGGGTTAAATTAACATTTTGTCAGTGTGAAGAGGTGGGTATTGGTCACTGCAATATTGTTAGAAAGCAATTACTGTACATTACAGTAAGCTGTCTTAGTGTTACACAACTCACCCTTGAGGAATGGATTGGCTCCTGGATTTGATCATTTCTGTTCACTGAATTATGTAATTAAGCCAATTAAGAGAATTAATTATCACATCGAACTCATTTAACACCTTTTGAGGTTTTAAGAAGGGTTCTCTGGAATAGAATTTCACAAATCAAATGTCGTTGCATGCTGTGGCTGCTAGGAATATGATAATGCATGCAGCTTCATTAACATAACAGAGCACTTATTCTGAATACACTTGCACAGGAATGGTAGTATGGAGAAATACAGTAGATACAGTATAACATTTGTTATGCAATCTCTTACATAGATTTAGATACTAAATTCCTGAGTAGAATAACACATATCGTATGTACAAATGGGTAGGAAAAGATCTCTTATATGAATGTCCTCAAGGTTGGGAAATGATCATAAAGTAGGAAATATATAATAGTAAATAGAGTGAAAATTACAAGAGGAGAAAATCTGAACTGGTGATTAGTTAGTGGATTTCTCCGGATTTATTTTTTGTTCTAATTACAATGAAGCTTGGACGCATAAAAGATACAGTAATTCTTGGAATTTTTCATTTAGATTTTAAATGAGAATTAATGCATCAATGGATTTAATATGAAAAAAGTTTTCTGTGAGACTGCAGAGAGAATATAAGCAGAACTTTCTGTCTGTACAATAATGGACCTCAAATAGTATTCCTTAATAATACACAGATAAGGAACTACAGCCTGATTTGACTAATTAATTGAAGAGCCATTATCAGAAGGAACCTGACTGAAGTCGGGCTACTCAATAAATTAAATATAGACTGTATGAAGCTGTATAAATCATATGTCAAATAGACAATGGTCCTGGGTCCCCACTGAATGGGAGAAAACTGAGGTTATTGTTGAAAATATTAAGACTAGAAACTGGCATATACACTTGAGCTCATGGCACACTACATTATTAGGTTTGATACAAGCCTACATATAGACATCTCACCGAGGTCTTACTTAACAGGACATGTCTTGGAGGTAATCTTTGGGGAAATAGAAAGTGGGGAATTAATCTTTAGAAAGTTTTGCAGAGCCAATGAGAAAGCAAGTGGTGGAAATACTTCAATTAGCCAGTTCAGAAACAGAGAACGAGCTCAGGTGACAGTGATTGCAGAGTGGCCTTCAATTACCTAAAAGTAATTGAATCCAGGAAGTTATTACTTACAATCTGCTTTCACATTAGGATCAGTCAAAAAAAGTACAACTGGTGTTAGAATAAGAACTTCAGGAAATCAGTAAGATAGGCACCTTCTATTTAGAAAGAAAGCCTGTTGAAATTACATTTTTGCTGTGTCTGGTTATATGTGTATGTGCTACCTCTGAAGTCATGTACTGTACATATACCGTACAGTGACACATACAGTCACAAACAAGAGGTGACCATTGATTCTATCTAGCCCATTTGTTTGTCAGTAAGTAAGTGAATCAACCATTTCTTTAAAGGAGGCTGAGTATAAGGTTCAACAATGGTTAGGTAGTTTGCTCCTGACACACCACCCTTCCGGTCTTGGCATACCTCCTCCTATCAGTTCCCCATAGTTTGTCTTTCTGTCTCCTGGTTGTGCCTCTGGAATTCAGTAGATTATGGACTGAGTGTTTGTGCAATCTTGTTGTCCAGGAGATACCATAGGCATGCATTGCATGAAGTTTTAAAAAAAGAAAGAAGAGCCTGGTTTACACCTATGAAGAGTGAACACAATCTTCAGCTGAAAAGATCCTCATTCTAGGATGTGAATTCCTTTATTTTATACAAAATAGAGAAGGGAAAATGGAATTTCCTAAACTAATTTCAGGATTATGGAAATTAGGAGTGATGGTATGCTCCAAGTTGTAAAATACGAACAATCAATAAATTACATAGTAAGGCTTCCAAAATGCAATACATACTGTCTTAAGGCTGTCATACCTGACCGAGTGTGTGTATGAATAGGATACATAGGGTACATAAAATCAGTTTTAAAAAATCTGTAGAAATTGGCAGGGTGATTGATGTGGGTACTATCTCAACATTGTGCATCACAGAAAAAAGAGATTGAAAGGCAACAACACAGTCAGTCTAGATTACAGAGTTTATGGTATGATGTACAGTATTTCTAACATAAAATAAAATAAATTATTTGTCTGAGGAGTTATACAAACAACATACATCTATCTGCCACACCCCAATCAGACATACAGCTGTTCAATACAGCCAATTATGCTTTTACTTCAAATCTGTCAAGTATATGATTAATAGCAGCATTATCATCTAAACCCAGAATCACACTCAGTGAGTTCCCATCGCTATTTGGTCAAAAGATTAAAAAAGGGTAGATCAAAGTTGAAGGCGAATACATCGAAACAATATACTTAGAGGGAGAAAATATATATGGAGAGAAATTACAAATCAAGTGAGATGACTTCCTATGGTAAGATCTTGTTTATTCTACAGCAATATGTTACTGTACTCAGTGATTTACTGTTTTTTTAATAACATCAAATTGAAGTTGAATGTTTACACTTCAGTGCTGTAGTTTCTCTTGTGGAGAAGCAAGACAGTTTGCTGACAGTTACTAATTAGAACTCTATAATAACTGATAATGCATCACACATAGGAAGGTTTATCATCACCAAAAAAAAGTTGAAGTTTCTGCATTGGACCCAAAAGTATGCATTTTGAACATGAAAAACAGAGTTTTAGGAAGAAAATAAAAAAAAGTTGTTGCACTAGCAGGCAATTACAAAATAATTTGAATCACTGAAACACGATTAACAGAATGGCAATAATGAACATAACATTAGTGGATATGCAGCAGTCTGAAGAAACAGGAAAGATGGATGAAATGGAAGAGCAGCACGATACATCAAAAAGTGCATTCAGGCACAGGTTCCTAAACCACAGCAATCAAGGGTCTCAGAATCTGTATCTGTATTCACAAGTATTCACCCCCCTTTAATCATATCCCACTTGTTGAATTACAAATGACTAATACATATTTTTAAAGTGAATATTTTAAATCAAAACTTGAATTAACTTACTGAACAACGATGGGTGAAAAAGTGAAAAACTGTAAAGTGGGTGAAAACATATAGTATGCAAGGCTCTGTATAAAGAGAAATTGAAGAGCACAGGTTAAGGAGTATGCCTCAGCCCAACAAGTTCAGATATTAATTTGAAATCAGTGTTGTATAATGAAATCAGAGATACAGATATGTGTCTGGAGGATGAAGTGGTTATCATGGGACATAATGGTAAAAACCATCAGGGATGTCAGCAGATAAACTGAAATGCTAGACACGGTGAGATAAATGGGAGACAATGTGAGAGGGAGGTGAAATTAGAAATTTGGCTTTGAAGAATACTTTGTAATTCTTGGTAGAATGCAATACAAAGTTTTATAAGTTCAGGAAAAAGACAATGAAAGAATGAGACAGATTGCATCATTTTTATTGTCAAACTAAATTTCAAACTTATCGCATTGAGTTTTTAACTCTAATTCTGATAGCTAAGAAACAATCTCTGACAAAACATTAAGGGATGGTAGTGCTATAGTTGAAATGGACTATAAAAGTTAAACAAATATTAATGACTACTGTAGGTTGCACAGTCTGTCCTGTGAACTGCTTGGTAACTTTCAAAAGCAAGGCAAGTGAAGGACCTGATATGTTTTATATGTGTTTGATATTCTCCTACTTTAGTTTCAAAAGTAATGAAAGGCTTATCTTTCCTGTTAAGCTTCTCGGAGAAACACCTTTGTTTTTCCCTCCAGTTACCCGGTGAAAGGATTGTACCAGAAATGTTCATTTTCTGTGAATTCTACTTACTCAACATGCTGTGCTCATTACCTGCCACTTTTACTTTTGGAAATGACCTTTTTAGAAGAATGTGAAGTGTTTTCTTCCAGAGACCTGAGCATTTCTTTTAGCAGTTATAGTGCCAACACTATTGTACAAAACAGAACACCCTCCAGTTTTAATGAAGTGTCCCTGCTGGATTTTAAATTGATACGGCCTCTATTAAATTTGACATATGCATCTACAAACTGTACACTAGGGAGATATTTAGCAGCGTTTCCTTATTTTAAATGTATTCATGTTGCTGTCTAGTACCTATCTCAAGTCAAATTTCACAGGAGTGTGTAAATTTAAAAGGGGGCAGAAATGAAAAGTGAGATGAAATGTGAAATGGTTGCTAGTTTTTTAAATGTTTAGAAATGTAAAATTAAAACCTTGTGAGTGGTTGCGTGCAGGTTGTACATGAAACGTAATGATATTGGAAAAAAATATACTGCATAATTCTGCAAGAATGGAATCAAACGGTTCCTTTAGCAATTTGAAAAATAAGAGAACAAACACAATATTATTCAGTATGAAAATGTAAAAGTATTTGCATTGACGTTATTGGTCACAGTCCTTGAAATTGTACTCACTCCTATAATGGTACTGAAATCGCTTTCCAATTCAAATAGCTTGCATTATAAAGAGAGATGTGAACTTGTTAGATGGATAACTATAGAAGTTTAATAACCAAGTATAACATTTTCTTGTTGACCCTGCCAACACCATACAAAACAAGTTGTAACAAAAAAGAATCTACTGTATATGTAGTTTAATTAAAATGCTCTTCGCATTTTTCATATCTTTTTCTAAAGCACTCCATATTAGAAAATTCTGCATTTTATTGACTTCAGACATTCATTTCAAGGTGAATCTTTATAATCCCATAATCTTTATAATATATATATATTCTAAGGAAGTTGCGAATCTCACTGCAGTGTATAGCATGAATAACACAATCAGGGAGAAAATGGTTTGTTCAATTACAGTACTTCTGTTTATTTTCCTAGAGAAACCTACAACAGCACAGCATACCTCAATGGCAGATGAGAACCACACATTATTGGCTCTCATATGGGAGCACTCCAGAGCTGTTTCAGCCCAAAGCTTTCCGGCCTCTTGAAGATTAAACCTGCAAGATGAAAAGAGGCCATTCACTTGGATTTCTCCTCAGGGCCCCAGGACAGTAACCCCCCAGGGGAGACATACTTTCACTTCAGTGATCTCCACACACAGGGTCTTCTTCCAGCAGCGAGATTACCAAACTCACTAAGCATTGTACACATCCTGAAGTCCAACACAGCCACTGGAAATTATGTAATGTACTGCAAAACAATAATTTTGATTGTTTGACACTGAAAACACTGAAATGCATCCCTTGCATCCAAACACTTTATTCACAAATATATTATGCATCATATTATTTGACAAACTATGTTAAAAGGCAATGGTATCATATAGTTCAAAGAAGGGAGCTGCATCAGCATGCTCAGGCTGTAAAGAAATAAGTAAAGGTTTATTCCATGCTGAAAAGAGAAGAAAAGAAACACAGCATTTTAGCTGTGGAGCCTTCTTTGTTGTGTTTCTTTTCTTCTCTTTTCAGCATGGAATAAACCTTTACTTGTTCCAATGGTATCAAATGTCTTAGTTAGTTGTATGTGTACCATTTGTACATTAGTAAAATGTACCTTTTGCCACCCAAAAAAGACTTTTTAAATTAACTATTAGGCAAGTCTTCATGATTTATAGCTCTCTAAAACATTACAGAGTGGGACAGTGTATTTCTAATGTATTCTTCCTAATTTTAACACGATTGACGTAGTGATTTCATAGAAGTAGAGGCCTGTCAGATCATCTTGCTCATTTGGTTGCTATTAGTGTATTAATCCAAAGGTTGTTGCCCAATCATTCCTTAAAGGATCTCAGAAAATCTGCTTCAGATAGAAATGTCATATGGGCATGTGAAGCCGTCAGATTCCCTGTGGACAATATGTGCTCCTAGCACTGACATTTATGCACACTTTTAAATGTGTGGAAAAACTGTATTAGCATTTATGCCCATTTAGTGTTTATGTGTGGGGAGCAGAGTTAATATTCCTTTTTATGTAAAGTATTGGAATCATTGATCTTTTACATAGATCTTAATTACAATAGAGATCTAATGGGAAAACAATTATATCCATATGTGTGTGCATACTCATATATTTCAGTTGCTTGGCTCCAGACTCCAGGACTCTGGCTTTCTATTAGTTCCCAAAACGGGGATCTAGTCCCTGGGAGACTGTGAAAGACTGTGGAAGACTAAGGATTCTGTTCCTTTTCCCCAGGGCTGTGGAATGATGCGTAACGATACTGTAGGTGCTTATAAAATATAAAATTAAGATTGTTATACAGTATAGACTACAGTAAATTGCTTTGGTTGAATTCGATGTTTTGGATGAATGGTTGAGAATATGGTTGAGTTCACAAAATGGCTGATTTACGAAATAAAAGTTAATTTTCAGGAATTTTTTCACATGCTTAACAATAATATGGACACAATAATTAAAACCATTAGAATCTATACATCAATCAAAAACATTTAAAATTCCTGGTAAATGTCATATTATATTATATAACTGTGCACTGATTTGATCATCATCATGCTGTGGAACTGTTATAGATTTAATCTGCAAGAGAAATTTTCAAAATCGCTTGACAAATACCAGAACGTTAACTATAAAAATATTATATTCGATAGCTAAGCTGCTTAGAGAGAGGAAAAATCTAAAAGAAGGAAACAGGGATAAGACAGTCGGCCAGACATGACGACAGGCCCCATTTCACTGTGAGCAGGTGGGAGATGTGCTTAAGGCATGCAGCCAGAAAGAAACAACACAGAAAACGCAGCTCCAAACAGCCAGAAACAAACCCCTGAAGCCAGCAGCGATGGCAGAGAGCAGCCTTCATCTGTGCAGCGTAGTGGGTAAAAGGCTGTCAGACAGTGGCGCAGCACGGTGAAGAACTGCAGGCGATTTTAACGTTGATAGTTCTCACAGGGGACTGAAGATTGTTTTACTTCAGTAAATTGCAAGGAGTGTGCATTCCACAGACATTTGTTCAGATGGCCTGGCAACCAACACAACAGTTGTTATTCCGGCACCTCTTACCTTGAAGAACTCTTACTCCCGCCTCCCCTTCTTTCAAGGCAAGTCAGACTTAATCCTCCACATGAGTTGGGACTTTGGCTGCAGCCGGTTGTTGTTGTTTTTTATTGTCTGACATTTAGTTTGACTAAAAAAGTTCACTGATACAGTAGAAATCATTTTGCCTGGAAATGACTCTCACCACATTATTACTGTTGATGCCTGGTTTTGTTATTTATTTCACCAGTGTCTAAAGATGCCTCATTAGTTGAACTCTGTTTCAGTCATGTTACACTGTCACTTTTAATCCTCTGCCTGAAGGTATTAGGGATGTTTCCTCAGTTTCTTGTTCGAAATGCACACTGATATCATGTCACACTTGCCTTGATTTCAAAGCACAGCTCATAAATGCAGAGAGACAGCATATGCATTTCCTTTATAAGATGCCTGTAGTTGCTTTGCCAATATAAGTAGCAATACTGTACATATTTGTAATATTATTAGTAGTTGCAGCACAAGTGTTATTGTTGCTTTCATCAGCTGCTACCGTCACTTCAAATATGATGAAGGAGAAGGGCAGGAAGAAAAAAAATCCATTAGGAAACCATTGTTCCTGTCAGTCTCCATTGTTTCATTAAAAGCCCATTTGTTCATGCAAGATGTATTACCACAAAAGGCACGCTCAAAGACATTTACATAGAGTAGCATGGGTAGCACTTTAAATTAATGATGGCAAAATCGTGATGAATTCCAACAGTATATCACTTTAGTAGCACGAAAACAGGCATTTTCTCTGATTTTTGAAAATATTCTAGATATATAAGCTTACTCAATTAATGATTACTAATGGCCCTAAATTGTTTATGAGCACTGTATAAATTGTCATATATTTTAAATTATGATCATAGTATGCTTTGCACCTATAGACTATTTCCTGCTAAACATACTGTGCTTAAAAAGAGAATTTGTTAATGGAAATATCTCTATTTTTTGCTACTATGCTATTAGAAAAATATATTATGTACTGTTTTTCATATTTTGATTTATTGATAATTCATTGTTCACTCTGATACACTTTAATGAATTTGTTGAATAAACATAAATTCAATTTGATTGGAATCACCTTGACTGTTGATTGGATTCCGGTGATAAGGTGATTTAACCTTTTAAATGGTCAAGCCTGGAGAAACTCAAAAAGGAAAACCGCTGAAAACAAATGCTGCTCTTATCAAGAGAATGATACCTTCTGTCATCGGTGTGTAGAAGGAAAACCTCGGGTTGACTCGTCACCTGTAGAGCAGAGTCCTCTTCACCAATGAATGAATATTTAGCGTTGACCACCCTGAAGGTTATCAGCGAGTGTACGGCCAATGTGAAGAACCATAGTCTATAGTGGAGTCTGATGAGAAGATGCAGGTGTGATGGTCTGGGCAGGAATATCTAGTCCTGGACTCCTGCTTCAGGCTGATGTGATAACATTCAAGGAGGACAGCACACGTCTTTTCCATCTTGAGAGATGAGAACGTGACTCCAGACTCACCAGACATAAGTCCCACTGAACACTTAAGGATGTTCTGGGCTTATCTGTGACCAGTGAACAGGCAGATGCTTGTCCAGGCTCTTTGAGAGGAAAGGGACAGAATCTCACTACTTCTATAGCTTGGTGGAAACCGTAAATCGCAGATTTACAACTTGTACCGTATGGCTTTCAGCTGTGGCCACACACACTACTAGCATGTGACTTTCACATTAGACCCCCTGTTGATCTACTGTGTTAATGGCAAATATTAATCAGTAAAGTTAATTTACTGTACCTTTGAAATGTCCAGTCAATAAAATATCAGTGTGCTATTTATAAATTGTCCCAATAATGTTGTGAGCAATTTGCAGTTTTAATGTCGAGTTTATAAAGTCTTTCAACCTCCAAAAAAAGGGTTGGCTCTCTGCAATGCAAGTACTTAAAAAATGTTTGAGAGAGAAGGCTTAATTCACGGCTGTGCATGACAGGGAGAAAATCACAGAGAAATGAATTTGCAAATAAAAAGCAGCTCTCTTCAGTTCGCAATCAGCCTGTGGTTTCAAAAGAACATCACAGATATGTCAAAATGAGACAAGTCTGGCAGAATTTCTAGTTGCTTAGCTGACAGGCCAAAAGGCCACTGGGGTACTTGGAAGGAGCAGCTTTGTTTATGACTTACCTGGTGGTGTTAACTGGTATCACTAGTGTTTCTTATACTGTAGAGTCACTACAATATTTTCCTTTTTGTTCAAATTTGAACTGTGTATCTACTGTATAGACCAGTATTTTCCAAAATTAGTCCTAGAGTTTCCAAACGAGCTAATAAACATGCACAATTATTAAACCCTTAATTGAATTGCTTTGTTATTTCTACTTCATGTAAAAAACATTATTTTCTTCCTGTTAATTCCAAGAAATATAAGAATTAAACACATCTCTATAAACATGGTTTAGAATGAGTTAAAAAGCTCCCATAGTTTCCTAAACCACTTCTAATTGAATATTAATTAAAGATAGAAATAAGTGGAAAGGAAACAGTGGCAGTAACTCATATTATATGCATTCTTAATCTATGTATAGACTCATTGATTTTATGCCATCTGGTTGAAACAACAGTCCTAAATGGGACAGTTTTTTTTGGCAGAGAGCTCATGCTAATGTCTAACCTCATACTCAAGTCAAAGAGTCAAAACATGAAATAGTTTAATTAAGGGATCAATAAGCTTAGTTAATAAGGATATCTGCTGCTGCAGTAAAAATCAGAAGGCAGGTGTGCTCTAGGACTGAAATGCCTCTGTTTAGTATAGTATCTGCACACCAGGTTTTCCCTGTTTTATCATATAGCACATTGAGAACAAATTCTTATTTACTGACAGTCTGCACATGTACTGATACACAGATTAATATACTTAAGATATTCTCTTAGTTTGATTTTCACTTGACCATCTTAAAGTTGTAACTATATTATCCTGTTCACATTTCATATTCCACTTCCATCTTTCAAAGATACCACAGATCTGTAAGATACCCTGCTTTAGTTCCAATAAAACAAAAACTGTCACTCAACAACACCACTTTGCAGTCTACACAAATCTAGAAATGTAGAGCTGCTCTCATTATCTGAAGAAACAGGAACACTTTTTATTGTATTGTTACATTTTATGAACAGAATACTGATCATACTGTGCTCAAAACACAATATCTATTGTTAATGTTTAAAAATGTTAAATAAATACTTAGAATATTTTATGAGAGTTTTATGAGAATGAAGATAGGTTAGTTTAATTTTCTGTACATTATAATACAAAAAGAGCCTGTTGCACATTCTTCATTATGGAGAATTTTAAAAGGGTTGAAATTTTGGTAGAACATTTTTGTAAGACTTTTAAAGCAACACCTAGTTTCATGCATAATTTACTGTATATTTTAAATTTTATGCAGAATATATTCCTGCTCTAGCATAGGTTTCATTCTTTTGCACAGCTCATAGCAATCTGCATGCTCATGTTCCCCATGTGGTACATGATGATAATAAAAATGTATTTATTTATTTACAAAAACGCACTGTACAACAGTACATGCACAGACACAAATAATAGAAGGAAGAGCTCAGAAAAATGGCTATATAAACCCAAGAGTAAAATAAAATTATACAATATTAATTTTTTTTTAAATGTCAACTTGATAAACACCCGAGTACAGAAGCCTATGGAACACCATGAGTTCATGGGACAGATTTGGAACAGCCAAAATTTACAAAGATTTTACATTGTAGGTCTGAAATAAATTAAAGAAGTGCGCATATACTGTATGGTAGCACAACCTGCAATCCGAAAGACTAGGGTAGCCCACCACCCTGTAAAACAATCTAGGACTGCTCTTTCAGTTCCCCTTCTATATACCAGCCAACATTGCAAGATGGGAAGCAGTCATAAAATCATCTCTCGAAAAGGTCTTTCACTTACACTGGATGTAGTGTTCTTTTACAAAAAAATAAAACAATTCTGCTAATTCAGAAATGAAGAATACAAACTCTAAGCAGTGTGGAATTCCAGACATAACAAGCCTGCTGAGGACCCATCTGAAGAACAAAGCCTACTGTATGCACATCGCTGGTCTATTTAAGACATTCCTGTACCTGTGTGGTGTGGTTACAACAAGAACGATCTGACAACACAAATTATTCTAAAGTGAACCTCAGTGTGAATTCAGACTGAGCCATCATTACTAGGAATCTTTTCCAAGTTAACTTCAAATTGTTACAAACTCAATTCAAGAGTTAATCTCTCAATTCATGTGCCCCCACCCGCCTCCTCTAATTTCAAAAGCCCAGCAACAATTATTCTGCAATAAACTAAAGAAATAATTGAAACATTCACTGTTTCCATTTGTGGATTTCCAAATAACATTTTTCTCTTTAGTCTGACTGTACAGGCTTAATTAGCTTTACACATAGGAAGCCTTTGTCTGCTCAGACAAATGATGTTGATCATATGACAAAAACCACAGTCCACCCACAGACTGCAATGTAAAAAGCAGCTGTGGACTGCAGCACTCTCCCTGTTGCCTCTCTGCAATCCACTGAATATGCAAATAAACCACTACTGGACAATCATCAAGGAGCCAAACTAAAATGGAGGCAAAGTTGTAGTGTGCCTGCACATTGCAAAGACGGCATATTCTTTCAGAAATTATTTATGTCCTGAAATTGCATTAAAGTATAAACTGCCGATGCTGTGCTTTCCCATGTACAGCATGAACTTTAGCCTCAAAGCAGAGCTTTCTGAATAAATGGAGCTATGCAGTAAAATACCAAATTCAGCTCTGTACTCAATTTATAAATATTTTGTTTTACTTGGTTCTTCTTATAAATCACTCTATGTACCAAACTGAGTTTATGGAGATTATCGAAACATTATTTTAACTAATCACTTCCAATTTAAGTTCATTCATGACCAGGATAATAAAGAATCCTTTGTATTCTTTATATTTTGAAAATCAGGTTTATTTAATTAGCTATTTTGAAAAAAGGATTTATGTATTCATCAGCACACAGCAAACAGAAAACACAAATGTTTTATTGATGTACTAATCAATAGGGAAACTGGGTATAAACCAGTGGGATTAACATCAGGTTCCAGTCTTTCCTTCCGGAAGAGGCACACAGCTCCCTTTCACCATGTCAGCACAAGGCTAGGACAGCTACAGGGGATACAACCACCTCTTCCAGAAGCAGAACTTGAGGATCAGCTCAAACTGTCCCTGGAGCCTCCCAAGTCAGACCATCTCCCACATATGAACGATTCCGCTGTGAGAGCAGTTTCTGGGGGTGTCACACCCAGTCTTTCTGCCCCACCTGAAGCCAGGGCACAGATTATTCACTTCATCATTGTGCTACAACGATCTCCTCAAGTCCCCCTCTTCCTCCTTTACAAGACTCCACAGTCTAACAGAGAGCAAGACAATTTGTAAACTGGAGTAGCTTAACTGATCTATTTGCATGGGGGGTTGATTTTAACTGAAAATGTGAATGACCAACCCTCTCATAAATTGAATGCCTTTTCATATATTCAGTTATGAAACCACTGGAAATTGTAATTGCAACAAACATTTTTTGCAAGTTTGAAAAGAAATGAGATTATTATTAAAGCAACTGTTTAGTCATGGTTAAGAGTTACATAATCAAAATTACATAATTAAGATGATTCAGGTTTATTAATTGTTGTAATGTAGTATTGGCTAGTAGTACACTGAGATTAAAGTGAGGAGCAGACAAGTGTCTATTCTTCACAACATCACACTGATACAAGACTGACATTGTATCTAGAGAGGAAATACCAGATGCTTTCTGCCTTTTGAATCATAACTGATCTTTGTAATTAGGATACAAAGTGAAGTGGGAGGACAATTTTGAGTGTGAAGTTTTTTGCTGGTTAACACTTACTTTATCGTGCCAGATGGGAATATTGCTTTGCAGTAACAAGCAGAACATGAACCCATTAACAAATACGAGATGAACATCTACAGTATGATATGAAAGAAATATACTGTATATATATATACAGTAAATAAGTAAAATTTTGAAGCTATTTTCCAAAATAAGTAGGGTAATAGCTATGGGAATAAAATAGAACTTTGTTTTGTTCCATTATTAACTAGTTAACCTACAGTACCTACTGTACCGCAATTTGAATGAAAATAAACTTACCAAATTTCTTTAAATGGGCCAAATTAAGGGTGCTTAAATTTTTTAAATGTTTTCTATAGCAGTGCATCGTCTTACACCCAACATCACTAACAGGAAATTAAAAAAAAAATTAGGGTTAACATACTGTCCTGTAGATCAACCCCCAGATGAAGTTCAAATTCACTGTGCAAGGTGAGGTGGTCCTGACAGCAGCTGGTGGTTGCTTTGAAGAAGTTGTTGTACCATTCAACAAAATAATCCACTGCAGGCTAATGATCAGTATTTACAGTACGTCTTGGAGGAGACTGACAACGACAGTCATCAACAAACCTCAGGAGGGCCTCTACAGCTTTCTGTATACAGAATGTTAAGGATGGGGCACAGCACCCAGCCATCAGGAGACCCAGTGGAAGAACAGAGCTTCTCTGATACAAACCATTCACCCTCACTCCATGTGATCCGTTGTTCAAGAAGTCTAGAATCCACTAATAAGCCTGGTTTAATGATGTTAAAATCTGACGAGAATTCTTAAAATACATAAAAGGCTAACATGTATCCTGGGACCTTCTAGATGTGAATGCAAGAACTTAAGTAATGTGGGTAGCACCTTCAACTTCTCTTCTACAGTAGCTCTGTAGGTAAACTGCATGGGATCCAGTAGGAGCCTTACCTGGTGGAAAACCTGTTAACAATGTTCTCAAATGGCCACATAACTAAAGAAATCTATGCCACTGGTCTGAAATCATTTAATGTCTAGGGGAATTTGTGTTTTGTAACAGGTATTATTGTTATTCAGAAATATTTTAAAAATATAATGAAATATAGTACTGAGCTGCTCATCACATGACCTCAGTACCTGCCCACCAATTTAACAGTCCAAGATGTTCTCTGACTTTTGATTTGTTGAAAATGTCTTAAACACGCTGTGTCTGAAATTCTACCTTGGTGGGGCTACGGGTATCTTTTTAAGTTCCCTGATTTCTCCATTAAAGCCATGCTTGTCAAATCTAGGGTAAAAAAAATTGACTTCATCAGCCAGCTGTTTGTTAGTGTTAAAACTATCAATATTTGCTGTGTTTTTGGAACGATTACTTTCTGTAAAACAGCAAGCATTCTCTATAGTCAATCACTCCTGATACAGTATGTGGTCAAGTTTTTTTTTCTTCTGTGAACGTCTGCATTGATAAACAGAAAAAAAATCTCTCACCCCTAAAAGCACCAACATTTCTTCTGACATACAGTATTTTGTAAGTGAGCAAACAATTCTCAGATGTACAGTAGAAATGTAAACAAAAGAGGTATATGCACATGATAACATTCAGAGAAGTACCCTTTATGTGGTACAGCTCTAAAACAGTACCAGGCACTATTCATGACAAATATCAATAACCTGTGTCATGTTTTGGAGCAGGTTCTTACTACTGGTGTTGTAATTCTCAGCAGTAGGCTACTTCTTTGACAAGTCTGCTGTGGCTGAAAGCAGCATGCTGAATTGGGGAGCAGCTTGTCTCCTTGTAGTTCAGGTGTACTGTGACACAAATTTCCAAACTAAGATGCTGCTGTTTTCTCATCCTTGTGGCAGTATCAGACACATCATGATTTCTTTTCCTTTATTTTTTTTCCTTTTAAGAAAAACCCCCAACTAAAACATTTTAAGCAGTTAGTTTATCTGAACAAACTGAATCAGTAAGGGAGATTTCATACTGTAAGTGGCTGTTCCACATTGGACAAAGCTTAACATAGATATACAGTATACTGTATATATATATTTGTAACATGGTCATATCTTTTTCTGACCAATAAAAAATAATAGTAAATTGTTTTATCTTGTATCCTTATTATCCAGAGCCTATGTCCTGTTATTTTTTAATAAACTGGAAACCCTGCGCTTTGGAATTTATCACAGTGAAACTCTACTTAGCGTCATCGAACATTTTCCATTATAATTCAGGAGCACTTCAGTCTCCAACTTAATTCCTTCAAGGATTACACATTGCCAGAGGCTAAAGTGAGGGGGATTGAGCTCGTGTCCCGCATCTCAAAACAGTTTCTACATAATAATTGTGAAGGTTGGCAGAACTCGCTCAAATGTTTACTGTGATACAGTCACAGCAAAATACTCATTTCATTGTCTTTGTTAATTTCAGGTTTGTTTTATGAGTTAACAGAGCTTGAAGAAGCAAGGTCATATCTTATTTGGCACTCCGAGTGGCAGAGTAACAAGAGAATTTAAAAAGGCAGTAGTTTTCTGTTCCTGAGATAAGGAAATCCTTGCTAGGAATATAAATAAGGCAGACTGCAGAAAGATAATGGACACTAGTCTAAAAAAGACCAGAGAGACCGAAGGTATAAGAATGCTGATTAACTAAAAAAAGGCATCATTGCAACAACGGTGTTTCCTGATGAGGCTTTTATTTATATATGGTCCTGAAATTTTCTGTTTTCTGAGTACAACTGCTTGTGATCTTTTTATTTTTATGATTTTCCACATTGTTTCTTAATAATCCAAATACTTTGGTTATGGATAACATGACAAAAAAACACTGAGTTCCTCTACTTTTTCAGGACAGGTTTCAGAGGTACTGTTCATCTAAGTCCCATTAATGAAAGGGCTTCTTATGCCACTCAAAAAAACACTCACAAAGCTGAGCATGAATACCTTTAAGAAAGTCCCACTCTCTCCATTTGATAGATTAATTCAAAGGAGACAGCTTTTCTCAAGGAAGGATGAAAATTCATGTTGGCCTTAACCGATTTTAAAATTCTGTGCTGCGACAGGGCCATTAGTAAGACAAGAGCACGCTTTCTCAAAATGTCAATTAGCCCCAGATGAAACAGGATTTCTCAGAATGCAATGAGGTCATCTTTCATATTTGAATTTTAACAAGTCACATACAGTTCCTGTCGCTCTCCACACTATTTCAGTCCGCTGATCTTGCTGAAATTCAATACATCCCAAAGGTAACTTGTTCCTGCAGGTACAGAGTGTATCACCCCTAGAATCCCTTTTCTGTGTTTGCATTTTATTTAAAGATACATTTTTATACTTAATTGCTACAGTCTTGCCATTATTATTTAAAAGTATGCTGCTAGACCATACTGTTAGCAGGTTGTCAAGGAAGAATGAAACTTATAAAACATTCCATTTTAAATACAAGCACTACATGATACAAAGACTTCCTCTCATAAAAGCAAAATGTAACATGGAGACAGTGTAGTGTAGGAGACATAACTAAAACCTGAATCTGTAATGGAAGGAATCAAAGGATGATGTAGTAATTTGTAGCATTCAGTTTTGTTCTCTTGGGTTTTCTTGATATTTAGAGATCATACATCGTAAGCTTGCTATCACATCATCTTCTACAGTCATCTTCTACGATGGAGAGAAACTGAAATTTTTGCACAGCTTTTAAACGTGCTCTCAGCAGAACAATTTGTCATATACGAAGACGTCATCTCAAGTGACAACTGCAAAGGGAAAACAATTCATTGCAGAAGGTTTAATATTACTTATGAAGTGCAGGATGATGAGCAGCACATCAAGATAAAGTGATAAAGCTGATCAGGGCAGGAAAAAGTTAGCAAAACGAATAGAAGTTAACAAGATAAGAGCTTACCAATATCTAGAGCACTGTGATGGGGATAACGGCTGAAGAGATATATTCGATGGAAATACTTTCGTTCATAAAAGCAAGATGTAGCAAAGGATAGGCTGACCCATACAGGGGGAAAATAAAATAAAAAAGAAGACTGGTAATTTGATAGATGTGCCCAGCTGAAATTCATTTCTTGCTTCTATCATTCTGCAGATTAAGTAAAGACGTGTGACAGATGATCCTAGCAGCAAGGTCAATCATGACCTCACATGAAGGGGAAAATATCGGCACACAGATCTCTGCTAAAATTTAAAATTAAGACAAATCTTTCCCTTCCGCTAAAGGTACCCATCAGAAAACCTAAGCCAGTGTTATTGTTAGTTAAGTAAGAAATAAAATAGAAGTGTGAAGATTTAATGTGTGGGATTAATATGATTCCAAATTGAGCCTGATGGCAGAAATTCATGTGGTGTATTTCTAAAGGTCCTACATGAATCAGGAAGCTAGGCTTCAGGAATAGCTCACTTTATTTCAGCATGAGGGACTGCTTACTGTATGTGTGAGCAAAGGCAGCCAGGACTCTGTATAGTCACCACGTCTGCAGTGCTTTCTGTCTTATTTTGATTTACTGCATACTGTTGTATACTGATGGTGTATAAAAAAATGATGATTTCATATATAAAAGCAATGTTAAAAAATACATTAACATGTCCACTTTCCTTCTGACCCTATGCATTTCATTTTTTGAGGGATGAGTACAATGTCATACAATCCATGTATTTCATTGCACTTGTGATTATGACAAATAAACTAAACCGAACTAGACGTATGCAAATATAAAGTTCACTCACATAAAGTGCAGTTAGAAGCTGTCAAGTACAGGAATTGAAGGCGGTGGCCAAGATGCTGTAAGAACTGGCAGGAATGTTTTCAGTTGTGTTCAGCACAAACAGTAATACTATTACAGCTTTGACGTAGGTCTAGATAATAACAACCCTGGAGCAGGAGGATGAGGTGAACACATGAAGGTGTTTGGCACAGAACCAGTACATTTTTGTGATGTTTATTTGAAGGCTTTTAAAGTCCACCGGAGTCTCTATGGCAAAGTTAACATCTCTCGCGGGTGCAAGGAATACTATCCAGATAGGTTTATGACAGAAGAGAACACACTTCTTTGTATAAGGTCATGAGCATATTACACTTACTAATTGTATTAAGTTCGTTGTGTTGCTTTTAGTCATTCACTGGGACTTTTGTAAAAGACCGGAATAGCTGAGTTTAAGTCATTTACTTATTAGAGAAATGTTTTCCTTGAAAATATGATTTCAAAATGACACGTTCACTCCAAAAAACTCAATCAAAGCTGCATTTTTACAAGGGGACAGGCTCAGGTTGCTTGAGTATGATGGTCTGATGTTGCTTCCCTATCTGGTCTCGGCACAGAAGGGAGCTTGTCAGCCCTATACATGAACATGGACTGGCTCTGCCCCCGGTGACCCACCATGTGGGCTCCTGTGGGCCTGAACAAGGGCATATAATAATAATAATAAACTTTATTTTATATAGCTCCTTTAAAGGTGGTTTCTCAAAGCGCTTTACAGGATGACAATAACAATAATTAAGAAGACTACAACAATAAATAAGAAGATTTCACAAGATAAGACACAATTACAATTACAACAATACAACAATAACAATAGAGGAGACTGTGGAAGGTGGTACTAAGAAGAGCAGACGGGTGAGGAATGGAGTAGGGCGATAATAGTTCAGACAGGTATTGAGGTGCCAAGCCATGTAAAGCCTTATAGGTGAGCATGAGGATTTTAAAGTCTACGCTGAATATGACCGGAAGCCAGTGCAAGGACTCCAGGATAGGAGTAATGTGAACACTTGCACTAGACCTGGTCAGGATTCTTGCTGCTGAATTTTGGACATACTGCAGTTTGTTCAGAGTAGATCTAGATACCCCAGCGAGTAGAGCATTGCAGTAGTCAATTCGAGAGAATACAAATATGTTGATCAGCTTTTCAGCCACAGTTAATGATAGTATAGGGCCTAGTCTTGCGATGTTTCTCCAAAGCAGGCAATATTTACTGAAAAAACAGTGTATCACCTTATCTATCATACTGGGACACTACAGGACAAGGTGATGTCCTGGAAATGATCCTGGAGGGTAGGCGATCTGTACTCCATACCGATGATGAAGAATCATTACAGAAACAACCTAACACAGCCATCCCATACTTTTATACTCACGCTATCCTTTCATCGTTATGAAACCCCTATGTACAGTAAAGAAGCACATGATATAATGGACATGATTAGACTGTTGGGTGTTCTGTCACTTTAACTGTGGAGCGAATGCATGGCACAAATAAGCCCCACGGAGCTCTTTTATTTTTACCCTGCTTCTCTTCGGTTCAAGTGGCATTTTGAAGATGTTTGCAAATCGGACATCCACTGCTTTTTGTGACCAGAATACCCCATATGACAGGACTTAACTCTTCATCAGACAAAGAGTAAAAGCTGCTGTCATTGGAGAGGATTCATCCTCTTCTCTGGCAGTCAAACAGCATTTTGCTACAGGTCATTAAAGAAAATCTGTTAACAAATCAGGCAACAAGCCTTCTTTTACATACAGAACCATTTACTAACATCTCCCATTGATCCCTCAGATTAGCTTATTAACAGGTCAGCACAGATCAAAGCCAGCCGTTCAGTGACAGATGTGAAAAAGAGACCATTTTAATTTCAGGCCCTGGAAAATATGTACTGCTTTCTGTGATAATAGAACTGTCAAGCTCATTATTTCTAAAGAGGTCTGACAATGCTTAGACAGAAGGTTAATAAACCACAGCCTCCAAATATTATAATCAGAAATTTTTAATAAAGTTTTAATTTAATAAAGCTACGGTCTTGCACAGTTTCAAAGAGGATAATAGGGCCATGGGCTTGACGGACTCAGATGGCTCTCCAACAATGCCAGTGACTGGGACAGATTAATTTTAGTTACCATATACTGTACATGTAATTGAAAAGAAAAGACACATTTTCTTCATTTTATAGCTGAATTAAAAAAATAACTCCAATAAATCCAGCTAAAGTTCTGTACTTTGAACTATTTAAAGAAGGATTTAATTTAGTTTACCTAGCAAACATATGTCTACAGTAGCTAAAACACATATAAAAAACAATACTACATACTATGAACCTGTTGAATTTTTTAAAGTATAAAGTATTATAAATGGTGGGTAGCTGCGTCAGCATGCGTAGGCTGCAAAGGAACAAGTAATAGGTTTATTCCATGCTGAAAAAAAGAAGAAAGAGAACACATAGTTTCGGCCATGGAGCCTTATTCAGGTGTGAGAGAGACAGGGCCAGTCTCTCTCACACCTGAAGAAGGCTCCACGGCCGAAACGTTGTGTTCCATTTCTTCTTTTTTTCACCATGGAATAAACCTATTACTTGTTCCTTAGTATTATAAATAATTGCTGTCTCATCGGTTTTAACATATATTTAGTATGATTCCATCACACATATTATCCCATCAAGGCCAATACTGACATTAACATATTGAGATGAGAGTGGTGCTCAGTGTCATCCCTCTTCTAGGAACTGACACTGAGAAAGCTTTTATATTGAATGTGAATCCAATAGAAATAATCCACTTGCACTTAGTTCTGACAGAACGTGACTGTCATTTACACCCATGTTTGCATTTTAATATCATTCTGGGAGGCCTGAAGAACCTACAGTATGATCTTCCAAAACTGATGAGGCAATCTTGAGTTTATATAATGGATGGGCGCCTTTACAGCTCTCTTTTATGTGTAGCTTTATAGTTCATTGTTAACCAAACTTTTTGAGTAAGCTCCAATTTGTTGCTAGATATAGTTTAATAAGAAAAAAAACTGTTTGGAATCACAGTGGTGTAGTATTTCACATTTTTCTAGAATACTGGTGCTGCTCAGACACACCATTGATTACCTCTTGGCTTATTCTACCTCCCCGCAATTTGACAGGAAGAATTTTTAACTCTGAATTTCTATATACAGTAGTACGTGACCTTTGTGAAATTCCTGAGAAATCACAGAGGAATAAAGAACACAAGTTAGGATACAAAACTTGCTTCACTTTTTGGAAATGTACTTCTTCGAACAGTGTGACAATGCAAGAGTGGGCGGTTCCACAGCGAACACCGGTAAAAAGTCAACGCCCCTAACTGAGGGACTGAAGCACCGGCGTGAGGTTGGCAGGGACCAAAAATAAACAAACAAAAAGTGGCGAAAATGGAACAAAAAGGTAAAAAGAAAGATGTACTGCTGTGCATTGCGTCCTCCAGGCTGGGCTCACCCTACTTAAATGGGTTCAACCAGCTAAAAAGAAGAAACGCTCGCACAGCGGGGACCAGACTGGACTGACCCTATTGAACGGGGTCCAGTCCGGTAGAGCAGGGCGCCTCAGGCCAAAAACAAAACAAAAACTCTGTGTGTGAAAAAAGTGTGCCTGCCTTGATGAAAATACCATGATGGGACAAGCATGTATACACGCGAATACAATCCCTTCCGAGACTCTTGGTGTAAACTCTCCCTTCCGGGCCTGCCAGTGTGTCTTTATAGGACCCACCCAGCTGTGGCTCATCATCTAGAAGCCGGGACAGCTGGGACTACAAAAGGAAGGCGTCGCCCTCCTCCAGGGCCCCACCTCCACACTGGGCACGCCCCCGCGTAATGCCACAGCATATTAAAAAGCCTCTGAAAGTAGGCTGCAGTAGGCAAACTGCAAACACTACCTTCTATAAACTAAACTACAATACATAATGCATAGTTATGCACTAAAGTGGTGGATTCTGTGACGTTAGTATGCAAAATTTCTTAAGAAACTACTTGGATTAAAATATTGTCAAAACTTAAAACAAAACTGGCATTTTGGAATTAGAATTTAATGTAAGACCAGGACATAGAGTACAGTAGTTGTTTCCAAGCTTCTTGATTTGTGCAATTTGATTCCAGTCATTGTCAAAGGTTCTGTGGTGGATACTTCATTCATCTAATCTTTCATCTAGAAGACAATGAATCTCCCCTCTTTCTCTGGACTTATAATTTGTCAGAAAAGACACCCAATAACACTGATAAAGAGATTTTTTTACAAATACTTCCCTGAACAAAAATAATTGAAGAGTTCTGAAGTACTGTAGGTCATTGGCCCAACTGTTATTTAAGTCAACAAAAAGCTAGAAATGAAAGATGGAAATTCACAAAAAAATTATGGTGCATTAAGCATCAAATATAGAACTATTATTAGACAGGAGGAAGCATGCATTTTACAAACAAGGAATGAATAAGTGGATCAGCAAATTATTCAAACAAGATAACTACA
Source organism: Lepisosteus oculatus (assembly GCF_040954835.1). Taxonomy (NCBI): domain Eukaryota; kingdom Metazoa; phylum Chordata; class Actinopteri; order Semionotiformes; family Lepisosteidae; genus Lepisosteus; species Lepisosteus oculatus. The sequence goes on from NC_090703.1 coordinate 52,547,809, forward strand.
GTTCTAAACTGCACAAGGGACTACTGCTAAAGCAATTCAGAGCTGTTATCTTTAAATCCACATTGCTCTCAGCACAGTATTCAGTGATCTTATTATGGTTCTAAAGGATCAAAATGTTTATATTGTACTTTTAAGAACATAATCTGGACACAGCTTACACAGCAAATTGCAAACAATTGCTGTGTGAGAGTGTTTTGTCTGCAGCTATTAGATGTGAGTCATTTAGTGTGTTTTTTACGAAAAATCTGCTCCTGCAGAATCTGTAGAATTTGATTTTTATAGAAATTGTCAGGAAAATAGCATGTGAATCTGTGAAGTGTTTGCAGTTTGCATGTAATTCACATGAAAACAATCTGTAACCATGAGGATGTTTAGGACTGAGCAATAAGTCATTAGAAACCAATAAGCCTCTGATAAAGCAATGCCAGTAAGGTTTATTGAACTCAGCTTACTTTTTCTTTGTGTTGCTTCTTCTGAGCAATGCAATACATTTACCATTCAGTCAGTTTGAAATGAAAACTTAAGTCTGCTGCATGCCATTCATTCCTGAAGATTCCATTCAAAAACACCCATGGGTTTGAAGCACTGCTGTTATCTCAGTTATTACATCTACAATTTTTTTAGCACCTTTCACCTGTACTGTATTAACATTTTCATGTTTTTTCTTAGGTTAACTGCATTATCCAGTAAATATTTTTCCACCTACAGTATACTGCAGTAATATTTAGAGCTGTTTTTACAACCTTAAACCTACGTGCATTTATGACACTCTCATGGAAAGGGCCTACTATACTTTACTGTATTCAGCTGATAAAACATCATTTAAAGGGAATGTTTACTACAAATGCTTTAGAGAGATTTGTTACAACTTTGAAAACAGAAAGCCAAATTATGGTAACATCAGACTGATATCTTACCTTCAAATGTATGAAGTTGAAAGCATACAAAATAATCTAATTTACTTTTAGAAGTTCAAGTAGGGAGCTGAAAATGTGTAGGCTGAAAAGGAACATGTAAAGGTTTATTCCATGCTACAAGGAAAAGAAAAGAGACACAATATTTTGGCTGTGAAGCCATCTTTGGAGCCTTTGAAGTAGCTCCACAGCTGAAACATTGTCTCTTTTCTTTTCCTTTCAACATGGAATAAACCTTTACCTGTTCCTAATTTACTTTTAGTCTAGACACAAAACAAATTGTTATTACAAACCATGTACACTACATACAGTACTGCACATAAACTATAAAATTTGGTTATATTAACAATTTTAACATTTTTATTTAAAAAAAAATAATGATAGGGATTTTCATTATAATGGTGCTAAATGAACACATCCCTTTGGAAATCTGGGATGAGCTGAGACCAAAGAGCAGTTACTGAAAATGTTCTCAATTCCCTTTGTTCAATGTTCAATAACAAACAAAGAAGTGATATGGCATCTTTCAAACCAGAATCCTGTGTGCTGGGGTACGGGTGGGGTGCCAGAATACTACAGTAATTCTGGTCTTAAGAGAGCAGTGAAATAATTGCAATATGGACTTATTCTTCACCTCACTTCAAGTCACCAATGCTGTAATATCTTAACCACTGAGCTGTCAATTAGCCAGAAAATAGATATGCAAAAAAGCATAAAATATGTATGGGGAAAACAAGTATTGTTCCAAAGGAAGACACATCTTCCTTTTCAAAGACAAGAATGAAATCAGTGTGATGCAAGGGGACAAGCTGTGTAGCCATTTGAGAATCACTCTGGCAGTGACAGATGAGCAGTGTCTCTTTAGCAAAGACTCAAAACGCTGAAGTGCTTAAGCACGTGCTTCCTGCCTTTCCAGGTCTGAGGCACTAATCACATGAAGAGAAGGGTATGGCAACACCCCCCTAGCTGCTTTCAAGAACAGCCGCTGAAGTCTGCTTTAAAATACTCATTTTAAACACAGCTTTCAGTGGTCTTTATCCTTCCTGCAGGGCATTCCCCAATCTTCAGGAGCATTTTAGATTAATTAATCGCACACTTCACATGTTAACATTGTCATTTCAGAGCTAACATTATGGGACAGCTACTTGGAAGTCAGTGACAATAACCAAGTACAAATTAAAATCTGCAATTGTTAACTTGAACTGTACAACAACAACAACAAACTATACAACAGTCCCCAAAGGAACTACCGCACATTGCCATTTTAAAGACAACAGAACAAAGGATTAGAATAACAGCCCTGTGTTGTGACAGTGCAACATTTTAGTCCACTTATTCAGTGTCTGCAGATCTTCACTTACAGCAGGAATTTAATGATGCTGATTGTTCAGCTTTTACACAGAGCAGATAAAAATAATTCAGTTGGTGCAAAAAAATAGACTTATTTGATTGTCTCACTAGAGAGTAAGATTTTCCTGATAGAATATGGCATGAAAAGCAAGAAAAAATAAAATGGAAGTAAGATAAAATTAAAAATAATAAAAAGATAAACAGCTACTAAAGTAGTTGAGCACCTAGAATAAGAAAAATACATTTTACTGGAAGCAACAAGGTTGATGGTTTTGGTAAGAAACCACTATTTATGAGAGCAAAGCTGTCAACAGCAATATTTGGTACTAAACACTACAATAGATATTTTTTACAAGTTGTCTTTAGTGTTTTAAACCTCACTGTAAAAAAAGCAGCAAAACTACAGAGCAACTGTACAATACAGACATGGTACTTGGTGATTAACAAGTCATTGCGGTTTCACAGCACTGTGAAAATAAAATATCCTCACTGACCTCTTGGTAAATTGTTGAATTTGGAAATGACACAGGTGTCACTCACTATACAAATGTCCAGAAAACAAAGCAAATACATTGAAAAGTGAATCAAACTGCAGATCACACCCTTAAAGTATTGTGGGTGATTTCATTTTGGACTTTACGTATCACTCCTAGTATTAGGCCAGGTGTCTGTCACTAAGGGTAGTGTCCTGACTGCATTACCAGTGCCCATCTTCACTTAAAATACAGGAGTTTAGTGCCTTGAGTCTACTCATACTGCATTTCAGACCCCTGAGCCTTCTCTCAATACTAAGACAACAGAACATATTTTAGGAATATATAATATAAAATTTAAAAATATAAATATGAAATATACAGTATAATATATTAATTATAAAAGAGGTCAAATGAAATTACTTTATAATTTACAGTATTTATATTCATATAAAAACATTCATTCATTCTAAAAAACACCAGCATTCAGAAACAATTGTAAAATAAAGCAAAACACTTATTTAATTTTACTCCCGATAAATATATATACAGACCTTTTCTGACAATATACAAATTAAAGTATTTTTTTATTTCTGATTTTATAAAAGCTTGTTACACCAGAGAGGAGTTCTGAGCTGATAAATTAATGATCTAAGATAACTGTGCCAGTCAAATTAAAATCAAGCTTCAAAAGGTCCATTATATGTTACATAAGTAGTTTGGTTGATATGGAAACAAACTCAATTTTTACATTAAGGCTCAGAGTTATAAAACACAGTACCCATGCTAAAGGTATTCATTTAAACATTTCTCCAGCATTTGGCAGCTACAGTATAACCAGAAAAGTGCTGTTATCTACTAAATCTGACTCTCACAAATAATCATTAAAATTCAGATTTGTGATATGATAACATAAAAGAATTAGACTAATCGTGACTACTTGCTTGAAGGTATACAAATGATGCCTCAACATAATTATTACATTAATTTAGAAACTGTTGAAATAATTAATCAAAAGAGATCAGGAATTCAGGACACATTAACAAGCTGGTTTATTTAGCAGCACACTTGTATTTCTAAGCATATCATGTGAAATGTATTTTCTTTATACTGTACTTTTTTACCCTAATTTAAGAATACAGAGATCTCAGAACATTCCATAAAAATCAGTAGTAGTAGCTCTTGCATTAATCTTTTTAGGGTCCTATCCAGCAGAACCTACTAGAGCAACACAATTAACAAGGTAAACTCCGCCCACCTGTTATGTAGAAGATTATTTAGGGTTATTTAGGTATAAATATAACCACTTTTCCAAATGCACTGTTTATTGGAGCATTTTAATAAAATAAAATGTATTTTTCAATTTATTGCCTTTTTAAAATATGTTTATTGAACATGCAGCACTTTACGTAAATTATGAATTAACCATCTACAAAGAATTCATTATTTCTTAATAACACATTAATAAAATATAATCACTTGGTTATAATGTTTTAAACTCTAGTGCACTGTGAACATTTGAGTGAACTGCATCTACTGAAATACATTTATGTAATAATAATGTTATCAATGCATGGATAAATCTCTCATTTGTGAAATAATGTTGTACACATTTTAGAAAAGAAATAATGTAACAGTTTAAAGTAGGGAGTAAATTGTATTTAATTATTTAAGACAAAGCTGAATTCAACAAATGTCATGAACTGTTGAACTATCTCTTTATACAGTTTGGAACACATACAGTAAGCTAACTTTTAACATCACACTCTGTAAACATTTGCAAGTCTGGAGCATGGAGCACCAAATAAACCTACTAGACTAAGAACAAATACAGTCATTAACGTTCTCTGCTTCACTGTAGATTCTAACAATCCATGTAAGTAAGGAGTCTGTCATCCTGCTTGGAGGTTTTGTTTGACACAGCAAGTAGGTTGGTCCCTTTTCAGTCCATTAAGGCCCATGGGGAATGGGGGGCAAGAGCATCATTTATTTTTTACATCCAACACTGGAGGTGGAGGGGATGTGGTCAGCACAGCCAGCCTGTTACCCCCGGAAGGATTAAGTTACCCCTGTTACCCCCAGTACTCATTTGGAAAGCAGGCTGAATGGACCTGAGAGCTGCCTGGAAGGAATTAGAGCAAGCTACATCGCTTGCCCCAAACTGAGATTGAACCTGGGACCTTCCAGTCAGGAGTTAGACACCTTTGCCATCTGAGCTACCACAGCTCCTTTGACACAGCAGACTTCCCCAAATGAGGTCATCTGTTTTTTAATACAGGTAAGCCTATTGGTCATCCACCTTTGTTTTCCATGCTATTTCACGTCTAATTGTGGGAAGATTTTCCTCTGAGTAAAACACAAGATGTTGACCATTTTGACAAATTCAGTCTGTGAGCTACCAGTGATACCATCCACTCAACATTAAGCTGGACTGAGGTGCTAGTTTAACCAGAGGAAAGTGACAATATCATCACCATGAATTACATACCATTTCCCCAACTTCAACTAAAACAAACATGCAATGATTAAGGAACAAGTAGTAGGTTTATTCTATGCTGAATAAAGAAGAGAGAAAACACAACGTTCACAGTCGAAACGTTGTATTTTCTCTCTTCTCTTTCCAGCATAGAATAAACCTATTACTTGTTCCTTTGCAAACTACGCATGCTGACGCAGCTACTCACTTGAACTAATGCAATGATTAAGTCTTGCTTCTTCATTGTAATAGGAGCTCATTCCCAAGTACAAACTGGAGAGGCTTGTTAGTGGGGGAACCACACACTGGATGCAGACTGATCATGAATTGCAGTAGAATGCAAACACAGTCAAAGCTATAAGCTGAGTGAGCGGTCAGGGGGGTAAGGGAATTGTGATTAATAAAGGGCCTCGGGAACTGGAATGTGAAACGTCTGCAAACCCCTGGAATAGTTGGCAAAGTGTGCTTGTTGCATTAATCCTTTGTGAGAAATTCTTGTTGTGGTTGTATAGTAATGTAAAAATACAAGAAGGGATATGACCAGGGAAAAACTAATGAAGATTGTAGCCCATATTACACTAGACTGAGGTGCTAGTTTAACCAGAAGAAAGCGACAGTCTCATCACAATGAGGGATATGGGGGCGGAGCAGTGGCTAAGGACCTGTGCCTGTAGCTGGAAGGTTGCTGGTTCAAATCCTGCAGCTGGCAGAGGAATCCTACTCCTTTGGGCCCTTGAGCAAGGCCCTTCACCCCAACTACTCCAGGGGCGCTGTACAATGGCTGACCCTGTGCTCTGACCCCAAGTTTCCTTCCATGTCTGTGTCTCATGGAGAGCAAGCTGGGGTATGTGATTTCCTAATGCAAGTAATTGTATATGGCTAATAAAGTGATCTTATCTCATGTTTCAAGGATTAGAAGGAAATTGAAAGGTGCTGGCTTTCCTGCAGTACACAAAAACACAAAGTATAAACTCAACCCTAACTGCACAGCTGGAGGTACCCTGGTAGTGAAGTCTTCCAAAGAGAGCTGCTGCCTATAACAGCAGAAGTCCCTTTGTTTTACCAAAGGCAAAGCCAAATCATTTTGGCTGTATTTGCTGAAAGTGGAGCTGGGTCCTAATTTAAAGATAAAACAGTTAACCCTTTTAGTTTGCTTTAAAAGAAATGTCTCTGGTTCACTTAAGCTACTCATCAGTATCGGAGAATCAGCCATGCGTGACAATTTTTCTCCACTCTCACTGCTCCTGTGGCACTCTGACTCACTCCAATACAGCAGTGAGGGAAAAGCTTCCTTGTCAGCATGTGCAAGCCACTTCTGATGAGAGGATTTGCTCCCACACCTCCAAATTCCCCTCCAGGAATATTGGTAATCTCCTGTTCATTACTGGACAGTCTGTGCCTGTTTCTGTTTTTAGACAATCTTTTAATAGAAAAAAGGAAACTAAAGAGAACTACAGGATGATGAGACAGCCCAATGACACATTCAGTACATGAACTGTATTTAATTTTTTTAAGCATCATGTCTGCCTCTGAAAGTAAACAGGAACTGCAATTAAACCCCCACCTTTCTAAGGTAATTTCCGCCAGGATTGTATATAGCCTTAACATCTTGAAACATCTTGGAAATTGCAGACAGTACAGGCAAGGTTCAGGGTTTGAATTCAACGTAACTATTTGGACATCAATTCTGAGACATCAGATTTTTCATATGTCTTACTCAGTACACACTAGAAAGAAATATATAAAAATATTTACAAAACAAATTTTATTTTCTTTCTTCAAGAGTAATTTTTTCAAGTTAACCACATGTAGTTGCTTATTTTTTTCTAGGCCTTATCCATTACATCTACTACAATATTTTGTATGAAAATCTGAGACTGATAGAAAATAAAATATTTGCATGAGGTTTTACAGTATAAAGCCAGTCCTGGCATGGTTTTCTTAGCCTTCCACAAAATAAATTAAAATTAGGAAAAAAAACAAGTTCTAAAACATTATTAATGTTTCATTATTTAAAACTGTTTATAGTGGTTAAGGTTTTTTAATGCCTTTCTAGGCTCCAGGGGTAAAGAAGATAAGAAAGTTATAAGAATCTGTTTGATTTTCACTTGATTGACGCGCAGACCAACAAAGGAGAGTAATTAAAACCTGCAGTTCACTCTAAACACGTATAAACTCTGCCCTAAATCTCAATAGTCAGATTTCACTGATTGACAGCTACTGCAGTTATACCTATCAGAGAAGCGAAAAACTAAACACGCATAGTCTGAAGTCAGAATGAGGAAGTCTGCTTCTCTGGGTTTTATGTTTTGGTTTCCGGGTATTTTAATTTGTATTTGAATGAAATACTTTGGGTGTTTCTTCGCATCTTCAAAGTAAGTATGGTGGCTTTATTATTTTTCAATAACGTTTTGCTTTTGAAAAATAACATTTTTCTGTAAAAACGGCAAATTAGCAGTATTCGGATCAGTATAGCACTTTTTATTCTACAGTACATCACAGGAAAATGGTCTCAGATAAGATGAATCTGTTGCTGAATTGAGGTTTGAAATACACTGTTTAAAAGTGAGGTTGTCTAGTTTCTTACAATATATAGGTTGTTGGGGATGTGTTTTGATTGTCCTGTTCTAAGTTTTTGAAAAAGAGAGATGGGGATTGCGGTCTTTTGCATAATCTGTATTATTATGGTCGGTCCTGTGTTATGAATATGCCAGTTTTTTATTTAAATAATTTAATTGCTGTAAATTTTAAGAGGATATTGGAGATCACTTGCATGTGCAATATTTTGTTAAACTATTACAAAATATGTTGTTTATCATGATGCAAGCTTAACTTGAGGGAGTTGTAACCTTGCTTAAACCTCGGATGGACGATGACGTCCCGAACTTCCAGTTACGATATAAATTTAATTTCCTTTCATTTACAATGCAGTATTCTGTTCCTGAGATTATTCAAAATAGACTGTTTATAAAGTGCTAGTACATCAGTTATATTCTCATTATAAAAATCTATTAACAAAACTAGTGCTTGCTTTATTTCAGATATGAGAAAAATGCTGAATAAGATTCTAAAAGTGAATGAACATTTTGCATTAATTACTTTTCTACGTTTGGAGGAACTTTTTCTGGGATTCTATGAAATGCTTAAAACTGCTGCAAAAGCACTGGACCTGACAGGTGGCTCCAGTCTCTGTGAAACATTAAAATGCTATAGTACAGAGCAATGTGCATTTATTATGAGTTTAACCCCTTCTGCTGTTATTGCATATGTTGTTCTTCAGTTTGCTAAGCAGTGAAGGACCTAGAGTCAACTGTAAGAAGTGGAGTTTAATTATCTTAAGATAACAGTATCGTAATGTACTTTTAGGGTGTAATATCTACTGGATCATAATTTTAAAATTTCACAGGTATTGCTGATTACCTAGTGAAAAATGTATGCTATTAATTACCCTAGAGGTCTAAATACATGCCAAGGCTGCAGTGTTTGCAGTGTTAATTTATTTTGAACGAGGCTGTGAAAACACTCTAATTCCATTTCGTTCCATTGCTTTAAAAAAGCTGTCCTTGGCCCCTCACTTTTTGCTAAATGTTCCTGATTGTTTCACTCCTAACTATTAGGCCTTGTTGACCCTTCCCTCAGAAAGACAAATGGCTGGGAGCTCTAAAAGAGCATGCATGTTTTTTTTTTCTATTGGTCGTCCTTTGTTGCTGCTGTGTCTCTGTGAGGAAACTCTGTAGGTTAACAAATTCTCCCTTGGCTATCAGCTGTAATAGAAAGTGCCTTCCCCCCCATGTACATTTTTACTCATTTCATTATGGTGCTGAAGCAGGTGGTAGACCTTTGTGTTCTGACACCAGAGCCTTTTACCAGGACCCATACCGGCTTGTGTAGGAACATGTCTGCCGTGACTCCTCAGCTCTTATCCATCTTTGTGCCGGAAGAGGCTTCTGTAAATGCTTCTAGAAAAGAGACTGAATTGAAGGCATCACTGAGCAAGAACTGTTTGGTCTTAAAGAGGAGAAAAAAAAAACAAGAAATCAAACAAAAAACAGAGCACTGGTTTCTACAGTGCAAAAACACTGTGATAAGTTTCCATTTTCTTACAACATACTTTAATGTATACTCTTTCTGAAACCCTTAACAACTAGGCTTGGCTTACTGTGCTCTACTTCACCCTGAAGAAGATGCAACTCTCACAGCAAAAAGCTGTTCTTTGTTAAACAAAGGGTAAAAAAAAGATACACGTAGCAGTAGCCTTGTAAATAGTCTAGAGTTTATTTTACTTTGTTTTACTATTGTTGAAAAATTCTGAATTCTCACAGGTCATAATTTTCTTTCCATTCATACATATCCAGTTCGGAATGGCTAACTGATCATCTGCTTTTGTCAGTAACTCTGGCCCTTCTTCCGGCTTGGGGGTAGTAAGGACTGTGTAACTAATAAAGTGTGGACTTGCTGGAGCCGGTGGCTAATTTGCACATGGTGGACAAGAGTGTAAGCATGCACAGGAGTGAGCCCCGCTGCGGGCTCCCCTGGGGGAACCACAGTCACCTTTGAGCAGCTCGATTTAAACCAGTGTGTATTTGAATTGAAGGACACTTGGTGGAAGTGCTCTTGGTCACTGTCATTATTTCAGCATGATAGTAGTGTAATAGAAGTTCTAATCACAGCAACAGAAGTAGCAAGTCTTAGATCTAGACTGAAAGGATTTTCCATGAATATAACACAGTAATGACTTTTGTTTGGTCAGATTTCTGAGACTGGAATTTAATATTCCACTGAAAACAATTAGTGGAATATTAAAATCAAGCATGAAAACTTTTCAGTTTTTATTTTTTTTGATGATTTTTACTTAAAATCCCATATGTTATTCATCAAAAAAAATAAAAACTGAAAAGTTTTCATGCTTGATTTTATGCTAATAATTCTGACAAATCTGAATTAACCTATACTGTGCAGAACTAATTGTAAAATATTGATCAAAGTGATCACATTCATTATTTAAGAATGCACGCCTGTTTGCAAATACAAAATAAAAAGCTTCTTTATCAAAGCAAACAAATTAAAAACAAAGGACATCTGATTAATATCACTGTTTCAACTTGGAAAAAAAAATATTTACAAACTTTGCATTATGAATGTTTGTTTAAAACCCTTGTATGTGGTTGGTTTATTTTAACAGATCAGAGTAACACTAACTACTGTCTTTTTTTTTTTACAAAACTCAAAAGTAATCCACAGCAGAAGATGTTTCAGCCTTGTTCAAGACAGTACAAATTGATATGTCTTTCTATAGCACTGAAAAATATATATAATTACAGAGTAATATACAGTAGGGATATCCCATCCCAGAAGGGTTTTGAGCACATGGACCACAATTAAAATTATTTCTATTTAAATTAGAAGTTTTACTGCAACTTATACAGTGCCTTGCGAAAGTATTCGGCCCCTTGAACTTTTCAACCTTTTGCCACATTTCAGGCTTCAAACATAAAGATATAATTTTTTTATTTTATGTGAAGAATCACCAACAAGTGGGACACAATTGTGAAGTGGAACGAAATCTATTGGATTTTTGAAACTTTTTTAACTAACAAAAAAATGAAAAGTGGGGCGTGCAAAATTATTCGGCCCCCTTGCGTTAATACTTTGTAGAGCCACCTTTTGCTGCGATTACAGCTGCAAGTCGCTTGGGGTATGTCTCTATCAGTTTTGCACATCGAGAGACTGAAATTCTTGCCCATTCTTCCTTGCAAAACAGCTCGAGCTCAGTGAGGTTGGATGGAGAGCGTTTGTGAACAGCAGTTTTCAGCTCTTTCCACAGATTCTCGATTGGATTCAGGTCTGGACTTTGACTTGGCCATTCAAACACCTGGATACGTTTATTTGTGAACCATTCCTTTGTAGATTTTGCTGTATGTTTGGGATCATTGTCTTGTTGGAAGATAAATCTCCGTCCCAGTTTCAGGTCTTTTGCAGACTCCAACAGGTTTTCATCCAGAATGGTCCTGTATTTGGCTGCATCCATCTTCCCTGTCCCTGCTGAAGAAAAGCAGGCCCAAACCATGATGCTGCCACCACCATGTTTGACAGTGGGGATGGTGTGTTGAGGGTGATGAGCTGTGTTGCTTTTACGCCAAACATATCGTTTTGCATTATGGCCAAAAAGTTCGATTTTGGTTTCATCTGACCAGAGCACATTCTTCCACATGTTTGGGGTGTCTCCCAGGTGGCTTGTGCAAACTTTAGACAAGACTTTTTATGGATATCTTTGAGAAATGGCTTTCTTCTTGCCACTCTTCCATAAAGGCCAGATTTGTGCAGTGTAAGACTGATTGTTGTCCTATGGACAGACTCTCCCACCTCAGCTGTAGTTCTCTGCAGTTCATCCAGAGTGATCATGGGCCTCTTGGCTGCATCTCTGATCAGTCTTCTCCTTGTCTGAGCTGAAAGTTTAGAGGGACGGCCAGGTCTTGGTAGATTTGCAGTGGTCTGATACTCCTTCCATTTCAAGATGATCGCTTGCACAGTGCTCCTTGGGATGTTTGAAGCTTGGGAAATCTTTTTGTATCCAAATCCGGCTTTAAACTTCTCCACAACAGTATTACGGACCTGCCTGGTGTGTTCCTTGGTCTTCATGATGCTCTCTGCGCTTTCAACAGAACCTTGAGACTATCACAGAGCAGGTGCATTTATACAGAGACTTGATTACACACAGGTGGATTCTATTTATCACCATCAGTCATTTAGGACAACATTGGATCATTCAGAGATCCTCGCTGAACTTCTGGAGTGAGTTTGATGCACTGAAAGTAAAGGGGCCGAATAATTTTGCACGCCCCACTTTTCATTTTTTTATTAGTTAAAAAAGTTTCAAAAATCCAATAGATTTCGTTCCACTTCACAATTGTGTCCCACTTGTTGGTGATTCTTCACATAAAATAAAAAATTTATATCTTTATGTTTAAAGCCTGAAATGTGGCAAAAGGTTGAAAAGTTCAAGGGGGCCGAATACTTTCGCAAGGCACTGTAAATATAAATTATATCTGAGAGGTTCTGCTTTAGAATAATCATTTGAAAGTAAACTTTTCTGATTTATCCTAGCATTCATAATTAAATAAGATAAAGCGATTTTGTATCTCTCATAATAAACCTGTTTAATAACAACAGGAAGGACTGAGAATAACAACCCCTCTAGAGCAACATCTGAACACAGTTCCTCAGCTAATGGAACAAGAGGACAGGACAAGAATCCATATCTGTCCATATGTGAAAAAATAAATAAATTAGGAAGTGACCCAGGGTCCTGGAACAAAGCAAAGCAGCTGGAAAATTAAATAATCTGATATTTCCACAAAGTCATACTTTGGAGTCTGCTGAGCTTTTGTTTCCTTAACAAAATGTGGTGTAGAACACATCAAGGAGTCTGAATTTCCATCTTACACAGTTGTTTTATAGCAGTTACCTGGGCATGAGTAACTGATGCACCCAGAAGCATTCTGATGGATGTCTATGAATATATAGTGAACACTACACTGTTCATTGTACAGTGTATATTGATGTACATCACTTTTATTACCTTACAAGCACCTCTGTTCTAGGATGATCGCTGAGATGGAGCCAAGTCTACTTCCAATTAAAGCACTCTCTTTGTGCATGTGATTTAAGATCTTATTGAAATCAACACAGCTCTTCCTTAACGTTGTACCACTTTTGTCCTAGTTTTCCAAACACAGAGAGACCCGGTTAAAATGGGAAACAGCACAAGGTGCTTTCAGTCATTTTTATTGATCTCCCCACAAGCCTCCTAAAAGTGTCTATGGAGGAATCACTACAGAAGGCCAAATGGGCTTAGATGTGCCAAAAGTATAAATACTGGTACATGGCTCAGCATAACTTTTGGAATGGAGCATCCTGCAAATGTTGTCTGCTCACTTTGTTTTACTATTGTTGAAAAATTCTGAATTCTCACAGGTCATAATTTTCTTTCCATTCATACATATCCAGTTCGGAATGGCTAACTGATCATCTGCTTTTGTCAGTAACTCTGGCCCTTCTTCCGGCTTGGGGGTAGTAAGGACTGTGTAACTAATAAAGTGTGGACTTGCTGGAGCCGGTGGCTAATTTGCACATGGTGGACAAGAGTGTAAGCATGCACAGGAGTGAGCCCCGCTGCGGGCTCCCCTGGGGGAACCACAGTCACCTTTGAGCAGCTCGATTTAAACCAGTGTGTATTTGAATTGAAGGACACTTGGTGGAAGTGCTCTTGGTCACTGTCATTATTTCAGCATGATAGTAGTGTAATAGAAGTTCTAATCACAGCAACAGAAGTAGCAAGTCTTAGATCTAGACTGAAAGGATTTTCCATGAATATAACACAGTAATGACTTTTGTTTGGTCAGATTTCTGAGACTGGAATTTAATATTCCACTGAAAACAATTAGTGGAATATTAAAATCAAGCATGAAAACTTTTCAGTTTTTATTTTTTTTGATGATTTTTACTTAAAATCCCATATGTTATTCATCAAAAAAAATAAAAACTGAAAAGTTTTCATGCTTGATTTTATGCTAATAATTCTGACAAATCTGAATTAACCTATACTGTGCAGAACTAATTGTAAAATATTGATCAAAGTGATCACATTCATTATTTAAGAATGCACGCCTGTTTGCAAATACAAAATAAAAAGCTTCTTTATCAAAGCAAACAAATTAAAAACAAAGGACATCTGATTAATATCACTGTTTCAACTTGGAAAAAAAAATATTTACAAACTTTGCATTATGAATGTTTGTTTAAAACCCTTGTATGTGGTTGGTTTATTTTAACAGATCAGAGTAACACTAACTACTGTCTTTTTTTTTTTACAAAACTCAAAAGTAATCCACAGCAGAAGATGTTTCAGCCTTGTTCAAGACAGTACAAATTGATATGTCTTTCTATAGCACTGAAAAATATATATAATTACAGAGTAATATACAGTAGGGATATCCCATCCCAGAAGGGTTTTGAGCACATGGACCACAATTAAAATTATTTCTATTTAAATTAGAAGTTTTACTGCAACTTATACAGTGCCTTGCGAAAGTATTCGGCCCCTTGAACTTTTCAACCTTTTGCCACATTTCAGGCTTCAAACATAAAGATATAATTTTTTTATTTTATGTGAAGAATCACCAACAAGTGGGACACAATTGTGAAGTGGAACGAAATCTATTGGATTTTTGAAACTTTTTTAACTAACAAAAAAATGAAAAGTGGGGCGTGCAAAATTATTCGGCCCCCTTGCGTTAATACTTTGTAGAGCCACCTTTTGCTGCGATTACAGCTGCAAGTCGCTTGGGGTATGTCTCTATCAGTTTTGCACATCGAGAGACTGAAATTCTTGCCCATTCTTCCTTGCAAAACAGCTCGAGCTCAGTGAGGTTGGATGGAGAGCGTTTGTGAACAGCAGTTTTCAGCTCTTTCCACAGATTCTCGATTGGATTCAGGTCTGGACTTTGACTTGGCCATTCAAACACCTGGATACGTTTATTTGTGAACCATTCCTTTGTAGATTTTGCTGTATGTTTGGGATCATTGTCTTGTTGGAAGATAAATCTCCGTCCCAGTTTCAGGTCTTTTGCAGACTCCAACAGGTTTTCATCCAGAATGGTCCTGTATTTGGCTGCATCCATCTTCCCTGTCCCTGCTGAAGAAAAGCAGGCCCAAACCATGATGCTGCCACCACCATGTTTGACAGTGGGGATGGTGTGTTGAGGGTGATGAGCTGTGTTGCTTTTACGCCAAACATATCGTTTTGCATTATGGCCAAAAAGTTCGATTTTGGTTTCATCTGACCAGAGCACATTCTTCCACATGTTTGGGGTGTCTCCCAGGTGGCTTGTGCAAACTTTAGACAAGACTTTTTATGGATATCTTTGAGAAATGGCTTTCTTCTTGCCACTCTTCCATAAAGGCCAGATTTGTGCAGTGTAAGACTGATTGTTGTCCTATGGACAGACTCTCCCACCTCAGCTGTAGTTCTCTGCAGTTCATCCAGAGTGATCATGGGCCTCTTGGCTGCATCTCTGATCAGTCTTCTCCTTGTCTGAGCTGAAAGTTTAGAGGGACGGCCAGGTCTTGGTAGATTTGCAGTGGTCTGATACTCCTTCCATTTCAAGATGATCGCTTGCACAGTGCTCCTTGGGATGTTTGAAGCTTGGGAAATCTTTTTGTATCCAAATCCGGCTTTAAACTTCTCCACAACAGTATTACGGACCTGCCTGGTGTGTTCCTTGGTCTTCATGATGCTCTCTGCGCTTTCAACAGAACCTTGAGACTATCACAGAGCAGGTGCATTTATACAGAGACTTGATTACACACAGGTGGATTCTATTTATCACCATCAGTCATTTAGGACAACATTGGATCATTCAGAGATCCTCGCTGAACTTCTGGAGTGAGTTTGATGCACTGAAAGTAAAGGGGCCGAATAATTTTGCACGCCCCACTTTTCATTTTTTTATTAGTTAAAAAAGTTTCAAAAATCCAATAGATTTCGTTCCACTTCACAATTGTGTCCCACTTGTTGGTGATTCTTCACATAAAATAAAAAATTTATATCTTTATGTTTAAAGCCTGAAATGTGGCAAAAGGTTGAAAAGTTCAAGGGGGCCGAATACTTTCGCAAGGCACTGTAAATATAAATTATATCTGAGAGGTTCTGCTTTAGAATAATCATTTGAAAGTAAACTTTTCTGATTTATCCTAGCATTCATAATTAAATAAGATAAAGCGATTTTGTATCTCTCATAATAAACCTGTTTAATAACAACAGGAAGGACTGAGAATAACAACCCCTCTAGAGCAACATCTGAACACAGTTCCTCAGCTAATGGAACAAGAGGACAGGACAAGAATCCATATCTGTCCATATGTGAAAAAATAAATAAATTAGGAAGTGACCCAGGGTCCTGGAACAAAGCAAAGCAGCTGGAAAATTAAATAATCTGATATTTCCACAAAGTCATACTTTGGAGTCTGCTGAGCTTTTGTTTCCTTAACAAAATGTGGTGTAGAACACATCAAGGAGTCTGAATTTCCATCTTACACAGTTGTTTTATAGCAGTTACCTGGGCATGAGTAACTGATGCACCCAGAAGCATTCTGATGGATGTCTATGAATATATAGTGAACACTACACTGTTCATTGTACAGTGTATATTGATGTACATCACTTTTATTACCTTACAAGCACCTCTGTTCTAGGATGATCGCTGAGATGGAGCCAAGTCTACTTCCAATTAAAGCACTCTCTTTGTGCATGTGATTTAAGATCTTATTGAAATCAACACAGCTCTTCCTTAACGTTGTACCACTTTTGTCCTAGTTTTCCAAACACAGAGAGACCCGGTTAAAATGGGAAACAGCACAAGGTGCTTTCAGTCATTTTTATTGATCTCCCCACAAGCCTCCTAAAAGTGTCTATGGAGGAATCACTACAGAAGGCCAAATGGGCTTAGATGTGCCAAAAGTATAAATACTGGTACATGGCTCAGCATAACTTTTGGAATGGAGCATCCTGCAAATGTTGTCTGCTCACTTTGTTATAATCACAAGCTACATAATAGTAGTATATTACTTCAGTATGTGTTGCAAACAAATAAAAAATGAAAATGATTCAGTCTTGGGGAAAATTCAGTTCTCTCAGAGGAAACATTAAAATGTTCCTGATCCCTCAGTAGATGGTACTGTACAGTACAGTATGTCAAGGCTACACAAGCTGGTGTGTATGGTAATGTATTAATTACAGGACTGGATCAGGTCAGGTTCTATATCTCTTATCACTCTCTAAAAAGCAAAAGCATCACAGCGCAACTGAAATGATGTAGGTACACATTAATTAGTTGATGCTTTCATCCAAATAACTTAAACTTATACCCATCTGTACAGCACAGAATTTTTTGAAGGGCTCTTGAATATGCTACTCAGTGTCTCTCAAAGGATTTGAACCCACAAGATGCTGGTTAGAAACCCAGAGATAACCACTGCTCCACACTGCTACCATCTCACATACGCAGGGTGGTGTACCCTGGCTTATGTAATACTGAGTGTTTTATGGTTCTGAAATGCTATGCAGGATGCACAGAAGAGATTTGGAGAATGATGGCTCTAGAGAAACATGCAGCAAACGTCATATGGAAATGTATTATTGCAGTTTGATTAAAAACAAGCAGCAATGATTTCAAAATACTGTTTCAGTTAAAAAAAACTATTCAGTCTTTGGTTTTCCACCTATCTTTACTTAAAACTAGTATTTTCTTGTTCTCCAGAGGACATTTCTGCAATGTGGGTGACCTTCTTTAAAGCTTTGGGCTTCCATCTCATAATCTTTTTGACAGGATCAGCTGGGGCAGTTTTATTGCAGCAAAATATTTAAACACTTCTTAAATTCTTTATGAGGCTTTCCTTTTGCTATTTAGTGCTTCAAATAGCACATTCACATGACAACATGGAAATGTGCATCTGACTGAAAGCTGTTTTTTTCTCAAACTTTGTGTACAAACCTTAATGGTTTAAAAATAACTGCTAATCCCAGTCAGTTATTTACATACTTACAGTATATGCAGAATTCAGGCTGAATAGAGAATAGAGACAGACAGTTATTGTTCTGCATATTGTAGGTTAAGTAAAAAAAATCACAATAGTTTTTGTACTTACATGTTACTACAACAAATGTTAAATGAGGAATTGGGAATTGGGCTACATGGTGGTATGGAGGTACATTGATATTGTTCTAATTGATCAGTATCTTAATTCTTTGATGTCCAGTTTTCTTTCTTATATGTTGCCCCTAAAAAGTGCCCTCAAATAACAGATGTTGGTCTTAATCAAAATGAGTTTAATGGGCTACCATAAAAAAAGTTTTGAAACACATTTCCGCACAGTACAGCAGGTCAGCTTTTTCTCTGTGTTTCCAACTTCATTAGTGGACCCTTTGACTGTTTTGATTCTTTTGTTCAATTTCTCATCTAAATTACCTGCCTTGTCTTATGATCTTTACTGAAAACCTGTAATGAAGTGGCTAATGAAGCCATTAGTATAAGCAGCGCGAGACTCGTAACACAAAAGTCCATTCACTGTGTTGACACAGGGAGAATTCAATAAGGCTGTGAAGTTAGAAGAAGAAGAAAAAGAAAAGGCTCAGTTAAATTGTTACAAATGGAAAATCTCCATGGTATTTTTCAAATGGTATAAAATTACGTGTCTTAGAAGAAGAGACAGACATGAGTAATAAATGGAATGAACACTCAGATCCATACCACAATGTCAATGACTGATTAATTAGAATTGCATGTCAATTCCACTTTTTGTTAATTAACATGGACAAATTGAGCTGGGTAGCACAGAAATTAAGGTGATCTTAATGGTTAAGGATAATCGAGATCTTGATGGTTAAGGATATCACGAGCACGGTTTCACTGACGAGCATTTATACTTCATGAGTCTTCCCTCACTATGTGGCTGCCATTCACGTTTTAACATTGCAGTGCCCATAACAGCCAATAGAGCTGTTTGAAACTTATCATAGGAAAGGTAAAAATTGTATATAATTTCTCAAATTGTATATAATGGTGAGGAATATGAAGACATTATTTTTCTTATTAATTATCCTAACTAACTTTTTTCTTCAATAATGTGAACACAGTTATATCATTTCTCTACCTACTGTAAACAGATTGCATAATCTGTTCCTCTGATTGCATAACATCCAAGATTAATGTTCAAGTTGCATTCCAAAGAGAGAAAGAATCTACAACACACACAAGTACAAAATTGTGCAGTAATCTTCAGGTATTGAAGGTTGCTTAATATTGATCCAGAGTGAGTGAAGTATATTGTTGGAACACTGTGCATTTAATTATTACAATAATAATAATAATAATAATAATAATAATAATAATAGCTTACACTTATATAGAGCTTTTCTGGACACTCCACTCAAAGCGCTTTACAGGTAATGGGGATCCCCTCCACCACCACCACCAGTGTGCAGCCCCACCTGGATGATGCGATGGCAGCCACAGTGCGCCAGAACACTCACCACACATCAGCTATCAGTGGGGAGGAGAGCAGAGTAATGAAGCCAATTCATAGATGGGGATTATTAGGAGGCCATGATTGGTAAGGGCCAATGGGAAATTTGGCCAGGACACTGGGGTTACACCCCTACTCTTTCAGAGAAACGCCCTGGGATTTTTAATGACCACAGAGAGTCTGGACCTCGGTTTTACGTCTCATCCAAGGACGACTCCTATTTACAGTATAGTGTCCCCGTCACTATACTGGGGCATTAGGACCCACATGGACCGCAGGGTGAGCGCTGGAATAATCTAAGGTAAAAGTATATAGTATGAACCAACGCTTTGCATTAACAAACAACAGTTGCCCTGTACAATGTATTTTCTGAATATTTATACAGTTTACCGTAAGAAGAAACATGGAATTAACAGCAGAATAGGTACTAGATGGTTAATAAGGAATAATTCATAAAATTCTGTTAGCGATATAATTTTTTTTCTTGCATTGGGACTAACACAGTATTTAGAATTTATTTGAATCAGATAATTTCTAAAAAGATTTTGAGTCTTTTGGAAATATGTAAAGCATACTGTATATACTTAGTGTAGGAAAACAGCCTTTGTCTGTTGTCTGTCTACAAGGACTTTCTTGTCTCTTTCTTCTAAATTAATGGGATTTTTATCTATGACCTTCACTTCGCAGGACATTCATAATGTTTGAGATAACAATAAAACCCTTGCAACCTAGTTAAGATTATATAAACCATTGTACTGTACAGTATGTATGTACTGTATACCTGTATATCCACACAAAAAAAAATACTTTTACAAATATACAGATACAGAAAATGAAAAATTAATCCAAACATATCCTAGCCAGAAGAATTTGAAATGCATTCAGCTACAGACTGTCAATAATCATCATCTGAATTCTGCATAAGCGTTTGGTGGCACAACTAAATCAAGAACTGTCACCCAGTGGAAGGGAGGCCTGATTGAAAGATATCCTCTGAGAATCCTATCTGCTCCAGCTCGGAGAAGCAACGCATTTCCTCGCTGCTGCATTAACCTGGATGACCCAGCAAGCCTTCCTGTAATCTTTAATCTAGTGACATATGTCTCTCAGCTTGACAGGTCTCAAGCCATGTGAGGCAAAGCAGATGTGAATAGCTAAAGTACAGTAAGAATGAGTCTCTAGGAGTTAAAAAGGAAGAGAAAAGATGCCCCAGAGTTAATAACACACCATTGACAATGTGAAGCACACACTTGAATTGACTGGACCTTGTGGTGTTACAGGCGCTGAGCTATGGTGTACACTGAGGACACTCCTGGTCTTTCAGGTTGCTTCAGAAAGTGAAAGAGGTTTAAGCTTTAAACCTTTAACAATTAGAGGCTATTGTCTTAAATAAAAAAAGTGAAGACATGAAAAGAAGAGTGATCTAATCCAAAGAAAAGAACTGGAAAAATCATTGCATCTTATGAAAATAAATAGCAGGACATGCATATTTTTTTTACCTTCCTAACCTTTTTATATACACCATATTTAATATTTGTGATTCACACATTGTATATACCACAGGAGAACTGTCACAGGAGAATTGGTGACAAAGGAAGTGTTTACACATGATGCATCACAAAAGAAAACTTGAACTGAGCTGCAAAGTGCTGAGTTCATTTACTGAGGTATAGTTACTTTGCTGCATTTAGAAAGACAGGAACAGCAACCACAGATTCATAACAAGAAAGTGCCTATCACATATATGGCAGTTATCCAGAGCTTCACGTAATCAGGTGGTGGGTGATGTGCTTTCTATGATTTAAATTAGAACTTCTATAGGTTGATGTTCAATGAGCTGGATCTGCCTCTGTGCAGTGTGCTGTCCTGCAGTCCTTGGTGCCAGCGGTGCTCGAGCAGGACACCGGTATGGTGACGTACTGCACTTAATGTTCCATGTGATGTTATTGACCCAAGAAATAAGACCTGATGACTCGGATGACAGCTGTGCATGCTCATGGGTTTCGGTGTGATTTATTCATTGTAATTATTAATTATTTTGTTGCACAATATGTCAGTGAGGTGACACTTTCCACACAGTGTCTTTTGTGGGACAGTGAATGCATATTTAATTAATATTCACAGTGTTTAATGGTAGAACACAATATAAATGGCTCATCTATCATTGTTTAAAATGTGTTTAGAAGAAACATCCATGAAATTTTGCAATGGTTTCCAATTAACATTTAATAGATATTAATAGATCACAGAAAATGTTTCCAGGCACAGATAACCTGGTAAACAAAACTGTTCAGATGCTCTTGAAATAAAGGCTTGAAGCAATTCTCATGTCCTATTTGGCAGAGGTTTTCATGGCTAAATGGTCAAATTAAAAAGAAACATGTTTTCCGTAGATATCAAAGTTATAACATTCAAAATGCACTGTAAATGTAAAGCTGCATAAAGACCAGTTTATAGGATCCTTGCATTATATCTTCAATGTACAGTGTACCAAACGAAAAGGTGCTTTTTCTAATTTACATAAACTGTTTACATTTGTTTTAGATTTTATCTCACTGCAATCTGTAATGCAGGAGTAATCTAATCAATCTTATACCAGTGGCTGCAGACTTGACACAGAGCCCCTTGCAACTAATGAGCTGTTTCCATCGGGGAATGTGTGTACAGTATGCTCATGCATGCGACTAACATGCCCACAGGAAGGGTGGCCGCTGGGCGTGTCAGAGGGAAGAGCTCAGGTTCTATGGGACGTGCGAGAAGGCGGGGCTACGAGAAATCGTTAATGAGAGAGATGTGGAGAAAACATGTTTAATTAATCCCAAATAGACCCATATTCATTGAGCAGAAGCCTTTTCCCCCTGAATTTCCCTGCACGGCTATATAATTTATTAGCTCATAAATTCTGGTTGCACTTTCTTTCCTGAACTGCATGATTTATTTGTGACGGTATTATTCCACAAAGTAACGCTAAGCAATATTTAGTGTTTTACATTTTAATGTTTCATCTGTTAACTGTAATTTTGTGAGCTCCATTCTCCCAGAGGTGACATAGTTACCTTATGGATAAATGAGTGTATTTCTAAATATTTTATTGTTTTCTCCCTTAAGGATGAAGGGACATGTGCACAAACTGAAGATCTTGCTACAGAGTGAAGGTCTCCAGTACAATTCCCTGGGGTTATGAAAAAATATCTCCAGGTCTTATTTGAAAATATTGATTTTTCAAACTGTCAGGAATCATGTGTCATTATAAAAACAAAGATTAGAATAGATTAAAAGAAAACATGTTTTATAATGGAGTTCACGTAGGGGGCTATGTCAGCATGCTCAGGCTGCAAAGGAACAAGTAAAGGTCGATTCCCTGCTGAAAAGAGAAGAAAGAAAACATTTCAGCTGTGGAGCCTTCTTCGGAAGGCTTCCATGTTTTATGATGGTAAAACATGGTTTATTATACCATTTTTTTGTGTCTCTTAAAAAAATCCAAAGCCAACTTAAAATTGAAAGAGCTACGAATAATTGTAGTTGTTCCTCCTAGTGTCCATGCAGGCGCATGTTTGCTACATTTGCGGCAGGAAACATTGTGATCTGTGTGGAATGGTGAACAAATACATGGGAAGACATTTGGTTTTGTATTTAAAATTGGAAGGCAGCTCTCCAAAGTGTTATTTTGGAAAATTACTGCAATGTCTTATTAAGACCATTTAGCTTTTAAAGATAAGAAATATCAAAGTATTTCAACTAGATAAAATGTAGAATTCAATTTAAGTGTTTAGTTGTCCAATAATAGCAGGTATTATTCTCATTTTGCTGGAGAAAAATATAGTACTCAGTGTTCTGGAGTGAAAGCTTTGTGGGTTTCCCTGCATCTCACAGGCAGTGAAATTACTTTTTGAGTGCACATTCTGCATACTGTATGTGGATGAAACATTTATTTTGGTGCTATACAAATGTCTTCATTTATAAAAAAGACTTTTTCCCAAATTATTTTTGCCATGTAATAGGACAGTGGATACAATTTGGTGTTGTATAAGTTCTAATAGCATTCTGAGTTTTAGAATTTGCTTTACAACTGTCTGTAGTGATTCATATTACTGGATATTTGTTTTTAAGCTGATCATTATCAGATACAAATGATTCTCTTTTCAGACCTTCACAACTAAAGATGTTCATAAACCGTGTTTTGCTGTTGTCGTGAAACTCAATACGCTTAATGAATTACAGCTGGAAGATATTCAGCTTAGCCTAATATTTTTGTCCTTTTTCATGTCCTGCAACATCAAACAGGCTGAATAATGAGGCTTTGAAAGGTTTGTGTGCCTTTTGTGATTATTATTCTGCTTGTAAAGCACAACAACTACACCTTCAGAAATGTATTTAAAAATCAGAGAAGAGACTTCTACAGTCTATTTCTTTTTGATTCTCCAAGGACCATGTGAACAGCTTAGGAAGTGATTGACGAGCTTATACTTCACTATAGGCAAGACCAAGCTGATGTGTATCTCAGGAAAGCTCATCTATATATTCATTGAAATGTCAACAAAGGCAAAGCCTATGGCACTACAATTTTCCAAAAAGAATATCTCATCTTAAAACGGCAGTCAGCAAAAATATGTAATCAGAGTTCACCACTGTCACAAGAGCTGTGATCCAGGCGAGAAGACGAGCAGAAACTGGCAGGTTTGGGAAACATCTAATGATACAACCTGCTGCCTTGGCTTTAATGTTACTGGCTTACTTAGTCACACAGCTTACTTGAAAGCGTTAGTTGGCATTGTCTTGAAATGATGGGCAAAATACAACTAAAAGCAGCTTTCAGCACTGAGGTTCCTGCCAATAGTGGCATGAATTCAAATGGGTGGATATAGAGCAGATTGTTAATTTTACCTCGCTGAGAGCCTCTACTTGTTGAATATAACTTGAAAGATCTGTGCACAAAGGTTTTTTTTCTGAAATTTGGATACACATGGCCTCTTGAAATCGTTTGGCTATTGTACAATGTAGTCATCTAGAATTATTAATTGGACTCATCTGTGAATCTTGACACTTCCTTGAGTGGTTCTTCCCAAAACTAAACTGTGTAAAAATAATAGTAAAAAAGTTTTTGATTGCTTAATCATTCTTCTAGACTCTTCTAAGACAATGCAAGGCAGAAATTGCATCATGTTTTACCTTTTCTTATTCATGAAAAAGATACACTTTTTATTTTCCCAAACACAACAAAATACAATATAAAAATAAAATGGAGAATTTCACCCACCTGCATAACCCCCCTCGACCATCATCCTCAGTTGAAATCCCCATCATGTTTCTGTGTGGGAACCTCTGAAGACAGTGACAAGGGAGCCCCATGCAGCAAGACTTTGACTACATCAGAAGCTCCAAGCCTCCAGCCTCTCCCCAGTATTTCCTTGCTGTCAGCACTGCCAGACAGATCTGTTTCTTCAGCTGTGAGAAAATATCACTCCAACATCCTGTCCTAGGTCCTCAATGAGATGAGACTTCAGGTTCAAAGACGTGATGTAAAATAAACAATATGGGAAAAGTATGAATCACATTTAGTACTTGACTGTTGGTACAGTACACCAAATAATTTGCCATTAATGGGTCAGCTTTGTCATACAGCTCACACCTTCTGTTCTCCAGATGTAATTTCAAGTCTGTGATCAGGTGCCAAAAAGCCTGGTGAGCACCTACCGAGTAGCGCGTTTAAAAATGGCAGGGTTCCAGAATACTGAACTTAAAAGTATTCCTTGAGGACAGCTTATTTAGTTGCTAAACAGAGTGTTGTTGTATTATGCAAAATTGCTGCTATTTACATATCATACTGTATATGCATTACATTAGCTGGACAACTTCCTAACTTGCTTTATTGCAAAATGTGAATGACTTGAACTTCTCTAGGAAGAGACGATTTAAAATCCCATACTTTGCAGAAGCTAACATAATTTGATGTTTTCCACTTGCTTGATTGGCGTCTTCATATTCGTATAATCACTTTCAGCCAATTAAGAGAGAGATTACTCTGGAGGAAAAGGAATCTGTCAGTGCTTTGAACACTACAGATCCGTTAACATTACTGTGCACTTTTAGAAAAGAGTACAGTGATTCTACCATGACATGGAAAAATGGAACAGCAAGCTGTATTCTGCTCATATTCCTCGCCACAATGCCAACTGTGGGCTCTGTCAACAGATAGATTTCTCATTATAGCCCCGGTGTAATTGTAACGAACAGTTCTTCCCGGACCCTATGCGGATGACACAGTCCGACTGAGTGGGGAAACACTAGGGAAACGTCATGCAGGAAAACGGGGCAGAAGACAGGGGGGCGTGTCCAAGGGGGCGTGTCCAAGGTGCGCTGGTGCACGGGGGAGGCGTGGCCGAGGCGAACAATCCCAGAGAGTAATCCTAAGAGTATCCAAAAACACATGAGTAAGTCCAAAACCAGGAGATTCATCAGAAGAAGTATTAAAAACCACGAAGGCCGGATCGGAACCGGCGGACGGGGAACGGGGACAGAGGTTAAAACCTTAACGGGACCAGGCGCTTCCAGGTCCCGGACTCGCACGATATGGAAATCAGAGCAGAGCCCGGATGAGCGTCAGCGCCTGGCTTTTAAGGTGGGCTGGGAATGGGAAACAGGTGCAGAGAATAAAGTCTAGTGAAAGGGCTGGAGCACCCTTAAGGAGGGGGGACTATAATCGTGACAGTAATTGGCTGCCGATGCAGTATCTAAGTGCCTGATTCACGTGAGAGGGCTCATGTTCATTCTTCAGTCTTTACTTCCTAATCTGCCTCTATCTGCCTCTGGCTCCACCAGGAGGTCTGACTCCTAAAAATAAATATGTGTGAAAATCCAAGATAAAATGTAATTTTCAGAGACACTTTCTGGGTCCAAAAGGCCTTCTAAACCTATGAAGGTGTGCATTTGGACTTAGACACACAGATGGCAACAAAAGGTTGCCTCCCATACTGTTCATACACGGATTACATCCAGGAAGTACTTTCAAAAAGCTCTCCCAGGGCTGCTCCTTCTTCTTTCAGGAGCAAAAATCAATTTATTCTTATCATTGACATTACCCACTCGGCTTTTAAAGGCAAGGGGATATACTGTATATACTGTACACATGCTTTTTCATTTAGTGCCGAGTCACAGGAGATTCGTATTTTGAAGACTTTAATCTAAAAATCAAAACCAGCTAAAAAAGAAAGCATTTTAATGCATTGTGCTTCATGTAAATTACAATGGTCTTTTTCAAAAGTGTTGAGCTGCTTCTCATGAAACATGAAGGATTTCAGATGATTACTGCTCTGAAATTACATGTCATAAAGAAAAAGGGATGCGATTTGATTTACCTGATGTAAACAGCAGAACGCCATATCTGAGGGAGTGAGATTAATTTACAGTGCGCACGTTTTTTGTGTCCATAGACAGTGTGGAGTATAAAGCCAGTGAATTCCAGCCATGACACAAGCACACAGAAGTTAAAAAAGCATTTTACCCAGGCAAGTAAAGAGCTGTGCTTTATTTACACTTCTGAATGTTTTATGATAGAACTGCGTGCCAAGAATAGTATTTCTTTTCACAAATAGTACAAAAATAAAAAGAAATGTGAATTGTAGTGTAATGACAGCATCCTAATCCTAATTCTGATGCTACAGGTTAAGATGTATGCGGCTCTGTCCATAAAAGTAGCGCACCCCACTAAACATGGCAAGATCTTAAACTGGACTATATTTCATACATAAATAAAATCATTTATGGTACATGGAGGTGCCATTTATGTGTGAGAAATTGCTTACATTTTCTATTTGCGTTTCAATGTCTTCTGCTAGAGGGAAAGGGGTTTACATTCTAGTTTGCACTGTATTTGTAATGCAGATTTAGTGGCTATCATATTAATGAGTGAAAATGTTTTGAAATAGATGTATAAATATGGCCCTCTTTCTAAAAAAACTTTCTTCATCTCTAAGACTTGAAAATGAATTATGGATGGCTGGAGGAACCAGATCTATCAATAAATGACTAGAATCACTGATTAAACACCTATAAAAATGAAAATGCTCCCATAACTGAAGATGAAACATTGTAATGATGTGTTTCTAAAGCCTGAGTAAATTCTACAAACAGCTGCAATCTATAATAAAGAGGCGTTTATATTTCATGCATAGTCCATAATTGTCTTCAAGGCCTTGTCCTTAGTGTCCTTAGATATGCCCTCATTTCAAGTTGTTTTTCTCATTTTATCACTCCCTGTTTTGAAAAACCATTCATCATTCAGCCTGATTTATCACAGTAGCAACTCCTGGCAGAGCCGACAATGCCGTCCCTATCCTCTGTGACGTGCATCACGAAGCCATCTGCTCTGCATCTCTGCACCCAGAGCCCAGGACTGAAGACGCGGGGCTTTGGTGTCGACCTTGGACAGCAAAAAAGCTGAGTCCCATGTGGTCTGGCCAGGCGGCACTAGGGTCAGGTCAGTGCTCTGTGCCCTTCTTCCTCCACCCCACCACACACTGAGCTCATGGCAGCCTCCCTTGTGTAGATCCCATATTGCAGTCAGACTCGGCGCTTTTTAGAACAACATGTGTTTAGTAATTGAACTCACACACATTTACATGATTATACGTGTTTGTGTGACAAGTGCAGCTCTCCCTGCCCATGCTGCAACTCGATCCCGGTCACTCACAGGCTCCCAGCTTGAACAGCACTGCTGCTTAGACAGAGGATCACTCCTCTGTGCCAGATAGAGTTCAGGGAACAGGTGACCTGTTTATATCTCTTTGTTGTTAATATCTCCAATCTCAAACAATTTTTTTTTCTAACAGGAACACTGTTAAAGATCTGCTTTACTGTTATTATACTAGCATAAACTCTTCTTTACTAATACTCTTTTGGTATTTTGGATATTGAGACATTCTTGTATATTCTCAATACAGTTGCAGACACTTATTCCTTTAAAAATACATTTTAATTTACATGCTAACACCTGTCTGCCTTTCACAGGACGGAAGCTTAGCAAATGGGGATATGAAGGCAGCAGGAACTTGGGAACACCTTGAGTAATGGGCAGAAATTTTCCTGACAGATGGTCTACTTCACTAAGCCAAGAAACATTTATCCTGAGCTATAGTTACGGTCAAAGTACTAGTCAAGACATATGAAGAAAACTATTTTTAAATGAGCTTTCCTTATATACATTTTTATTAAAGTTCTGATCAAAAAGTCAATACAGGAGATTACGTTTTGACATAAAAATAACTTCTGCAAAGAACTCATTCCTGTTTCGATGAACACGGCATTTCTCATGAAACTAAATTACTTTTTCTTGCTCAAGCCATTTTTTCCTTCTCTTTTTTATGTGAAGTTATTGGATTCTGAATGGATCAGGAAAATAAATTTATATAAGAAATTTAATGAAAAAAGCACAACGTCTGCGATATGCTATAGTTACTAGACACTACTTCTCATCCATTTCATAAGTGTTGCAAACAAACCAGAAGTGAAGAAAGGATTCATTGTCTCCTTGCATGACATCACACATTAAAAACTGCAATCAAAATAAAGTTATAAAAAAGCCCTGTGAAAATGCTGCACCCAAAATCAATTAGAACTGAAGACTGGCAAGACAGATTAAAAAAAAAGACGTTAAACAGAAAACTGTGGTGAAGGCTGCAAACGACTGTTATATTTTTCTGCAAATATACAATATGATTAAGTTATTCTACGTATTAAGTAGATCAATAATAATATGATTACTGATGCTGATTCTGGACTAAATCTTCGTAATGTGAAAATTGACTGCCCCACATCAGTCTCTGGGCCACAAACAAGGGTCTTTGGAATCTTGTTTGTGAACCACTGACTAACATCTGGAAAAGTAAGGACTGGCATTAGTATAATACTCTCAGAAAGTAAAAATGCTGGATTATAGAACTTCCACCTCTGATGGGTTTTTCTCCTCATCACAGGTACAATCAGGACCAAACTTAAAACTGTGTTTTAAGTCTAGGTTACTGTAAAGAATTCCGATATTGAGATTGTTTGCTCTGCTGTATGTGTGGGGTATGAGGCACCTGATATTGCAGAACACAGGGGAACATTACCCTAAAGCTAGCAAAGGACACGAGGGCACTTTTCAGTGGTGAGAGCGTGACAAATGCTCAGATTAAACCAATGGAATACTAACAGTACACATCACTTTCCATTCACGTTGTTGGCATAGGGTGTTAAAATGTGTATAACAAGATTAAGCAGACATGGGGAGCAAAAGATAGCAATAGGAAAGTTATCTAATTTCCCATATAGGATTAATGTTATCTCATCCAATTGGTTTTGAACAAGGAACAGATAAAGTAAAATCAGTGTGGAAAAGGGACGGGGAATTGAATGACACTGTTTCTATTCAATAAACAAATGTTCCTTACTGTACCTGCCAAATACATCTTCGACTAATGTATTTATCATTAATTGCATTTAAGTATTATCTGGTAGAGTGACACAAAAATACTTTTCTTATAGATTGTTTGGGAATCCCTGTCCCCTCAAACATGGACAGTAATGTGTAAAAAAATAGTCCACTCTTGTTGCAGTAAATTGGGACCTTAGAGAGAGGTAAATGGACTCATTTCTCATGAGAGGCCTAAATTTGATTGTGCATGAGATTGCTTGTGGTCCTGTCTTTCTAGCTCTTCCATTCAGAGCAATTATTGAGCTGTATAATACTCTCCCGGGACTATTTTTTGTTGTTCTCTTATTCGACAATAGTTCTAGGCAGTGTTTAATGATTAAGGATATTTTTCAGGCAAAAGGCCGGTGACTTTGCCAGAAGATGTTGCCTCCTGTTTTTTAAAAGCAGTGGTCTTCAGTGAAATTGAAGAGTGTTTTTCAGTTCTGCAGCCAACATGTCAGAAGAGTGTAAATGGCAGTAAGCCACTGTCTAAGGCTCCAACTCTCGGTCCAGAGGGGCTGCTGTTTCCTCTACTCCAGCCAAGTCCTTAATCGCAGGCTAATTGGTTTTAATTTTGTGTTGATGGTATATTTTAAAAATTACTTTCTGCTCTTAAAATGCTATACAGGGTTTGTGATTGGTTTGAACCCTGTAGTGATTTCTGAGTTTCAGAACTAGTCATTCAGGTATGCTATCTTTACAGTAACTTTACAGTTATTAAATTTTGCAGTTTTTGCTGTATACCCAACAGTTCTGTTTGATAAATAAATCAATGGTCTACAGTATACCCATAGTATAGTAGCCTCAATTTGTTGTATATGGAGAAGTAATCAAAATCATATTGAAAGCAGACATTGTCACAGTACTTATGACCAGTGTTTTTTTTCTGGATATAGACATTCTCTAGATTCACAAGTACAATATTGAACTATTTTGTGCCTGAGCAGTGAGTACCAATCTGCTCAATGAAGACATGAATTTGCAGTAAACAAAGATGACCACCTCATAAAACTACTTATCCAGCATGACATGATCTGTCACTTTACAATTCTTCTCCATCTGAAACCAGGCTCATTTAAGCTTGTTACAGTGACATAATGCCCTAGAAACCTGAAGAGCTGTGAATTCTCTCACGGCTGGAGACCTGATCTTTTTTTGTGGTGGGATTCACTGCTGTCTGGAGAGTGATGTGTGACTCTGAGGGCTGGGCTGTTCTGATGAACCATGATTGAATCCCAGCAGGGACAGAGCGCCACACACACACTTACAGAGAACTCTCAAATGGTCAGGATTCCGCCAGAATATAGCAGAAGCCTGCGGTTTGTCTTCTGCAGATGACAAATGTGGCAAAATGATCATTGTGCACCATCAATGTTGATGGAAATATCAGTATAGTAGCCTTTTATAAAATACTGTATACAAGAGGTAGTTATGCATGTATCTCTTTTTACACTTCCATCTCCTTCTGTTATCATTCACAGTATTTAATATATGCTTTGTTTTTATGTAAAAACATACTTTCATAATACAACAGTCATACTCTGACAACATACTTAAATGGGGCTATTTTCTATCTGAAATGTTTAATATTAAATGTTGTGTCATTTTAGCTCACAATTAAAAATGTAATGCTGTGATGAACCGGCGTCTTGTCCAGGGTGAGTCCTGCCTTGCACGATGTTGTGTTGGATAAAGTGGTTAGAAAATGGATGGACGGACAGATGGACGAATGGAAAAAAGTTATCTTGGTAGCCATCTAAAATATTTTGCCGATTCTAGAAAAACTATAATCATATTTAGGTTATGCTTTCTGAAAAACAATCGAACATCCAGATCAATGTCTGTGGACATAATGAAGAGATGATTTGGTACAGTATGTGCATGAGGCACTAGCTGGTGTCTCTGAGTCTCCACGAGCCTCCACTTTCAGCAGGGTTATGCCAATAGGATGAAAACCACACAGGGAGTGTTATGACACAGTTGTCAAACCTTTAAAATGGTGTGCCTCTGTCTTTTGAAGCCTCAGAAAAATGTGTGTCATTTGTGAACATTTGATATACAGCAGACAGACCACCCAGAGATTGCCTAGGGGAACATTATAGAAATTAAATGAATACACTATAAGTAGTTAAGAAAGGAGACAATGGAACATGAAAAGTTCCAAAACCTCCTTGTCCGATATGCTGCACCATCATGCGGTTAGTTGTGTTTTACACAACCCACCACTGGACTGTCCTAACAGGAGATGTCAATGACAATTATTTCCACACAGTAAATGGACAAGCGTGCACACTTTATGTCCTCAGGGAAGGTAGTATAATCACTAGTGTGTTATTGGGTAGCAGAGATAAAGACCTTTCCTTCTGCCCACAGATGCAATTACAGGTGGTGGGGAGGTCAACTAGACAGATGTAAAGAAGCAGCTGTAGAGCAGTATGCCGACGTGAGACAAACTAGATTCCTTTTGATCTTTTCCTCTGTAAATAATGTGCTATTACTATTATCCATCCATTATCAGAAAATGCTTAAACTGGTAAGGCTTACAGCAGCCTGGTGAAGCACAGGATAGGCCTACACCCTGTAAGGACTGTAGGGATATTATTGTGTTTCCGGTGTCGCCACACAAATGCATGTACAGAACTTTTTACTGTACAACATACTGTATCCACATATGCTGTATAGAACCACTTCTGAGTTTAAGGACTTGAACTTGAAAAACAAAAAAAGAAACATATACAGTAAGGTCTCAGCATCTGTGAATTTATCATTTGTGAATCTAATTTGTCATTAGATCTGGCCAATGGGATCTTGGATGAAGCTGAGCTGAAGGTTCCTAACCCCAGCTTTCAGATTAGTGGCTCGACAGCCTGTGATCATGACACAAATCTACCAAGAGAGTGAGCCTCTCCCTGCCCAAGTTCCCACTACCCAGCACCCGTATCCCAGCTTAGCCTTGGTTTATATATTGTCAGGAACTGGTTCTGTCTCTGCCAGGTGGGGAATGGCAGGCTTTGTCAGAGGAGATTACTTTATTGGAGAGCCTATAGTTTTATTATTTTTATTTAAGTGATTATATGGGGGATGCTCTGTAACATTACATTGTAGTGCTCTTTAATATCTGGTGGGCTATGAACCAGTGGATTTTTAATGGGTGGGCACATTGCTGCACTTTTTGTATGATGTGATTATGTATAAATATGGTAATAAAAACAAACAGCTCAGAAAAGACATTTTCTCTTGATATAGGACCCACCCAAACATCGGAAAAGATTAGATTATTAAGTCTTCAAGAAATTTAACAAAAGCAAAAATGTAATGTGAACACATGGTTTCAAACACAAAATTAATCACTTCAGAAGCAACATCTAATTTGCACGCAGGAAAATTGTAGAGAATTAAAATAAAATATTAAATTGCTAAGTGAATTACTTTGCTGGTTACAATAAAGTAAGTTTTAAAGTTTTGAGTAATTACTGGTTGATCGCAAATGTTCTGTAATGTCATATCAAATGCTAGATACAGTATATACAGTATCAGGGCTGAGTAGGCCAGTCTTTTAATTCTTTATAGCGAAGTGATATCCCCAATACTGAAACTCTCAGACATGAAACACAATTAATGAGTTCAGCATGACACCTCAGATCTGCTGTGCACATTAGAGACCATTTAGCACAGCACAGCCGCAGAGAAGCCTGTGATTTTCAGTGACACATGGTTGTATCTAAACACTTGTTAGTCCCCTTGAGAAAACTGTCATTTCTACTTATTTAAGATTCGGACAATTCTGTAGTGATTTATGGGGTATTGGAAAGCAAAATGTCTTTAAGCACTTTGAGAACAAGCAGTGGTAAATGCAATTGGAGAATGTGCTTGCACTTCACTCAGCTGACATAAGACAGAAGTAAAGAGAAAAACATGGCATACTTTGATATTCTCTCTTTTTCTCTTAGAGTGTAAACTGGCAGTAAAGCAATGTGTTCAAAAGGAAACATTCTGATGCAGAAATACAGTTTGTTTTCTTGTTAGAACATACAATTAAGAGTTTCTGCAAATCGCAAATAACAGACCAAGTGCTTTTGCAACAATACAAGCAACTGCATTCATTTGGGAAAAATGAAAAGCTCACTAAGCTGGAGCAGATTTGAAAGTGGTTTTTGCAAGATGGTAAACATATTTGGCACTGAATTATGCAAAAAAGATTAAATAAAAACAATTCAATAAACAGGACAAATTTTCTGTGCGCCAGATTGTTTTACAGCAAAAGTATAGAAAAGGTCCTTAACATGCCTAAGGCCCTGCACAAAAGACTCCAACTGAGGAGGAATAGAAGTGCTTTTAATGCATTTATTGAATTACTTTGTTCACTTGATTGATGTGGAACAGCTTCCAGTGCACCACCAGGTATGGCACTTGAAAACACAGGCCACATACCAAATGTTTTTATACTGAGTTCTAAATTAATTTTCAGTTAAATATAAATGAAGAACTTATCTGTATGTTGGCTTTGCTGAAGAGGAATCTCTAACTAAGATGTGAACAAAATACAGCATGAAGTAATAAATGAAAATGGTCAGAACTTGAAAAGAATAGCATTGACTATAACTGAAGAGGGTTTGCTCATTCATTAAAAAACTAAAGTTCAGTGTAGGGTCTAAAATGTCCAGCTCTATGGTATATTAAAATAATGAATACAAAAAGAAGAAAAAACAAAACTTTGGTTTTACCAATATCTGAGGCTTACAGCTCTGTAAAAGTCACATCTAACTTGGGATACAAACCCACAAAGACCTGTGGGAATCAAAGACTAGAAAGTCAGGTTATATTCAAAGAACAGTATCTGTTAATGTTTTACAGTATATAGTACCCCTTTAAGTTTTATTTATTTTCAGATGATTAAAGTTATTTTTTGGCTTATGTAATGTGTGTTTGAGAATTTTATAGAACATTTCGGAATATTATCTGATTTATTTCCTCATGTGCCTACCTGTATAGAAGTGCACTGTAAATGCTGTAAGTAGTATATAAGAAGCTAGTGGGCCAGCCTCTAATACTGTACATTATGTAATTTCTGTTCAAGACTCTTGCACAGTTACACTGTGAACACTTTCTGATGTATTAATTAACTGTACCAATCTGTCCTGAATAACAGAGTTATATACATAAAGATATAGCATAACGTCATGAATGAATGGTGACAAAATGAGAAATTGGAGGGTTAAAAATCAACCTGGCTGTGAGAAAGTAGCCGATTGACTTGTACCTCAAATAGAAATTTCTCAGTCTTGATTTTTGTTTTACTGTTCATTGAAAAATTTGTATTAGGTAGGAATTGACAGGCCAAAAACAAATAGAATACCACTGTACATGCAGATAGCACTGGAACAAATAGTGTTGGATTCATAGAATCATCTTGAGTCGCATCAATGGTTGGATGTCAAATCGCCAGTGTTTTGACTTATTGCCCTAAAGAAATGAAGGCCAAGGTGTCTATTTTTCCTTAACAGCTGAACAGCAGTGGCTGCTTTTATCCGACTGTGGCAGTACAGATCTTCTCTGCTGCTGCTGTGACTGCGGATAACAGGCAGTGGACAGCAACGGAGGTTCAAGCAGTTGCTCTTTTTAAGTGGACAGTGATGCGTCCTATTGCTGAGCTACAGTAGCTGGCCATCTGTGCCTCGTATTGCAGGCTTGAGCAGCAGCCTGTGACCACCTGGCTGTCCCTTCTGTACAATAAAACATGTAATAAAAACAGAGGACTGTGCTGTCAGGGTGAACCTAGAGGGTCTGCAGTGTTTTTTTCATTATTACAATAACTGCAGTCCTCAGGGTCTGCTTGAAATGCTATGCCTGCTATTAAATGCAGACTCCCAGTTCACTCTTCTTCTACACCTTGACGAGATCAACATTTCTTGTGTCTTCACCATATCCCCATTCTGACTAATGTAAAGGTGCAATAAATCCTGTTTTAGCAAACAGGATTTCACGATTTACATTTTGTTTGACACATTTTTTGAGACTTAATGTTGTTGGATTCACCTCAAAGCTGGCACAGTATGTGTTAATAGTAAAAACATGCAATTGCAATTTTATCAGGAGAAGATGATGATACAATGGTATCATTCTGTCAGGTGTACTTTGTCATTATTCCAGATAGTGTAGAAAAGTTTCAGAAAAGATGGATGCCTGCAGTTAAGAGCAACACATTATTTTTACACCAGATACAATTATAAGCCAACACTAAAAAAAATGGAAACCTAGGTAGTCATGTTTTCCAGCTTTATGAAATTGCTAAGCAACCTCTAATTGCTCAAAATTACATTTCACAAAGTATTTTGCTGGTATGAAATGTCTGCATAGAGGAAGGCAATGTGAGTTACAAAGTTGGAGTGTTTGTCTCAAGTAAATTTGTTTGATTAATGCAATAATGGAAGTGTTTGCTTTAGTAGATGCTTTGAATTTTATTCAGTCTTTGAAAGTAGAGAAGTGTACAAGTGTACATACATTTACAAATAGACATGCGCATTACTGTGATTACTGGTTAGGTATTTAGTAGATGTAGCTTCCAGGCTTGAAAAAAATGTCATACAAATAATGATTTAGCAGCAGGTGTACTTAATTAAGCAACTCCTGCTGTTTGCACAAATGATAGATAAAGAGCTTTACTGGAAAGATTCTACTCTTCTACCTTAAAATGCTCCACAAATATGGCAAATTAACCGTAATGTCCACAAATACAGAGGATACTTATTGCTTTTTTTTTCTCACAAGTTTTCTGTACATCTAAATTTTTTAGCTCCTGTAACCAAAACTGTTAAGAACATTTGTTTTCAATAGCCTTCCTTACAGCTTCTTTTACAATGGTACATTTCCCAGTTTTAATTATTTGTCGTTTTACCCCTTGCTGGTCTGACTGGGATTTGGGCTGCCAATTTAAACTGTTCCAAGAGAGATGGGCTTCCTGCAGGGTGCAAAGTGAAGCCTTGTGTGTTTCTCCCTAACTTACACATACTGCATGCAAACATCAAGTACAGCATGTGCACACGGTGCAAACCAGTAGCTTCCTGGTATTCCCAGCTGAAGGACAGAACTACAGTACAAGTGGACCAACAGGCTCAACCGTACATGTGAGCAGTTGTATTTAGATCAATGCTTGCCCCCAGCAATACTAATCCTTGGGGATGTCACAACACATTGCAGTTGAAAGGATGATTGTTTGGGATCAGCCACACAGCCAGGTTATCAGAGAGGTATCTTAGTGACAAAGGAAATGGCTGAAAAATGAAATACTCATGCATTGTACCAGTACCACCTCCTTAATTACAGTATTTACTGTGTTGTTTTCATAGGGTCATCTCCAGTTTTGCCTCATTGGGATGCATTAGTCACTATGACAGTTTTTCAGTCTTTATACCTAAAGGCACCTTTGAGAAGACAGCTATACCAAACTCTCTTTTGAATGCCTTTGGTAAGCATGCCTTTGAGGTGCTAATCCTTTCTTCAAAACAAAAGAAGTCAGTCTAGTGAGAAAGAATTGAAATTCAGTTTTGGCATGTGATAGGTATTAAAAGCTCTTCTTGACACTCATAAAAAAGTTACCTAAATGTCTTAATGTGGTAAATTTGAATATAATGTACTGTGCATTGCACCTTTAAAATGTACTGGAAGAGAAATACAGGTAAAAACAGCCTTAGTAAGAGGAAAGTGCAAATATTAATTCAGTAAGTAGAGCTCTGATGAAGCCTGTCAGAAAAACATAGCCTTTCTACAATGTTTACTGTTGTTTTAAAACTTCCACTTAATATACACCATGATAGTTGTTATTTGTGTCACCTAGATCATGCTTGTACTTAAAATAATTTCTACATTATTTTGAAATTGGGCAGTCTCTTGACAGCTCCATGTAATCAGATTCAGTGAGTTTGGGGTTTGTTGACTGGATTAGAAAGAATGACAGGTGACTTTAAAGGTGATATCCATTTCTGACAGCTTTATGCAGAGAGGTGTACTAACTTTGGACAGGTAAATCAAAACCATTAAATTGATAAAAGGCACAGCTACTTCCCAGACTCAGCTTGTCACAGTACTGTCATTTTTTTTAGTTTTTCAAGAGAGAGGCTCTCTGTGAAACTGAGGGTAGGCTAATAGAGGTCTAGTCAAGCTTGTTCAAAGTCATGCCTTTGACTATAGAATATAAATACTGTGCCTGCTGTTTGACTTAAAACATATAATTGCAATGCTTCATTGAAAGCTTTTGTGCAAAACAAAATAATTTGGTGCTGCAGCTTCCTCAATTTAGTGCATTTCAAGAACACAGAACACTATTATAAAATCTTATACCTTAATAAACAGGCACCCATAATCTAAAAGCATGCTTCGTACTGAAGAGAATATCATTTTGTGGTGGATAGCACTGCTTTTCATTGTCTAATAATGCTGGAGTGCTAAATGAGCTCATAGGCAGGACATTTGTAGACTGGAAAAAGTGCTAAAAGGTCCTATCAAATTCACCTTCTTCATTGTCTTCGAAAAATGAAGAAAGCAGAGTAAATAAAAGGCTAGGGATAGAGACTAACACTGTAGTAAGTCAACTCTAAGTCAGTGTCTCATACCACAGCTGAATTACAGTTAAATGCTTATCCCTTGTGAAGGTAAGAGCCTGACAGGGACTTTAGCAGTAGTAAAAGGTTTTCATATGAAATATTGTCTCTAACCACTTTCATGACTCTTCAACTTAACAACTCTGAAGGAGTATCTGCCTACAGTATATGCCCTTAATCATCTCATAAAAATTGCTCAGAATCAGAAGGCAGGATCAGAATGAAAAAAACAGTGGAATTGCTATGATTTGACATTTACCATAAAATATCATAAAAATATAATTTCATGACAACATTTTACTTAAATGTTTTGCTGCTGCTTGTATTGCATGCAGCATATGGATCCTTTTCACTTGTAAAATAATTATCATTAAACACTTTAATTTGGAAAGAAAGCAGTTCTCTCTAAATGCATGGTAAATGAAGGGGATCGAGTGAATTTGAATCACAAGTAAACAATGTGAGGTAATTAAAAGAAAATAAAAGGGTAAATGCAAAATTAATAAGTTGACAAGTCATGTGAATGCAATTATCTTGACGTTCCAGTTGCCATAATTAATCTGACATTTAAGGCCCTCTATAGTTACCAATAATAAATACCACTTTAATTTTGGTTTGCCATGCAGAATCAATGGTGTGAACAATGTGTTTTGATGAGCAGTCTGATCACAGATCCACTCTTACCAACACCTTGAGGGGTAATTGTGTTCTGTCTGCAATGGGATACAGTGGACACACCATTTCTGTACAGAGTAACAACTCATCCAGATGTGATTCAACTTGATGCTGACATTTACTGACAAAAACTCTTCAGGGTTTGAAATCTAGGTCATTTAGGCCAAACACAAATTATCTGGACTGGACGAAGGAAGCTTGCATTCCATGAGAACAACTAATTTTGTATCAATATATTTTACTATAAATAGCACCTTTAATACTTAAAACAAATCTTTAGATTTAATTCCCTCCTAAATCAGAGATTTTCAGAGGAACTCATCTATCCTGCGGGAAATGAGTGAAGTCAGAGATTCATTATTGATAAATATTGATTGGTAGGCACCAGCAAGATATTGACAAATATGTTAGTATCATCCTATTCACCAAAGCACATGGCATGTCAGAACACACACATCATCAGAATTTCCATTAAACTATTGATAGTTGTCCTGGAAAACACAAAAGTCATTGTAGGATGTTGTGTACATCATAAGTGTTGAAGATGTTTGGTGGATCTGTTTGAATTTCTCAAGCCAAAGAAGAAAAGTAGATTATCCTCTCATAAACAGCAATTGTTGGTCAATAAATAAGTAATGTACAGTAACTGTGAATTTGGCCAAGGAAACAGATACAACTAATGAAACATTATATATAATCAACTCATTGATTAGGATATCTAGAAACTGGACACTTTGCATAAAAATTAAAGTCCTTGTGTCCTATCAGATAATCTTTTGATATCTTATTTCCTTTTAATGACCTCACAAGTGTAAACAGAGCCTATTAGAAGGCAATGAGACCCCTAATTAAAGATTATCCATTTGCCTTACTTGATACAATACTCCTTCAGTGTCCACCTCAGCTATATTCGAGATCCTCATATATCCGTCAGTGTGGTGTCCTCTTGAAAACCTATTATCACAGGTCATAAAATTAGCTTTAAGGTACAACCCATGATAGAGGTTCCATCAATAGCCTTTTGAATGCATAAACCTCCAGGTTTACTAGAAGAAAAATCCTTCAGTCTGTAGAAATGCATTTCAAAGAATAATGGAAAAAAACCTCTGATTTGCTCTAGTGGCCTTGGCAGTGTCAAGGTCTTCCCCTGATTTTTCTCTCATTACAACATGGGCTCTCATTAGCCAGTTCGAAAGAGCAACTAAACACATTATGCAGTCTGGCACTTTGTTGTAACATAATGTGACCAGAATATGACATACCTCAAAGGACAAAGCCAAATGCCAACAACGCAATGGAACAGCGTCTGATTGTCAGAGGGGCAAGGCGGAAAGACTGGTCATAAAACAGCTTTGCATCATGAAATAACTCTCCCACTACAGCTTGTTAGGTAATTTCCATTTTTAATTAATTCAATTTTGCTGAGAGCTACATATTTCCAAACAGCTAAAAACACTAATTTGATCACTTAGTGTGACAAAATGCAGGTGCACATTCAAGCAGGATTTCTCTTGCGGCTACTCAGCTGTGATCCACTCTGGAGGATATCTCGAGGTGCCCCTCTGGTTCTCCAGCTGCAAAAGGCAAAGACAGCCCAGCCTTGAACCCAGAACAATCTGACCCCATCAAGCACTGCTTAATTTCTGGAAACTCCCTTACAGATACCCTGTAGTTGCAGGTTGGATAGAAGCACTATAAGAGAGCTGCGTGATGTAATGCAGTTTACAACCAACAACATCCTGCAGTCACACTGTACTTGAAGCTCTATAATTGGCAGTAATACTTCATTTTTATGCAACTGGAGCTCATATAGAGAACAGCTGAGATCAGATCATGCATCTGACAGACATCCATGTCAAAGATACCGAGTGATATCATATTGTCTATGCACTTTCCATAGAGCAGTACAGTTTCATATTGGACATGGGATCAAACGCACATTTTATCTATTGTCTGGTTCCCCATGTGTGCTTGGCACATTGCATTGCACACATTGCAGCATCCCTGATTTTCTGAATGAAAAAGCATTCTGAAACAGAAAACACTACCATCCATTAAGTGTGTGAGTTGTATGCGATGCTCAATGCATTATCACAGATTTAATGCCACGGCTCATTTATCTTGGAGAAAACTGCTTTGTTTTGAAATTTAAACGGGGGGGCTAAGTGGAATCTGGCTTTTAAGTAAGTTCCATTTATCATAGTTTGTCTTTTCAGGAACATATTTAAATAAACATGTTCTGTAAGCAATTTTTATTATATTTTTATACATTTGTAAACTTAAGATGACAGCACCTACAGTACCGACTTAGATGGTTGATGTCCCCAAAATTAAACTTGCAAACATAACCAAACATAACATGAAATGATTCTCAAAATAACATTAGGAAGTATTTTGGGATTTTGTCAAAATAAATTTAGATGTCTTTAGATTTCTGCTAGTGAGCCACTGTATGTGTTTCACAGTAACACTGCTGAGGGTGATCTGGAGTTGGTGCCAGATGAAGTAAAGAATGTGTTTTCAGGTCTCATACAAGAAGGGCATAACCCTTGACCCCAGACCACGTGACAGTGTGAGCATGCTATCCAAGGACCTTTAGGCTTCTAATATCTTCATTGATACTTTTTGATACAGTTAACTAAAGCACAAGCATCTTTCATTTCTACTAAAATAATTTTTACTATCTTACTGCAGTTTCTGTATTTAGTGGGGACTTTGTTGTCACTATTTCAAGGACCTATAAGCGGTCTTCACTAGCAAAGCAGTATTTCCATTCTGTTGTTCAGGAGACTGCCTTGTCTTCAGCTGCTCTTTCCCTGCAGTCCCGCCAGTGGCGTGGCAGCCTGGCTTCACTTTGTGCAGCTACTGGTCACCCTGCCGCTGAAGGGTCTGTGGAGCTGTTCTCTCTGTGTCCCTTGCATTCCCTAGCAGACATGGCATGTCAATCAAATTCTAAAATACCTTGCAAGTAAAATAATACATGAAAAATAACTCAGTCAATTAAAATCTAACCTCGTTAATTTTGTGTCTCAAAATACATTGTTCATCCAATTACATTTTTATTTTCTACTAGGAGACAATGTATACTGCCAGTGCTTTGTGCAATGTTTTGTAATAAAGAAACATTTCTTTCGTTTAAAAATGCAATTAATGGTCCATCATATGCTCACATTTCCAATTTACTTTGTTTAAATAATTTGTTGTGCACTGATTTTACAAACACAAGGCCCACTCTAATGTGCAACATTTTAGACAGCCTGTTGTAAACTGATAGGAAAACATACAGTATTCAATATTTTCACTTCACCCCTTTGAAAAGCCTCTTCTATTACATCCTCTGATTCCATCAGATCTGCAACATCAGTCATCCCAGATACAATTACTGGATCGATTAGGGTGCATACTCTTCTTCAGCCACTGGTTCTCCGCGTGTTCCCCTGGGATGTCAATTGATTTTGGCATTTTTTTTCTCTCTGTTTGAGTTATTTATTTAATCTGCTGTTTCTTTCCAAAGCTCAGTTTGTGCTGTGGCACTGGACCCCTTTGTCGAAACAAATAGCTTAATCTTGACCAAGCAAGAGCTCAACCCAAGTGACGGTGATGCTTTTCCTTGCTTCCCATTGCTGTCAGTAGTCTGAATGTGTGCCGCCTCAGTGTTTGCTATTTTAATTAAATCATGCAATTGACATATTGCAGACCCTGTGAGTCAATTGACATTTCTGTTCAATTGTTCTGTCATAAGCAGTGTATGTTATGGAAAAACACAGGTAAAAAGGGATGTAGCAAAAATACATTGTGGCCTCTATTGTTTTACCTTAAAATGAAGCTGGTGAGAATTGGGATCAGAATGTCTAGTAAATATCTAGTGAATAAGATCATTTAAGTACTCCTGGCTGAATTAAAATGCCACTTACTGTATCTAAAGATATTGTCGGTTTTCATGTTCAACTTCTAAACAGAGGATTATTGATATACTTAAGGACTGCTTACATTCTTTACTGGTTAGCATGTCAATTTCAAATTGATTAGTACTGTATGTAAAATTATGTACCGGAATAACAGGCCAGCATGTATGCTAAAACCTTCAGAAATTAGTTCTGCTTTTTTTCCTTTTCCTTTTCACATGCCCTGAGAGCTAACACCATTTCATCAGGTGCATGTTTCACTTGCGTACAGCAGACAGTCTTTAATCCAGGCTTTGCACTGTAGAGATTCCACATGGCTAATTCAAGGTCATAAATTCTGAGCACTTCCTCCCCTACCTCCGACAGGCCTCACACTGATCTGTGGGTTTTTCTCTGCCAGTTTTTCTCTGTCTTTTTTCCATATCAACAGCACAGTTTTTGAACTTTCAGGGCAACAGAGCTGGGTTGAGTACAAGCTGTCTGTCTCTAGGGGCTGCTTTCAAGCTTCACATGTGCAGGATTGCCATGGAAAAACAAAAAGAATTGTATTATTATTTATTACTGTTATTGGCGGTCTGAAATGGATGAATGGGAGAGTGGTAAATATATATGTTGTCATACATATTTCATATAAGAGCTGTATTTCAGCTGTGGAGTCCAGCTGTAATTTAGTGCTTCTGCATTATAGATGAGTAAAAATGTGCTTAAGATGTAAACAAAATCGTAGTTTCTTATTTAGAATTCTGATTTGCCAGTCTGTTGTATCATTAAAATACACTGTGGAATTCATGAAACTAGTTTTACTTGTCTTTTACCTCGGAAATCAAGCCCACTGAAGTGATTAAGAAAGTCCTGACTGTTTTTGAAGGATTATAAAAAAGAAACAAAAGTACTTGCTTGCATGTGTGCAGTTGATTTCATATATTGTAGGTGCTTTTCATTGACCACTGAAGTGAAGCACAGCAGATAATGTGGAGAATTGAGAAATTACTTCACCAGATGAATTAAGGAGGAGCTTTAGGGAGGCCAGACTGAGCAAGCTCAGAGTGGAATGTAGCCAGGCCATTGGGGTTAACACTAACTGTTGCCGACCACGCTTTAGGCTATCTTTAATGACCATGCAGAGCATGGCTTCTGCTC
Organism: Lepisosteus oculatus; assembly: GCF_040954835.1. NCBI lineage: Eukaryota > Metazoa > Chordata > Actinopteri > Semionotiformes > Lepisosteidae > Lepisosteus > Lepisosteus oculatus. The sequence continues at coordinate 52,591,871 of NC_090703.1, forward strand.
TCTGGAAAAATCAGACTATATGGCAGTAAAAGTGCTATCTACTGTATGAAGATTTCAGTGCTCTGAAAAGATGCTTGATGGATGCATAGATCCGAGTATATTAACATGTCAATGTCAATTGTATGGTTTCTGAGTGTATATTGTACAGTTTCATCATTGTAACTGAGTAATGGTAATGTGTGATAGTACTTTAATGACCTGGCACCATGTCCAGGATGTTGTCACTCCTTCCTGTCTGCTGCTTCTGGGTTGCTGTGACCCTCATGTAATAAGTAAGTGGCTGCTTCCTGATAATGAAAGGATGGAATGAACATAATTTAATATTCTGCCAGGCATTAAAAATACAAGAGATGCTATTGGTTCCAATACTCATGTACTGTGTTTTAATTACTTTCATTATATCTGCCATCGGTTTTCACCCTATTTTTTTATATTATTAACATGGATATGCATGCCCTGCATTCTAATTCATTACAATAAAGGCACTGAATGTCTGTTCATTGTCATCTGTTCAAAATTCCTTAGAACACCAAATCTATAGAAACCCAAAAATATATAGTTATATATATTTTTTAAATAAGTCAAAAGCCTCTGAAAAAATACTTTACTACCCATTCCCTAACCAGAAATGTAAGATACATTTATTTTTCTCAAAATATTTTGTTGTTTTTGCAGAAAGCTATATCTCCCCCAGTCTGACTCTATAGATGATTGCATGCATTACAAAACCATCAAGCCACAGGCACCACAACAGCTGGAAGTCAGGCTCAGAGCTGTTGTTTTTTTTAAAGAATTAAACTGTATATGCATAACATGACAATAACATTGTACAGCCTTGCTTTTATAAACTAATAATTAAGATATTGCTGGACTCTTTTGAATGCTTATTTCTAAGTGAGATATTTAGAAAATACTAGTCAGGAGACAGAAATAAAGGAAAGTAAAGATGCACTATAATTGCAAACTGAAACCATGGTAACTTATTCTCCAGGAGGGCTAGGCCATTTTCTAGCCTAGCAGGTGAACTGTGGTACAAAGCACATTTGTTTGAAGTAAAGGCATGAAGATTAGCTATTGGCAGTATGTAGTTTTATAAACAATAGCACCTGTACATAATGAATTAGAATTTTGCTTCAGAAGAATTACTGCATTGTAATACACTCTGACATTTATTTCCCCTGAATTTCAAACAGATAAATAAATTTGACTCCTCATACAGTATGCAAAGAGCAGCATGAAACCACCTGTTTCTGAAACAAGATACCTCCACTTGTGTGTGAAAAGCAGATGGGAACAGCAAAACAAACACACGTGTCTGTTCAAAATGATCTTCATTCATTGTGTTCGGCAATCAGGTTAAATATTTCAGGTGCATATCTTTTAGTCATTATAATCAGGTGATGATCATTTTATTGCAAAAACATTTGAAAATAATTTGGGATGCATTTCAGCTCAGAAATGTAACTGTCATTGCATTGAAATTACAGTGTCATGGTTCCATTATCAGAATGCTTCCAGCTTCTGGGGGGGGTTGTAGCACACTAGGGTCCATTCTAGAGCCCATCCTGCAGCCCAACCTGGAAGCATAGGGTGCAAGATTATTGCAGGACAAAGTTGATCTAAATACACAATTTAGAGACCACTCCCCCCAGTTTACCCAGCCAGCCTGTCTTCTGGAAGTGAAAGGAACCCAGAGGCCCGGACAAAAACCCACCCTGACACTGGGGGAAGAGGAAGTCTCAAACAGAAAGCACCCAGGACAGAAACAATTCAAGAGCTGTAGAACAGCTGCCTCACCACCATCTTGCTTGCTAAATTATCAGAATTAGTGTTATGCTGGTATGATGGATCTGGATAATTTGTGGAGCAATAACTTTTACCACAGCATCCAATCCACAATCCATAGCGATTTAAGCAAAGTGTGCTGCTTTTAGTTGAGTGCTTTTCTAGAAACTCAAAATACAGCAATATTTTCATGAACCTTCTTGCTGCATGTGACTGTAAGTATATTCTGATTCCTTTCAGTAGCCTTTCAGACAGCTGAATGAAAAGCTACATCAACCAAAGGCAAATTGAGCCACAAGCTGCGAGGTCAAAATATGTGCTCTTACTGGTGTATTACCCTCTCAGTCGACATAGCCACTGTGCATGCTGATTGTAAATCAAGTTCTTTCTCCACCAGAGGAAGGAAAAAGGCTTAGTTAATCAGCTCCCAGGAAGAGTTACTTCTCGTTAGCTTTAATGAACTGTCACAGAAGCACCTGCTTTGATCTCTTCAAGCACCGTGGTGTTTATTTCAGACCTGGAGATTGGTGGTTTTATTTTTCAATACCATAAGGTTTTAAGGGAAAGGATTATCACCTTAAATTGTCATTTACGCAGAGCCAGTATACTTATTAAATGTCATCTGGATTTTGTTCTTGATCTCAGTTTTTAAGGAAAAGATTTTCACTTCTGTACAATTTTGTGCCCATTCAAGTGTAAGAATCATCCTGAAAGACACAGCTTTCTAGTGGAAACTGAGTCTTTAAAAGGAAGATCCCGTTTCAGCAGCATTCAATGTTGCTTAATGCAAAGTAAAGGGTATTTCATTTGACAGTATTCTAAAAACCTACTTTCATTAAATTCTGCAAAAGAACTGACAGCTGTATGGAAAATGTGTTTTTGTGCATTGTACTGTCTGAGTTAGTGTTATGTTCCAAAAATACATTACTTTAAATAAAAAGACTGTATATACTGTATAATTATAGTGTATATATACTGTAGGTACCGTATATGGTGTTATTATTCATACATAAAGATTACATTCCTCATAAATCATGAAGTCAGTGCAATTTGTTGCTGAAAAGAAGTGTTATGTTTTCTACGTATATAAATCAACAACAATAGTTAATACATTAATCATATTTCAGGATTGGAGATGATTATTAAACCAAAGAATGAAATGACTATTAAAGTATTTTATGCATTGTTTAACTACATAAGCATTGATTACGTGTTTTGGTGTAAAAATGAAATATTACCTAATGTAAATCTAATATATTGACTGTGCACAAATGTTGCTACCTGTCAGATACCCATTCAGAAAGTGCCACACTGACTCTAGGCTTATACAATTATATACAATAATATGACTGTAGAGTCTGAGTGTTGTAGAAAGGAAATCTTATGTGACGAGCGGATCAATCGAAGCCTTAGCTAATGTAGGTTACTCAATCAACAGATTGAGGCCCAAAGTTCTGTTTCAATGGGGGCCTGTGAAACTAATCCTGTTAACAATAGGAGAGGTCAAGGAGGAAAACGCAGTCTCTCCAAAAATGATGCCAATGGTCCTCAGCATAAATACTTTATATTATAGTAGATAAACCAGTACAGATCTTGAGAATAAACCTTGCTGCAAATACAGTCCATGTGTTACTTTCTTCAAGAACAGGCAGATACAGATTAGCACAAATGGTCTCACTGGGCATGTAGTTTTCTTCAAAACCTTTGTTTCATCTTCTCAGCAAAGATCCTGAGCAGCTGTGGAAAAATGGGATGGGATCTACAGATATTAGTACCCTTCATTAGCTAGGAATTCAATTTTGAGATGATATTCCTTCCCAGGTCATAGTGTTTACTACATGTTGAAAATACTTCAGCAATATAAGTGCTTTTGCTTACGGTATATAGACAATGAACGACATGGTAATTTCTGGTGAGTAGCATGTAAATATAAGACTGTATTACGTTATATTTAATTTTTATACAAAAGTGATTCATTTATCATGCATAATTCTGTTTTTGTCTCAAGGTATACTAAAATGGTTGTGCTGAACCAAATGGTCTAGATAAAAGGAGAATTATACCTCTGCCTGGAGAAGAGAGACACAGGCCAGGTCCAAACCAGCAAGTGTCTGGGAGACACAGTGTCTGGGAGCCCTTAATTAATTTTTAAACCTGCACTTGTGCATTTAAGCAACAGCTGAGAAGTGGGTACTGTACATACAACAGGCCTAGGTGGGTGTAGCATGGAACCTTTATTTCATTTTTGCACTGCTGTTGACAGCAGTATACAGTACAGACACAGAGATATCACATCTGCGGGTTAACACTCATGATTTCACCATGGCAGCATATGTTAACATCTCCTGAAATATATTCACATAATGCTCTCCTTGCAACATGTATGAAGTACCTTTTTCTTTTCTGATTGAATTCTTCAGACTCTCTGTTTCTGCTTCTTTTTCTTGTCAAGCAAATAGCAACAGCCATGTTACAAAGAGAGCAGCTGCTGTTTTTGTCTGCGTTTTGCTCAGCTCGTTTCCCCCGTCTGACAGGTGTGGTGAAGGAACGGCCCGATCCGATAGATCCAGCTCCGGTTCTGCCCAGAGTTATGCTTATGGCAATGAAAGTGACAGCTAAGGGTCCACTTGTACAGTGTGCCCGATTCTTCAGGGGATTCTTATTCCCATGCTTCTGGATTTTTTTTCATGCAGAGCTGTAAATGAGCTAAATGGCCCTTCTGAAATGATGTCGCGGGACCTGGCTGCACTTCTTCTAACCCGCAGTCAGGGGGATAAACACTTCATTAAATCACTGCAGTGGGTTTGGCAAACAACATATGTTTACAAATAACAACAAACTGCGTGACATGTAGAGGTAGCCACCTTCCAGCAGTGTTGCTGATGAGGAAAATTAATGATATAATTTACCTGAGGTTCTGCAGAGGTTAGATTACTTCAGCCATGTGTCATGCCCTTTGTTTAACCCTTTCTGCTGAGAGCAGTGTGGAGCAGTGCCTAAACCCATTAGGTGGAGGTCTCTGGTTAGGCTTCCCAATGCTGGTGTTTTCCTCTGCGGGGCCCTTTCACCTGCTGGCCTCACCCATCCCAGCTTGTACACAGGCAGCTGTCTTTGCTGGGGTTCAGACTGTGTTAAGGAGGATGGATTTATCACAGTATTTTCCCACCTTTGGAATGGTTGTTCATATGTCTCCATTGAACTTGACCATGAGAATAGCAAGCACCATTATAATAAACTTATGCTCATCTACTGTATGTACTATGGCAATGTTATTTTTTTCACAAAACATTAATTTTGCATTGAATCTCTCATACAAGCCCCCCTGACTCCAGAATCTATTTTTTGTACTTAGCTTATCAACTAACCAAAAAAATGGCAATGCGATATTTCAAATTACTTTGAAAGGTTTAATTTATGGATCATTTACTCCAATTCACCACAGTCTTTACAAGGGCGAACTTCTAAATGAAATTTCACAGGATTCCCTGTGTTATCTTCTCCACGGGTTCCTGGTGCCCTTTGCAGGAGAGATGTGTCCTTGAAGTACAGTTAACATTCCAGAGTATAATGCTCCTCACACTGACAGCACATGAATTGAGACACTGCAGATCAAAAAGCTATTTGCAGCAGTATCTGAGGCTAAAAAGGCTCCAGTGCAATCAAACATCCTGGGCAGTTTAATACAGATTATACCACAAATCCATTATTGCAGAATCTTTGATCTTAAACAAAATGTTGATATGTACCAATTCTGACTGCTAATATATTTCCATAAACACACTTTCATATTTTCAAATTAGTGCCATTGGACTTGACTGTGCTTAAGGATTGTGTCAGAGCGAAAGGAGAGTCCAGATCTAGACCAAATGCTTCATTACCTTACACAAAGTTCACACACCATCATGGAATTGATTCTTCACAGACTCTAATCGGGCACGTGGTCCCAGTATATTAAATTAATAGGACAAAATTAAGCTCCCTCTTACATGTGGTATAGATCACACCCCCCTTCCAGAAGGGACATTGATATGACATTACATTACATGTGTGTTGCAAATACTCGTTCGTGTAATTTCATGACATGATAAAAGAAATCGAATGTTTTTTTCATCAAATAAAAATAAAAAAAAAACAGAATTTAGACTCTTAATTCATCACCAGTCAGTATACATGTACAACTTGCATTTTGTCTTGCTATTATTACCAGCTGTAAGTCACTGTCAAATGATTTCACCATGAATTATTTATTAATTATTGTTATTATTTATCCCAAGCCCTTTTCATTTGTACACATTTCTGCAGCTGGGTGCTTTGCTAGGAATCCTTTCTGTTTCAAATGTAATGCCCTGACTCTTTTCCACTCTGCAGCTTCTGGATAAGGATGCAAATGTGGAAGTGTCGCAGGTGCTCCACATTTGATACTTTAAGCGGTACACAATCCTCAGAATGTAGCCAGATCTGAGAGGGATGAAGAACTGGTTTTCTCTGCAGTCTCAAGCATGTGTTGTAGGTCTCTATATTTCAAGGCCCATAAACTTGATCTGCATTTCAAAATCCTCAACAATCATCCAAAACCCACCCACTGTCAAATCCATGGTGCTGGTATCAAAGTTGTCTGGTTTGATTAGAATAGAAAGCATTGGGCCAAGATACAGGTCATTAGATAGTTAAGGGTAGTTTTGACCTTTTCTGACACAATAGATCTTTATAGCCTCAAGACAGTCCACAATGTGTGCCAAAACCTTTCCATAGCTGAGTCAATGAATAATGCTGTGAAGCCACATGTCTTCATACACACTGTCCATCTCCTCTGTCAGAGTGCAAACCTGCCTATGCAGGAAAATCCATCTTTTCACTTCTCTAGTCATCACATTGTTAAGAATAATTTACAGTCTTGGCATTTACCATCAGGTGGACAATTTGATCCTCAGTGATCTTTACAAATGCCCTCTGTTCTCTTACCGTAGTAGGGGCATGATTTTTATGTTCAACAAATCGGTCCTCATCTGCTCAAGAGGGCTAAAATTATCTAACAAATCAAGACAGGTTGGCCCCACTAAACACAATATAGTAAATAATCCAGTTTAATAATTTTCATTGGGTTGCATAATTTAGAGATTGACAGAGCAGTCATAGAGTTTAGCATTTAATTTAGTTTTAATTAGACTTACTGTGAAACAGTAAATCATCTTGCTTTCCATGAGTGGCACTAGTTCGGTTTCCTTTTTAACAGTCACATGCGCCTACTCTGTCATGCCTGTGTCTATTATTGTTTTCAGTGCATGTCAGATTTGTTGTTTCCTTCTGTAAATTGTTAAATAATATTTACATTACATACGGATATGAAGTGTGAACGTTTTTTAGGGATGGAGGATTGTCTGGTTCGGGGATGAGGGGGTTATGTTTACCAGGTACTGTATAAACATACATATAGAGTCCTTTTTTGCTTTGTTATGTCATTTTTTTTTAATCTGTCCCACCTCAGTACTTTCATATACAGTACATACTGCTCACTTGGGTCCCATCAGTAACACTTATGTTTCACTCTCAATGTTAATCACATTAAAACTGGTCATTAGTGTCTCTTCATCTTAACAGGTGTCTCAGCTCGTCTCTCCTCTTTATTACTTTACTTCCATTTCCATCATTGAGACAAGCACCACAATGGAATAATCAGTGCCATTTGGAATTTAAGCATTTTCTGTGTCTTTCTAGAAAAACTGTTTTTCATAACCTACTTAAAATTTACTTTTATATTACATTGTTTTGACTTGTATTCAATAAAACATATTTTTTTAATGAATGTAGAATCTTCGCTAATAAATTAAGCATGGTATGTGATTACACTTTAATAACGATGTGTTTTCTAGCCCATGTTTCTGAAGTACAGTACACTAGTTTCATATTCAGAAATGACAAGGTTTAGAATGAAAGAAATACTTTCAGTACAGTCAGATCTTCTATTTATTTAAATAATCTGAACGATTAATTTAGATTATTTCATTCAAATTAATTATTTTGATTTGTGCATTTATGTTTCTGTAACAGCATAATTCTAAGAATAAAAATCAAAATAAGAAAAAACTAAAGCAACACTTGATCACAAGAGCTGCCTGCCCAGTTAGGGACCTTTGATTGCGTTAATAAAAAATGTAAGAAAGACTACATGTAATCCGAAATAAAGATTTTTTAATGTTAATAGTAATTATACAGTAGGATAATCAATATTGAATTGATTCCTGATGAAAATTTAAAATGGATACAATGTGTGCCAACGGGGTCTGAATCTGCTCCTGATGACCCCATATTTTTTTTTAAATACCATTGTTGTACATTAAGGCTGTCATGTTTTCTTGGAAGAACTTTGTACAGTACCTGTAATCACTCAGCCATCCGGTACAAGAAAGACAAACAGTTCAAAAACATAGTTCCTAAGCTCATTTCATGTGTAAAATGAAGCAAATAATTTCAAAGGAAACATTGACTCATCTGTGATGCAGAAGAGCTGTCTGCTTCGAACCACCCTGCTGAGAAAGCTTTATATGGTGGAAGATTTTCACCATAGCAGCCTGGGCTGTAGATTGGAAGTGCTGCAACATTTCATTTATTCTGAAAGACGATAATACCTACTGAAGCTTCCAGCCTTGAAAAAAGCAACTGTGGAATCACATTTCCAAATGGTGCATTTCACTTTTCAATTAACAGAGAAAAACAAGACTCCTGTAGGATGTGATAGCACATGCTTTGTCCACTTCATTCTTTCTGTCTGCATTGTCCGTATTAATTAAATAATACATGCAATACATTCACCACATCCGCTCCTTTGTGTACATGTAACCATACTCTTAAATAAGCAGAGTCTGAAAGTCCTTGCAGTGTCACTGACAACACTGGATGACTAATCTAGTAAAGGCATAGTTCTACCAGAACCGTCTAAGACAAATCACCCAAAGCCATGGAAATGAACATTCAATTCTGATTCCCCACAATATATCAGCCAAGAACTTTCACGCAGCTTAAATCTATTTACACACATCATATCTAGATACAGTAGCTGTCCCATAAAGTGGTTTTCATCATCTGCAGATAATGGGTAACTTCATATTATACAGTGTATATCCAGGTAACACTAGTGTGGGGCAGCCTGCTTTTATTAACGAATGATTCTCAGAAATACAAAAATAGACAACTGCATTCATACATGATAAAATCTAGTGCTCTTCACAATATTTTATAGCTTCTGGCACCATGTTAGCCTCTCTAAAAGCAAAAATAAAGATCTTAGCAATTGACAAGATTTCTGTTGGGAAAGCATTTACTGATAATGGAGATGGATTGCAAGTCACTTGTGATTAATATAGAATAATACTCATTTTTGGAGCTTTTTTTGACTGTATTATCCTTATTGAACAAATTGAACAGCTGTTTATTTACTGTCCTTTACATAGTTCAAGTGAAAAATAAATGGTACCTATCCCACATATTAACAAAGAAAACAGAACTAAATTGTTGAGAGTGCTATGAACACCTTTTAATAGATAATATTTGGAGAAGGATAATCACTTTATTAATGTTTGACAGAGCTGTTAGACATACAGTATATGCTTAAACACAAACACATACAGTACACATAAGAAGAAAAGTATACAACTGATTGTGTTCAGTTTTGAAGCAATGGTTACAGGCTGGCTGAGGTAACCATTGATATGTTATGTTAAATTAGTTGACTTTGAATACACAGCCATAACTAGATTTGCTTCAAACCAATAGAGTGTTTGTTATACCACTGCAAAAAGCTTCAGAGTCAGTTTAAGTCAATGCCACAAACTTAGCTCCAAGACATAATTAACATTCTAGAGAGGGTGTGTCTGATAAACTTATGCCCTAACTGTCAAAAGTGGAGGTTAGACAGGCTCTGGGAATATCCACTGAGAAATAAGCAGATTTAGGGTGACAGAAGGCTGAAGAGTATAAGTTATATCAGGGTATAGAATTTCAGTGCCTGTTTTGGTACAGTATGTATAATCATTCCAAAAAAGAAAACTCCCAGGTAAAAAGTTCACGTTACCAAAGAGCCAAATATATTTTTTCTAAAAAAAAGGTTCAAAAACAATCACAAATTCACTAGTTGTTATAACAAAGGCAGTAAACATAAACAGAATAATCTAGATTCTGCTTAGAAATACCAGTACAACTGTAAAATGCAATAGTATAAGAACAGTTTGAATACTTAATAGTATAAGAACATGCACAATTGATTTTCTAAAATACCTTTTCTGTCAATAGCAGCTATAATTTAATTGATTGAACTCTGATATCCAGGGAGTTGTCTTTTTTTAGTATGCTGACACCCATAGGAGGACAGCAAAGAGTACAGAAAAAATATCAGTTTACATCATGGACTCTGGGGACAGTTCATACACCCCTTAGGATACAGCTTCTGATTCAGTCTTGTAATTCTTAGCAAGTGTGTGATAATGAAAGCAAAACATGCATACGCATCTACCTTGTGCAACTTCATGATCAAAGCACATACATATTGGATAAGACACCCCGTCACTTTTAATGAAATTCATTTTGTGTGTTTATGCATAACAGCTTTCCTTTGTCTCAGGGACACTGTCAATAGTGTACCCACTGAAAGGTACTGTGTTAACTCTGTATGCCTGTGCGTTTGCTAAGGCATATGCTCCGTTATTTCCGGCAACAGCTAAAATGAACTTGTACCACAGTTAAAAAATGTTAAATTCTGTATAATCCTAACTGTTTTAGTAGAAACTTAATGTAATCATGAAGACATCTGTTTTACGAGTGACAAGTGAAAAACAAAACTAATGCTGGCAATATGAGATTCTAAGTAATGGAATTAAACTGAGAGTCTAAAGAAGGCGAAAGGTCACTAATTAGTTAATAACTTAGGTGTGGGTTTGTCAGAGAAGAATGGAGAAATGTTTTTTTTTGTCTAATGTATTCTCGGTCATAAGTAGATGGAGACATCTAAAACTTTTTGGATATATATTTATGGATGGAGTTACCATGTCAGCTTGGAGTTTTGGATCGATATTGATTAAAGAATTGCAGCAGGAACAGAGCTTACTGATGACGGGATCAGATGTGTATGATATCTTGAGCCATCTCCCTGTGGCACAGGCACTCATTGCTGGGCTGAGATTCTCAAAGGTTTCAAAGCTTTTGCTTGAGAAATTGGGGCTCCACTGAAACAAAGAGATCTAGCTGAACTCAGAAGCGTAATTGATTAATTCATCACAGGCTTGCAGAAAATGAACATTTAAACATGGATACCAAAATATTTTGACAAGTTTAAGATTTTAAAGAACAGTGTCTTTTGAGACAATATCAAGACATTAAAACTTAAGCCCTTTACTCTTCCCACCAGTTACATTTGCTTTTCTTGACTTTTTTTAAGAACGAAGCAAACAATATTTTAAGACTCATGTTTATGAATACTGAAAAAGGAAATTAGGTAAGCCTTAATTTGAACATATTGGTATAGTTCAATTGACATATATATTTTTGCACTACATTTGTGAAGTAACGTTTCATCACTTTTCACTGTTTTCTTAACTCGTTTGGTAAGAAGAGCTTGGCCAGACACTCGTATAGAATAATGTTCAAAGATATGGTAAAGCAACGTCCTTGAAGACAATGGTCTCTCCCTAGCTCTCAGCAACTGTTTTAACTTGATCAGTATTGATCTGTATCTGTATCCGCATTGATCAGAACCCATCAAACTTTTAGCTGCAAATATCAAAATTCCACATGATCTTCAAACCTCAGGACTTGAGAGAGAAAGTTTCTTTAAGATCTGGAATTAACTTTGTTAGCCTTTTTTTCAACTGATTCCAGAGCAGCAATAACACACCAGCGCTCTGTACCTCTGGAATTTGCTGAAACCACCTACAGGGGAAAGTGCAGTGACTCGCATACAAACTTGAAAGAAATATGAAAAATTATTTTGATATTACACATCACTAACAAACAATTAACGATAGAGCAAACAAGCACAAAATGTAAGATGTGTAACACAGAATCTAAAAAGCCGTTATGTCAGAGAAGATGTATGAAGTTTAAATCAATCAACAAGATATTGGACACAGATCTCAGTACTGCTAAGTATTGACATATAAAAAACACCAAATTACTAGAAAACGCCATGAAGATCCTAATAATTGATATGGAGATTTTGTAGTGATTGGAACAGGTACAGTATTTGACTGAAAATATAACTAAGCCAAAAATCTTCAGAGTACAGGATATGTACCCATATAATCTACAGTATTAAAAAGAGTTTATGTGCTTCTTTTGAAAATTAGAAGGCACATACAGTACTTATTCCAGGAATATGATGTGGATAAAAGTTGGTCTTTAGAAATACAATATCTTTAATCTTTTTACAGTATCAAACTGTGTATTTCATTATCATAACATGTTTACAAAGAAAGATTTTATTACTTGAATTATCTAATTGTGGAAATGTATTTCTGTCTTGTATCTTGGGGTTGTCAAACAATTAAGCTGAAGTAATTTGGACTGTGAAAGCTGCAGAGCATTAAACTCTTCTTGCACGATCCTGCAATCTTGTGAATTATGATAGTCTTCAGATTGCACTTTTATTATAACACTCGACTAGGATACAACTGTAGGAAGATCCAACTGTTGTGATCCCAGTTTTTCATTACATATCACTGTTCCAAAAGAAAATGCAATAAAAGAAAACATGAATTTGTAATGAATCCCCTGTAAATTCTTTTATGTCTAAAAAATGAATAAGCAGATAAATAAGATCCACATCTGATCAGAAACACATGAATATCCGAAAGAGACTTCTGAATTGTCTCTGCTTTTTGAAGAATAAGGCCAACACTAATGAAAACATAACAGCAGTCTGAAGGCTTCAATGTTTAATTACATTTTAAAGTTCAGGGAACTCTGATGAACTATCTTTAAGATAATCTGTCATTGCACAGTACAGTCTGTGTACTGTTTGTACATTCCATCTTTTGAAAAGTCTTCATTCAATTCTTGTGTTTTTACGAATCTTTTCAAATACCTTTAATTAAATGTTTACCACCCCCACCAGCTCATTTGTTAACTGTTAGGGTTGCTCGCTAGGTGCCCTAAAATGTTTAATCCCTCTTGCATGGATTGTATTCACCTCCCAGATTTTATTGAAATTTATGTACTTGTTAGTGTACAGTTCCTCTGGCATTCATCATGATAATCAAGCCAGATTTATGCTTTGTGTACTCGGTGTGGTCAAGACATAAAAATAAATACATTGTAATATAAGGGGCTCTTCCTACTTACCAATGCGCTGCCTAATCACAGTGTGCTAAGATGACATTTTTGAGTGCTGTCCATGGAAAGGGCAGTAGAACCTGCTATTTGGTCAATAAAAGCTGCTTTGGAAAATTGTGAAAGACACTTCCTGCTTAAGCTCTGGCATGTACTTGTGTTCTGGAAATACCACCTAACAAAGCAAGCTCACATGGTGACCAGCACTGAGCGTAGCCTTCTTTAAGGTGTAATTGAACCTAGAGTGTAAAAGGCTGTCACTCAGCCTGTCTTTGTGTTTTATATGGAGGATTGACGTCTGCCGAACAATGTTCTAATGAAAGGAGATATAATTCGGGTTGATTGATAGAACCAACAAGTCCTGAATGGAAAATGTGCTAATATGCCATGGCTTTAGAATGTAATGTGACCTTTTATATTCGGCTCTGTTAGGAGGTGTTTGATTACAATACTTAGAGGTTAGTAGGAGATCAAGGACTGAGAATAAGACATCAATAATTCAGCTTTTCTGCTCATCTATTCAGTATCATAACCCTCTCCTGGCACTGCTGACTGTCTCCACAGGAATATGTTATTATGAATATAAATAGAAGGGTCAAAACTACAAAGTAATTTAAATGAACTGAAATCGGCCCACCACAAAACAGTTATCTCAGTGTCCTGTTTTATAAGTTCACCATCTAATTTACAAGGCAGTGACTAGACAGAGAGACTTTGAATCCCGAAATTGAGCACTACCACATCCACCTAAAATCTATAGGAAGGAAAGATTATAAACTATTGGGAAACAGTTTGCAAACATGAATTTAATTACATTCTTTAGCTTGCAGTCATAACAGGTTTTCCTTCAAAGAAAATGCTGAAATAGTCTGGTTCTATTAAAAGCAAAACAGGTATTATTTTCTAAAAACACATACTGTACAAAATTTGTATTAAAAGTTTGAAGGCTATTGTGTGCCAAAACAGAGAAGCACAATCTCTCCTTGTTTAAATGAGACTGTGTATAGGACCAAGAAGAAAACTGACTTTCTTGCATTCAAAAATCATTGCAAATCCACTTGGTCAGCTTTCTGTAGCCTCCAAAAAAGAAAAAACATGTTCCGTATTTTTCTACAATCTTCCTTGCAAGTTGGCCTTAATTTTCCTAGATTTCCCAATAAAAATGTTTAGTATAAAAGAAGGCACAATACAGAAAAACTGAAGACAATGATACATCTTTCTGTGTACTGTTAGTCTAGGTATTATTAACAAGAACAGGAACAGCTCTGTATAGGTGACAGTTTAAAAATAAAATTTCAGCAGATAAAGTTGAATCCAAAAGCATCTCTACACTGTGACTGAAATCTTGCTGTCGGATTTACCTGGGGGTGTGCAGCTGACACTTCCAGTCTGACTTCATTATATTAAAAATACATGTAAACTCTTTGAAAAGATCATGTCTGGGATTTTAGGTTTGGCATGTTTCTGCCCTTGGCAAGGATAACCTGCTTTAAATTGCATATTACAATTATTATAATGATGCAGATTGTTATGATGATTAAGATATTATTTTTTCTGACTTATGTTGTCAGTTTAAATGTGAGAAAACCACAATGTTAAAGCTAAACTACATTTTGAGGCAGCCTTTGGGATTTAATATATACTAATACAGTACATACACAAGTAATCAATAAAATCTATTGATTATGTACAAGACAACTGCTTACATGCCATGTGCGGAAAGACAGTTATATAACAATTCACTAAGTGAGTTTACAAGGAAAGGTAGGGAGTCTTTTAATCGCTCCTCCACCGCCTCTGCGCCTGCACAGCTGCTCCTTGGTCACGCCTCCCTCTGGAGGGGACCTGACCTCCGCTCCTGTGGTCAGGGGGCTTGCCCCTCAGCCAAGCCTTACAGTGATGGAAACACTCAATAAACAGCGTTAAATTCTTGAGTGTTTGTACTCCTACTGAGCTACATAATAATTTACAAAGCATAATATACTGTAACACAACTACAGTGCATAGCACTACACATGTATTAAAATACATTAAAAATACAAATTCACAATTATTTTTGTAAAATACTGTAGTAATAACCAAAGCCAAATCTTTCCTATGTCCTAACGAAGTCTTGTAATCAAAAATATTTCCTTTTTCTCAGTATTTTTAGGCACCAGTATTATAATGTTGTTTGCTTTATGCTTAAAAAAGTCAACCCAAGCAAGTGTAGGAGGAATGATAGACTTAAGTGTTAATGTCTTGATATGATCTCAAAAGATACTTTCATTTCTTCAAAATCAAACTCATCAAAATATTTTGGTATCCGTGTTTAAAATTGTATTTTCAGCAGGTGTGTAATGGATTGATCAATTACAATTAAGCAAAAATTTGCTAGGTACAGTATAGCCAAAAAGCTCTTGATTTTCCCCTATTTCTCAAGCAAATGCTTTCAATCCTCTTTGAGAATCTCAGAAAAGTGCCCAACCATGAGAATTATTTTCTGCAGGTGTAAAGGAGAGAGAAACACCAAGAGCAAGGCTATACTTCTGAGACATCACTGATATCCCAGTAGAGAATTAAATGACTGCCTTTGCTAAGATTCTTGTTGGACTTGGGGAGTGCGCCAGATCAGCAGTGTGTTCATGCTTGTTTTCGTACTATATACTGTACATTAGGTCTTCTGTTGGTTTTGTTCAGGCTTCCTGCCAGAAAATTCTCCAGATGTTCATGTACTGTATATAGCTTAAGTATTATGTAATAAATATTCAGGTTCTCCTTTCACTGAGCATCTTATGCCAAAAATGCAAAATCATAGAAAAAAAAAAGTGATATTAATTTTTGGATAAGTATCAACCAAATGAATAACAGACCGGCTTTCATGGCTAATTTGCAGCAGGGTCAGTGGAGTTTTTGGAGCACTTTGCTGAAGTGTTCTATGTTCCGGCATCTTCGTCTATTTCTTTGTACTGACATGTATGATATCGCATCTGAGTCTGTCAATGTCATATTAATATACCACTGTTACAGTCGTTCAAGTATAATATTCAAGCACTTAAGAGAAGCAAGCTTAATAAAAATAATAATGATCATAATAATAATAATAATAATAATAATAATAATAATAATAATAATAAAAATAATAATCTTATATCTAAGACAGGCATACCAATTTATTTCACATTTTGTTGTATTTAATTGGAATTCACATTTTGAATACTAGGAATATAATTTCTAAAGACTGCAGCAAAAATACAAAGCATATAGAAAATCCCATTCAAATCCCTTAAAGTATAGTTTTAATCGTCAAACTCTGAAATGTTATCATAATGAATAAATATAGAAGCTACAGTTTCTTTCTTGTTTGTCCAATTTATATTAGAGAGACAAAAGCAATTTCTTTACATTCTTTCTAATTACTTAGTCTGCTGCATTTTGATATAACTTCAGTTCAACTAGACAATGATGAATGCTTGCTAAGGGTTGAATGTAAATCAGCAAGGGAGTGCTCTGTTGCATTCTAATGACTTCAATGTCATTAGAAATCTCCCACAGTGAGTTATATTGCTTTTCAGTAACATATCTAATATGCAGTATGAATTGGTCGGTTATGTCATTTGTGTCGGTAAAGTAATAAAGCACAGTTCATACTAAAATTGTGCTTTAAAGCTTTATGAAACAGGTTCCTGCTGGGTACTTAGGTACACACTCAGTTAAAAGCGGTAATGTTGGTAGGAAAGTACCATGAGTGTAGCAATGCCCAGTATGTCCCTACATGCTGTGTAGGAAAAACTGGTAGGATTGCAGGGGCTATTTTTTCCCCTGTATCAAAGAGACACAGTCTGAGGATGTGCCTAGAGAGTTCAGAGAAAGATCGACTTGGCCCTCCAAGTGTCCCTCTTTGTAGAGTGAAGTGGCAGGAATTTCTTTCCAAGGCTCACTTAGAAAAGAACACATGAGCAGGCAGCGGAGCATGAGGATATCTGTGTATTTCCCCAATGCTTCACTTTTGTATTCGTTATTAATTTGCTCTGTACATAGAAATAAAAGTGGCATTAACTGATGTGTGCCATTCTAAGGGCTGATTGGAAGGTTTTCTGTACTCTAGCCTAGAAATGTGCCAAGACTGTAACAAAGTCCAGATGAGACAGTGCCCCAGCTCCTCTGTATTTTTTTTACTCTCCTCTATCCCTGCTGTCACCATCATCATGGGAAGGGAAATCACGGAGCAGGTCTTATCAAGCAGCTGTGTTTTCTAGGGTCCATTCCAGATCTCTGGTTTACTGAAGCAAACTGTTTTTCTAGGATTTCTAGGTGAAAACGGTTACGAATGAGAAGTGGCAATTTAATTGTGTCTGGCAGTGTAGGTGTTTTGAACATTGGAAGCTCTCATTAAAACCTATAACACTTTGGCTCTTCGAGAGCAAGACTGCAGACATCATCTCACAATGGATATCCGTCTTACTTCAGAGGGTGGAAATCCCAAACCAAATCATTAATCAGTTAGGTAAGAAAGGTACAGTACACAGCCTGACCGGCCCATCAGTGTTTAGTTGTAAAGAGAAGAGCCAATAGCTGAGTGGGTGCTGCTGTTTGCTTTGCTGTGTCATGCTTGGGAAGTGTAGTGCAATGCTCTAGAAAGCATTCCTTAAACTGTAAAGATCTGCAAGCAAAGTCACACATGAACCCTATGAGTTCCTGCTGCAAATGCAGCCAAAATGCTAGCCATTTGTCTCCATCAGTTCAGCAAAAGTCAATTACAGATTCGATGGCCCATACTAAATCGCTCCATGTGTCCAACACAATTCAATCAGTTGTGGTAAATGTATTATTATCTCAGATTTCATGGTATCAAACTCCATCTCTCAGTCAGACAGAGCACTCCTGCAGGAGTCAGGTAGAAAAGTGTAATGGACAGAAATGGACGAGATCTAAATGCTATTCCAATACTGTACACCTATTTTGAGCAGCTAAACACAATTTGCTATGAATCTGAGAAGGGGGATTAGGTGCAGTCATTTTCACAGTTAAAAATATCTGATATAAAATATGGGGCTACTTTACCCTCAGGTCTTTTTTTCTTTTCTTCTTTTTCATTCTAATTTGCAAGAGCAGTGCAAGATTCCATTAAGTATGCAAAGCCTCAGCTTTCTGACAACTGCAGATCTATTTACAGCTCAGCTCAATTATTATTATTTGTATTACTTTGATGGGAGTGATATTCGCTCTTTATTTGCAAATTCATTTATTATTTTGCATGAAAATACTGTTATATTATTGCCTTTGTATATTATATTCCAGTCCTTATCTTAACATTTATCAGCTTATGCATGTTTAACAGCATGCATATTTTAGCTCTTACAAAATGGAACATATAAACTGTTTTAAAATATTTATTGCAGCTGTGACATGAATAGAAATTACCGTGTATTGGGTAGTAAAAAAAAAAAAAGATAAAAATCTTTAAAAAGTAAATGTCATAATTTTTAATTACAGCTATTTCCATAAATAACTACAGTTGATAGAACAAAAGGGTGTAATTGATGCTCATCCCTAACTCTGAAAAGGTTTTTCAGCTAAAACTGGCCAGTGACTGATACCAATATTACTGTACCTGTTTATAGCACAACCAGTTTTGAATAGGAACTATAGGAAGGAAGTTGAAAAGACCATAGTTTTCCATATTTATCATGCAAATGTATACTTGTGACCTTTACACAACATTATTATTTTTGTGTTCTCATGCAGACAGAGCCAAAAGCGTGCTAGCAAAGGGTGACTATGCATACATCAAGTTTCTGAAGTCATTACTGTATATAGTGGATGCAGCCAAATTCACCCAACTCTATTTTTTAAGAGCATCATTTGCATGAAAATAAACAAAGTAAGGCCTGTTAACTGGTGTTTCTGCAATAATCACATTCTGGCACATTTTAAATTGGTTTCATTTTCTCCAGTGCCAGGTTTGGCCAATTCTGAAACTTCAGCCATTTACTCAAACACGCACATATTTCTGTAGCGAACCAAATGAAGTCTTTGAGTCGCGACTCCTTTCTCAGCTATCCACCCCTTCATTATCAATTAGCCACTTTTCAAAGTGTTTGTAGTCTGTCCTGGAGTATACAGTGCAAGGACGGAGACCTCACATCCCCATAGACAGGATGAAAATCTATCCCCAGACCTCAGAGAAATAGACACTTTAGATAAACAATCAAATCTATCCAGCATATTATTAAGAGTTGGTATAAAACTAAGCACCTGGAGGAAACTCTTGTGAACATGAGGAGAGCATTCAGACTCCTGAACCACATGGTTAAGAGGTTGTCTCCTGGCCATAGGACACAAAAGCTATTTAAACCCTTGAGAGAGGAGTTAATCAAGAGGAAGTTGTAAAGGTGGAGATGGGGTGGAGGTGGGATGAATGCGAAAAATACGAAAAGAGGTGTGTGCAAGAGTTATGTATAAAGTGAAAGTCAGTAATGATTGATAAAACAGCTGAATAAGATTGGTTTGTCTGTTGTTATCCTTCCCATTGCTTCTAGACCTTCCATTTCACAAGGAATAATGACATCCAAGAATCAGATGCTTTGAGATTTTTTATTGAGTATGTATAATAAGTTTTGTCTTACCCCACTTAATTAAGAGGTAGCCTCCTGGCCATTGATCGGGGAGACTTGATCCCCAAATAGAAACAAGTACATCCCAAAACTACCAATGTAGAAATAGAGATGGATTGAACACGCAGGGATGGTATGGGAATGCAGAGAGTGCGATAAAAAGAGAACTGTAGAATCTGTTGACTGAGATGGAGATTGATGCTGCACACACCCAGGGCATAGGAGCAGCAGGGGTAGAGCAGGGAACCAGGGACTGCCAAACCCCTAAAGAAACCAGTGACCCCCAAAGCTACCAGTGCAGAAACAGACAGAAGGAACATGGAAATATGGACATTAATTTAAAGGTCAAGGCAGACATTAAAAGCGGTAGGACACCTGCTGACTGGGCTAGAGGTAGGATGCCACACAGACCCGGGCTGAGGGGACTGCATCAGGAGCAGCAGGGCCGAGCTGGAGGAACACAGGTCTGAGCTGGATATGAGGAAATGGAACCAGAAGTAAGCACAGGAGAATACATGGTCCATATATTGAAAGTGGGATAAAAAGATAAAACTGTGAGGCAAATGGAAAACAAATAGCAAAAGTTTCTCTTTTGTTGTGTCTTAATTTTTCTTTCCTGCCAGTTTGAAGAAAAGTCCATGTAATGCATGCAAATAATAGGAGAAGCGATGTGTACAAGAGTTATATTTAATGAAAGTTGGTAATGATTGAGATTTAAAATAGCTGGGTAAGATTGTCTTGTCTGTTGTTATCTCTCCTGAATTTGAGGTCACCTGAGTGAACTTCCATTTAAAGCATGAATAAAGCTGGGAGACCTGTTCATCCCAGGGATGCCTGACGGTAGGACTGTGATGAGTGTGTGTGCCGTCTCTGCAGATTTGTAACGCATGACCACTTAATTGTTTTAATGAGGATTCAGTGTGATTAGATACACAGTTATATCTGTTCTTAATAGGTGTGTTCTCATCGTATTTAAATTTATTAGTTCTGCCACAACTGTCCAGAAAAAAAACACTTTTGCAACCATCTGCCCAGTACATCTTACATCTTACAGTACATCTCAAGCACACTGATATGTTTTTCATTGCTCATGAATACCAAGTATAATGGATAAGGAATTTCTCTTGTCACACCAGTGCGGGCTTCCTTTTCATAGAAGAATGTGTTGAATTTAAAGGAAGAATAAAGAAGACAACTTTATTAAAAAAGTCAAACACTAAATTTCATTACTCTGTTAAAGTCTCAAGTCTGCTAAAGCCCCAGTTTTGTATATTTCACATTTCATATTATTAATATCAGACATGCCAGGACAGGTGGAGCTCTATTAAATTTCTGATTTAATTGAATTTGCTACAATACAGAATTTCTAAATCTTGATAACTCTAGAGGTCATCTGTATAAAATTGTGCAGTTAATTAGGTAACCATTGTATTCTAGCATACGATACAATTGTCAGGTCTTTAATATCGTGAAAAAAAAACAGTGTGTGTACATATGTTAGTGTCAAACCTTCAGAAAGGGAAATCGGAGCACCTTTCCTAATGTATTATCACTTAAGCATGTATGAGTCTGCTTCCATAATTTAGTGATTTTGAGCTGCATGAAATATTTAATTTTCATCTTACTGTTATAGTCCTCTTAGGACTCTGCTTGAAAAAATAATTTTTGGACTATACTTTGTTTAGCTTTTTCAATCAATTCCCTAACTGAAGCCTGTTTTATGTCTGCAGTTTGAGCACATTTTGATTACAAAAGGACACATTTAGCATAGTATGCTACAGTTCCTGTGTAACTAAGAATGGCTTGTACAATATTCTAAATGAGGCCTTACTAATGCATTATACAGTTTTAACAGAACATCCTTTATTCCTGCACTTATCTGTGTTTAATGTAGGAGTTTTGCATGTACCATTTTTGTTTTGCACTATTGTTGTGATGATCAGTGTAGTGCTCTGGTGGTCTAGACCAGTGGTTCTCAATCCTGATCCTTGGATCAAATAGCCTTGTCTGCTGTTCCAGCTGGGCCCTTATTCATTGCTGCCAGTGAGTGATCTGCTAGTTCAGGATTTTTTTTTTGCATTCCAGTTTTGGTTTAAAAAACAACGGTTCTCAGTCCTGATCCTGGGTAATCCCTGTATCTGTTTTTTGTGGATTCTGTTAAAAAGCTGCATGAGATTTTTAATTGGTATGAACCCTGTGGAAATTAGTGTTTCAGGACTAAATTCATTGAGGTGTTTTGGCTAAAATCTAGCCAGTTGGCCTTAAACAGAAGGAAAACCACTGAACTACTGTGATCACTGTGGAAGTCTTATACAGTGTCATTCCCACCTGTTGTTATAAGGTGTTTAGTCAGAAGTAAGGGAGCAAATTGTTAATCAGCAAGTGGAGGAGTGACTACATAATTTTATTTATGCTAAAGTTGTTAGAAATAATGCACTTTAACTATGATGTTGGTAAAACCAAGGACTGAGTGCAGAAAAAAGTCACAACCACCCAAATCAGTTATAGTCATCAATTAACACAGCAACCGAGAGAAAGATCAACAGCATACTAACTCTCAACCCATGTGTACTCTCAAGTCAAAATTATTTGGTATAAATGTCACTTTGCAGACAGTTTGAAAAGGGAAGTAGTTTGGATCACAGAGAGCAACAGTGTTAGTCAGATGTCAGTGGCTCAGAAATCAAAGAAATTCTCCATGAAATTGAAGCTGATCAGCTTCTTTTCAATTAAAATCTACTATATACAGTACATATGTATATACAATACAAGGAGTAAGAGAGAAAAAATGACAAATATGTTTAGATACTCTAATACTACATTGCCCAGTCTAAATCTTAAAAAACTTTTAAAAAGTTTTTAGTTTCTCCGAATTTGACAGTAAGGACACAAATACAGTCGGTGCCTGAGAGTATACATCTACACCAAATCTAAATGCCGTTTTTAAAAGGTTTTAGAAGCATTGCACATTCTTCATCAAGGCTGAACACAGCAGTTAATTATGAATTGTGTTGCGTGTGGAAAAAACGCAACATTGAATCAGAATAACAAAGTTGCACATCTGTGGTTTGTTTAATGAATTTAGACAGCATTGAAGGAGCTTCTTTTAATTGTAAAGTTTAGTACATACACAGGATCAAATGGGAAACAAAATTACATGGAGAAATTACTACTGTGTCACAGCAGCAGAAAGCTGTAAAAATAGAACTAGATGACATTTACTGTACAGTATGTCAACTCTGTTGCTGTCAACACAGCTGATCTGTATCAGCTCTGAAACTGAAATGACTTCTTGCAAACTTGTCTTGTGTACGTACAGAACGGTGATGAATCTGCTTGTCTAGCCACCTCAAAGTATGCTTCCTCAGGCTAAATATGCAAAACCTCAGCAGTACTGAAATAATAAGCGTCTCTTTTGATCAGCCATGTATATCCTAACAAGATGAGCACATCGGGAAGCTGCATTGTGCATTGTTAATTAGTCATCAACAGGTGATACTCTTTCACTGCTTCTATCCTTTATGGATTTTTTGCAGATTTTAATTTTGAACTTTTTAGAAGCATCAAGATCAAGTGATGCTACAAATACTGTAAACAAAATATAAAGACTGTAACAAATCACTGGAAATGCAAACTGACTGCACATTTTAAATACAGTTTTTACAAATATTGTGTTTGTGATCTGTTGTTCTACAAAAGGGGAAGGAAAAAAACAAACGTGAAGTATGAAGTTATTAAAGCTACAACTTCTTAAAATTGTAGACCAAACTCCGTATGCTTTTGTAAAAGGGTACACAAGCCTTTAAATGTACTGTACTTATTATAGCATCATCTGTAAAACCAATTTTGCAGTTTGTGCTGCCAAAGCTGTTTTAAATCGTTAAGTGATATTTTTGAATTACTTTGTGGTGATAATAATGATTTTTTTCTGACACATCTTTTTATTAGGCAGCACTCGGTCATACAGTTACTGTTCAATTGGGAACATTGGCAGCAATGAATAAATGAATCATGAAATAGATTATTTGTTTGTCTTTGTGAAAGCACAATTCCTTCTTTATTCTCCTGGCTCTTACATGGCAATTATGATTTCACAATAACCAAAAAAAAAATAGTCATTGCCCTTTGCAACTAAGAGACTGCTTTTTGTTATCTTAGCTTGTTCTGTTTTAAAGGTTGAATTAAGAAATGGACAAGATTTCATCTGACAAGGTACCATTTAGCTTTGTATCCTGGCTGTTGTTTATCCTTAATAACAGTATTAGAAGGAAAGGTCACAAAAATAGAACCATAGACTTAACAGAGCATTACTGGGTTACAGATTGGACTTGCAAATCTATTTGGGAGTGGATGTGCTTTAACATCTACTCTCCTCACAACCTGTCTCAACAGAGGATGACAATGTGAAGATTATTCCCTGCCCTTTTAGGTTTAACCTTGTGAGTGAACTGCTGTTTATATGCAATACATTCAGTAAGCTCAGGATACAAAGCTTTAATCATGATGGTAGCAATGTTTAAAATGTTCATGTCCTCTCCCTCTCTGATTACATCAACACTGTAACAGAATGCTGAATTTTAACAATATGCTTCTGGCCTCTATCTGTGACACACTATGACGCTCTTTTCTGTGTGTAAATGCACAGTGTCTTCTGCGTAAATAATGCACATGAACGTTTAGATTGCATTAGTCCCTGGTAAGAAAAGAGTGAAGAGCAATCTGAAGAGCAATTTTGCATTTATGAACTGTGTGAACTTTGCACTATAAAACTACTGAGGAACATAAAAAATTCTGCAGAAAAGCTGCAATACATCCACCCCATGGGCTTTAGTGAGTGAAATTCTAACTAGGCTGTATCCTGTGGGCTGGGCTGTTAGCAGTGGAAAGTCTCAGTAAGTAATAGGGCCAAGCATAGTAGGAATGAACTCAGAAGCAAAAGAAGACAAAGGGAAAGTGAAAAATAGTTCCTGTAATGATTCCCATTATGCTGATTCTAATGATGATGATGAAGCAAAAAGATGAAATTCAAGCAGAAGGAGTTCAAAAAATGGCTAACCTTAAATAGGTGAATTGTATTGAAAGGAAAATGAGGGACTTGTGTAATCATACAATTCCATTAAATTTGAGAAAAGGCAAACATGCTATAGACTATGGCGTTCTAAATTCTAAAGGCAAAGCATTTTCATTAACTGCACAGATATAGGATAATGACAGACTTGTTAAACATTTACTGGAAATGTAATGACATGATATTTTAAAAACAGTCTTCTATTTACTGCATATTAATTTAAGAAACATCTTCGGATTAACATAAAGATACAACAGAGTAACAAAGCTATTTGTTCATCTAACACTGGAGGAATATTACCATCTGTGGTCAATACAGTACTTCATTGTTCCAACATTTCTATCCATATGGTCATATATTAAAGCATTCTTTTTCTAATGTGACAACAGGAATGCACAACTTGTGAATTTTAATGGGATTCCAACACATCTCTGATGGCTTCAAACAAATAAAAAATGACAAAATATGGAAATGAACAGAACAATTTATTACATACTATAGTTACTAAAAAAAAACATCAGATAAAGTTATCGTTCAGACGATAATAATGTTTCATCATTTTTTCTCTGTTTACCAACTGATAAAGTCAAGAACACAAGAAAGATTTGACAGGAAGCCATTTGGTCCATCTATTCTGCTTGTTAATTAGAAGCTAATTCATCAAAGGATCTCATCCAGATGTTTCTTGAAAGAAGCCACAGTGTTTCAATGGATCAAAACAACTATGTTCAATACTCCCCCAACACTTTACATAAATAATTGCCCCCTGTTCTGTTTTAGATACATTTGGATTTAGTTTCTGCTGCTTCCATTTCATTGTTTATAATGAAGCATTGTTGAATTAATCAAATCCTTAAAAGATTTATATTTAGTACTTAACTTAAGTCCCCTCATAATCTTCTATAGTCAAGACTATAATACTTAAGGTCAATTTAGTTGAGCTCTTTGAGTCAGACAGCTGATGCTATAAGTTCTTCACATAGTGGAGTTGACCCCAAATGGCTTACCTTGTGAGTCATTTTCTCAGATTTTGCCCCCCTTTTATAGTAATGAATGCACACAAACACACAATCATATGTATATAATTTTTCAGAAATGAAAGACAGTTTTTCTAGTGTACACTGATCTTTTATCAAAACTAGATTTGGGTCTGAGATTAGCTCTTCTGACACACTCTAATTCCATTTGCTTTTGCTTTTTCATAAGGGATGGAGAAGTTGTTTTCTGAGTAATGTTATTGGATATATTAGATAATACCCCTGTCAAAAGCAATGCCTTCTGTCAAAGTACAAACATGTGCTGTTGGTCACACAGTGACTGAAAGTTTCACAAAGGAACAGCTGCTTTACCAGAACACTGACAGTGTGTCAATCTTCTTTTTGTGTACAACTCCTTTACTCTCAGGAGTATTTTCTTGTGTGTGTACTTTTAAATCTTTGTATTTATGCTCTTTTCCAGGACTGGCAATTTCATTTCACGATTCTTCCAAAAGCCACTAGGACTCATTAGGAGTGATTGATAAAGAAAAGGTATTTATACAAATATCACCCCAATCAGTGAGCATGTACTGTACAAAACACTGCTCATTCAGAATATCTTCATGAAGTGTGGAACAAACACTCTTGAAACATTTCACAAGCTAAAGTTTCACTGAGATGTGAAACCAAAGAATTCACTTTCCTCTATTTCAATACTTTCAATAATTTCAATACAGTATCACTTCTAAATACTGTAGTACAAACACACATATACAGCAAATAAAGTTAAGAAAAATAAATTAACTCAAATTAAATTAAATAAAAAAATAAAAAAAAGAATGAACAAAGTCAAAACTCACAATGGTGAACTTGAACTTTGAACTTTGAACTTGAACTTTATTGCCATATGTAACCGGTACTGGTACAATGGAATTCTTACTTACAGGAAGTCTCTCGATTGTAAAACAAGAGTAAAAAACAAAACAAACTGCAAACAGTGCATGTAGGAAGGAAGACATGTAGGTGAGTAGTTTAGCCCAAGTGCTATTTTTTTTACCTGTTCTGATAAGAGCACAGCCAGGACTGCAATATTTCCAATCAGTAGCTGTTAACTAGTCTCCCACTTTACCACCCAAGCCTGTGAAGTGCAGACATCCAACTGCAAAACTACTCTACTAAAGTGTACCACCGGGACCAATTGACTCTGAAAAAAGCAAGTAATGAAGAAAAATTAAGCTGCTTACACTATATGTCATTAGGAACCCGTGTAATAGATTTTCAAAACTTTTTTAATGTTGCAATCTGAAACGAAGAAATCATTTTAAGATTGAGGTTTGTTATCTGTATGATTTAATGGGAAAATTGAGTGTTTTAGGGCCTGGGCACTCCCCCTGCGGGTGATAAGAAATCAGTGCAATCGAAAGTGCAAAGCAAGGGGCTCAGCTCATTCTAATCACCCCCGAGCTCTGAAACTCAAGCACACCTCCACTTACAGACACCTCTGGCAGGGGCTTTGATCAATAAATTCCCACTTGGTGAGAAATCGTTTTATTTTTGTACTCAACATCAGTCTTACAATTATATATTATACAATATATAATCAAGCTAATGAGTGACATCTCTAAAATCCTAATTTTCCTTCTTGAAAGCCAAAGTATAAAGAAGTCTCCAACATCTCATCTTCAGGTTTCAGATCTGATGGTGGTGTAGACATCTCCCTGGTTTATTTATGTGAGGAAAGAGGATGTGGTCACTTTATCAAATAGAAGTCCTCGCTGATTTAACTCTTAAACCCTTTCATCTTCTATCACACCAGGACCAGTTTTCCCAGAAGCCTTTTAACCTGTCAGCATGTCATTCACCTGTGGGAGGAAACCAGGGCACCTTGAGGAAGCCCAAGGGAACATACTGATTCCACTCAGATAGCACCCCAGGAATCACCCAGGACCCCAGTGCTCCGAGGCAACAATGCTGAGCACTTTGCCACCATGGTTAAACATTAAATGTTAAAACATAAAATGTTAAGACCTTTCACTGTAGGATTTTTCTTACAAGATACATTGACAAATAGGAAGTCTTGTTTTGAAGCATACTTCAGTGGTGTGTTAGCTGCTGAATAATTTTATATAGTGCTTCAGTAAACCTTAAGAACTGCTTCATACACACCTTTTGTTATTGGTATTTTTTTCTGTGTCGCTGCTGTATTTTAAATACTGTTTACATTTGCACATGACTTTGCAGAAAAAGGATTATTTAAGAAATATTTATGTTATTCCAGAATAAAACATGGCTCAGCATTTACACTAGGGATAAAGCCAGTGGAGCCAAGATCACAGCAGAGCCTGGGAATAAAGACTTAAACTAAGAACAAAAACTTACAATACGAAATGTGATAAGTGGTCCTGTATATTATGCAAATTCAAAAAGAAACAATAACTGCACCTTATCTTTGTTTTATAGAAAACAGATGAGCCAGTGGTAACATTTGCTCTTTTTTACTAATATCTAACCTATGAGACATTTCCGAAGGGAAGGGTATAATTTGCAATTTCCTGGAAGCATGAAACAACAGGGTGGCATGTTGGGACAGCTGGGATCCTGTGTGGAGTTGGTATGTTCTCCCCATGTCCATGTAGATTTCCTCCGGGGGCTCTCGTTTCCTCCCACAGTCCAATGACAGACCAGTAGAGTGATCCGATACTCTGAAAATTATCCCTGGTGTGAGCCTGTCTATGTGTAAGCCCGGTTAAGGACTGGCACCCTGTGCAGGGAGGATCCTGCCTGTGCTGGTTGCTCATCAGGAAAAGTTTGGTGACGGTGTGTGGGATAAAGGAGTTAGAAAATGGATGGATGGCATACAGTAAAATCAATAAACAAATATCTACAAAAGAACAAGCCATGAATTCAGATATATGTTTGACTTATAAGATTTATGTAAATAATGTATTTGGATAGTTCTTAGGGTTACAGATTGCCAGAAACAGGAGACAGCATGCCTGGAAAAAATCAGAAACAGTGGTTCTGGAATCGCAAGGAAGTGGCTTCATTATCTTAAAAAGTAAATTTTACTTTTGTGAAGAATGAGTAAAATCAAAAGACCCACAAAAGAAATATGTTGTTGCTTTACAGCATTCTAGATGGGGAACTACATTCCTGTATTTTCATAGTTAGTTTCAATAATGTGTCTTCAAACTTTCCTTCCAAATTTCTGAGCAAGCCAATGTAATTTGATATAGCCCGAATGATATTTTCATGTACCTTTCTAGATCAAGATTAATATTAAAGTGGAATAATCTCCATATTCTGCTTTACTATAAAAGTGCTGTATCTTCATTGAGGTCATGCTCAGAATTGCATATGCTCGGTATAAAATTTCTTTGTGGGACAAAGATATGTTAATTTAAAAAATATTTTCTTAGAATTCCAATGATTCTTTACTCAAATCAAAATTCAGAATTTATACAGTATAGTGTAGGCTACACTATATAATTGAATTATTGTATAGTAAATAGTATGTATACAGCACTGAACATATATTCTACTCACATACTCTCAGACAACTGCTAGAACAGCCTGTGTAGACATACAGTACACAGATATAATCATTAAGTAAAATGGTTTAACGTTTGATTTAAAAAAAATTGAGTCGCAACAATGCAGATATCTTTTACACAATTCTGAGTGCACATGTATTTTCTTTCCTAAACAAAATTGAGATTTTGGCCTTTAGCCATAAATGACACTTCCACATTAATCTGATAAATGGTTTCAATTTCTATAAGTGTGTACAGATAAAAATAATTTAGTTCTCCTTTATTACATTCATGATATAAAACTGCAAAAATCAAGAGCTCAGCTTGACTAATGTCAAAATTCAAATTACCCTGCTGTGTGTAGATAGATAGGCTGTGCAGGTTTATAGTAATTAGCTAGACAGCATATGATAAATAGGGCATGGCAGTAGAATTTAATGAGAAAATGTGGACCCTTGTATAATTTATCAGAAAAAAATATCATTATTTGGATAGAAAGTTGAAAATGTTATCCTAAATATATGTATTATAAAAAATACAGATGTATTTAAAGAGAACTAAAAACAATAACAGCGCCTCACCTTCTTTACATTCCACATTGGATTAAAAATGTTTTTTTTTCTAATACTTTCATTTTCAAATTTAAATTTGCCTGTTTGCACTGACTTGAATGGGTCCAAAAGGTTTGATTCAGCTCCAACAAAGTTCATAGGAGTTTTGCACCTGGAAGAAATTTCTTTCAACTTTGGTGATCTATTTGATTCACTGACCTGAAGTCCCATTCCAAAGGGCCATCCCAGGAGCTCACCTGTGAGCAACAGGAAGGCCTTGATTACAGCGCAGTGTAGCAGCCCCATGAGAATACAGAAGGTGTCAAAAATCTGTGGTGAGTTTTTGGAAGCATTTCCAGCAAACACAAATTACCAAAACTTCTTTTTTCTTACCTTGTGAGAAATGCACTTGACCACATTTCTATTCAGAGAGCATGGCTGTAGAGTTCAAATGGACACGAGACACAGGTTTAGAGTCTCCCTGTAGTAAGCTGCCTTTTTCCTCTGTACTGTATATTAACGCCACGATCCACCCAGTGATACATGACAGCTGTGTAACTTGCCAAATTGTTATAATTAAATAAGGTTTTAATTTTAATAGATTTAGGGGTTTTAAAACCTCTCTGACTGCCATTGCCTTTCAGAGCCAAACTCTCATCACAACCAATAGAACTAACAGTTCTATTTATTTTTTACTGATTTTATGCAACCATGATTGTCTAAAGAAAATGAAAAAGAAAAACAGATATGTTAAATATTTGAATATGAGCAGTTAATTTTATTTTCCATCGATATTCTATACAAATATTAAACAGAATTACAAAATGTCTTTTCAATAAGAATTGTGGGATTTGACAGAAAAGTAGATTGAGATAGAATACATTTACACCTACAGCCAAACATTTATAATAGAATCAACCCAGAGAAGAGCAACCAGATACCCTACATTCCTGGGCTCAGAGGAAAGTCCTACACTGACAGCCTGAGAAGTGAATCTCTTTATGCTTGAACAGAGAAAATACCGAGGGGGCCTGCCTCAAGTGTTCAAAAAGGCTTTTGGCATTGCCAACTTCAGACCAATAGAGACGCATTTAAAACCGATGAAAAGAGATTCTTGAAGAATTACCGGGCCACGATGTCAAAGCTGATACCTGACCTGGACCAATGAACTACTAGCAGCCAAGTGAGCTGCATATTCTAGAACAAACTCAGGCTGCTCAAAAGGTTATTTTGAATAGCAGAAGTTTTCTGAAACAAAAGGTTTATATGATGAACAGTATTAAACTAAACAGCATAATAGAACCACAGTTGTTCTGTTACATTGCATATTAAGTAGGTTAATAAATATCAATTTGTGATTAGTAAAACTAGTAAAGGTAAATTTACATCAGTTTTTTTTCAGAATGAAAGGTTAGAAAGTAGCACAACAGGTTCAGTTTATTTTTATACTTGACTTGAAATGCTTTTGTAACTAAACTAGAGATCTCCCCATTTATAGCACATTGACACCTCCTCTTGGGAACCCACTAGCTAACGATTTTATGAATTATTCATTCTAAGGGTGGTTCTTTTTTCAATGTAAAATTGTCCATAAGATAATAGCCACTTAACCATATGCCATGTCCTGCATCAGAGTTTTCATCAGCCAACTTCAGACCCATTCATTAATTTTTGAAGAAGCGCGATCCCAATTATTTCCTTTTTCTGCTCCTAGGGAAGCCAATAAAATTAACATTTATGCAATGAGAGTTCATGAAGTTCTAACTTTTCTCATTACAGCAATTCTATAACTTGCTATTTTTGATAGTCACCATTGAAATAAATGAATTCAATAAATTTAAATTTCTTAATACTGTACAGTACAATACAGTAAGGAGAGTCTGCGTTCTCAAAGAAGGGTTTCTAAACTCCCATAGCAGAAAGACGTCAGAAACAAAAATTATCCTGAAACTACAGTAAGTTCACACCTTCCCCCTTCTCTCAACAACTGACTTGTTTTTGTGTCATCTTCTCTATTCTCATGCAGGTTTCGACTTCACACCTTTCTTCACATCTCTCCACTTCGCACCACCTGAGTGGCCTCTCTGCCTCTCCCCTCCTACCTCCTCCACTCTCCCAGCTTTTGTTCTCCTGTGCTATTTAATCTGCTCTGTTTTTCTCACACCCGAAGAAGGCTCCCCAGTTGAAATGTTGTGTTTTCTTTCCTCTCTTTTCAGCATGGAATAAACCTTTACTTGTTCATTTGCAGCCTACACATGCTGACGCAGCAACACACCTGTATATTTTTTAATGTGATAATGAGCAACTTTAGACTCTGTTTTCCCTTAACCGATTAAAACAAGAATATTGGTACTGTAATCTTATGTGGTCTAAAAAGATTCTGCCCCTTACATTTGACCTATGTTACAGTTGTCTTTTGACATTTATAGAGCAACAGCACACAACACAGGGTCTCCAGGGAACCTGGTAATTAGGTGATGTTACATTAGTCAGAGGTCACTTGTCAAACTATTTTAAATGTCACTACATTTATATTAGAGTTCCAAAGGAAGCTGATTAATCCAATTTGAAATACAAAGCATTTGAAAACATTAAAAAATTAACAGTGACGCAAGACAGAAAGTATGTGTTTGTGTTACTCGTGGTCAAGCCATAACATGCAAAAATTAAGAAATATTTCATGCAAATTAGTGGAAGTCACTTCTATACATTACTTGTGCTGTGTCCATAATATGCTGTGCACACATAATATGTAGCACATTTATTGGTATACGGTGCATTTTAATAATTGATCGAATATGGCTTGGTATAAGGAATTCATTACGTTAGTGATTGTTTACCCAGGCTTCCTTAAAGAATTGCGTAAACAGACCTCCTTTCAGATTCTAATTTATAATATTATAATAAAAAACATTACTATTATTTTAAGTTTAATGTGAGTCAACTGAAAGACATGAAATGCTACATATTTTATATAAAATAACACAGATGTGATTTTTTACATCTTTCAAATAGAACTAAAAACGCCATGTCTTCCAAGTCAAATCTCATTAATTTGCACGGCCATCAACAGATCTTTTGTTCAATCCATAACATTAAAATTGCACTTTGATTAAAAAAATGGTTCAAACTAGCCAATCATAAACTTGAATTGTGTCATTAAATATATTTGCATTTCATGTTTTTATTAGGTCACTCTGTAGTGTTTGTCAAAGACCAAAATGTGGGTAATTACAGAGCTTGATAAGATGATAGCATTTTACAATATTTGCATCAGAATATCAGTACTACAAATCACCTAATTTGTTTTAGTTGACAAAAATAAAATATGTATAGCTACTGTACAACTACATTGCTCTTTTATAAAAGTGACAATGGAGATGTATTGCTGAAGTGTGCACTGTATGCCACTGGCCATCCAGTGGAGTGTGTAGGAAAGCCATGCCTGTAGTCTAATCCCATCAACAATGAGCAGCAGCAATAAAGCACTTCAGCACAGAACATGCTTCAGATGGAATTACTAGCAATAAATAATTTCACAAGATGCTTTAGAATAGTTGCCTGTCCTCGACTAAATAACATAGTCATGGATATTGTATTTCATGAGCATTTACAGATTTATATTTCAGTCATTTTGTGCAATGAAAATACTGAAAATGCACCATAATACCATGGTCTGATATTAAACCACTGACTCTAAGACAGTAAGTAAGACAGATCAGTGTCGATCACTACCAAGTAAAACAAGTTCTGGAAAAATGGCTGACTGAATTACACCATGGAAAGAGTCCAGACAGTATTAGAATTGAGAATCCTTCAAGAGATGACTGAATAAAATTTTGGTGGCAAAAAGCTACTAGCAAAAATAATTGCAAGATAGGCCACATAGCAACTGCTCTATTTATTTTGTTTATCATTCTTAAAGGACAGGGTGTATGGCTCTGTGATCGGCCAGCATTATGAAAGTTTTGCTTCTTGACTCTTTTCACACCAAGCTTTGTACCGCGATAAAAAAATTATCCAGTGCACACAGCTCTGCTGTGATGAAGGTCATATGGAAGGACACAATATATCAGTCTGCTGTCTGCTACACACCAAAAGACAAAATGACAGAAGCTGAAAAAAGCAACAAGCTTACTATAGGAAGTTAATCTTGGGTTAATCTTGAGATTTAAGCTTTTACAAGACATCTTAAAAATCTTGTTCCAGTTGCTAAATGAAAATGGACAAATTTAGGAAATAACAAGAATTAGGCTATCAAAGTGTTTTATTTAAAATGGCCATATTACTCCATAATTCTTGGGACACTGAGAAAAGACAATGGTTTCCTGCACATTGAAAGGAGTCATCGCAGAAATTTTCTAGGATGAATACTGGTGTCTAATTGCAGTGCATGACAGTGGAAGAGCTATGATCGGCTCTTTTACTTTTACAGCGACTGATGAGTCTGAACAGATGATTAGTGTTTCTGAAGTGATCAGAGGAGAAATTGCAAATTAGCTTTTTTTTAAACTACTCATAAAAGTGACTTTGATGTATTTAAGGTTATAATAAGTAATTATAATCAAAGGTAAGAATGTTTTGTTTTAGGCATGAATTTGTCAGTCAACTATTTTGCTTGTAAAATTCAAAGTGAATATGCTTTCAAGGTATCCTGCAATCACATTAGAAACTGGCAAATGTGCAATAATTTTCCCTTAGTCTAAGAGAATACTTAAAACTGCCTCAGTGTCTCAGAGATTAAGGAGGAATAGGTTCCCTCTGCATTGGACCTTAACAGCAATCACTGTTGTTATTGGTTGATGACATTATATTTCTTTACAGTTGTAATATGCTTTCAAATATCTATTTTCTTGCAAATTAAGATTCATGCACAAGATGTCCCTTTAGTTTTACAGTAAAACTAATTCTTAATAATCATGTACTGTAGCTCCTGAGAAGACGTCAATTGATGGTAAACTACACAAATATGGCATTACATGATTATGCAGATAAACCATTTAAAATGTGTCACTTCTTCAGAGGGAAAATAACATCAAAGAGAATATTCCAAAGTAATTATATAAAAGGTCATTTGATCCCTAAAGATTTTAGATCCTGTCTCTGCAATCACAGATGATATAAATACAGGTAACAAGCACAAGTTATTTATACAGTACATACAAAAACAGTATGTACAGTATATATAATATAAACCCCCTTAAGGAATGGTTCTTTTGTAACTGAATGCTCAGAAAACAGGTTTCACAAAACAAATGAAAAAAAACTCTTTGACATTTGTAAATTAGAGGTATGAATGGAAGCACTTTTTGATAATTGAAACTGTTATGTGCTTTTATTTCAAAAATATTTCTAAAAGTTTCCCATATCCTTTTTCATTTTAGCTACGGGTAGTAAGATTGTCTTTTTTTATTTTCTTGCAGCAATCCAATTTGCATGTACAGTAGCTTTACTGTATCTTGCCAATTGATACTTAATCCAAAAATCCTGTATCAGACAAAGTTGAATTAAAATGTTTTAATTCATTGAAATGTATTTGATTACTTTGAACAAAGGAAAAAGGCAGCTTGTTAGCACCAGTGGAACTTGGTTCTCATTCTACAACATTGCATTGTTTTCATTCTTGT
Organism: Lepisosteus oculatus; assembly: GCF_040954835.1. Classification (NCBI taxonomy): domain Eukaryota; kingdom Metazoa; phylum Chordata; class Actinopteri; order Semionotiformes; family Lepisosteidae; genus Lepisosteus; species Lepisosteus oculatus. Next base: position 52,627,324 of record NC_090703.1, read on the forward strand.
TCAATCCTGCTTGAAAGAAACTTTATACAGCAGTCACATCAATACTAGGTTTCACTTTAAATTCACAGTACTGGCACTGCAGATGGTAACTGCACTGTGGAATAGGCAGAGCTGGGGGTGTTGAGTTGGTTACAGTTTCATCTTTCCTCACTGGGGAAATGAAATGCAATTCTAAATTGAAACTTGAAGAGCGGGACCTGGGAAGTGCTCTAAATGTATTTGAACCACTGGAGAATAGAGAATTATCTGCATAATTCCATTATCTTTTCATTGTGAGGTTTATGATTCCTCATTTATTTGAAGTCTTCAGCATTTGATGGGAGATACAAATCGAGACTACGGTTTGCTTCCTCTTGGAGAGTCTCGACTGAAGGCCGGGAAGGCTTGACATCCAGCTAAGCTAACTGTATAGATGTTTTACCCACTCTTCTTCATATGGATTCATAAGCAAAAACGAGCAAAACAAATCTAATGATATTATTATCACTTATGTCTAGAAGTCTATCCTGTTACTTTACCAACATAATGAGGCCTACATTTAGGATTGATCCTGATTGAGCTAAGCTAGAATTTTCCATTTTTCTGGAAAAAATCAAGAAAAAGCTCACTGCATTTCAGCATTTTAGACAGAATTTTAGACTTTCAATGACTCTTTACTGTAAATGCGTAATGAAGGCTAATATTTAATGTACCTTTAATAATGTTGATAAAACTCATTTTTTTAATATTATCATTATTAATCATAACTCAGAGATGATTTAACCTCTTTTTCTATTTATCTGTGTCCGTATTTTTTCTGTTTCTAGGTTGGTGTTGCTTTCAAGGTGGAAGAGTTCTAGAGGCTTCTTTTAAACTTTTATCTCGCAAAGCCGTGGACATTATTCTTATTCAGGAGGCAGACATGTTTGTCAGCAGTTGAGTATGCATCCCAAGTCGTTACCATTCTCTTTGTAAAAAAAATAGTACAGCAATATTGATAGTGTCTCTAACAACTTATACTGATGTATGAATCTTACCAGAGACCACCACGGGGCTCAATTGTTAGTCAAAACTGTGGTTATATTTCTCCCCAGAATAATCTTGATATTGAAGAGTAGTGCACAGTCCAGCATTTGTCTTTGTAGTATTCTTCTGACTGCTCATATGGTTTCCCTTGTTTTTACGGAGTCCATTTTGACAGCATACATTTTGCTTCAAAGCTGCTCAGGAAGTTAACAGATATCTGTGACAGTGCTGCAGTTGGCATCTGGTTTATGTGCAGGATTATAGTGGATAGCCACAAACCTCTTACCAAAAGGAGATGTCCTTTACATAAATAAATTAGATTACAGATTTCATTTTGTACATAAATATGTCATAGGCTCACAGCACATCAAAAACCCTGTTTATCATCTCCTGTGTATAACGCAGCTCCATCTGGGGCTCAGACTCTGAAAGAGACACCAACAAAATGGGAATGGCTTTATCAAGATGAACTGCACTGTTCCCAAAAGGGCTTCTTTGCCGGGATATAGCAATACTACTGTATGTGTCAGATATTAGATTTTAAAAAAATAACCTTTTCAAGTTATCTAAATTATTAAGGTAACAGGAAAGTGTCAGAATAATCCCTGATCCATCTCTGCCATTCTGCTGTAGATACATGTCACATGACATGGTGGCTATGAATAAGAAACAGAGTTTTAATAAGTCACTTTTTTCCCTAGGTCTTAATTTCAGCATCACAATGGCTCGTTCTACACCTACTGTAAATGTATGATTGTGGCACTTGAGTCATGTGGAATGGAATGCTGATGGATTGAGGAATGCTTTCTCCTCAGCAACTATTTTTTCAAGCCTACGGAAGTAAGAAAGTCAAAGGCCAAATCAGAAAAGTACTTTTGAGTTCAAATTCATCAGTACTTCAAAGTACAGATTTTCCCAAATAGAATAAAATGCCTTGCATTGTAAAGTAAGAAACATAAAGACGGCGTTCTTTACTTTACTGTCTAGGCTATGGTATTAGTTTTCTCTTTTTTCTTAATGAAGAAGTGCAGATAATCACTATCAGGTTTCCAAAGGAAATATGCTGACTGGGGGATTGATTAGACATGCTACAGGACAGGGAAATGCCTTGCTTTTTGTAAGATATGCAGGAAGTCATGATATGGTATCACTAGTGGCCTTTTTGTCAAGCATCGTTTGACTTTTGCTATCGAGTGCATAGTTTTCTTTTTCATCAAAATATGTTTACTTGAGGGCACACATTCGAAATTGATTCAAGTAAGGAATAAAATGTTAAAGTCTGCTCAAACCACTCTGGTAAAGATTGTGCCAGTTTGGTTCCTTATCTCCGTAATTCAGAAGGCTTTGGATCACATGACAGCCGTGATAATCAAAAGTGTTCATACGCAAACGTTTAGCGCAGGACTGGAAAGCAAATCTGCCACTGCAATGGGTTCCAAGTCGATGAGAAAACTAGAGTACAGGACTTCACGGGGTGAGAGACAACCCGCGTAGCCTGACAAGGGCTTTCAAAGAGAAAAATCTACACCTGATATTACCATACACAAGCCAACCTCAGCATTTACAGGCAAACTTAAGCAGCTCCAGTATGTTGAATGTCATCTATGCAGGGTAACAACATGACATCCTGGGAGAGGGTGTAGAGTAAGAGTCAAATGTAAGCATGCTTGTAACAGCTGACCTGCACAGCTGCTTTCAGATGAGCCTGAAACTGGGAGGACCACTGTTGTGGTCTCTATCACAGACATTCAGAGAGCTGATCAAGGTAAAGAAGCAAGAGCTTTCAATGTTTTGTCCTGGGTTATAGAAACGTCTCACTCTGCATTCTTTGTAAACATGCCTGATCATTATGCTTCGATTGATGTGAAAATGGAAATGCATTTCTTAAAAAGACCAAACATAAAAATGTAATATTAAATAAAAATCTCTTCACAAAAAAATTGAATTATCTGAAATTTTGTAAAGATGATTCAAGCTGTGGATAATAATTTAAGAATGAAAAACACAACTGCTCTGCAGTTGGTGTGACCTCTGTGCAGCTCGATACTATACCAGTAAGGAGGGGTGCATGAGAGGCCATTAGTGTTGCCTGTGTGCTGTTGTTAGCAACCTTGAAAGAGTACCGTCTGTTTCGACTGGTGAACTGGTGCATGCCAACACCGCTACAGAGGAAGTGTGAAAGAGACACACTATCTCTGTTTCTGCCTTTTTGCATTGTTAAATTTGCAGTATGTGCCTCTGTTGCATAGCAAAAAAAGCCACTGGACCTTTTAAATTCCTCTTTAGCAACTTGTAATAGGCACTGAGCAGTCGACAGTAACTGAGTTCTGGTGCAATGCTTGCATACAGTATAATAAATAAGAATATTGTTCTGCTCTACCAGGGCTGACCAGGTTATCAGAACTGAAATGACAGAAATGAGTTCTAATGGGTTGATTCTTCCTTGTGGCACAATTCTGTCACTAAACTAAAAAACAAAAAGTTTCCAATGAAATGTACAGAACTGTCACAGAGAAGGACTGGGTTCTCTACTGACTTCCTTCCCATTCATTGCTCTGTAAACCCAGTTCAATTAAATTTTCATCTGGACAGAACTTATACAACTGATGGTGTGAATACAGAACATCCATTCTATGTAGAATAAAACAGGGTTCAGGAGAAAGAAATACACAAATATTAGGGAAGTTAGGGATTCAATGGGTATTATTCAACTTTAATTAAACAACACCACATCATGGTCTTAAGATGGTGCTTATGTTATCTTATTAACCTCTGTGGTTACTGTGCTGTGTGTGCTTTCAGTGATTAGCATTGCCGCCTCCCACGACTGATTGCTGTGTTCTTCCCATGTTAGCATGGGTTACCTCCAGAGACATACCGGTAGGGTAATTGGCTTCTGTACAATTGACCCCTGGGGCTAGAGCGCTCGTTTGTGCCTGTGTGTGCCCTGCGATGGACTGGCATCCTGTCCAGGGTGTATCCTGCCTTGTGCCTTTGGCTTGCCACGATAGGCTCCAGTTTCACCACATCCCTGTATTAGAGAAAGCAGTTTGATTTTTTTAAAAACCTGACTGAGAGAGAACTGTTTATATTTGAGATAGAGACAACAGTCTCTGTGGTCACCATATGTTTTGAATTGATTAATGAGTTTTTTATCCTTCATTGTACTTACCTTTGCATTTTCCTAAAGGTTTTTTTTCGTATCTTTTGCCCTTTGCCCTCCAGTGCTTTGGGCTTTCACTGAGTGTCAGGCTGCCACTTTGCTTTATTGCTGTCTGGGTGGCTTCTTTATTGCTTTGAACATTTCTACTCTCCATCTCTCTGTCAGAATACTCAGGCCTGCACTTCACCTGGGTTTAAATGGAAAACAATAAAAAGATAATCTGTCCTGAAAACTGTCGTTTATTGTCCAGGAGTACAAATATTTGCACTTGAAAGGCTTCAATGTGTGGCAGTCCAGCTACTCTGAAAACTTTGACCGAACAGATGCATTTTAAGCTCATTTCCTAAATAAAGAGACACAAAAACCTGTGGTGTGCAGTGAGGTCATATGCTGTGACACATTTTTAGTCTACATTTTAAGGTCCAAAGACATTTTTGTACAGTTAAGTGGAAATGGAAAAATTGGGCCTGGAGTGAATGTGTTGTCAGTGTCTGTGTGCCCTGTGATACACTGACATGGGGGTACCCAGCTGACAGGCTCCAGCTCCGCCACAACCCTGAACAGGAAGAAGCAGTTAGAAAATGGACGAATGGATTTTTAGGAACAGATGATTGCAAGGTAAACAAACAGAAAAACAGCTTATATTTTATTTAAGTTTGAAAAGTAAAGCTTTTTCTTGCCAAAATCTCAACAACTGTACATATTCCGTGTTATATACTGTGTGATGCAACATATCCAGAAGTAAATTCCTTTAGAATGTTTCAATTTAAATAGTCTGTCATTGTCTAACTGTAATTTTTTAGAATACATCATTGTATCTATTTAAGAAGATTATGTGTTTTTCATGTATAGCCTCAAACAATGGCATTTGATTATCAATTTGTAATTGAGAATTGCTAGAAATTATACAGTATCTTTGTATCTTTATCCTCATCAAAATACTTATTTTGGCTTATGTTTTGTCAACAACTTAGTTTGTCTCTCTAAAAGCAAAAATAACTAATTTATGTCAGAAAGGCTGTTCCCCTGTCCTATTTCCATTTAAATCCTTGGGACTTCAGTATACTGCAGTCAATACCTTCACTAAGAGCCTCTAACAGATTTTTCAATCTGATCTGAGCTCCAAACATTATACAACCTCAGTTTATTGACCATTCCAGACAGACACACATCTAACCAAGAAAAAATAAATATGGTGACAAAATTTGAAACAAAACGCTGCATTATTAATGCATTATTATGAATAATAACAGCAATCCATGAAGTCAAACAAAGTTTGCTTTAAAGACTTCGAGCAATCAGCATGCAGTGTTGTGGGGCTGCATGTTACTGCAGTTGATTTGTCTTCTGTCATTTACAAAATAAACTGCCTCCTGGGTCCCTATTAAATACCTCTATGAATTTGACAAATCACCCTCCTGCTGACAATGGAAACAGATAAATTGTAAATGACTTCACTGGAGCTGGATCTTAAAAGAAGTGAGTGGTGAAATAAAAACAGAAAACCTGAGCCAGGAAAGACATTTGCATTACGCTGACCACCCAGATGCTAAATAAAATTACCAACTGTGTTTCCTTCCAGAACAGGTGTTGCATTTAGCACTTGGATTACAGATACAGTTTAATCAAAGGTAGAATTTTAGCATTCATCAAGGTTTTATGTAGATATTTATTACTTCCTAGATTCATATAGTCAGTGATCTAAGCATTTTACTTTGCCTTGCCAAAATCAAGAACTCATTAATTGCAAAAATGATTCAAGCAGAGAGCCCATGCTAATTTAATTCTGTCCTGCAATTTGTCAACTATTCTACTTTAGACAAACTATCAGAAAGCAGTCCTTTACTATTATTTAATTTGTTATTATCATTCTAAAATGAAATCACATTGACAATTAATTTAGTTCAGTTCGTGCAAAATTAACTGTTTGCAGTGATTTATTTTGTTTACAGACTTAGTAGAAATGCTAACATGTCTTCATTAATAGGATTTAATATCTGAATTTATAAAGAATTATTTTTAGCTATATGTTAAATACAAATGGCTATTTTGTTTTATTTCTTGTTTTATGTCTGAAAAAATCCAATCTTTAGGTTGATTAATTATAAAAAAACAAATTCATTAAACAGCATATGCCAAACTGATCTTAACTTCAGTATAAACCATGATGCAGGGACTACTCACAGGTTGGTACTCACAGGTAAAGCAAAATGTCCTACTGTACATCTCAGTCATGCACTCCAGCTAAACTGATCTGAACAGGATTTTGTTAGGTTGTTCTAAAGAAAGGTAGCATTTTCCATGCTTTCACAAACCTTTGCATTAATAATTGCTTTCTACCTCTAGTTCAAATGTCCCCTTTGTTTGTTTGTTTTTTTGCTGCTCATTCTGAAGAATTCAGCAGAGTTTTCTTTCAGAATTCAATAAAAACTTTCAAACCTTTATTCAGGTTGTAATAGAATTTATTTGGCAAGCTATTTGCTATATTTCTAAATACAAAACATAGTTCATTTCTTTTGACATACATACTCTAATGAATGTGTGTAAAGATCACAAGCCATACAGTAGTTGCATTAGAGGCTATTTTCTTTTAATTAGATGACATTGAAAATCTTGTCTGAAAAGGTCTGCTTCACTATCTAATGCACACATCAAGAAAGTTTAGCTGAAAATACTTTAATTGAAGTGCTCCACAAATGCCGGTGAGAGATGATGTTTAATTGCTTTATATTATATCAATTTACAAGATCTCTTTGGGTGCTGCTCTCCCCAGATTAGTTTGGAGAGGGCTTAATTGAATTCCAGAAAAAGCAGATTTCTGCCTCAGAAATTTAAAAGATCTAAATCGGATTCTGTCTACAGTATGTATGCTGTAAGCTTCACTAGACTTCAGCTATACAGAACTATCCAAGGTGCTGAAAATTAAGATGAATCAAAAGCTTGTTTTTTGTTATTTGCCTTAGGCTTCCAGTCACCTTTTCCATATCCTGCTTATGTTCATGAAACATATGCACATATATCTAGAGACTTATTATTATATTCAGAAAATAATAATAATAATTATTATTATTATTATTGTTGTTGTTGTTGTTGTTGTTGTTCAATATGACCTCCTTAGGGCCCAGATATTTTCGAAAAATATTCATGTTTCAGCATTCCGCATGAAAGGTATGTAACTTTTATATAACTGGACAATTATTCTGGACTTAATTTCACTACCTGTCATTAACGTCAAAGACCAGATTTCAGGATTTTTTGGTGAAGTTAGCAGTAAATTGACAAAGACCAGAGAAACTATAGCTGAACAGAGGTTTTGGAATGGAGATCAAAACACAGACAATGTTTTTTTCACTTAGTTGGGGCAAAATATCTAAGTTACTCAAGTGGAGAAAGAGCCTGCCTCAGTGAAGTGTGGTGCTTTCTATTTGAGAAATAGGTTGAATTAAGTCCATAACAAAGTTTACTTCCTCTGAATGCATAATACTGTACTTGTTCTGCAATAATTGTACTATGATGGGAAACAACACTACATGTCCATTTTTAGATATAAGCCTTACTATTAAAATACAGCTTTGGTGAATTAACCTCAAAGGTCATGCCTGAGTAATAAGTGGAAAGACTAGATGGTATCTGGATTAAAACCTTGGATCTATTTCCTATAAAGCAGTTTCAGATAGCATTATACATAATGAAATGTGTATAAAATATTAAGCCCCATAAATTAGATCAGACTGTGCCTTACAATTCATTAATTGCCTGTAAATAAAGCAATGTCAAATCTAATTAACCGCACATTAATGTCTCATAGAGGGCACTTGTAATTTTTATTGATATATTGCTCCATGCTGACTGGGTGCCTGCTGCTGCTTCAGACATGGGGGGACTGAAACAGCAAAGGGGAGATGAGGATTGACCACAAGTCCTCTTGGGATTTAACGCATTAAAATGAAAATTGTCTTCTTAAATAAGATTACACACAGCCAGTGAAGCACATTAGCCCATTTTATTTTAAAATTCTTAGATGAACATACTGAGACCAGAGTAATTTCGATGGAGTCAACAATTAAATGCCTGCAGATTGTCAATAAAAAGGGAACCAATAAAAAGGTCAGTGCGCCTCCTAATTCAGCTGTAGCTAGAGAAAAGGTACTGTATAAAGAAAAAAGTATTCCACTCATGCAGGACACTGTGGTGAGCTAATGCTTCATTATCACACATATATTTATTTTGAGGAACAGCTTTAAAAAGTAACATCTACCTGTATATTGCAACAGTGTATTACAAACAGTTGTGTTTAAAATATTGTCACTTGAAGAAAGGTTGTGAGGGTCAATAAAACTAATTACAAGCTTTAGTGAAATAGTCACACCTTAACCTCACCAAATGCTCTTAGAAATTTACCCAAACAAATAATCAGGAACTAAGTTAAATCTTAGGGTATTTCTGTGACATGGTTTACAAGCCCAGGTGCTCATAAGCTTATCTGAGCCATTTTTGCAGCAGTCTGTCATTTTACAAAAACCACCTGCTGGCCACTCTGAGCTTGATGTTAGCGGCTTAGGGTGTTAAATTAATTGTGGTTTTAACAAGCATGCTTTTTAGTGTAAAACTGTCAAAAATTCAAAGTACATCATTAATTACATCTCTCTTAAAAACAGAGCAATAATGTTAAAAAAACAATTTGGTTTTAATTCAGTTATTTATTGTTTTGTGTTACAATATTTCTCTTTGTAAAGTAGGCACAGATGCAAAAAAGATATTTACACAGAAAATGCAGAAAATGTATTCTAAAATCACCTTGCTTCTAATACAAAGGTTTGTGATGTAAATAGTATTCACCAGTGATATTTAACGAAATATTTTTATTTCAGCATTTTTCAGAACAAACCTAATATACTACATTATTTTTTAACCACTCAGTGGTGGAATGTGAATATCTTGGGCCCTGGAGCAAATATTAACATGAGCTCCCCATCTCTCTTCCTGCCCTGACATCATGATTTACTCATGATTTGACATGATGCACATCTTCCCTTGTTGGTCTGTTAGATTTTCAGAGCATATTTTCTGTTCAGATAATCTTCACTTGATGTCAGTTAACTGCTACGTTTCACGATTATGGTGACGACCCATGGCTAGTTTAAAGAACTTCTATTTTTGTTTTTTTTTTGTCATTTTCCCCCCCAAAAAACATTGTTCCCCCCCAAAAATTAAGTTGGCATACTTAAATACAGCAATCATACTATTATATTATAATGTATTATATGATGTCCTAAATATTTCCTTCTCAAGACAAGGTGTACAGTATGTAATGCAGGTTTTGTATATCAGTGCATTGTACAGTACACAGGAAAATATGGTCCAAAATGATGCTCACCGTCTTTGTAGTTATGGATTGCGGCTGCTAAAACAGCTGTTAAAAACATTCTCCTTTATTGGGCCACAGACATTCCTTTAATTTGACCCTTTCCTTTTGGGCCAAATACATTCTTTTAAAATGCTTGTGGTTTAAACGTATGCAAGGTACAAAGAAAAAATCTGCAATGGCAGCAGTATAATACAGTATGTAAGCATTACAAGAAAAATATAAAGAAAAATAATGTGACCCTCTATGAGGTGTGACATATCCATGAAAAGACAAAAATGCAGCATTTTTCTGTGATTTTTAAAAAGAAAGGCATTTAGGAAATTACTGTATTTCAGATTTTCTGTTTTAGTCATCTCTCACTGTTTCTAAGAATTACTGTAACTCGATTCAAAATGATAATTTCCCCAAAATTTTAAGATAATTCTTCTAATGCATTTTAATAAAACAAATTGGGCATAATTCTAATTATGCTTTTGCCTAAATGGAAAATTAAATTACCATTCATTAAAATGAGCTGACTTTTAAAATTCATAAAACTCATTTTTTGTTCACAATAATCATTTAAGAATGTTTTTGAAGGAATTAAAACCATCATTGATAAATAAAAATACAGTATGCATTAGATAGTATATTTCTCTTCCAAAAGCCTAAAACAAAAATGACATAACACTACTTGTAGTTCCTTGAATGTTTAATTAGATCTCCTTGACTAGTCTTCACTCTAAGTATACACAAAAGTTAAATTAACCTCAGCCCAGTGGTGCTGAAGTAAACTGTTGAAATTAAATGCCACGTCTTGAAAGTCAACCAATGTTTTTTTTTTCCCAGAGATACAATACATTGCAAATCATTTCCATGTTCATAGGATTAAAAACGACATTTCTAAAAGTAATTCCATTCTCTAAGGGCTTTTTAATTGCCATAGGAGTTCAATCAGTGGTCCAAGGATACTGTGAAAGCCAGCAAGGTCACAGAAAAATGCACCATTTGATTAAATTTACAGTAGCTGGTAGTACAATAAGATACCTTTTGTTTTTATCTTATTTCATTTCTCGGAGAGTGAGCCTTTTACTTATAAATACTGGGAGAGATACTATATTAGTCTTTGGATTAAATGTCTGAGCCTACCAGCTTCCTGAGCTAACTAAAAGGTGAATTGTCTGCCCAACGATAACTAATCAACCCTTAACCTCCAGTCTGACGTACTGGAGTGCAGCTCGCGAGAACATTGTGACTATTGCTTGCTAAGGCACTATTCAATAAATACAGACGTCACTGACAAGCCATTTCAGTTTATCAAGCTATTTATAACAGTCATTACTTTAATGAATCACTGGGTTCAGATGCATGGTGCAATGCGTATATTTCCAGCTGTAATTAACCAAAATACTATGATGGCATAAAAAGCAACAGATCTACATTTCATTGTGTGTGTGTTTTTAAATTAGATAATTTTAATATAAAAATTATCCTTTTTAAACCTTTGCTGATATAAACTATATATCTACTTACATATGCATATACTGTATTTGCACACACAGAGGCTGTTTTGAGATCTTCTATGTATGCTAATTAGAAGCTCCTAAATCACTTGACAGCAAGACTCCCACGCAGCAACAGGGCCCTGTGGAGTTGGCACATTCTGAAACCATTAATAAGCACTCTTTCACTAGCTACTGTATCCATCCAGGCAACGCCACTGTATTAATTGCACAGTGAGCATCCTGTATGGTTACTTTGCATTTTAACTGAAGGCAATTAAGTTTGCTCTCCATCAGCCCCAAGTTTTAATGACAACTTTAAGATCAAAGTATAGGATGTAGTTTTTCTGTATAAGCAAAATAAATTACAGCTGACCATGTGAGACGTCTGGTGAATCATTTAAAATTTAGAACAGCTGGTCTTCATACATGGTTTGAAATCTGAAATATTTATAATGCTGCCAAATACATTTTCAGTGGTATTATAAATTCATTGTATATTTCCATCGCAATCTCAACAATCAATCGTTCTTATTCTCGTGACCTTTCCCGTTCAGAGAGAGAGAAGGGAAACTGACACAGGACTTCATACAGTATGTACAGAATGTGGGAAAACAAAGGAAAGAATCTACCACATCACCCTGCTCCCTTCTCTGCTGTCATTGTGTCATACAGAATTAATATTCATTAATAAAGTTCACCTTCTGGAGCTCCTCTCAGCCTGAAAGTTTTTTTGAAAACCCTTCAATGCCTCAGATTCCGCTAAGAGGTCCTGAATTTACTGGAACTTTTTAATAGAGATATTAGAATTTAATTTCCCAAAAAATATTTCTGTCTGTGCTTTTAGAAAACATCATCTGCTCTTCATTGTATGCTTCCAAGACCACACTTTGGTTTTGATTGTATCTGAACTGTGCAGATATTTAAATTATAATTAACCTAATATTAATTCATATTTTACTAATATTTCTCATAGAAATTAGTTTCACGTTTGGTCTCTTATCCAAAGATAGGAAGCATGGTTGCACTGTTCAGTAAAAGATGAACCAGTGAAGACCATCAATCCTAACAGACTTTGACCTGGATTGTGGGACAATCCAGTTAAGAGGAATTGTAAAGAAAACAATGCTGAACAATAGCACTCCCTGCTATCTGATCATTTCAGAATAACTTTCCTTTCCATCTCATCACTTACCAAGGCAGCTGCTTCAGGTTAGCTCCCTAAATATTAGCTGTGCATTCTGCTCTCATAATGTTTGCATTTTATAATATACTGTACCGAAAGATATTATCTCTCAAGGATGCCCTCAGTTCAGTGCTCATCACCATGGGGACTGTAATTCCAGAGATAATGAGAGCTGATTTCTATTTCAAATGATATCCAGTACTGCAGGCAGAAGAGACAAGAGGCCAAGACAGAGAAAAAGCATACATGATCTCCCAGTCACATAACACAACACATTTACTGTATAACAACAACAATAAAGCGATTCATTCAGCACATCTATCTAGTGTTTTTACATTAAAGAATCCTAAAGCACATTTACATACAGCTGAGCATTTACTTTAACCACCACTGCAGCAAAACACCACTCTGGGGAAGAATGGCAACATGACTTTAAACATGACTTCAATGAACAAATAGTCAGGACATCAGAGTAACATCTTATGTGAAGGACGGCACTTCTTATAAGAGATACTATATTTTATGTACTGTATGTGGAACCAATCCTCAAATATTTAATTAGAGATGTTACATATTTATTTTAAATTTAGGGAATTTTATTGGATTCTGTTAAATATTCTGCATTTTTGTGAAGTACATGGTTTCACACATTTATTGCAACATATTATATACTGTACAGACATTGGATTAACTGAGATTTTCCAGGGGTTTGTGTGATTCAATATTACCTTGTACAGCTCAGGATATCTATAGCCTGGCCCCAATCTGTCATGGCACAGTGGAATACCGTAACGAACCAGCAAGGAAACTGTAGCGTAATGTGCAATATGGAGAGTAAGTGAGATAATTAAAATCCCAGTCTTCTGAAAATGAAAGGGTGGTCTACAATACCTTGTTGGTGGTACTTGGCTGCCTTCAAGTACTACTTAAATTGTGGTGGAGGACTAAACCATTTATATCCACAAATAAGGGACACAATTGGAGGAGAGGACACAAATGCCTATGTGTTAAACTGACTAGAATTCTGCAGTTATTCATATTATATTTCTTCCCAATAAGAGCTCAGGTCATCCTCAAGTGTGGTAGATCTGCTGGAATGCCTTACTTCACTCAGAATCATGAAAACTTCACTTCAACAGCTGTCACTGTTCATCATCCCATGAGTTTCTCATGAATCAGTTCATTTATTTTATAATGCATATAACATGATCAAATGTTAAGCAAAAGGTAAGTAGGTTCTTAGCCAACAAGTGACAGGTTCCTGTCTGACATCATCCAAAAGGAATCTCAATAAAATGCACCTGGGAGTCTTTTAGATCTGAATTCATGGTTGGGAAGAATTTCCTTCTTTACATAATCATAAATGTACCTGCTGTGTTTCACTTTGTACTGATGGCTCAGCAGGGACACAGGCTATATACAAGTAACTCAAACCTGACATGAATGATGTGACTCTGCACAGCATCACCCCAAACATAAATACAGTAAGCAGGGTCAGAATTGGCAGATGTCCCATCAAATTAGACTAATGCGTGCAACTGTGATTGGCACTGAGGTATGACATCATGTCCTGAACACCATGTCCCTCCACTACCAACAACATCTCCGTGTGTTGCTTCTGCAGGTTCTGCCCATTTATCAGACAGATGCAGAGTGATAAGCATTGGCTCCCTACTATACCTGAGTCATTTAGAAATTGCTGCAAATTTAAAAAAGGGTCAATATTATCAACATTACTGGCTTATGTCTGATTATACTGTATGCATATTTATTGATTAGTAAAGTCTGAATATTATGTGCTACTTTGTTGTATCTTCTATGTTGTATGTTCTATGTGACCTTCTGCATGTTAAACATGAAGATAAATAATAAAGCATTTATGCTATCTTCACACTTATAAAGCTATAAGAATGGCCTCTTAACTGGTTCAATAAAATTGTTTCCTTTTTGGGAGACTCTGAACTTTCAGAGTACAATCTTATGAAAAAGAGGCAGCATGCTGGATCAGCCAACCCATACCATTGTTTGACTAGTTGGAATGGTTCTCATCCTGATTACATTCTCTTTCAGTAATCCTTACTACCACAAGATTAGCACAGTTGCCATAGGAACCACTATATCTGTGTGAACATCTTTGTCTACTTGGGTAAAGAATGCTTCTTCTCCTTAGCCTTGTCCCTGATCTCTACAAACTATACTTCAGTGCCCGTGTTGGTGCCACCACTTTTAATCTGCTACAGCAGTTTCTACATCACTTTACCAGCTTCCATTCATCTCTCACATTCAGTGGCCATGTATCTCCACCACTCCTCCTTTTCTGGAGATAAGTCTATCAACCACCCAGATCACAATGATTGACTTCTATCTCTCACTCTTCCTTTGAAATTTGTCATCCGAATGTCGGTCTGTTCAGGCTTTCCTCTCCTGTCCATTCTCACGCTCTCTTTATCCTTTATCCTTTTTGAATACCCATGTGCCGGCTGCTTCCACACACCTGAAGGAGCTGCGCAGCTGACATTTTTTTCTTTCTACTTCATAGTGTGAAATTAACCACTTTTTTATTTCCACTTATATACTGTAATCAAATGGCCTACTAATATATAAGAATATATTTCAGATTCCTGGTTTTGGCTCATTAAATAAAACCTATTTAGCTGTGCTCACATACTTAGTGATCATATAGAGCCACTGGGTGAAATTGCCTCCTTCTTTTTTTAATGCACTTTGAAGCCCATGGATTATTTTCTCTTTCTATATTAATATATATACACACTCACTGCATTCAGTTTAATCAGGTGAAATGCAATATCTAGTTTAATTTTCAGGTTGTATTATTCTGCATGTTCCACTGAATGCCAATGCAGAAATGTATTCCCATCAGATCTTTATATATCCTGCTTCATTAATCTATCCACATCCCCACCTGCAGACAAATGTTGCACATGTCAAGCTTCTTTGCACCTTACATAAGTTACAAAGAGAAAAACTGTGGTCATACCTTGATACAAATTTTTTTATTCTCACGAGAGCACGGATTTTCTCAGAACCCAAGTTTCAATAAGAAGCTCTTTGATATGTAAATTAAAATGTTTGCTTCAATACAGAGCCACTCGTGCTTAACTGCTATTCAGAGCCGTTTTTTTTTTCAATGATGCAAACATTGGAAACAGTCTGATACTGCTGCCTTTATTCTGTGCACAAATATCATTTTTTTGCTTCTTCACTAATTGAATACAATTTGTCTGTTGTATTAGATTAACATGAAGCTTAGTGATACTCATTGTGATTATGACCTTATTACTGTCTTTTCAGAAGAGAAAATGAACTGTAGCAGATCTGTTTGGTGTGACACATTCTTTGCGCCACAGTTGTGCTCAATTAAAGCACTCCTAAGAACAGAATTAGTGTTGTCATTTTCATGCTTTGCATCCACCACAGTTTTAGTACCACTGAAAATCTGGAAGAGCATGTATTGATCATGGAACAAAGTACTAATTCTGAACAAGTGTGTTAGTGTGGGGCTATGAAGATCAAGGTCGGGTCAAAGAGTTATTGTCCTGTAATATGATTTTGAAAGCACAATTTCTGCGGAGCTTCGGCTCTAATTCTAGCACTGTTTTCGTTGACAAATTGTAAGGCATGAGCTCACAGCCCCTGGCAAACCCTTGTCTCCCATGCAGAGTGAAGAGTTAACAAAGCGGTAGCTGCAGAGGTAGTGATGGGTATGTAAGATGAACGCAAAAAAAATGCTCGCCTATGGTATTTGTAATTTTGAGGAAACAATGTCAGGCATGACAAGAAATTAGAGCAACTGAGATGAAAAAGAACTTGGGTGCTGTCTTCCCTCATTATTTGTTGAAACCTGCAATGATCTTGTGTTTGCTTTTAAAGGACAACCAGGTAGTCTTTTTCTCAGTGCAATCATCAGGAAAAATAATTGTTCCGATTACTTTCAGAATCAAGAACATAAAACCAATAACATTTTCTAACTTTTAAACAAAGGAAGGCATATTGGTATTTTCACTGCCAGAAAGCCAAGGTCCTAGAAAAAACATTCATCAATGCTTATTTCAGACCAGGCTGAAAATGTCACTGTTAAATTCTGAGACAGACAGCACCAATGTTTACATGATAAACGAATGCATTAAGACTTGTGATTATAAGAAGCAAACCCTAAAGCTAGATGTCAGTTTCCACAGCATACCTGAAACAATCCACCACCTGTTGAAAACCTGACCTCAACTTGCCTGCAAAGAGTATTTGTACAACAGAACCCATCTTGGAAATATGTCTGTATGAAATATGGAGTATTTCAAATGTCTATCTTGCACGTTTTTCTCCATGCGCTTGACTAAATCTTTATATATCACATCAAGTGTCAGTAAAGACATATTAGGTCAGTTAAAAAAAATTACCCATTTCTTGAATTTACAGAAACATATTTTTTAAATAAATATACAAATAGACAAATGGTGAAGAGAAGAATCTCCAGTGAACAGCGAGTGTGGGTCATTTAAACATCCGTTCTGAAGAACAAAGATCCAATAATCTGTGTTACAACCCTTTTGTGTTTCCAGTCTATGAAATTATATGGCCTGTAGCTTACAGTTAAAATCCCCCTAAGCCATATGCGTTTAAAAAAGTCTCATGTGTAGTTATGGGGATGTGAAATACACCACTGCCTAATTGTAAGAAGTTTTATTGCACTGAGAAACTCAATGCAGCAAAGGGTCAATTTGAGAGTATTGTCTCTACTTACTAACTCTTACCCCCAAGAGCCAGCTAAATTTAGACAAAAAATAGGCTAATCACAATCTCAGAAAAGCAAAGCCCAAATGAGAAAAGGTTTTTCTAAATTTTAAGAAGTGGGAAATTACTCAGAAATGTGAGAAATCAGAGGGGTACAATTTAGGACATCATCTTAGGTACCAAACAACATTTTTTGTGGAGCATAAAATCCTGAAGGATTTTCTCTTTTTGCTAAGCACTCTTCTTTCCCCTGTGATATAAGACCTTGATGGTATTTTAACTACCATACATACTGCCTTGCAGAAGTTTTGTCATAGCTGCCGAGAGATTTAAGGGTGCACTGACTTTATGGCTCCCTGAAATGAAATAAATACATAGCTTAGCAAAAAAGAAAATAATAATAATGTAGTAAGTGCTTATGTAGCTCATGAACATGACAGCACTAAAGAGAGGAAAAAAAACTCATTACTTTTTATTACTGCTATAAAAGTGTTAAGTATGAAAAATTAACTTAGCTTAAATATGCCAGATGTAAATAGCAACAGGTGCAGTTAGAAGCCAAGGTATTTTAGATTATGGTGGGGTAGGTTATTTCAATTGTACATCCTGAATTAGGTCAGCACCAACCAGCTTAGTAATTCTTAAACAGAAAACACAACACATCACTAAAATGTTCACTTCCTGTCAGATGACAAAATCAATTGCAATAGAAATATATACCTACCTAATATTTACTTTTTGTAAATAATGTTTAGGATTGTTTTCTTCTTTTCTAATAACATAAAAAAACAAAATGACCAATCTTCAGAAGAACTTGAAAAGATGTTAGTCTACAAATCAACCCTCAGTCACACTTAGCTCCTTTATTCTGTCATTTCTTGATACTGTATAATCTGAAATAAATTATATTTACTTTTTGCTCCTGCTGCACATTTAAACAAATTTAATTGTTTAACAGATGCTTTCTGGTCTGTATTTTTAAGGCACCACACTCTAAAAGTAGATGCTCATTACACATCATTAACTTGTATACAGTATATTCTTTACCTTCCTTCTTACCACGTTCAGCAATCCACTTTTTTGTTTCTTTGTTCAGATAATAACCACTTTTCACTACTTTAAAGAAGTGTGCTACTTACTTTTCAATATATCTTTATGTAACTTATGTAACTTATTTTGATTTCCTCTACATTTGGAAAAGTGGAAGGACAGGAAAACAGACAATGCACTTAATTCCAGGGAGTTAGATGCTCACAAAAGACAGTACTGCACTGTACTGTAGATGTGCTTGAAAGAATATACAATATTTACTTGCTGATGTCTAAAGAATTTCTTCTGTTGGCTTGCTGTCAGAAAATAACAATAAAACATACATTTCCTTCTACTGTACCATACCTTTTAGGCTTTATATCAGCCTTGAATCTCTTTTCCTTTAAAACTCTAGTCGTACCTTTCTTGTGCCATGCGCACCATACAATGTATGGTAAACAGTCTTGTAAAATAACATTTCGTACTCCATGCCTTTGAAGGCTCTGATGTCCATGCTGGCTATTAATTTACTTCTGGACTACACAGAGACAGCACTCCCCTTACAGTTAACTAATACCAGAAAATGAAAAAAATACTGTGCATTTAATTGTATATAAATGGTGATAAAAACTGACATTTTATTA
This sequence comes from Lepisosteus oculatus, assembly GCF_040954835.1. Classification (NCBI taxonomy): domain Eukaryota; kingdom Metazoa; phylum Chordata; class Actinopteri; order Semionotiformes; family Lepisosteidae; genus Lepisosteus; species Lepisosteus oculatus. Next base: position 52,645,949 of record NC_090703.1, read on the forward strand.
ATTTAAAAAATCTGAATGATTATTAAAGTAATTAGGAATTAGGAATGTTATTATGTCCTTTTGATGGTATAAAAAATATGTTAATTTTTACATTTGTTTCCATTAAAAAAAAATTCTCCCTACTGCCTATCTGAGTGGAACCTGCTTTGTCTCTCATTTTGGTTTGTGTTTGCGTTGTGAATTGCTTGGCTGCTAAATTAATCAAAATAAATATCTCCACAGGTCAGCGTCTTATTGCTTGAATTAAGTGTGGTCTGCAAAGACTTCCTCCTACGTACAAAGTAATGGAGTTGGAACCTCACTCACTATTGACAACCTTAAGGCTTTCTCCTCAGAAATTGGATTATGACGTTATGGGAAGGAACTTCCTCTGCTGTGTAAATTTTAGTGACATTTGTTTTTCAGATTCGTTGTAAATAGACACTGACAGAATGAAATTATTTTACAGATGGTAGAAAAAAACATTTCTCTACTCATAATATTTTCCCAGCATAAAATGTAGTACATTTCTGGTAATATTTGAATTGAATAACCATATGCATTCTAATTAAGAAAAAAGGAATCAAAGCCATAATAAGGAACCACTTCAATAGCAACTAGCTAAAATATTTATCTGATTCAAAATATAGTTTTTCGTTTACCTTATGAATGAGGCAGAAAGAGTGAAAATCTTTGCAGTTGTTTCAGGAGAACTTTACAGAATTGTTCAGTATTGTTCAACAGTACATCAAAGATTTATGTGAAAATTAAGAAAAAAACGACAGTACGTTTCTGTGAACCAATGCTTACTTTTAACTGAAGTCATTGTTCTAAAGACAGTGAGCGAGTGCACTTGAAGTTAATAATAAAATTTCAATGTTCATGTTTCATAATTATTTCATATTGTTTCATAACCCATGAAATGGAAAAATCTAAAGCTGATTAATATTCCTTTAGAACAATTTAGAATAATTTTATTTTCAACCTTCTGTCACATCTATATCATAATAATTAAATATAACCAAATATACTAAAGAATATAATTTATTTCCAAAATCATACCAATTTTAATAACTATGTAAACTACCAATATAATAAATGTGACGTGAAACCAACAATAAACTGTATAATCAAAAGCACTTTGAACCGCATTAAGGGATAACTATCTTCTTTAGTGCTGACAGTATACAGTAGCTCCTGCACAGAATGTGTCATTAGCAAATTTCTAAACAAGACACCTAAATATCGGTACAATATGTAGTATACAAACCTATCTTTTTTCAAAGGACAGCTTTCAAGATTTTTCTTGAATGTGGATGAAACATTTATAGTTTTTTTTATTTATAATTTTTTCCCCACATAATGGGATAGTTTTCTTAGAAGTGTCAAATAAGTGTTAGAAAACCATTAGGACTTTTATGACAAGTTAAAATTTAACAGCATCTGTTTAAGAATTTCTAACAGGTAAAGAAAGGTCAAACAGTTGCTTTTGTTGTTGAAAAAAACAATTGAACTGGCTTTTTATTTTCTTTAAATATTTCTTTTCAGAAAGCATTGATGGCTGTTATTTTGACAGCAAAGGACACAGGCAGCTCTGAGGCAGAGAAAGTTTTGTCTCTTTTTATAGCTAACAAAATAACTCTAATTTGTGGGAAGCAAACCAGGAACAATCCTGGGTTTTAACACTGGTTCTCTTCCATGCAGCACAATGGGATCTTTAATTACAGTACCAAACAGATCACAAAACAGTGGGACACTGATTTCTAGTTTGCTCTGGAAGGAAGAGGGCTATCTAATGATCCAACAAAAACTGTAAACACAGTGACTAACGTTTTACATAAATTGCTCATTTAGCAAAATTATTTTTACATTTTATATAAGATCACTTTATTGGCCATATACAATTTCTTGTATTATTATTATTGTAGTATTTTTGCATACCCCTGCTTGCTCTCCATGAGACACCCAGACAAGATGAGAAGCTTGGGGTCACAGTGCAGGGTCAGCCATTTATACGGCACCCCTGGAGCATATAAATATAAAATGTCAGTATAAAAACTGTTACATTACTGAACTAAAAAGTCTGAGCTACTTGATAGGCATCATCCTGGTGAAACTAAAATTAATATGTAATACAATATCCCTCTGTAAGCATGATGGCCACCCAATTTCCATTAGCATAATTTTGAAGTTGGAAAATCATAGTCAAACTCTGTGTTACCAAACAGTATTGAAAATGATATTATAGCTGATTTATCCAGGAATCCACACTATCTGAACTCAATGATATGAAGCTAGTCCTATTCCAATAACATTCATTCCTCAGCTTTCTTCCACATTTTTAATATTGTATATATTATTTGTATAAAATATTAATATTAAACATTATATGAATAAGTAGAATTAAAAATAGCAATAACCAAAATGGCCATTTGACTTCCTTAATCTGACATTCCAAGATGTCTTAATCAAAAAACAGTTTAGGAGGAAACTCCAGTTTCTACAGCCATCATAATCCATGACAGGATTCAAATATTGAAAAGCTGGGTGAGTAGTAGCAACAGTGATATTGCTCAACATATTATGGGCATGTCAAACTGGGGCTAAAAAAACTGTTCAGCTAAGTAAATTTAACTATTCACTAGCAAATTTAATTAACAGATTCAGAAATGAAAACCCTGATTACAATGCAATTCAACTGCAAAAGAATGTTGTTTCTACATGTCTTATTTAGCCCGATTTGAACACATGTACTGATAACCTTGTGTGATAATGATTACAATAAGCTCAGTTATTTTCACAAATATTTGCTGCCTTCTGCCTTACTAAATGTAAACATAGGAATGTTCACAAAATATATCTCATTCCTACAGAACATAAATATATTTGTATTGAATTATAACAGACCAACAGATGCATCCAATTTAATAAATTGAAATACAAAATTTCTTATGCATCCTTATAAGTTGCATCCATTCTATAGAAGCCTAACTGCCCTATTTCTTAATTACAGACAGCATTGTATAACAGTACACTGCATTGTGTATCATGTGTTAGATTAGTTCTTACTGTATACACTTTTCTTTCATTACTACAAACATCTATTCCATAATTCTTGTATTTCCTGTAATTAAACTTTTATGTGCTTAAAAAATCTTTTTATAGTTGTTTATTTGCATTAACCTGTATCTCAATTAGTTTACATATGTATGCCAGTATGAAATAACATCTGCAGTATGTCAATAAATCCAATATATGCACTGGCACTTCAAGATAAAAAAATGCAGGCTGTGTCTTTAAGTTGAGGGGTTATGAATAGCTATTTCCTTATATAGCCCTGCCATGGTGAGGGAAACAGATGAGAAAACCTTTTAATGGGCTACCTCTTCTGATGTATTGCCTTGAGTTTGCTCCCTAAGCATTCATGTGGTGCTTTCTGTTATTAACCCTGCATTTTTTTAGTACCGAGGATAATGCATTTTCACATTGATTCATTATGGTGTGCAAGATGCAGCCACTCAGAGGGTGATTTCCTGATAAAATACTGAAAACAGAAATATCTCAGGAGTGCAGTAGTGCCTTCAGCCTGTGAGGAACTGACTCACCATGCAAGCCGGAGAGCTCAATCTCCTGCAGAGAGAGCAAGGGAAATGGAAACAAGATTTAATGAGTTCAGAGCAGGGGGCTACAGCCTTTTTGTAATGTAATTTTAACAATCCTTGATATCTCAAACATATTCATAGGTAACATACTTATGAATGGTGATTAAGGGTATACACTTAGGATTATGCGTATTTCAAAACATGTACTGTAAGGATCAAAAGAGATCACATAATTATACTACTCATATTGTGTGCATTATATTTATAATTCAATAAAATAGATTTAAACAAAACCTTGCTTCACTAATGTTGATATTGTGCTACACAATGAATTGTGTACAATTATGAATTGGTTTTGCTTGGGTGTATACTGAACACAGGTACTGTAAATGATTCTGTCACAGGGAGGCTGTGCCCGTTGGCTCAAGACATTAAAGGCTCATTTATTTTGTGTAGAAACATATTAACTACGACCAATTGATTCATCGATTTGACTGTGTTTTCCTTTTTAATTTAGTTGTCAGTGAGATCACACTGAAGAAAATGGATGGCTTGAAAAAAAACAAAAAGACCATTAATACATTTCCATCACCTAACAGCGACAGTTTATCTGTTTATCTGTTTATGTGAATAGGGACAAAATAATCCCATATACAGTACAAGAGCTTTAATTTACATAATTCTAGTTAAAGGTGTGAGAATCACATTGGTGGATTAAATGTTTATACAGAAGACCTTTTGTACTGTAACTGCTAGAAGCCACAGACCCTAGCACAAATCTTCAGAAAATATTGGAGATCATTTTGACAGGAAATATTCTGACATAAGAAAAGACTCATTGAAACCATTCAGTAAGCTGAGACATCTGGAAAATGCATGTGCTGACATGCAATGCAAACTCTATTAAATTTCATACCCAATATCTTAAGGCTATGACAAACAATGATGCTGAGGACTGCATATTTTCCTGGTTTCTCTCTGCTGGCTCACAAGTGTATACAAATACAGAATAAAAAATAGACAAATGTTCCATTCATCACACAGTCCACATTCTTTTTGTTTTAAGAACTTTTGTTGGCTGTGAAGTAAAGGCAGAAGAAGGTCTGTTACTGTTTCTATTTATTACATTTTAAAATGCAAAAATAATGGTTTAAAATTTGAACAATTAAAAACAATAACTATGGTACAGGTATATCACATTTAAGCATGTACAATAGCTTTCATGTAAGCTGCATATATTCTATTGGATTGGGTGTTTGTTGTTTCTTTGCTGTTTCCTGTTAAACTACAGCAGTAAATATACTTTTATATCCATTTTCTGTTAAGTTGTACTCTTGTTTATCTAGGTCATGCCAAACTACTCTGGGATACAGTGACCCCTATGGGCCTTTTAAGCAAACAATCACATAAGCTTTTTTGAAACTATGCCAATAAAGTCCCAATAGCCTTAGCCCAGCAGCTATGTGGCCAGTATACTGATCTCATCTGGGTTGTCAAAGGAAATAAAAATGACTTAATTGAAGGGGTCAAGACATTTTACTGACCTATTACAGAAAAATCACAGAAATTAAGTATACATACATGTAATTGTAAAATCCTGCTATCAAAGGATAATTCAATCTGTAATGAAAAGGGTGACAGTGTTTCTGTTACTTTTCTAAGCTGGCTATTCCATTTAATGTGGCATTAATGGGTCTGAATTTTGCAGCCTTTCGTGTGGATAAAGGGTTTTCTTGTGGGTTGGCAAGCATTCTGTGGTGCAATGATTCAAAGTCACAGATAGTATCCAATGTGCCTTTTGAGCATGCCCAGGGAATTTAAAAAGGAAAACTCACACCAGGGCTTGTTCAGTAAGAAGCTCTAATATAGGATTATACAATTTACGTCCAAAATAAGCCTGCTTAGTGCACTGGCAGAATGTCATAGTTTTGTGACAATGAGTTTGAAATGCTGTAAAATACAGAGGTTTTCATTATTCTGAATTACTGTGGCCTGTATGCTTAGCTGTGCTATATAATGAGGTAGCACTTTTGGATCTCCCAGCCAATAACTAGTTTAAAAGGGATAACTGTTGAATTCTAATTGTCATGGTTCTCTTAAGATACTACTTTCAAGAGTTGTCAAAAGATCTCATGTACCTACTGACAAAATAAGGTAATGTATCTCAGGCTACAATCATTAGGTTGGAAGGTAATCTTTCTATATAATTGGCCGTGGAGCCTTCTTCAGGTGTGTCACACACCTGAAGAAGGCTCCATGGCCGAAATGTTGTGTTTTTTCTCTCTTCTTTTTTTCAATATGGAATAAACCTATTACTTTTTCCTTTGTAGCCTACGCATGCTGATGCAGCTACCCACCTGAACTTTCTATATAATTGACCTGCTCATAATGCATTAAGAATTAGCTGCTGTCTGAGGCTGTTAAGGGGATATTATTGGATTTTTTTCATACTTTTGCACAGATCATTGTTCATTTCTGTATTACTCATGAAGTCAAGAACACACAATATGGTTCATTGTAAAGCATCTCAATAAAGGCCACAGGGAACTAAATAAGTAAATGTGGAATTTAAACAAAATATATACTAGTCTATGACGAGCCAGCATCCAGTGAGACAGTCAGATACTTTTAATTATTTGCACAGGGCAGAGTATCACCATACACGCTTGCAAGGGAAAGTCATTTCGGAATCAAGGGTTTCTAAGTAATTCAGCTTAGTTCATTTTCTTTAAATAGTGATCCACCTCAAGTGGGACAGTAGAGATTACTCAAAGCATAAATCACTCCGGAATAATGTGATAAACTGCAGATGTGAGATTAATTAGCTGGATCATCAAAACTAATTTTTGTGTGATATAAAGGGACATCCTGCTGCAGTTCTTCAACTGCTCCTTGATGACTGGAGTCTTTGCCAGTGACTGAAGACCGGTAATTGGTTTCATTTTATTAGGAAACCCTTTGAATTTTTAATCCAGTGTGGCCTAGTACCCTTGGCCAGTTTAATTAAGAAATGCATTTAGGGAGCTGGTGTTCAGGACATGAACTAAAAACCGAAGAGTCAAAGCAAACCTTAAAGATCAGTGCCAAGCATAATAAAGGAGAGTTGGTTAGTTTATCATTATGATTTGGGAAGAAGAATTTTAGGGGATTAAGAGTATATGGGTGAGTGAGAGATGATAGTCTTTATTTTATTGTACCCTTTCATTTAATAGATTTGTTCATTCCTGAGTACTAAGTTGAAATTGGATCATGCAGAAAAAAAAAACTGGGGCAAGAACGAACTCTTCAAATCCTAACTTTAGATCAGTTCTTATACTACAGTTGTCTTAACAAAAAATCCTGCTCTGCATCAGCATATAACCCCTGCTCTCTGCACACTGATCTGGCTCCTGTGGAACATATTGCTGGTTTTAAGGTTGTCCCGCTCATTTGCAAGGTACTGCATGGCCTAACACCAGGTTATAGCAAAGGTTTATAACATGGGTGTAGTCTAACAGTGTGTGATCTCCCGATCCAGGCTTTTTTACTCAGAGATCAGAATCTACACAATAGGCATGAGACCTCACAACCGCAAGACTATGACTATGGAACTGCAGTACCTACAGAAATTCTATAATCAAACAGTTATCAACATGAACAACAATGGTTACATTGCAGTAGAATTCAGCAAGAAATAGATGATAATTTGAGCTTCTTCCATTAAAAACAAACATAAGGTTTATAATAAACATTTTAAAAAAATCCAGAGAATCACTACAGAATAAAAAGGACAAATATTTTGATATTGTATTTACTTCTAATAAAACCAGGAAATGAATAAGCTGTAAACTAGTTGATATTCACCATGGTAACATATAATAGTCATCAGTTGTCAATAATTATTGTCATACTGTAGGTCTATTTCCAGAACAATAAACTATATATTCTCTTGGTCACTAGAAATAAAAGAGCTGGCAGCCAATATCAACACTGTTAACACTCTGAAGACAATGCATACCTGCCTGGGAGAAATGAAGCCAGTTCAAAATGAAAGCCATTCCCCACTGAAACATACACATCAATAACAGGTCTGTTCTGAAATTAACTTCAAAGAATTACTTCACTCAAACCTTACATTATTTTATAGGTACAGTTTCTTTGTTTTTCCTGAAAGTATTTTAAGAACTGCAAAAAGTGTAAATCATCAGATATCAACATTTACTATAAAAACTCCTTAGAATAGGTATCAGTCTTCTGAGCACACGAGCTAAACTATAGAGTACTTTAAAAGTACCAATATGTACAGTATGATTAAATTTTCAACCGGATGCTTTGTGACTTGCAAAACTAGCCACGTCCATTTTTATTCATTTTTTGTTGTGATCACATTCAGACTTCTGGATATTAGATTTTGGATTTTCTTTCATGTTTTTAATTGTTTCTTCTACTGTGGAGGGTCAGACTTTTTTTTAAATCCCATCAGTTGAAATAGTGTTTTGTGTATCTGTCAGTCAAAACCTTTAAGAGATGGCTTTATCCTGAGAAACAAGTTTACCAAAAAGCTTTTTCAAAGATAATGAGCATAATAACTACTGAACTATAAACCTGGAATTGGTGTTGCCTGTTTTTATCAATGGTCAACAGTCATATGGAACTACAGCTCCAATTATTGTCAACAGGGCAGCCTCTCTAATAACACATGGATAATTAATTGTTTTCTTGAGCACCTAATTGTGAAGATTTTTTAAATACATACAATTTATAACACATTGTGGTACTAGATTACAGCTGGTTGGGTCCTTTTAAGTTTATTTTCCAGAGAAGGAAATATTTATCTATACATCAGAGTACTTTTAGAAGCAGGTGCTGTATTTGTTATTTACAAAGTGCTTGAGTTAAAATACAGGATATGTATGACATCCATTAATAGTCATAAGCACAGACAAATTATCTCTTTTTGCTCCTAGGTACCAGATGCTAACTATCTAATTTGTTTCTTTCATTACTCACTTTTTCCATCCCAAATTTATTTCCACCAAGTCTCCAGTGTTTTCTCATGTGATTTCAAAGACCTTTGTTTGATACACTGTACTGATACAGTACATAAAGGATCACTATAGAGTCAGTGAAAAAATCCATTCTTCATTAAAATATGGATTAGATGGCAGTTGTCTAACTCGAGTCTCCCATAGCATTATGGGTAATATAGCTACAACTGTTCTTGCATGCTCAGTAAGGGCAGAAGTCCCTCTGCCCATCCATCCTCTGCCATTGAGTGAGTCCTGCACTCAATATACTCTTCCCTTGCCCCAGGTTTTGTTGCAAATTCTAAAAACACAAATGGATCCTTATTTTAAAAAATACATCTTATATAAACGAACAAGTAATTGTAAGGTTTAAGAGAAGAAAGAAAACACAACATTTCGGGTGACACCTGAAGAAGGCTCCACCGCCGAAACGTTGTGTTTTCTTTCTTCTCTTTTCAGCCTTTAATAAACCTACAGTATTACTTGTTCCTTTGCAGCCTATGCATGCTGACACAGCTACAGTACACACCTGAACTATCTTATATAAATAATGAAAACACAAATTTTCTAATTATAATGTTGATAAAGTTTAGAAATCGATATGACAGAACAAGATACCCAGCTTGCAACCAGGGTGCTTTTAAGATCGATGCCTGCATTCCAGCAAAATAAATTAATGAAAAGAAATATGTCCTTGCCAAGCTGGCAGCTTCCATTGTAGATTAATGCTCCATGCCAATCACAGATATGGATTGCCCATTTAGACTGAACAATTCTGGGAAGTAAATTTCAGACTCTGTTTTTTTAACATACATGAACTCAATTGAATGTTCAAATTGCTACCTGGCATTTGCAAGCCCTGGGGTGGTGCAACAGTAATAAAAAGCTGTTTCTTATATTTAAATTTGTTAAGAATAACTGAAGCTTTCTTTCAACAATGAGTGTTTTGTCTTTTTATTTTTAGGGGTACGATTTAGTAGTTTGGACAGTATTCAGCAAGACAGGAAATATTGCTGTATAATTTTCTGACTGAAATAATACAGTGTAAGAAGTGTGAAAAGTTGTCTGCTTTTCACACATAAGTGAGCTGTAGTGCATGCCAGGGATATATTCCGGTAGGTAATAAATATTTTAAATACAAGCTAAGCTCTGAGTTTATTTTTAGGGCTGTCAATTTAAAGCTAATATCTTTCAGAAAATGATTAAAAACAAGATAACATAAGGTAAACAATGTTAAGCATGTGGTCCATCTAACCCAAAATTTAGATTAAACACATCCAGTTCCCTCTTGGCAGGCACCGTGAAAACCGAATATAGCAGTAACAGAACTAGAGCTGTGAAAACGCATAGAATAACAAACATCTGAAGTTAAATTAAAAGACATATGAAAAAAAATTCTCACAATGAACCTGATGATTAGATCAGGCACAGCAACAAACAATTCATTGAAGACTTCCCTTTCCAGTGTTGCTGGTGTTATAAGACTAACTCTATCTTTGGAGCTCCCTCATTAGACAATGATCAAAATATTTTTTCTCAAAATGTCAGAAAATATCCAGTACAGAAGCAGATCTAAACTCATAAAGTGGAAATTGTGTGTTAAAACAGTGATAATAATACAGCAGTAAGTGTTTTGTTCTTCAGTGAACCATCTGGAGGAAGGTGAAATCCAGAACATTTACTTTACAAGCTACTGGTGTCTGGTTGCCTTTCCTATTTTCCAGGATTTCTGAATCTGAGTAAGTGCTCAGAAACTGAAAAATCCTCATGCAATTTGCGCACAGAATATAAGCAATTACTTAAATCCCAAATGCTATGAAGATTCCATCCTGATACTGAACATAAGGAAGCAGTGGAAATTGAATCCATGGCCAGTCACTGGTTTTAAAGTCTGCAAGTGAAATCTCAGTCCATGAAATGGGTTCTTTTAATAGGAGGAGGGCAGTTCCCATTACCTTAAACAATTCTATCACTCGGAACATGAAAGTAAGTGACAGAACCAAGAGAACACTGCTTAACATTGTAAAGAGAGGACAGAGGAATCTGCTGCTGTTAATCATACAATCATACAAACCCACATCCTTACATGGAAAGTCATCACAATTAATTTTGAATCTGTACTATGCTCATAGTCCTGCGTGCAAACAAAAATGACTGTACAAGAAGGGATGAACGAAGGGATATTAAATAAAATATGTACCTGGTTCCATTTTGTTACAGTATTTCATGTATTATTTTTTTTCTCACAGGTCTTGCTGAATTAGTCACCTGACATAAAAGGTGCTTGGGAATAATGTCCTACTGTACCATTGTCCTGAATGACAGTCCACTACTGCTAATAAACATTGTTCTATAAAGCATCTTTGAAAGCAATAATCTAACTTAAAACTCCTAGCTATGTTATACTGAGAATGCACAATATTTATATTCTCTGTACCACCTATGTACAATTGTAATCTACTTAAATGGGCAGTTTAAACACAGGTAAATTAAGGTCCTAGAATTAATTTCCAAAGTAAATTCATTTTGTATGGTATGCAACAAATATTTGGTATTTTCTGTTTATAGGTTTATCGTCCAGTCTGGAGTCCCTGATTGCTTTTTACATTTAGCTCACAGTTAAGATCTCCTTTATCCCACACGAAGAGTGAGCAAGGTTACTGTACATTCTCCACTGGCTCATCCACCCACAAGAGCCATTAAACTGCCGACACACTGCAAGCTCCTCAATGTCACACAGGAAGGTTCAACTGGAGGAAATGCTGATCTCTCATTTCCCTTTTTCAGTGTCTAGACAGCCCTGGCAGTTTATCATAACCCTTCCACAGAAACATTCTGCCACTTGTGTGTTGCAGGTAGGGGAACCCAGTTATATTCAAGTTTGACATTGCCTAGGATCAAACTTGAAATATGAACTCCGCCTTTGCTCAGAGAATGTGCTATATATAAAGGATGGATGTCATACAAGATTTAGAGTCAAGGTATTGGGCAAGAGAAAAACTTAATATCTGTTTCATGAAACGCAGTTATAAAACAAAACTATCCTGTGAGGTCTGCACTGATTAAATCCTTTCCATTTGCATGCAACAAGCTGCTGAAGATCAATAGCTCAGTTCTTGCACAACATATCAATTAAGAGAAATCTGTCTGTGCAAGCCAAGCAGGTTTCAGGGCATATTAATGTCTCTTGTCAGTCTTCAATGCAGATAGCCCACATAGGCAGAACAATTTTGAGATGGAAATGTAATATCACTTTTATTTCTGACCTTGTTTTCTTGTAGGATGCAACTTTACTGTTTATCATCAGTTGTCTTTTGTACAAACCATTACAACATTGGGAAAAAATAGGTTAATTTTCTCAAAATTTAAAGATACAGTAGCAAATGCTTACTGCTACATGTTATGTCCTCTAAAGCAATGCATCCAGGCTGATTAAGTGTGCCACAACTCTAATTTCTGCCCTACGGCAAAACTGTTTTTTCATTAGTGCAGTGTGACGTAAAATTGACTGCATTCTAAAGCTTAACACCTGCTCTAAGGGATCTGGCAAGCATTCAATTTACATTTAAATGAGATATTTATATAATGCAGCATTTGTCAGGTACTATGTTTTAGAAGAATAGTAACACGACTGTATATGGTCAATTTAGAATGGGAAAGTTCAGTTGTGCCCCATGAAATAAAAGACAGTACAGGCTTCAAATTAAGTACAATTTCAGCAGTGAATTTTCAACATAATTAAGGCACAAGCATTTTTAAATACACCCCGCTCAATCCCTGACATTTAGAGCAACAGTGAAGCTGGCATTCAGAGGTGAATTGCCTGCAGGACTCAAAACTAACTCAATGGTAAGTTGCTCTGATCACTCAAAGTGCAAACCAGCATAATTAAACAGCTTCAACATCACATCCTGATGGAGTGTATTTTCTTAATGGCTTGAGCTCAGTAAAGAAAGTGGAAACGGTACTGATAGTGGTGATGGTGGCTCTAAAGAAAGGGAATCAAAGAGCCACTGATGTCTAAGAACATAGCATAAATAGTGAACACTTATAAGGTGATACACAGGGCATTCCAAATATTCCATCTTTAAACACACTGGAACCTATCAAGTAGCATTGAAAACAGAGAAGAAGGTGTACAAGAAGTGGAAGCTGTCTTCCCATGTGTTGTGTTCGGTAACCGCACTCTGTCTGTTACATAATGTATGTACCGCCACTGTATGTACTGCATATTTACCTGTGTGCAATAGGACAAGTATTTTATTTCACAGTACCACATGCTGGCTAAAATATCATACATAAAGAAAACAGCTCATACAGAAATAATGTACCTGTAAATGTGCTGTCAAGCCACCATCACCAATCACAATACATGCAATACAAAGCAACAAAGCAATACATGGAATTAAAATGAATGGAAAGCCAGGGAATGTAATTCTTTGCAGTTTATGCATCTTTAACATTGTCCTTTTCATTTTAATTGAAACACAAAGTTAAAATGTGAAGGGTAAAAATAATTTAAAAAATCCCTCAAATTAGAGTACATCTATTTTTGCTGGTATGCAGTACAATAAATTATAATGACATTCCTAAAGGGTTTTGACTAATATGTACGTTTTTAAGAAGATCAGAAACCAGCTTTGCTCTACATATTAAACTGACTAATGAAAAGGCCCTCGAGATCTGTTGTAAGAAATGGCTGTTTGGAGGAGAAGGATCTAGCTGTATGTAATAACTGAAAATATCCAGTTACTGTGAATCTGATGTATCTATGATACACTATAAGCCATTAAACAGCACATAGTCATGCTGTGGCCTTTTTGCAAAAGAAAGCTCATTCCTGCAACAGCCCTCATTAGAAGTTCTCAGTGTTCAAGGTCCCTCAATTAATGCTCTTTCTACCAAAGAATACATTTTGGCAGCCTGTCTCCTGTCATTCTAAAACTCCATTACCTCTGTACATACCAGCAGTACAATATGCTACAGTGAACATATTCTTGCAGTTACAATTGTTCAGGTCTGCTGTTTATAAAAAGGTTGGTTATTTAGAGGAATGGAATTTTCTCGATGCAGTTAGTTTTTGCAAATTAAACTGATTTGGAAAGATGCAGTACCTTGAAACTCAGAACTGGATCTATTATGTTTTATATGTAAGGAGAAATGACACAATCATTACAACATCTATATCGTTCTGGAAACAAAGAAACAGTTTGCCTGATATCAACAGGAACATACATGGATTAAACACAGGATAAAATGGATACAGAACATGAGAAAAACATGTGAGAGCCCACCTCTGAAAAACTATTTCCATGGTTAGCGATGATATGGTATTGCTGTCTCTTCTTTCAGGTGTCACTAAAGAACACAATTGAATTGTACAGTTTTCATTATTTTACATCCCTATATAGTGGGCGCCTCCCCTGAAGTACCTCTAAAGGTGTTCAGCAGTTTGCCTTATAGAGATCATGCAAGTGTCTTGTAGTCCCACACCACAAAGATAGGAAAGACCAACCCTACCCTCATTAACGGGGGGATGCAAATCAAATAAGAGCAATGTAAAAACTCAGACTAAGAGATTTTACTTTTTGATTGTATTACTGTCGCTCAGAGGAATACCTGTGTATTCACTGCTCTATGGCCTCTATCCTCTGTGGCTCTATGGCTTCATGCCATTCCTACCATCAAGCTAGTAATTGAGGTTGTTTCTCAGGTTAGTGAGGAATAGTTTTAGAGCTTGCAACAGGGCGATAACAGATGTATTGAGTTAAGCTGGAAGACACTGATGCAACTGTCCTTGTCCTGCTTGTAAGAAATCTGTCTTCTTAAGATTAGCTGTTGTATCACAACTCAAAAAATAATAACGAGCCCCCCAAAAATTGAAAGCATTTCCCTCACACATGAATATGTACGGTGAAAAACATTTTCATATGCAAGTCAAAAATAATTTAGATTTTCATGCTTAACTACTCTGGCAGTAAAGTATGAATTATCATATTTTAATGGCCGCAGGAATTTTTTTTTTTTTCATTTTTATAAGAGTGTAGGAGGCCTGTAGAGCTTCTTAAACTGTATGTAGCCAGAAACATGCAGTACTATGGGCCCACAATGATGAATATGTAATAAGTACGAAATGTGACTGTTGCATACAAACCAATCACTAGTTTGGAGGTTTTGAAGGGACAGCGAACACTAGAAATCTTTATTTCAATGTATTATGTGTGTGTGTAGGAATGAAATAAAAGCATCTCAGGCACAGTTCGGTTATGCAATACAGATTCTTCTACAGTGTCTACTAACTGTTTAGCTTATATTTAATTGATCTATGCAGAAAACCCATGTATATTTTTACAGTAAATTTACTGTACTGCTTAGCTCTGTATGGCAAATGAATTGATTTTTTAAATTTGATCTTTTGTTTTTCAAAACAACATACATAATGGGCGTTTCTCAAAAAGAGTAGGGATGTAATCTGGGCATCCTTACCAAATTTCCCATTGCCCCTTACCAATCATGGCCTCCTTATAATCCCTACTGTATGTATGAATTGGTTTCATTAATCTGCCTTCATCCCCACTAATAGCTGGTGCACTATGGCTACCGTCGCATCATCCAGGTGGGTATGCACATTGGTGGTGGTGGAGGGGAGTCCCCATTAACTGTCAAGCACTTTGAGTGGAGTCCAGAAAAGTGCTATATAAATGTAAGCAATTATTATTATTATTATTATGTGAGAACATATCCCTGTAAGAACCTCATTTCCCAGAAACCTCTGGGGGAAAGAGCTGGTGCTTTCAGTCATGTGACCTGCTGCAGGAAGACAATTGGTCAGGTGACTTTTAAAAAACAGGAGAAGCTTCCTGTCTTAGTTGGTTGGAGTGATGTCTGCTGTCTGAAAGGAAAAAGGTAGAACCACAGTGTGCATCACTCACAGAGGAGAGAAGGACTGACCAAAGACCATAGGAATCTGTGGGTTTTGTAAAACTGAACTATGAGTTTTAAACATCTGGGAGTTTTTGAGAACAGTCTTAGGAGAGAAGTGTGAATTGTTTGAAGCCAGTAAGCAATTTATCTGCTCTGGTATGCTAGTTAGGGACCAAGAAGAGAAATGTAATCAGAACCTCAAAGGGGGGCTTAGGGCTTGTTCAGCTTTTTTGTTTGTTGTTGTTTTGATTCCCTGCTCTGTAAATAACGGGCAGTGGTGTTTTTAAACCTTACAGCTGTGTGTCTGTTAGCCTGGGTCCACCTATTTTAAGATCCCATTATGCCATGCCCTGTAGGTTGTCAAAAGACATTGTCCCGAGTTCTTCTGCTGCTGGAATTGGTGGAGGTCCAAGTAAATGGAGAGCCTCACCTTCCACATAACCTCTGACTGATCAGATAACTTCTAGACATGAGGCACATAAAATATATCACTGTCCCAATTACAGAGCAGATCTGCATGCTTAAAACAACCAAGAGTCTTTGTTTACATCCTCCGTTAGAATGGGATAATTGTTTTATAATAAATACATGTTTTAGACTATTTGTGTATAAGTGTTTTGAGTATACTAACATCCATCCTTTTGAAACAGCATTTCCTTTTCAGAAATACAACAGCAAAAGAACAGTAGAGGATGAAGCAAAATGTATTGTGGACAATAGAAATGAGGAAACGTCTGGAAATTTAAAGGGAAATGACTGATGTATTAAATGAAAATTTCACTCAGCTGTTTAACTCAACATGACCTGGCTGCAGAAGAACTTAAACTTTGTATTAAACTGTAGTAGCATAGAAAAAGCAGAGTAAGCTACCCTCACTAAAAACATTTTAAAATTAACATTTGCTGGTTTTTAAAACTTTCTTTGAACAAGCACCAATAGCAATGGCATTTTTTATTCCTCATCCTGTGCCATGTGTTGCATTGGCTATTCCTCATGTTCAAGAATGATGGTCTCCATTGACCTCGGCCATTCCACACTCTCTGGTACGGTGGGCAGGTTGTCTTGGGAGCTATCTGGCCACGTACTGTGCAATCTAGTCATGATGATCTCTCTTTGGCGCTCATGCTTCTTCCTCTTTCTGATACCAAGGTGAAGGCCAAAATCCCCTGAGAGGTACGGGTTTGTTTGCAGATGGACACAGTTTCACTTACACTATGAGCTTTGTATGAGGACTCTTTTGTAGGCACAGGTAGATCATAATGAGTGAACATTTTAAATATAAGCTGCTGCTTTGTTGTATTTTCTCCATTTATTCAGTGTGTGTCAGTATGGGGCAACCAGAAATCACTTGTTCAATGACTATTTTTTAATTGGGTGCCTATTTACAGTACAGTATGCAGTGCCATTGGGCTGGTTCCATCCTTAAGTATTGTATCTTACATGAGCATGTTTTTAGGCTGTAAGCTTGGACTGAATTGGTTTGTTAAATGTTAAATAGGTCTCCAGGTCATCATTACAAATGAAAATCTATTGTCAATTGACCTACTGTATTAATTTAAACATGTTTTGTGACCTAGAGATTGTGGTTTCAGAGAACAGACTGCAGAGAGTGTGGATAGAGTGTGTGTGATTTTAACACCAAAACATGAACCAAATTCTTAATTCATAAACCAAACAAAATTATTTTAAAAACTACATTTACCAAGGTAAGAAGTGCCGAAAAACTCTTTATATACTGTAAATGGGTCACAGTCTACAACACTCCCATCCTGTGCTATAATGAACATCTTTAATCTAAGCAGGCAGGGGGAGTTTTGACAAAGGTTTTGGTGAGCCTGCTATGTTTTCCCTAATTAAAATGGTATTAAGGCACTTGACAGGAGTCAAGCAGGAAGAAAGCCAGCACCCATGGAAGAGATTCTAAAGAGTCTCGCTAGTTAATTTTTGCCATTTCGTTGTATGCCTTTGCTGGTAGGTCACTGCCAAAAATATTTACCTATTCATACATATTTTTATGAACATGTAAGTTTACTGACTTATTTTGGAAAAATCACTTTTTCTTGTTGCTGATCTAAAATGAGCTGTTTAAAACTATAGGTTCCCAGGCTAATGTTTCTCGTAAGTAAAACATTGATGGTCTCAATTTCATGGAGCAGGGCCTTATTGTGCCAGAGTGATGTGACAGCAAACATGCAAAAAAATAAAAAAAAACATTGAAAAGCTAGAAAGGCGCATATTCAGCAGTTGAATTAATGAGCTGAAAACAAATAATTTCATGCTGCACAAGTCATACCATGTGAGAGGCTTTTGACCTGCTTCAACAAAGGAATTATTTTATCATGCTCATTAGATATTGCAGCATGAAAAATGCAGACATGTCACACCTTGCAGGAGCTTCTGTTTGCAACTTTTCTTGTTGGATGCAACATTTAGATCACTAAATAAAAAGAACATGAAAGAATTCAGTTTTAATAAAAATTATGTTTAATAAAGAGACAGTAAATCAGCAGCATGTTGCTGTCACTAGTGCCATTATATTGACTCTGTTCATCTAATTATTTTCTCACTCCACCACATGGCAACTGAGTAAAGATTAAAAACAATGACACTTTTATCAGAGATTTCTCGCTATTTCTCATAACCTTTAGCCATTCTTTTCTTGCATCTGCTTGAATTATGACTAGAAATGAAGGCATCTCAATACCGCCTAAAAGCAAAAACAATTGATTTGTTATATAACAAATACAAAAATCAAAATGTTTATACAGTATAAGGCTATAAGGTCAAAAAAGTCCTTCATTTAATTTAAGTATATTTTATGTGCATTAATCAAACCAGGCATAGTGAGGGATTTTAGGTTGCTTGACTTACATGTGATGGGTAGAGGAATGAGAGCTTTATAGAATCATTGTATTTTGTTAGTTTGTCTTGTAGAGTTTAATGCATTTCAAAGCAATCTGACTATAGTTCAATGCACTTAGGTAATTTGATATGAAGGTGACTGCAAATTTGGTATAGAAAATGTAGTAAATGCCAGAGACAAAACCAGTCATTTCATTGAATTATTTTTTTCATGTATCCAGCACTGTGCTTCTACATGTAAAACAGCATGTACTGTATTACATTAAACTGTTACACCAGTTAAACTGCCTCCCATGTGTATACCATCCTTTATTGAAGATAGATAAAAAATATCACAGATAGACAGACAGAAAGAAAAACAGACATATGTGAATATCTCTCTAGCTTATTGATACTCATTTAATAAAACTCAAATAGTCAAAGTAAATTAAATTGTGATGAAATTTCCCAAGCCTATTGAGTTATACCTTACAATATTGCTAAACCTCTCAGAATATTGATTCCCTAAATTGTTTTTTTACACACAGAAATCTCATAAAACTTGCAGCACATACAGTACGGTGTTATTACTATAGATTGCTACAGGAGGTTCTATTTGGTTACAAATGTGGATAAATTGATCAACAGATATTGTCAAACAATTTAGCACCCAAGACTCCGAGGCAACTGAAGTGAGCTGCTCCATCTCAATCATTTCATATGCAATATGACTCATAACCTTGTGTACTTGAAAGAGGAGGCCAATGGATTTTGCATGTCTGTGGAGCGAAGAAATTGCAAACTGAAACATTCAAATCACCTATTGTACAGTATGTATACATAACATCTTCAAAGCACTTCAGAAAACTAAGTTAACAATAAAACACAATAAAGAACTTATAATCAGACAATAAAGGTTTGAAATAACTTGTATGAAAAGGTGACAAAGCAATTGTTGTTTGTGTTTTATGTATTATCTATATAATAAGGCTCTGTCTGAATGACAATTTTTAATGATAAATTTAGAACATAAGAATTGTTCCAAAAAGAGCAGGTAATTTGCTCATCAAGTCTGTTAGTTAGCTCCTCCTGCATATACTTCATTCCCTAGGTAGCAGTGTGGAGTGACCTGACACTCTCAGTCACTAGATCAACTAGTCAAACTGTACATATACTACCCATCCATCCACTGCTTTAATCAATACAGCCGGAGTTTATCCTGGCAAGTAATGGGCACAAGGTGGGATGCACTCTGGACAGTCCATCGCAAGCCACGCAGAGACACAAATGTGCACTCACTCACTCACCAGGGCCAGTGTTCCCAAAAGTCATTTAAAATACCAGTATCTTTGTACTGTGGGAGTAAACCAGAGCATCCAGAGGAAACCCACGTGACCATGGGGAGAACATACGAACTCTAACCAGACAGCACTCTAGGTATTGAACCTAGGGCCCCAGAGATGCAAAGCAGCAATGCTAACTGCTGCAGCACCATGCTGCCCTACATGTACTATAAAGGAACAAGTAATAATTCAGTAATAGTTATAGTTAACAAGTACGTTTGACCTGAAGAAGGTCAAAGACTCGCACCTGAAGAAAGCTTCACAGCCGAAACGTCGTGTTTTCTCTCTTCTGTTTTCAGCATGGAATAAACCTAATACTTGTTCCTTTGTAGACTACACACGCTGATGCAGCTACCCACCTGAACTGTATATACTAAATATATCATTATGAGAAAGCACATAGATTGGAGTGTGAGGCTGTGTCAGAGTATAAATAAAAAGAAGAAAATATTCCAGCTGTGTAGCTTATTCAAGAAAATTGGTGAATGAGAGACCAGGAGTATAAAACAAGGGTCTGTCCAAGGAGAATCAGGAAGGAGAGGATGAGAATCATAGAAAATCATGAGAAAGAGAAGAAAGATGTAGAAAGAGATGTGAATGTTGGAAAAAAATTCTAGGGGAAGTGAGGGAGGCAGAAATCTGTAAAAGAATGGAGAGATTTAGAAGGGTTAATACTGTATATAAGTTTAGGAAGCTCTAAGATCAGCACCATGGACAGCAACAAGAATTATAGAATTAACACAGAACAATTCAGTTATCTGTTACTATTGCTATATTAATAATAGTAGTAACAAGATAACTTTAGAGTTTGGTAAATTACCTCTTCAGAGTACATCTTTGAAATGAAGATGCTAATGTCAATAAATCATCATGAAAAACAAAATACAGCAACATTCCCTAGCAGTGCTGCTACAGAAAGATAAAAAAGACATCTCTTGAGGTGTGTGCTAACTAGGCATTCAGAGCAAAGCTGGCATTAATCAGCTGTGTCAGATTGCCCAGGAAAAAGCATGCTATTATTGTAAGCCCCTGTCATGCTGCCATCCAGCTGCTGCATCCAATCCCAGACCAGCCCCATGACCTCCAGTTGTGCTGCATCCATGCAGTCACACCACTGAGTTATGATTTACTGTACTTCTCTGTGGTCACTAAAGATTTTAAAGTTACAGATGCCATTACAAGTAAGGACTGCACAGTTCACATAGTTTACTATTTTAATTCATGAGTACATTTCTGATATTCATAGGATGATACTGTGTCTGTACCTTTGGCTGCATTTGAATAAAAGGACTTAATTAGTAAATGTGAAGGTTTCAATGTATTCCGATTTTGTACCCGGTGCTATCTAGTGCTGTCTTGATTTCTTACACACTGTTTTGACATTCACTGTGTGATGTTAAGTAAGTTATGGATATTAATAATGCATAAATAGATAGGCAAATAAATACATTAATTCATTCTTAATTACTGACTAAAAGTCTTGTTTGTTTTCATAAACATCCCCTCATCTGGGTTTATTAGAACCAAATTGAGTCACGCAAGCACAGATTTAATTATAGCCAAAGCGCTGCAATCAGCACCTTCCTTCACTCCATTCAAACTTTATTTTTAGTTCTGTATTCTTATCCATTGCTTTGTGCACCATGCAAATGAGAAGGTTTATTTAGGTCTCCCCAGGACAGCTGATTATACTAGGACAGAGACTTAATAAGTACAGTGCTTCATAAATTACTCACTTTGTGTCAGATGAAGTTGATGCTAGATAGCCTTCCTTTTATCTTGCTGTAGATGCATTGAACTCCCACTCCACCCAACACAAACACACCCAAGGGCTTGGCAAAGATGTGCAAACATTAGAAAAACACTACATTTCTTTATCATTTTAGGCACAGGTCTAAATCATGTAAAAAAGTAAAATATAAGCATAGACATAAAACAAAATATGATTAAAAGACTTGATTTTGTAAAGCACACTAATATTTTCTTTAAAAAGTATTTCACAGTACACTAACACTGTACTCAGCCCCAAACAAAATGGGTTTTACATGTGTATATCTGCAAGTCATGTGTGCACCAGAGCCTGTTAATGTCAATGCCATTATCAAACCTATATCTACAGTACCTTAAAATGAAACAACAGTTCAACATAAAAAAATCAAGGTTTCTCTGAAAGAGAACATCAGTATTGTACCTAACCTTAATTTACAGTTTTACATTAGATCTGTAATACAGTCAATAAATACATAAAATGTATTAAAAATTCAACTGTTTTTTTTTCAATTCATGAAATCTCTAGAGCTGCAACAAGAGTCTTGTTTTTTCAACTCAGTTGTGTTTAATGAAGCCTCTGCATTTCAAGCCATTATGACTAATACAGATATTAACTTTCCCATTGTTGAGAGCTGTTACAGAGTAGCACTGTAATTAGTTTTGTTAAATAGTTAATCTGTTGTTTAACTTGGGAATTCCTTTTTAATTTATTACCAAGCAAGTTTCTTTATATATAATTGAATTTTAATTTGCTTTTAAGCATTCAGGCTTGCACATTTTTATTTCAGCTTTTTTATTTAAATAGTATTTTTCCAAGGAGAAGACCCTTTGAGAATCATCTCATTTTAAAAGTATCCTTGCAGACAATAGCCATAACACTATGCAATAAACATGTTGAAACTAACAAAGTAATTAAGTGAATATAGTTAAGAAAGAACAGCAGGTGCTGAATAAATGTGGCTTAATGCTTGAGCACATACAGTGTGCAGATCCATACAGAATGAAGTTAATGACTTTCCCTTTCTACACAGCTGAAGAAGGATTTTTGTCCAGTACTCCTTGAAGCATTGTTTACTGTACACTCTGCATGCATAGCTTAGAGATCAGAGAGGTCAGACAAGACCCTACTGTATATGGCATCAGCTTTTGTGTGTTTTTCAGGATGGGTCAGAATATCCTGGTCTGCTGTTCTCTGTCGTATGTTATTAAACCATACTGAGCAAACCGTCCAGGGCCCAGGTACAAAATGCTGTTTAACTTTCCTCCAGGGGATGATTAAGCTGTCAGTTGTTCCCTGTTTTCCTTTTTTTTGGTTAGAGTTGTGGATGGAGACTAAATTCATGTTCTCTCAAATTACTTTAGGACTTTCAGAAAAATAGTACCACCTGTTCTAATGTTACATTGTGTATATTAATTCATATCTTAAAACTTTAGACAGCAAATATCTAGTCTGGAACTGTTTACCCAATTTTCTCTTTCTTACATACTGTATAGTGTACTGTATAGTCAGCACTGACTTGTAAAATGCTTCCTTCTATGGGATAAGTGACGAATACTCACACAGAGCAGTTTTACAGTTTTCATCATCTTCTTACAGGTTTGGAAAGAAAAAAAAGTATCATTCTTTCAGAAAAAGCATTTCAAATGCTACAGAACTGCACACAGCTAAAAAATAGGGCACAACGAAACAAACTTTAACCAGAAGTCACTTATGATATAGTAGCACCTAACATCTAAGTTTTCTAAAGCTGAGAGATGTGGCATCTGTATTCACAATTAGCATGGCTGACCCTATTGTCATTGAATTTCCACAACAATACTGTTCAATTAAGCTTCTGCCCTTTTTGAAGTTGAGAAACTGCTACAGTATGTGTCATTGTAAGAAGGCAAGAGTGGTGCTGTAGAAGAAGTAAAAGCAGAATACAGAATCTGATATAGTACAGTATAAAAGTTTTATACAGGGGGCAGATAAGAAACAAGGAAAGAAAATGCAGCTATTTTTTAAAAAATCCCCTGCCTTATTATTTGAATTAATGCTGGTCTCCTGACTTTAATCTCCACCACATAATTCAAAACCTTTCTAACGTTTTCTAAAAATTACTAAGAAGGAAACTTAATATCTTTCAAAGTGATGTTACTGTACAGTACGTGTGAGATAAACGAGTTTGTTATAGTTATTAATTTGCATGATGCCAGTCAGTAATTTCATTTTAGATTTTTTGCAGTGTGTAATTCTTTCAATGATGCTATTAGTAACAGAGGAGCTTAACTTCTTCCTACTGAAAAGAAACAGAGGCTGCAGCACCACATTACAACAAGCATTTGAACTCAAACAAGCCAACACTTGAGATACACAGACTCCATCAGAGTGGGCAGAGGGGTACAGGATGTGAGCAGCGCCATGGTGGCTGATGAGCTACAGTTGTGCATCTACAGTCTGTTGGGTGTCAGTAGAAAAAGGCCAAAGCAAGTGCAGGGAGAAGGGAAAAGAAGGGATGAAGAAAATAAGGGAAAAAGAGGACAAGAAGAGAATTGAGTCAAAATTCTCTGAAACTTTTTAAAGGTCTAGGAAAGCACCCCCACTAAAGAAGCAGAATTTGACCACAATTGCTACACAATTTAAATTTCTCTTTCCTTGACCAAAGATCAAATCTTTAAAACCTCAATCAAAGAAACAAAAAAAGATAAGGGTTTGTTTTACTTTCCCTGTGGGCTAACTGCAGGTCAAGAGCCCACTCCACAGTAAATGAATTAGTTGGGCAGTTAGCCAATAGCAGAAATGAGGTCACAAGTGTTTTCTTGCAATGGGTTTCGTTGTTCAAATATTTTTAAATTGTTTCAATAATGAAATGATATCTATAGCTGCCAAATAAGTCACTACCCAGGCCAATGTGAATGTCTTTATGCAAAAAACGTTTGTCACAAAGAAAGTTAAAACTGCATTCACAGTCCTCAGGTTGCAGTTGTCTTTAATAGCTGTTCTGTATTTGCTGTTGTTGTCAAGTGTATGTTATTCTGTTTCAAAATGTTCGGACTTCATAGGTGCACGTTAACATGCTGAAGTATTAATTTGTCACAGAGATCATGTTGGCATGCTACAGTTCTCCTGAGTTAGTAATGTGTTTTGAAAAATGTTGTGCAAAATAAAATCAAGAATAACATAAAATGATTTACTGTACTTCCAGCTGGATTTTTATTATTGAGCAACCTTTGCCTGTTCCAACACAAAACTAATAATGTGAAATGCTTAACAATAAAGGAAAACACAAACTTAATGACGTGAACATTTTTTCAAGTACTGTATGTGGTAACAAATCGAGAATGCATAGCTACTATAAGTGGAAATTCCTCAGAGAACACAATCACGACTATACAGTGGCAGAAATTATTTCAATAACATTGAATTACACCTTTTTTCTTCAGATTGTCTTAAATGTAATCCGATTATTTACTTTTTTCGAGCATCTATATCCAATACATTCTTATGTACAGTATGTGAAGTGCAAAAAAAAGGGTCATTCAGAATATATGCAGGAATGCTGCTTAAAAAGAGTCATAAATACCAGAACAAGAAGTCTCAGCTTCTCCAATTTACCCACACTTTAAACGATGTTTTTGTCATTGACATACACAGCCAAATTCTTTACAGACTCTATTTTTCAATTTTTGTCTGGTGCAATCTGATGATACGAAAATGACACCAAAATGGCAAACGAAGCCCATTCACAATTTAAATGGACAACAATAAATATTAAAAGCACTCATGGTTACATTTTTGTAATAGCTGTGCCCATTCTGAGCATTGTTAAAGAGTGAGAATAAATGTTGCTTGAGTTAAGCGCTGGACAATCTCGGGTGCACAGCTCTCACAGCATAGGGCTACTCACTTGTTTCCTGATGCATTCAGCCCTGACCTCCATCTATTCTGAAGCAATCAGGGGCCTGGTGCCTAGTAATTCACAGTATTAATGTACAAGCCTTCTCCAGTGCTGGGTAATGAATTCTGCTTAGATTACAAACACTAAACATTAGTGCACATCATTAATACTAAACTAATGGAATTCAGCTCCTGGAAAGAAGGACATCCATTCAATAGCCTAATGTGCAATGGCTATCATGCTTGATCCAGATTTTGACAAAACCATAGACATGCTCATGTGCCAACTATGCCATGTACCTTTATGTCTTTGTCTTCTTCATCCACAAGAGGGTAACACAACAGTGGTTAAGATTTTTGAAGTCTGTACTGCAGACACTGCTGTTGTATGTATCTTTGAGTAAAGCACTTCACTTGCACAATCTGTAAGACTGAGTTGAAACTTCACACTTAATAATAATGTTTCTTTATTAGCCCTGTACAATTTCTTGCATTAGGAATTCATCTTTTCGCATACCCCAGCTTTTCTCCATGGAGACACAGACATAGAGAGAAGCTTGGGATCAGAGCACAGGGTCATTATACAGCGCCCCTGGAGCAGTTAGGGTTAAGGGCCTTGCTCAGGGGCCCAACAGAGTAGGATTCCTCTGCCAGCCGCAGGATTTGAACCGGCAACCTTCCAGTCACAGGCGCAGATCCTTAGCCACCGCTCCTTATTAACATTAAGTATGGAGTTTGTTTTTTTATATAATTTGTCAGTGCAAAAAGACAACACATTCACCATTTAGGGAAATAAAAGTGAAAAATGTTGCTCAAAGGTTGCACAAAGTATCCACAAGGAGACATAAAAAATTATTAAATCTGATTTTTTTTAATAAAAAAGGTATCATCAATTTGCATTCTGAATATTCTGACAATATACTTAATGGGTAATAAAATTTTCAAAGTAATCTGAGCCCATTAACTCTGCAATAAAGTGCAACATTTAGTCTTAATCAGGATCTGAACCAGGGTTATCTAGCACACAAGCTCTACAGCTGCACTAAAGTAACCAAACCCAGGGCAGCTCAACAGGACTATAGAGAAGAGCTTTCCATTACAGCTTCAGAAAACAAACGGAATTGGTACTGAAGTAAGAGACAAGATGTAAAAAGGGTTAACTTAAGTCAGTTCTGCCTGAAAATTAGACTTCTAAGCAACAGGGGTTTATGGCAGGAAAGGGGGTTAACTGATAAGGATTCCAGATGCGAGCAAGGAACCCCCTGGGGGCATAATCTTAAACTGACCATTTGGCCAGGGTCTCTTAACTGGCCAAATACCATGACCCCCCCTTACCATAACACCTAATTACATCCAAAGCAGCAAGGAAGGACTATATAACCTAAAAGTTTGTACCGGCACATCGAACAATACTTCGGTTTTGTTGTTTCTTGCGGGAAACAAGACTTTGGCTTTATTGTTCCTTGCATGCAATAAACTCATCTGTTTTACTTCATCTCAGGATCCAGAACCTTATTCTTTCTGTTACAACAGTACCTATTATTTATCATTCACAAAATTATCATACAAATCCAAAGGCTCACTCTCAAAAGTTTCTGATACAATTGTCTTCCCATAATTTACTGAAATTTCATTAATACAATTCCGATTTCCATTCTCACTTGTCATAACAGTGCAAAACCTGTATAATTTATATTTCTGTGTGTCATCAACAAAAAGTAGATGAAACATCACACCATCCGTTATTTCTTATAAAATAAAATCTTTATTTTAAGTCATAAACTTTGATATACAGTAGATCCAAACCCTCTATTTCAAAGTAGTGGTGACATGTCTTAATGACTACCGACCAGTGGCACTAACACTTGTCATCATGAAGTGCTTCAAGAGGCTAGTCATGAAGCACATTAAGGACACCATTCCAAACACAGTGGACCCGTACCAGTTTGCCTACTGGTCCAACAGATCCACAGATGACACAATCTTCATTGCCATACACACTGCCCTATCCCATCTGGACAAAAAGAACACATACACAAGACTACTATTCATCGACTTCAGCTCAGCTTTCAACACTATCATTCCAGAGAAACTAGTCAAGAAACTCAGTGCACTGGGTCTCAACACCACCCTCTGCAACTGGAGTCGGGACTTTCTGACAGGCAGACCTCAGGCTGTCAGGCTTGGAAGCCACACCTCCGGCACACTAACTCTGAACACTGGGGTCCCCCAGGGGTGTGTGCTTAGTCCATTGCTCTACTCCCTCTATACCCACGACTGTAAGGCCAAACACAACACCAACTCCATCATCAAGTTTGCTGATGACACCACAGTTGTAGGTCTGATCACAGACAATGATGAGAGGGCCTACAGGGAGGAGGTAAATCTCCTTACAACGTGGTGTGATGACAACAACCTCACCCTCAACATCAGCAAAACCAAGGAGCTGATCGTTGATTTCAGGAAACTGCAAACCGGACATGCTCCTATCCACATCAACGGGACTGAAGTGGAAAGGGTCAGTAACTTTAAATTCCTTGGCGTCCATATCACCGAGGACCTCACATGGTCTCTCAACACCACCTGTCTGATCAAGAAAGCGCAACAGCGCCTGTACTTCCTAAGACGGTTGAAGAAGGCTAAGATATGTCCCCAGATCCTCACTAACTTTTACAGATGCACTACAGAAAGCACACTGACAGGCTGAATCACAGTGTGGTATGGCAACTGCAGTGCTGCTGACCGCAAAGCCCTACAGGGGGTGGTGAAAACTGCCCAGTCCATCACTGGGGTTGCCCTCTCATCTATACAGGACATTTATGACAGACAGTGCTTGAGGAAAGCTCTAAGCATCATCAAAGACCCCACACACCCCAGCTACAGACTTTATGATCTGCTACCATCTGAAAAAACGGCACCGGAGCATTCGGGCCCGGACTACCAGACTCAGAGACAGTTTTTACCCCCGCACTATCAAACTATTAAACTCCCAGACTCTCTCACTCACCCTTCACCCATGATCTGAACCTCACAGTGCCTTCTTTCTTTCTTACCAAAAACCCAAACACACTGAAAATCTGCCTCTACCATACGTGTCAAAATCTCACTCCGCATAATTTCTATCCCTTTATTTCATTCTGTTGATGCATGTTTTTGCATGTAACCTGTTACCTTTTTGCTGTTTTGCACATTGCCTGTTGTTGTTTTTTGCACACTGCCTGTTGTTGTTTTTTGCACACTGCCTGTTGTCTCTGTCTTTCTTATGTTATACAATTGTATTGTTGTTTTTTTTTTCTTTGTACTACTTATGTCCGAGAGCTAGCTAAATAGCATTTCGTTATACCATATACCTGTATATGAGTATAATGACAATAAACTTGAACTTGAACTTGAGTACATTATAGACATGTAATTAAAGATTCATCCAGTTCACAATGAGCTTATCTGGATGTTCTAGTTTGAGCAAGGTACAGTTCGATTACTGAAATTAACATGATGGCAATACATGTACTATGGCAATTCACTAAATCAAGACCTGAAATAAAAACAGAGAACATCAGTTACATTAAAAATGTTTTTTCCAGAATAACAATAACATTAAAGTGTACGTAGTAAAACATTAACAAGTATAAAACTCATCTGAGTTTTCCTGCAAAACATTCTGCTGCAAAAACTTGGGAAATTGAAGCTGGATTATAAACCTAAAACACATAAATATAGAAATTACATATATAAGTATAATTCTGAATTATACTATCATGTGAATGTCACAGCCTTCAAAAAGAAAAGTGACTTTCTGCTTATGGGAGGACAGAGCTAGTGAGGATCATTCTCGAGACACAGTTACTGTTGAAGCAGGATTGAAGATGTTTAAGAGGCACAATATGAGATTTGTGGATGGTAAAAAATAAATGTTAAAAATGAGTATATACTGTGCACTGCTCATCCAATGTGTTCTTGCATCAAATTTCAACCAAGCACACCAGAGACAAAAAGGTATTTTCAACCAGTAATATTTGTGTTAGTAATTTTTTAACCTTACAAAATTAGTCTTGCATTTACAGTACTTGTGAACATTTTCTTCACATTTTTATTTTGATGTGTGCACTTCACTTAAACAAACCTGATGTTGCACCATACTCTAAAATAACTGCCGCCGGTGCCATTTTGTGTTTCCAGTGATATCATTTGCCCGAGCCTGAAATGACACTGCGATCAATAAGCTCCACTATATATTGCTGCTACTCCACAAATTGCCCATATCCTCATCCCTCATGCTTCACTGAGGTAAATTGACTGTGCTGGTGCTGAGAATGCTGAAGTGATTCTAGAGCTTTGCTCTTTACCCATCTCAGACTTCCTTGGAGTCCTTCAGAATCAGTTTTCTGTCTTCTTTTTTTTCTGTACTCCTGTATCAGCAAACAGTGCATATAGTACTGTATACTGTATCTCCTGGTCTCATCATCAGTTACTTGCCTCTGGCCAGGGCACAGAGGTCTCCGTGAGATGCTACCAGATCACCCTATCCTACCCTTGATGTCCTGCCGAGAATAGGCTCGAAGTGTGATATGATATTTGAGGTCATTATCATAGCAGCTGTGCCCTGTCCTGGGGTCAGCTCTTGTAGCTGGCTGGGGATGATGGTGCACAAGGCTCTGGTGTAATCAGCCAAGGAGCTGCCTGACGAGCCGAAGCCTGCTGACCCTGGACACTGCTCGCTGCTGGGCCTGTGTGCCAGCTGAGGAGAACCCATCATTGACAAGCACCTCTGCTCAAGTGTCCAATTTCCTACACAGGTGTTGTCATTGGGTGAAATTGGCAGGTCACAAGTGGTCTTGATGCGGGTTTCCCTTAAGAAATCTACTCAGATAGTTTGTTCATCTCAGAGATGACGAAGCTGCTGTTTACGTTCTGGCACATGGACACACCAGTGTGCCCAGCCTGCTGCATCTGTTCAACCAGATTGTGGACCTGGACAGATTATACCACCAAGCCCTCAGTCACGTGTACAGACTAGGGCGACATTGAGAAAGTGTCTTGGAAATACTTGGCAGCGAAGTATTATAATTGTTCAGGTGGGTAGCTGCGTCAGGATGCGTAGGCTACAAAGGAACAAGTAATAGGTTTATTCCATGCTGAAAAGAGAAGAAAGAAATTGCAACGTTTCGGCCATGGAGCCTTCTTTAGGTGTGAGCAGAAGGCTGAAGAAGGCACACCTGAAGAAGGCTTCTCGGCCAAAACGTGTTTTCTTTCTTCACTTTTGAGCATGGAATAAACCTATTACTTGTTCCTTGGAAGTATTATAATTTACAACAGTGCCCTGTACTTCCTTGCTTGAGTGATTTTCAAATGGCTTAATTTCAGATTTTCTATTTTTATGAATATGCGTTTTTCTAAAAGATTAATAACAATGATAATTGTCATTATAGTATTAAATTATTAAAAGGTAAATGGATCACTGATGATGAACTGCTGAGGTTCTAGGAAATAAAATGAAACAGCTGTTTCTCCAGCCCTGTTTAGGATTGCTGACAAGACTTTACATGACTTTGCTGAATTGTACTGTTTATACTGTATAAAGGATTTGTTTTTGCACCTTTGGATCGTGTTACAATGCTAAAAGAAGAAGAAATTTGCAACTGAGTAACAATTAAAGCTGTTAATTATTTATCTAGCAACAGGAAGATAATTGCACATATCCAGTCAGTCTAGATGAGCAACAAAGTGCTGAGGGAAATTGCATTTGTAACCTCACTTGTTGAAGTGACACTATAGGAACACAGTGTTGGCTTTAATTACTATGCTAAGCTTCATATCTCTCTGCTCAAGCCCATGTAACAAACTCCCTTTGAAATACATCAAGGTGATACCTTGTTAAATCTCCAACAACAGCAGTCAAAACCTAATTAATAAAAATATATTACTAATGGTTGAAATCCAATTTTGCATGACTCCAGTATACTGTATGTGTGGGGACAAAATGTTTTTAAGGGGTATTCAACTTCAAGACACAGCTGTTCTTTTCATTGTCTTCATATATGGAAATTCAAGGGGCTTATTTCTGGAAGACAGAAAAAAACAAGTCACAAAGAAGGTGCACAAATAAATATGCTATGATCTTATGGAAAAATATGATTATCAAAGGATTATTATACTTTACTATTTATATCTTATTTTAAAGCAATTAATTATAAATGGATAAGCAGTTAAGAGTTAGTATCACTCTATTGTAGATGTACTCTTTTTGGATGTAACCATTTTTAAGAATGCATACAATTCTATGTACACTAAATAGTACAAAAACTAAAATATTAAGGCTTACAACTGTTCTCTTAACATACATTAAAGATAATTAAACCTGAATTGGTATCTCCTGCTAGGGTAACCAGGACATATCAATTCATCTCCTTCTTATCTTCAGAGACCTGAGAAGTAGCTTACTGAGGTACCAATACCATTACCTGGTACTTTTTTAGTTCTAAATATATTATATTTTCATGACAAGGTGAAACTTGCTGAAAAATCTTTGGAAGGGACCAGAGGCCCATTATTCATAGCTACCGAAGCACAAAAGTTATAGTTTAATACAAGCCCTAAATCTAAAAAAAAACTGCAAGGAAGAAGTAATTTGCTGTTTCTTTATTGAAAAGTAACATCACCATAAATCTTATCTGCAGTAATTCAAATCATCTCATGGAGCAGTTATGAGTTATGAGTCTGTAATGACCAGTATATGTAATAATGCTTAAAATAATTTATGTAAGAAGAAGCTTTAGAGTGGAACAAATAATTTCATTTTTTCAGTAACTTATCAGGATATACCTTATGCTGATAAGGTACTGAAATGCAAACTATAGATTGACAATCGTGATCTGGTTCATAAATTTAAGGTCACAAGTGAATGTGTGCAAGGGTATCCTGATTATCACAGGGAATACAATGTGCTATTTGTACATGTACTTCTACCTGCTTTTGACATCAATGTTGTCTGTTGCTGTCTTAGAGCCATCTAACAAAGCACTCTTCCCAATTTCTTTTTATATGTACGAAGAAAAGAGCATATATTTCTGTACTAAACATTATTCTGTGTTTATAATAATTGCGCAGCTGTTTGTATTGTTTTCAGTAACTGTCATTAAGTATTTATAAAATGCATTTATAAAAGTTGTGGTCAAGGTTTTTAAAAACAAGATGGGTTTTCATTTGAGCTGTGCAGGGGCACGGGCAGATACAGTGTTTTTCACAGCTTCAAAAGTAATAGATTAGACATAATAAATCAAAAAGTACCATTTCCTAGTATTCATTATTAAAAATAAATGTCATGCTTGCATTTCATTTCAATTTTCTGTTAGTGTTTGGGTTAAATGTCAAATCAGTTTTACAAAACATATTATTGAAAACACATTTAAAGATAACCATGACTACAAAGAAATGGAATTATAACACAGTATTTGCAGACATTTCTTGTTGTTAGATAATAGCATATCAAATGTGTTATCAGTTATGAGAACTTCCACAGCTGCCACAGAATTTAGAAATAGCATTTTCGGGGACATTTATAGCTTTATGGCAGTCTGTTAAATATGCAAAATAGCTAGAACCAAAAGTGTTACTAGCTTTTAGTTATTCAAAGCACACAAAATGTTTTTAATACCTGAAGTCATGAAGTATTGAAGTCAAACTTCATTGGAGAGTATTTTAGACAGGAAATTATACAGTATACTGTATAATTTAGAATATATAAATAGATACTGTATGATTGAAATAAACTTTTGACTTACAACTTCAAAAGATTTACAAAGTTATTAGCAGGGAAATGTCAAAATGAGCTTTGTAGCAGGTACAATGACATTTTATTTGACCAACATGAAATTATGCCAATTAACATTTGTCATCGATAGGGTTGAAAATCACGGTGTGTATAGCCACTGCTGGACACTATACGCTGTACACCCACAATGCATGTTGTCACCAGGTTTCAGAAACTTACTCCAGCCTCCAGTATTGATGGCTAAAAATCATTCTCTTGATTAGTAGGGGATATTGTATTCTGTGTTTTTCACCTGACTAGACATCTAAATGGTAAAAGTAGTCAGCTCTGTGACTATGATTTATTTACTTCTACAACAGTTAAAATCACTCAAATGTATCATAGTCTGTCATGGACCATCAGTTAATGATATCAAAACATTTAATATCCCAAATCTTAATTTTTTCTAAAAACACTGATGCACAAATTGGAGGAGATTTTTTTCTATGTTTGGTGTATGTATATATAAATCCATATATTACATACTGTACTGTATATACAGTCCAGAATGTACAAGGAAATTGTAATACTGTCTACTGTTTTCATACCCCAATTACAACTCATGCAGAGAAGAAACACACGACTGATATAGTGAAAATGAACATCAAGAAGCTACCATACCAGTGGGATAGGGTGAAAAGTCCCCATACCTTCTTGAGTTTGTTAACATGTTTCAGGCAACAAGTTTACAGCTAGCTAGCTAGCTTCTCTGGGATCACATTTACAATCTTCAGATGAAAAACAGCTCTTTTAAATGACCGTCATCAATATTTTTAATAAAATAGGTAGGTCAGAAGATACGGTAGTTGGCTTCTTTTATAGACAACTGTGACTCAAGCACAAGAAGAGAAGAAGCAGGAGAATATACATCTTGCTTTGACATATCTGGGTTTGTGGTCAAGTGAGTACTGAAAAAATCAGCTAAAGAGCTTAAAGCATGCTAGGAGTAAATGAGTCATTACATATTAATAAATAAATGGACATTTGATAAGATAACAGCAAGAATATCTTTAGATTTTAATAGGTCTTGTCATTTATTTAACTTACTGATTCCTTGTATCCTTCAATGGGGTACACCATGCCTGTGTTTAGATTTTTTTCCATGTGGCAAGTATGTTTTCCAGAGCAGTATTTCGAAATGTGTTTATTTAAAAGAACATGAGGCCCTTGGCATCTTACAAACAGGAGGTAACATCTTGCAAACACAGATCAACAAGAAAAGGTAAAATGTCCGTGTAGTTAGTAATTAGAAAGTAGCTGAAGCTGTTTGTGTTGTGATGCTGTAAATATTAGAATAAGGTTGTGTAAAGAAAGCAGCTTTAACTAGAGCCCCTCAGTTATTTGTGAACCACAAGGAAATTTACTCACGGAGGCTAAATGGTTAGTGGAGGCTGATAGCCACTGTTTTTCACTGTTGTGCCTTTTGAATTTTCTGATGTATTTCTATGATCCTTCAGATTTTTGACATAATGATTAAAGAGCTGCTCTATTGTCTGACTAGCTTCAGCTACATTATGATATATGTCATACACACTGGTCAGCTCCTTGAAAGTTCTAAAACATTTGAGATGTGGATCATGGGAATGGCAAAATACTATTCACTTACAGTATATATAATCAAGGCAAAAATAACAAGACATTCAAAACACTCAGAAGGAAATAAACATTGTGTTGCCATGGCACTGAAATGAATTTGTCTTCTCCAGGTCTGTCAGGTTCTGTCAGTTAAATGTTAATACAGTATGCAATCACGTACACATTTTCACAAAGAGTAAGATATTTGAGATTAAAAATTTCAAGGTGATATGGACATTACAAAAGGAAAAGGATTCTCCAGGGCATAACAATACACATAGCTGAGTTATTGCTAAAATGTTTAGATTTGAGTGTAGCCAGGTAAGATGTCTCCAGTTGCTTCATTAGTGTGATCACTTTCTTCATCAAAATGACCAGCCAGTAACAACCTCAGTTTAACTGCACATGCATACAGTACTGTATGTCCTTGTTTAGCATACTGGATCTTTTGGATCTTTTGATATTTTGACCATGTTTTCAGATGCCAGGTGTATTTAGTGGACCATCCTGTCCACAAGACATCCTAGTCTGGGATGGAGGAGCTCTTCATGGTGAGAACTCTAAATACTGTACCTGTACCCTGTTAATACAGGAATGCCATGTACAGAGGGCCCATCAGGTTTTACCACACTGTTGCTATGCCTACAACAACATGCTTTCATTCAATTCCTATCAGAATGTCAGGGATTTCTGTTTGTACTATTACTGATGATCTAAATTTCCATTCTGCTGATCCTTGCTCAGTGTTATTTGGTATCATGTTTTGTCTCTAGTTAAAGTGAAAAACAGACTTCTACGGCTTATTTTATGGAAAACTCACTTCCTACTTATACAAGATTATAAATATTGAGTTCCCTATGTACAGTACCCAACCAAAATGTCATTCCTCTTAACATGTTATTCCTCCTCACTTGCCATTCCTTATCACTCGATTATCACTCTCTGTGTCGTGTGCTGACAGCAGTTTTTAATTCATCCATGTGGAACCCCATTCATTTCCACAATTTTAAATTTAGGCATCATCTGCTTGTGCACCTTGTCAAAGGCTTTCTGATAATCCAGGTACACAATTTCATACACTGTGCATGTGTGACTTCTCTAAAAAAATCTACATGGTTTGTTCCCTCTATGGAAACCATTGTCATTATTCCCAATAATACCTTTATTTTTTCAAATTATGATAATGGTCCTTAATTGCAAACTCAATTATTTTATGTTATAAATGTTATATACAGTATTATTTTTGTGTTTAGATACAGTACATATATGATCTTGCCTAAATATATAATATGATCCCCTTTCAAATAAGTTTTTATACAGTAAACCATTTCTAATAGGGGGAACGGGGTGTATGTTATACATTGATACAGGGATAGCCATGCAAACGCAAGGAGAAGATACAAACTACACAGATAGCAAACTGGGAATTGAACCCAGGGTCCAAGCTAACCACTGCACCACCATGTCACCCTTCAATTCTTAACTTTCTGTGGTTTATAGGATTAGTTTTGCACTAACTAGTTTTGCATTAACTAATTAACTAACATATTAAAACAAATAACTAGGATTATTTTTAAACTACCTGTGGCAGATATTACCTTTACCTTTTTAGAGCAGATTGCATTTTACAGCAGAATACTGTAGCTCTGAAATGGCCTCATTGCAATTTGTTTTTACCTAAACAGATACCATTTTATGGATTCACTACGTGGATTAATTATTCTCAATTTTCATTTTCTGATTAACAGGATACAATGGCCTCAAGGACACCAATGGAAGTTGAGAAGAGTGACAGCTTATTTTATTTGAACTCATGTAATCATATTCCTCTTAAAAGGGCTGTAAAGCAGAGAAGGAGAAGCTGGTAAAGGAGAAGTGAATGTGGCTCAGACATCTTGTATCAGGGACACGCAAAGTAGGTACAACAGGGCACAGCATGATTGGGGGGAGAAACCAAAATGAATCAGGCAGTTCAAAGGGGTCCCCCCAACTAGATTACTGTTGAATAGGCTGGCTACGTGATGCCATCTAGCTGTGCTATTGCTATAATACTCTTACTAAGAATAACTTCAAAAAGAGCCCCCTGGACTTTCCACTGCTCCAGTACTAGTTGTACAGTCTATGTTTTGATTACCCAATCTAATTTGATCAAAACATGCATTTATCAATCTTCCAAATGTTTTGGAACTTTTGGAATGTTGGACGCACAGGCATTATAATAACACATTTCCTGCATTATTTCCAATAACACTTCTTCCTGTTTTCCAATACTGTATGTAACATTTTCCTATTGAATGTATGGATTGCTAACCCCTCCATTACATGATCACTTTCAGCATGCTGATGTTTTATAGAGACACTTAATATTGTTTTTGTGGAGAAGTATTGTGCACTCCTATGTAAAAGCCCAGGCATTTTTCATTTATTTTACCTCAAATGTACTCATTAAAATAATTCTTAGCTGTTAAAAATCCATATTTTTTCTAATGTGCAATGCTACTGAAATACTCATGTAAGATGAACAAATGCAAATATGTATCCATTAACACAACGTGTAGTTGAGGATGTGGTAGGATGTAAAGGATTTTATCCTTCACATCCACTGGAAACCTTTAAATGGAAAAAGCTATTTTTACAGACATAAAGGATGAAATGGAGACTGTCGTCTTTGGATGAATCTATGGGGAAATTCAAAAACATTTAATCTAGAATGAAATCTTTAGGAGAATCCAAAGAAAACCTTTATAAGGGAGATAGTAATCAGAAAGAGAAGTGAAAGAAAAAAAACAAAATACTGAAGGACCAGGTAATTACATTCTTACACCTAATTTCCTGGTGTATATGAAACAAAATCAAAAAAGAAAAAGAAGCTACTGAATTAACTGGCGATTACATTGTAATTGGAATCACTGAAACACAGCTAACAGTGAGTGACGGTAATGAATATAATATTAGTGGGTATGCAGCAGTCTGAAGAAACAGGAAAGATGGACGAGACGGAGGAGCTGCACTATACAGTACATCAATGAGAGCATTCAGACACAGGTACCTAACCCATAGAATATATGTGAGACGTACATGATAAAAAATAATCAAACAGCACAATTGAAGAAGCAATCAATAGACCATCTTAATTCCAAACTTAATTATAAAGGAGTTTCATATACTGAAACAAATGATTATTTATGTATACTTTGAAACAAAGCTTAGCAATTTTAGGAAACTTTGAATACAGTTATACACAGTTCAAGAAACAAAGAGTGGAACAGGATAGATACAGAGTCCGTAGAGAATTAATGGTAACAGTGGAATGATATTCTGCTTGAAGCACAAGAATGAGCCAATACAAGACTAAAAAGTAGTGCTGCTAATGGTTTAATAATTCAATTGCCCAAAATATAAGGAGAAAGAAAGCACTCAATAATATTAAAAAAGCAGGTCCACTTACAAAAGGAGTGTAATGAACTGCAAACACGTTAAAAGGATACTCCAAAGACTGAGATAGACATAACAGGCTTGATATATTCTTGTGCTCTAGATATAGATGCTACAATTAATAATAAAAAAGATATTTCAGAAATACAGCAGAATAAGAACAGTGAAGTATAAAGTAAAGGAAATAATAGGGGTATTTGTGAAAGGGAAATAAAAAGGAAATAACTGATATATTAAATTAGTATTTCACTCAGGTGTTCACAAAGAAAGAAATCAACAGCAACCTTAGGTAGATATATGATAATGTTCTGTATAAATTGATGATACAGGCATAAAAGAAGCAGATGCATTACAAGTACAAGAAGCATTCAAGAAAAATCTCTGGTAAACTACCAAATTTTACTTGAGAAAATAAGAGATGTTATTCATTGGCTTCTCAAAAAACTCTTCCAACAGTCACTCATAGACCGAATAACTATGTTGTATTGTCCATTCATAAAAAGGATTCTGAATTTCCTTGCAATTTCATTCACAGAATCAATAAAGTATGTATCTATCTTCTATACCGATAAGCTTTTACTCTATTACATATAAGGTTATGGAAAGAATAATTAGACCTACACTAGGGGATTATTTATAAGGCAATAGGATTTTAGGGAATACTTAAGGATTTAGACAGATCTTAATTAACTTGTTAGAGATCTCTGAACATGCAAAACCAACAATGGATACATGCAAAAAACAAAGCATAGTAGTTTTACAGTACATTTTAAGAAGGCTTTAGATGAAATCCTTCATAAAAAGATGAGTTCTCAAACTGCAGGTAATAGAACAGGCTGTCAATACCTAGCTAACCAAACCCATTAGTTCAGTCCATGCAGCAGTTGCAACCAACAGTCTTGTGAGTTCATTAGCATCACTCAGAGGAAAAGATCTGGTGTGATGCCACTTTACAGAACTCTGGAAGGGAGCTGTACCACTCAAAGCCTTCAGCCAGGATTCAGGTAGTGTTTTATCTGAGCCTGCATAGCCCACACAAGACGCAGGTGCACATGGTGTTGCTACTGTGCCAGTCTCACATACAGAGAACCCCCTGTGGTTCTCTAACTGTATTTAATCATAGTGCCCTGTTTGATCATGCCACATTTTGGATTTGAGAGGGAAGTGTATTTAGATTAAATAGGTAATATGGTGTTATTCTGTGATCTCAAAAGGTACACAGGACATTGTAATAAGAAACCAGAAATTATGTTAGAGAAGAAAATGTAGAGCAGTGCAAAAGTAGAGGAATTTCTATTTTTTTTTCCATAGTAGTGAATTGAAAACCAACATGCTTGATTTACAAAACAGGTAACTATTTTCCAGAGAGCAATAGCAATAGTTTGAGTGATTTTTTTTTATTTTGCTTACTGTATATTCAACAATTAGTTTTCCTCATTTTCCGTGTTTATTTTTAACTAATGTACCTTTAACCATACAGTACCTTTAATTTTATTATTCCTTTAATTATATTGCAGTGAAAATTGTATATAAAATAGATTACATTAATTAATTAAGCTAGTAAAGCATAATTATTCAACATGTTTTCTCTTTTCCTCTCTATATTCCTGAGCACAACAGGGATATGATGTAGAAGACACATGTGATGCTCCTCCCGAGTTATCCTACTGGCACTGCCAGCACAAACCTGAAAGACATTGGAGGAATTTGAAGGAAAATGGGATGTGCTCTAATGCCGCTTGTGAACACTGCATTCACAATGTATCTTTATTAGTATGGTTAAATGATAAAGATGACTGTGTTGCGGTTGACAATATATTTATAGAGAACTACTTAGATAAGATAAGATCACTTTATTGGCTATATACAATTTCTTGCATTAGGACTTTGTCTTTTCATATACCCCAACATGCTCTCCACGAGACACACAGACAGGGAGAGAAGCGTGGGGTCAGAGCACAGGGTCAGCCATTTAAACAGCACCCCTGGAGCAATTAGGGTTAAGGGCCTTGCTCAGGGGCCCAATGGAGGAAGATTCCTCTGCCAGCTGGGGAATACAAACTGGCAACCTTCCAGCCACAGAGCCAATTCACCGCCCTTACCGTGGTAGACATGCACTAACATGCAGTATTGCTCTTTCACTCTCTGGGTGAATGCTCTCCATAGCCTACAGCCTTTTTACAACTATTCTTCCAGATGAACCCTTTCTAAACTACTGTTGTGATTCCTTATAGTTTCCTGGACTCTACTCATTCATACTATACTGGGTTTCTAACTGCTGGGACTTCAGGGACAAAATGTCTTCATAATAACCATGATGCTACGGTTCAGTTCTTGTGACAAGAACTGCACTTCCTGTTCCAGCCCCTGCCTGTAAACTCTTGAGGCTGTCTGAACTGACAACTAGCCAGGTATGCTTTTGTTTTAAGCAGTGCACTAGTGGAACCAGCAGTCTTGTGAGGTCATGGTAATTCCTCTGAGGCAAAGACCTAGTGTGCTGCCACTTACAGTGCTCTGGAGGGGACCTGGGCCATTCATACAGTATAAACCTTGGACAGATGTGTTACTCCTATTTGTTCTGTACTTGTTACCCTTCTTCAATCAAACAGCTGTTGAACTTACAACATTAGGTACCTTCATAAATATTGCCTTGCTGATCCCAAACTGTGAAGCATATCATTGACAGAAGCCAATTCACATTAATTATTTATTAATTATAAAGTTAATATTAACGTGACTGGTTCAATATTTATTGTAGAACACTCAGTTG
This sequence comes from Lepisosteus oculatus, assembly GCF_040954835.1. Lineage (NCBI taxonomy): Eukaryota > Metazoa > Chordata > Actinopteri > Semionotiformes > Lepisosteidae > Lepisosteus > Lepisosteus oculatus. The sequence continues at coordinate 52,686,881 of NC_090703.1, forward strand.
AAACTTGGTTCAAGACTATAGTTCACCACATTTTTAATCGCCTGTGCAAAATGTGAACACTAAGAAAACAAAATCCTGTTAATCCTGCCAAATCACATTAAAGCAAGTGCTAGGCAAACACAACAGCTCTTTGTTATAAATCATATCATTCCACACAACAACTGATCAATATTTTATATACTGCACAAAATGGTGATTGTAAAAAAAAAGGCACTTGACTCTTAAGAAAACAATAGAAAATTCTCCTTCCTGACTCTGATGCAGTGAAGATTAAGTGTAAACCATTAATTCTTTAATGACTTTGTCTTTAGCTACAAGAACAGCTTGAATTACATTGCAGCAGGTAGGTGGAAAATTCAAGCTAGAGGTGTAATTCTAATTAAATTACTGTATTTCTCCCTAAGCTCGTGGCAGCAGGAAGATAAAAGTGTAAAAAGTGATTTAAAAAAACACCTAAAATTCAAACTCAGAAAAATGGTGGAAAATTGTATAGAAGTCTAGAAAACAGATTAACTCTGTCCCGGTTGAGTAGTAGTAACAATAGTCTGGAATGGCTCTAGTACAAAGAGAAAATGCTAACATAACAACAACCTATTGCCACTGTAGTTTCTATACTATTGCCAGTTTAGGAGACATAATTTTTAAAGAAAGGCTAGATTTAATATTTTTGTGCACTTGTGCAGCTATTAGAAGTGTCTTGGTGTGACGCTGGGGGTTGTACAAGTCTGATCACTAACAATGAGAATCTGCAGCTTGGTTTTTTTGCAGGTTCTAAATTTGTTCAGTTATGATTTATAGATGTTCATCCTGTGAGACAGAGACCTGAGTTTTTAGCTGAACAGCACTTGACACTGATTGCATATGATAAACGACATCAACAGCCTTATTTTCAAAGTGGGCTAAACGAGAGATAAAGTAATGACTGTTTTGGCACAATCTGGATTAGATCAGTGAAAATGGAATATTCCAAAAGAGTTCCCAAGAAAATTAACTAGTTTAAGCCCTTTAGTCCACAACATCATTCAACATTTTAAAAAATGAGTTTGCAGTATCTCAAAGGAGCTAATGATATATCTAAAACCATATAAATATAAACATCTTAGTACAGTATGTACTTAAAAGAGATAAGTAAATTCGTACACTGTACACAAAACACAAAAAATTGCTTTAGGGAAGTAAGATTGATATAATTGAGAAAAAAAACTAATGGTTTATTTGTAATTACTTTAACACATACCCAAGATGCTTTTATAACATCTCTCGGGAGTGTTGGCCTACCTGACCGTCCCCTTTGTATTTTTCTATTAAAAAGGAAAAACGTCTAAAGCATGAAAAACAGTGTTTAAATATTTTCCATCACAAAAAGCAAGTGAAAAAAAATTAAAACATTGTTTTGTATATATTTCTGTGTTTACCTTAATAATGCTAGATGAAACATAATTTTTAACCATAAAACCCCAAAAAATCAAATATGAACCTGGAAAGTTTTAAAAACTAAAATATTAAAGCTCAGAGTTAATCATTTGTTTTCCTCATGAGGCAAAATCCCTTCTCTAAAACAAAAACTGAAAAAAAACACACTTTGTTTTCCATTTTCTGTGTACTTTAACTGTCACAAAGGGACAGTTAAAGTCACCTTTGCTGTCCTCTTGTTTGATGAATCCCTCACGACAACCCTGAAAGCGCTAGGGACCATTCCGGGCCCTGTTGTATTTCCGAGTCGAAACCACTGTGGGTTCACCCCTGTTGCCGTGATGGAATCCTTGCTTCTACAATAGGGTTGGTGGGAACAGGAAACCTAAGGCCCGCACCGCAGACTTGAACCCAGGGTCCCTACGGAGTGTCTGGGGGCTCCAGCCATGCTCTCTCAGTTCGATTTCTGTGCCTGCATTCAGTATACTGAAGCATAGCATTTGCTGATGTTATGCTTAATTTAAGGACCGTTGTTCCATCGAAAAACATTCAGAACTTCAAGAAAGATTTTGTTCAGTAAACATTTGGTTTTTCAAGATGTTTTTACTGTATATCTTTACAACAATACAAAAGCTTTTATTGGTTGTTATTAGTGCTCTACTCATTTCAAGTCAGAGTTTCATCTTGAGCTGATCTTTTATATGTGTTTGTCCTCCCATTTACAGTATTTCTATATATATAATGTATGTGTGTGAGTGAAAGAACAATAAATTGTTTAGTGGATCTCACCTCTGTACTGGAGAGAATTAATATGTTTAGCTCTGGATAGACCAAGGTACTGTACATGGTGACAGCTAGAACATGTGTCTCACATACAAGAACAGATCTTCTCCTATCTCCTTGGCATTTCAAAACAAGCTCATTGTTCATTTACTATGCATATTATTGGTAAGAGATAACTTTTTTCCTCTTTGAAGTTCGAAAGGGAATATGTCATGTACTTTACTAATCATTTCAACATTCTTCAAACTACCTCTTTATCTGGGCCTTAGAGACCTATAGCATCTGACAGCAATCTTGATATGAGTGTCCCAACAGATACAAAGCTTAGGGAATATCTCAATGAATATAATCTGCATAATTACCCAGGCGATCTTCAAATGATTTATTATTTTCAGAGCTCTGTGATCCTCACTCCTTGCTGTCATGATAGCATTTCAAGATAGACTTGAAGAATGCAAATTAATGTTTTCATAGATTTTAAATATTGAATCATATTTTTGCCTAAAGGTTGTATGGAACAGTTACCTATAAAGAAAGAAATACAGTGTTTTACAGTGATTGGCTTGTAACTCCAGCTTTATAGTTGCTATGCTGCTCATTGTCTAGTCTAGTTCATCTTGTTATAGCACTCCTAGTGGCCACCTTGACAAGCTTTTAGAAATACTGTTAAAGAAGTTCAAGAAGGGCAGCTGCGTCAGCATGCGTAGGCTGCAAATGAAGAAGTAAAGGTTTATTCCATACCGAAAGGAAAAGATAGACATTGTTGTGTCTCTTTTCTTTTAGAAATACTGTACTTATGATAACATTTAAATAGCAAACAGCACTTCAAAATTCTTAAATTTGTGCTGATTTTATAGACCTCAGTAAGAAAAAAATGAATCCCTTTTATCTATCTGTTAAAAAATATCATGTCTGGTAAGTTTCAAATTTTATTTGCCATTTTATTGAATATTTTCTTTCTCAGTTTTCAGGACTTTGCAGTTTTTCAAATCCTGCTTCCATCCTACAAACTGTATAATTATTTACATTTAATATTAGAAATTGTGCTACAGTAGGTTGCTTTGATTGTTTGAAGGTTTTAGGAGAGGTATGTCAATCTGAGGAACTGCAAATTGATATACTGTAGCTGGTGGCAGCAAGTCTTTTTATCCAGAAGCATTAGCTCTTCAACCAATTGTCCTTTCATGTTCCCATGTCTTAAACCAAATACTATTACATTAGGCACTATCTTTCTGAAAACTGGAAGGACACACTGGAAGACAGTGTGACCAAACAATTTTTTAATACAACTTAGCCTAAGGCTGTTGAACTGAGGACGTGTTTAGAGCCCTTAAGCCATTCCATTATTCTTGTGTGTTAGGAAGCATGAATAAGAGAGAGCTCAAAACACAGGTCAAAGGGCTGACCGTCAAAGCTCCACCCATCATCAGAGAACAACCTACACCTGACCCGATGGGTGTATGCAAACTGGCTGTCCATTCTGGAAGGACAGGGGATGAGGTGGAACTACACCCTGCTAGTCCATTCAGAAACCCATACATTTCTTTTCATCTCAAGAATTTTCACCACTTTATATCAGACTAATTCTGCGTGGGGATGAGTAATTTTTGCCAGACACTTTGTTCTGATTTATACACCTAAGGTGTAGGTGCATGCAGAACTGAACAGTTGTATAAGTGTGAAACTAATGACTGGTATCTCAGAAACTGATGGGTCTTAAGAATTCCATCCTATCTCAAAGAGGAGAAAAAATAAAGTTTTCTGCAGCCAAGGAAAATTCTTCATCATGATCCACACATTTCTGCAATGTGGTAGAATTTGTGATGTAATTGTTGCAATATGAAGAATTCCCAAAAGTGCAACAGAGTGGGATTAAAACACACACACACAAAACGTGACATACATTTAAAAGGAATACCTTGAAATACAAAACTTAAACGGCTGTAAGAAAGATTAAATGCCTATGTTACTTTGCTTTGGCATAAGACCAGATAATTATACTCCATGATGATGTGGTAGTTATATGTCTAGACCCATGTGAATGAGTGAACTGTCCTGAAACATCACAGAAGACATACAAAACCATATCAATCAAAAAATAAATATTCACTTGTCTTTTTTAAAATAAATTAGAAAGGATTTAACAAAGGAAACAGCAGATTACTAAAAGACCTCCGAGTGTTCCTTGAAGCAATAGTCAACAGCCAGCAGATAAATTAATACTCTAATTAATAATTTATGAATATGCCTCCATTCCCCAATGTTGAGTTTTTTGCATTTCTTTCCAACACTAACTACATGTAACATCAACCAGATGATGGAGATGTCAAGAAATCACAGCAGTTTAGCAGTGGTGCCATACTTAAAAGTGAATTTCTTATCTACCAACTCATCCCCTACCCTTATTCCTGCTTGGGTTCTGCTTTCACAGATGCTCAGACTCAATATTTTTGTGAGACTACTGTCAATAGGCTTTTGATCTTATGAAAAGACACACCTCTACAGATTTCACATGTAGCACATCGTATCAATAATTTCCAATTAACATCTCTAAAGGGAAACAGTTTATATAGATATATGACTATTATATACCTGCAGTGTGCATGACAAAGAACACAGTTCTATGTGCTCACTTATTCTCCTCTCTTGTAACTCCATTGAGGATCTGATTACCTAGACTCACCAGGGCTGCACTGGCTCTGTCCACCTTCCAGTGCCTCATCAAGATCCACACATCAAGTCACATTCTACCTCCTGACCCTATGCTTTATCATAGTAATTTTTGTATTACTTTTATTGCAGTTGCTGCATGCTATCTTCTGAGAGTCCACCACTCCTCCTTGCATTGCAGTAATGCCTGTACCTCATTTTGCTAACTCTATTCTTTCATTTCATTTATTCATTCCTTAGGTTTCTACTGCTTTTCATAGTTTATTTTTAGAGAATTCACTTTCTAAAGTCAGATAAAATAATCATAACAACAAGTGGATTATGAGGGGAGGGAAATTGTTTTATATAATTGGTAATAATTAGGGGTAAAATTAGAGAGGTCAGAATGTACAAACCCAGAATAAAATTTAACCAACACATCAGGTTTAACACCCTTACTCTTTCAAAAATATTCACAAGATCTTTAATCACCAAGCAGTCAGAAAACAGACTAAGCTCTCTTCAAAAAGATGGTACCTTCTATAGTACAATGTCTATGATCACCATGGTGGGACATTGGATTAGAAATTCTAGAAAAGAGGGAAGAATACCCTAATAACAACCACCTACAGCACCAGCAATCTACTTGGCAGCAATCTGGATTTCCTTGAAGTTCTCTCATTCCTGTACTGACCCGACACATCCTTGCTTAGCTACCAGGTGGTAACACCACTGACAGTTACTACTGTTAATCTCTTGTAGCAATTTGGGAAATGAATAAATGTACACATACTATACTCACCAGTAATACACAGTCCCCAAATTTGGATAAACTCTTTATTACATCTACATTAGACACATCAAGCTAGCTGGTAAAAAAAGAACTAATTTATTTAAAAGAGTTGCCACAGGGAACAGCATACATGATTAATGTGGGGTTGATTATGCAACCAATTGACTATAATTCACACCCACTGAAACTTGGGCCTGGTGCTTGCCAGCAGAGATGATGTTATTAATAATACAGAAATCCAGTATTGCAATTCCCTCATCCCATGCTCAAAGATCAGACAAAAATACAAAAGAATGGGGAAAAGGGACTGTATTCCTTTGTGGCTGCTAGAAAAAAAAGTATTGAAAGCTGTCCTATTGGTCACAGAATTCTCCACTTTTGGCAGCACAGCAGTTTAAAGCCAGATATGCACTAAGATACAGCAGGACTTCATTCCTACACAATACTTTCAGTTTCTAGCAGTGAATCACGCACAGAGGAATGGCACTGTTCCTGTCACTATTAGGAGTATGCAGAACTCCTGCATTATGAGCAGGGGAAAGGGACTCATAAATGCAGAGTTAGGATATATCTCATATTGCTATGACCTTAATTTGTCTTGTGGATTTATACCAGCACACTGAGCTATATACTTCACAAAAGTTACAGTCTTTTATTGCTGTGCTACATAGAGCTCCAGAGCTAACTGGAGTGTGGCAAATATATTTTTTATTTTAGAGTCTAAACCTAAGTTCTAATTACTAATTTATTTGTCTTGACACTTTTATCCAAAATAATTTACATTTGTGCCCACTTCTACAGTTGGGTATTTTACTGGAGCAGAACAAGCAGAATACCTCACTAAAGGCGCCACAGCAGTGCCCCAATTAGGGTTTAACTCCACAACTTCCCAGAGGTCAGAGCCCAGAGCCCAGAGCCCAGAGCCCAGAGCCACTATTAATTCTCCCATCCGGGGGCTGCTTCAATTTCACCTTATATGTTCTGCACTAATAATATAACAGTGACAGGTTCCCTAGAACATGTTCTACATCTACATCCAGATCTGCAGCATGCAATAAACTGGCAGCACATTTTAAAACAGGAGTCACACCATATACAGTGTGTGCTCTTAAGATTATATATTTTTTAACCAATGTAGGTTCATAAATCATTATTATTTGAAAAGTAATGTAATTAATTGCAAGACAAGATTCTGTCACACATAGAGTTATTTAAATGTTAGAAAAAACTCTATTAAAGATGATTACATTTGGAAAGAACCGGCTTATTTTAAAGTCATGCAATCGTATGATATGGGTGCCTTAAATGTTTTGGTGCACTATTATTTTTAGTTTTACGCAAGGTAGCAACATTTTCGCATACTGTACTGCAGTCACTCTCTGCGCAGAACCTGCATGAGGGAATTTATTTTCATAAGAAATACTATTGTCATTAGTGCTACAGAGTCAGAAGTCAGTCCTTTTACATTTGACCAGATGTGACTAAGAGAGATTTTTTTAAGACTACCCATGTGACTACCCAGTAACATAAATTGTACCCCATACAGTACCAAAGATGGGAAACATTCAATTCTCAAGGGACAGATTTTCCCTCCTTCTTTGACCTTGATAACATAATTGTACTAATTATACTAAGCGTTTGAATACGAAGTTGACAATTAAAGGTACAACTAAAGCCTGCACCATTCTGGCCATCGTGGACCACAATTGTCCATCTTTTATATAACATATATTTTACATACCATATACCTTTTCATATACCAAAAAAAGAATTAGTACATACAATGATACCACACAGCTACTGCAAATTGCTCACTGCTCTGATTGGGACAGCATTGTATCAAAAGAGAAGAGAAAGAGAAAGAAAGTGTACATTTAGATCCTTATGCCTTTCATGCACAGTTCTTTTTTGTAATACTGTAAGATACTCATTCCCCTTTCTCCTCTGGCATGGGCTTAGATCATTAAGCAGATCAAATCATTTTAGATCATTGATCTATAACTGAAAATCAGGCAGATGTGGAAGGTATTTTTGTGGTATTACGAGTTTTTATAGTTTTCTTGTTTTCTGGAAGCCTTAGACTTTCTCAGCCAACCTCTCTGTCGAAGACTGACAAGGCACAATAGCAGCACTGCAGCACAGTGCAGGTGAAGGTGTTGGCTCCATATAGAGTACTGCAGCACTGAGTCCCACAGACTGTGCAAGAGGCAGACCACTACTCTGTCCAACTGGCCCCGTTCAGCACAGGTGCATTCGGCCTTTTTCCTGGTTTACTTCACTACCAGTCAATTTCCTTTTGCCAAGAACCTTTCAGTGTCTGTATGAAGTACTGTAGAGCACATATCCCACTCCCTAAGCACCCTGGATTATCATATCACCAAGTTAATTCCCTGGAATCCTTAGAGCCTGAGGAAAAGACACCCAAATCATCATCACCACCACCATTGTCTGGTGGTTATTTGGGGAATTTGGTTCACACTACAGTATCTATTCCTCAGTATCTGCAGGATCAACTGGAGGCTATGGATCTAACTAGATCTGCACGCTTATGGAGCTATTACTATTGTGCTACCTGCCTGGTAACTATCTAGCGCCCTAACAGAGGACCATCTCAGCAGATATAAAGGACAGGAATGTCATACTGTATCGCGATTGTGGCATTTTACTTTTTGACATCACAAAAAGAGGAGCCTAAGTCCCTTCTGATTCTTTTTAATGAATTCAATTCTTATCCATAGATTTTGTACTTCTCCATTGCAACTGCCACTTCCCAGGGCATGGAGAATAAATAAATGGAATAGAGTAATTCAGCTAGTGATTTTGTCTTCTCACTCTTCTTCAGAGTACTAATAATGGAATTCAGTTGATCAGACAAGAAGCTGAAGTAAAACTATTTTTATGCATTTTTCAGCTTTATCCACAAGAGAAATGTTTTGATGGGTGTGGACATTTTCCATAATGGAAGTACTGTAGCTAAAGGGACTCAGTCTTTTTTTCTTCTCAAATTCAAATTCATGCCTGCGATTGAACAAGGAAGTACAAAAAGAAGTCCTAACTGCATCTATTAAAATAAAGAGAAAGAGAGAAATAAAGCCAAATTTAATTTGTCAGTCAATACAGGAATTTAATTTCATGTTCTTCTGGAAAGTACACAAGGAGACTTGTGAAGTGCAGCTGTCCTGTGCAAAACGAATGTGCTTATTTAGAACCAGATTTCTCCAGTCCATGGAAGTCAAATGTACATAAGTCTGACAGTAGAAATCAGGGCATTTGGAAACACTAAGTAGAGCACACTGGAGGAATGAGAGTTACAGAAACTTTGTTTTTCATCTTTCACACACTTTTCCTACTGCAATCCAAATGAAAATGATCACAGCAGATGACACATAACTGTGTTTTAGTGAAAACCCAGACTGATCACAACAGCTTAGCCACTACATGTCTACAGACACGCACTTTTCTTGCCTTTCAATACTCAGTATGGAAGTCAGTGAATCTCTGAAATGTGGAAAGTTCCTTAGACATGTTGTTGAAGCCACTATCCTGGCTTCTTTCAAGAAAATGATGGATGATAGCAAATAGTTACTACCAAACTGCTAAGGGGCTGAATGGCCCCTTCTATTAATAATGTTTATACTCTATGTTCTTTTCTATTAATACATTTTATATTCTTAAACAGGGGTTCCCAATCCTGGTCCTTGGTACCCCCACACCTGATGGTTTTACAGGATTGCTCTACAGGAGCACTTCATTAATTAAACCATTAATAAAACTATTCTTAGATTTTATTTTATCCCTTAAATGGTTTTCCTTAATGTTTCCCAAAAATATTCTTCAAATGTGCAACATTTTGGGATAAACAAATTTGCAAAGCTTCTGACAAAGCAACTTGCTGGTTCACTTGAGAATTCATACAGTAGATCTCAGCAGGAAAAAAGCTCAGCAGCAATGACAACCACCAGGTATATGAGTCACCAAGACCAGGACTGAAAAGGCATGTTCGAAAATGAAAGTACATGGTAACCCGCACAAACTATTCTACCACCAGAAAAATAAAGTTCTGGGGATAAACTATTGAATTAAGGCATGCCAGCATCTTTAAATTCGAATCTTTTTTTCTAAATGTATTTAATATTGAAAAACTTAAGCCACAGGAATGGGATATTTAGCATATTTAGAAAACAAACTTGATAAATCTTGCTAAAGAGAACAGGGAAACTTCACAGGAGCCAAGCACTTACCTTTCTGCATATTCACATAAATCAACAGTCCAAGTACAAGCAATGTATTTTCTTCAGTCAGGAAGATGGAGGTGTGTGGGGGTGTGGGGAATCCTCTCCCGTATAAAACAGCACCGCATTAACCCAACCATGTTCTTCTCTGGCATTCTTGGCATTAAAGAAATTTGAGTCAAATTTCTGCTGAGTGATCAATGTTCTCTGTTATAGTGGAAAAATAGTGAGAAGGAAGCAATGCACTGAGCTCCATGTTTCCTCTGAACAGCTAACACCTCAGTGAAGAAGCTGCTTTGTTATCTTGGGGGGAAAGACCTTTATTGCTGGTTACAGCATCACAACGCAGTCACACTCCTTCTAGAATACCTTCACCCTTAAATAGCACATGGCTGTAATTCTCCAAACAAGAACAAAACAATTAGGGAAATACAGTATTTAACTCAAAATTAACAAAGGTGCACTGCATTAGGCCTGTTCTGAGATAAACTATGGCGTAACTGTTGGATTTCCTCTCTTCAAGTAATGCAGCACTGTATTTTAATTACTTTTTCAGAAATTTAAAATAGTATTACATATAGTAACAAAATACAGTAATAAATATAATTTTCAAATCTTTCCTAATGCCCCCTATGTCTCTCAGGGTGTGGCACACATCTCACAGTTTCAGTTCAAAAACCTAAAGAATTGAATATTAATTTATATTAGCTCCCATACTGGTGAGCTAGTGGGATAGCTCTGGATAAATAACACCACAGGCTTCTAACCGCGTAGAGTCATGAACCTGAAATACACACAGTTAGCAGAGGTGTTTCCAAATATGCAGGAAAACACCTAATTTAAATATGATGTTCATTTACATAGGCACTAATGTCTGTCTTGGTAAGAGGTTCATCAAACGTGTTGTTTTTCATCTGGTTGGGTTGGGACAGGGTTGGCACATCAGGAGTGTGTGAAAGACCACAGACAACTGGCGACAGGGACTATGATTATATATGGGTTAGAGTTAGATGAAAGTTAGGTATATTAAAAGCAGCACCAAATACAAACAGCACTCTAATATTGTCCAGGCTGTTCTACTGCTTTTCCACAGTGAACTCGTAACCTCTTATCCCTCACAAACACACATCGCAGAGAAGGGCAGCTCTTCTGTTACAAGATCAATCCCAGTCCGGGTTTTCTCTCCAGCTCAATGGGATTTTAAAATCTGAACTTCTGCCTGACACAAACAGAATAATAAGCAGAGTGTCTGTAAAGCGCAGAAAAAAATATATGCTCTGCCTTCTGATGGATTAAGAAAGAAGAAATGCAAATGACTGAATGCAGTAACAAGCTAACACAGAGAGAGCACTAAAACACTCTGCTACTCTGACTCCCCTGAGACACAGAGGACACAATCCATCGCTTACAAGAACACATCTGCATTCTCATTGTCAGGTTGAATGCATCTTAATTCTTGTCATCAGGTCTCAGCAATTGATGGTGCATCTGAAGATCAATAATGAATCAATGCAAAAAAGATATATGATTTTTGCAGGAATAAATAAATCTGTTAAAGTTCAATATTATTAAAAATATATATTTTTTACTGCACGCATTATCTTTCATTGAAATGTATATATCCTGTTACCTATACTTTTTAAACAGAATAATTATTCACATTATTTAAATAACCTACAGTACATGCATCTTTTGCTTATGAATGATTAAAATAGGCTACACTGCTAGTGTTTTTCTTGAGTGGTGTCTCAACACTATCAGGAACATCTGGCCCTTCTTGAGATTGTAAACCATGCTCCTTGACATTCACATAGTTATTAATTCACAACTACTTTTGCAGCAAACCTGTTCAAGCCAGTCAGAACACATTTCAACATCTGTACATTTGAATTAGGCCCCAACTGATCAGGTGTTTGAATCTCTTCTTACACAGTGTTTCTGCAGTTTCACAAGGGAAAGTGGTACAAAAAATCAATACACATTGAATTTAATTGCTAATAGAAGAGATATACTATATATTTAACTCTGCAAGCAAGGAATTTTTATTTAGCTTTTTGTAGTGTTTGTGGATTCCAAAAGATGCCCAAAGCTAAGTGATCTTTGCAATTTTTATATTTTCATTTCACCGGAGATGTCTTTCCAGGCTAGTCACAGTGCCAGCTATGAGTCACTTGTTTTGATAAAAAAGTATGTGCCAAATGAAAGGGTGGAGGCCTTAAAAGTGGACGGAATGCCCAAAATCTTTTGTGTCAAAACCATAAAGTGGTAAAGGTATTGATAAAACAAGCTGCTAATGCTCCCTATAATTTATGCTTGATTAAACAAACAAGGCCTTCCTTGTGATTGTACTCTGTACTCTATAACCACCTACTGTACATACAGTATAACTCCATCTCTTCACATGTACTCAAAACTACTGTACCTGACACGTACTTAACTATTTTATCTGACGCTCAAACAGAGAAGCCCCTTACAGAGATGTCTTTTGTATCTGTATCAAATACCACAGGCAACTAAAATTCATCCTAGACCAGATCAAAGCTTTGGCCGGTCTGGAAACAGCAAATGACAAACCCTGCTCTTTGCTGTGATTGTTTGATTGCCTGGGGCTAAATGCTTCTATACAACAGATACTTCTCACCAAAAACTAGGTGTGCACTAGGTGACTAGAGGCTACATTTCATTTTAGTTTAATATTGGCCTACATTTCCTGAAAAATAAGTCTTACTTATAAGCAAAGACTACTGTATAGGAAGCCAAGCACAGTTCTTATGCACATGTGTGTTTGCACAGTGATATTAGCAGCTTATTTGTTTTTAGAGGCGGACATTTTCACTGTCTACATTGTCAATTTGCAGAACAATCAATAAATAAACACGAAATTAACAAAAAAACAGAAAGATAGAAGAATGTTTACCATTATAAACCTTAAACGGCTATGTCTGAACTTTTTCAAAGGTACAGATCCAAAATGTTGAAATTGTTAATGACAAATCATCTTTCAATGTTTGCATTGCTACCAGGATTTAGGCAACTACATGTAAAACCAGCTACATTTTAACCTGCACTACATTTAAAATAAATGAAGTTTTCCAAAGTAGGTTCTTTAGACAGACAGATGGGAATACCAATCTTGCTCTTGGAAAGAAACCAAACAATTCCATTGCACTGTACACACTGGGAACCACAGAAAGCTCATACTTAGGGAAATTAAATTGTTTATTCATTTTCAAAATTCTTTTATTTAAACAACTTAAACACAATACAATCGATTAAGGATACTATCACAATACATAGTATTGCCACAAGGGAGGCTGTATAGCACTTTACCATTTCAAGTATTGAAAGCTGTATGAATGAGTACATTCAGAGGCTAATATTATTCCTTCGTTACCGATTAAATACATTAGTATGGCTGTAAATGCCTCTCTCTCCTTTTGGTCTCTTTTCAAATATACATTTTTAATTTTTAAAAATGTTGAAACATCAATGTTACTTTTTCTGAGTATAGAAGAGCTTTAAAAAGCAGGACCATAAATAAATGTCATAATCCTATTAAGTGTTATAAATGTATTCCTCGAACTTATTCAGCAGTGCACCTGTGTGAATAGCTGTCTTTAGAAGTAAACGGTAAAACAGAAATAAAAAATGGTTAATGAAATTCTATTAAATTATTACATTAAATTACATGTTCATAATTGGCAATGTAATAGTTTCATGAAAAGGGCTTGGCTTTTCAGCACTCAACAGTGACTCATCTAACTAAAAACAGACTGAAGACAGACTTGTGATCTAGGACAGCTGCTCTTGGTGAGACAAAGAGATTCTTAAATGATGATTTGTTCTTAGAAACTGGGTCTCCAAGTCATCCCGGTAGCTCTAACCCTGCACAGAAAGCCTTTAAAAGACCTCCCTGGTGCCAGAAAGACTTTCACTTATCATATGCTAAAGCACCCTTTGCCATCACTACCTCTCTCAGGTTCTCACATTTTCAAATCACTTCTCCACTATTAAAAACTTTTAGTACATTAATGAGAAAGGAAATTAATTAAGCATTTTATCCTAGGAGATTTCTATTATATTATCGCTTTATAATGAAGTAATACATCAATGTAGTATTTCTGTAATTAAAGCAATGAAAAGGCACAAAAGGTATTAAAACCAAGTGTGAACAGAATTGGAATGCACCTTTGATGGCTCTTCAGACAACACCAATCAACCCAAATGCTGCACACATACTGTTTGTTGTAAGCTTATATTTTGCGAATTGATTTGTTTCAGCTCAGTTGCAGCTTAAAAAGGTAACTAAATAGTTCTGTCCTTCTATGCTGTGCAGCCGAGTAAGCCTGAAAATACAAATAACGGAAATTCTAAGAGGCCAAAACATGCATAAGGATTATCCTACATTCAATTAAATATCAATCTGGCCACGGTAGCAGCTTACTGTGAAAACCTGTCTTGCTTGTAGTGGAAAGCAATCTTAAAGGACTGGCATTCAAACCCTGCGTAAACAGGCTCATTATTGTGTACTTAACTGAATGCATCTTGCCATGGATTCGGATTAAGACTGACACTCCCATAATTTGCTTATCCAGCTTTGAACAAAACTGATAAACAGGATTCAGTAAAGTGTATATGCCACAGACTGTATAGTCCTCTAAAGAGAATTAAGAGTTGTAAAATATCCTGTACAGTGATTGAAAAGAGCTGTGAATATTCAAATCTAAACTGGACTATCTCAAAGTAATAAAATTTCCAAAACCTAAAAGTTTTATTTACTACATTGTATGCTTGAAAATTCTATTTTTTTTGTTCCATAAAACAATCTTCATTCTTGCTCTTTAGCACATTATAGTTTATAGTAACGGAACCTTTACTCAAGTTTACAAAACAGTTCAATGTTTTTCTAAACGGCCTTCACTGCTACAGTAAAGGGTGGAAATTTCCATCTTGTGCTTAAAGTCATGGAACTTTCATTTGGAACTTCTCAAAAAACTGTTTAAAAGGTTTTGCATTAGTATTTTGACATTTCAGATGGAAGTATAAAAACCAACATGCATGAAAGCTTTATAAAGAGCTAGAGCTCACTGTGTTTAATACATTACCTTAGCTAGGTTCAACTTCCAATTCAATAAATCAAAAATTGGAACTTGAAAAAATTATATCATACTTTTGAGTGTTCTACAAAGCTCAACAAATCCTCAGGCATGAAGCAAAAATAAATATACCTTAATGCATATAGGTTTGATGATAATACTAATAATTGAAATAGCCTCATTGAAGTAGAGCTCAGCTCTAACCATGTGCCACAACTGAAAAATCACAAGACAAATAGCATAAAAACAATCACATAAACATTTTTTTTGTTTTTATACCATAACGTTAAAACAACATTGCTACTTCCTGTAATGTATAAACAATACAATTTATTGACTGAATTTATGTCAAAATAGAGTTAAAAGTTTTGCAAATACATTCTGGTTTTACATATCTCCATCTCTTTGGATGCAACAGAAAAAGAAAAAAAAATCTCACTGTGCTTATTTAATGCATTATCAAACAGCAAAACATGCACATTAAGGTTATTTATAACAGCAAGGAATCTGCGCCACACTGTCTTCGCCTGAGAACCACTATGTTTGTCATTCATATTCATTGTGTAAGTCCTGGTATGGCTTTTTGTAACAAAGCAGATGCAATGATCAAATAATTCTTGATGTTCTGGAAATTCAAATTCAGAAAAACACTAAAATAGCCTTTTGATATAAAATGATATCACAAATAGAAACATTAGTAAAAATTCAACCAAAACAATGTTTTAAAAGGGAAGGAAATCTAAAGGACATCAATACTGTGTGCACACCTCTATAAATAAATATATAAATAAATAGAAAATACAATATTATCACGAAGCCAATGTGCAAAATATAGTGTTTCACATTTGCTAAAAGAACAGTTGGGGCCTTTATTTTCTGAAAGCAAATGTAACAGTTACGTACAGTATTGAGACTAAAAAAAAGCAGTGCAACATAGGTGGTCAATATTTATACTTTGACTTCAACAGGTTGATACAATTAAACTGCAACTAATCAATATACAGTACTCATCTGACTTTTAGAGGAAAAACATTTTATTATACCATTTGTGGTACATTCTATTCACTTGTTTTAAATAAAAATATTGATAACTTCATAGATTTCTTTAACTTAAGTATTAGTATTTTTGAATATGGACTTTTCACAAAATATGTGGAGAAAAATGTCCACAGAACACAGATGTTGCCTCCACAATTTTATCTTAAACAAAAAATATATTTAAGTAAATGACCTTTTATTAATTGAGTATATAAATATTGCACGTCGTGTGAATGTGCCTGCAGCTATTTAAAAACAAAGTATTTCACAGAACCTCCTGACATTAAAACATTTTCTGAACCATGATTGTTGCCTTCTGATAATCCATGATTTACATTTTTTGTCGCAACAGTCACACTATATCCAGAATGTCATCACAGTAATGCTAATTTATTTTGGTTGCATATCATTATTCAGAAATTTCACAAATTAATCTGGAATACAAGTGATAAGCAAACTGTTAAAGATTTATATACCATCAAACTTCAGCTCGTGCAATATCATAGTGAAAATGCCCTTACATCACTTTTACAAAGAACACTTTACCCGTCTCTTCAAAAAAATACATTGAACCACAAAAACCCAACTTACTCTCTCCTCTTCTAGCAACAAAGTCAAGTGTCAAAGGGTTTGGTTCCCCACCACTTTCCTTTGAAATTTCCTAACACCTACAGTAAGTCTATTGTTGTTTTTAAATAGTACCAGGGAGTGTCAAAGAACCCTGTGTAGAAAAATAAATTAAATATGAAGATAAATGCAATATAGACTGACCATCATCATTTCTGGCACCATTTTTTTTCCTTTTTGACTTTTTTTTACAAACTGTTCCACAGATACAAAGAATGTTTACAAAATAAAATCCAGGTACGCTTACATGGCAAGCAGCTGTTTTTTTATTTTGGGGGGAGGGGGCTTTTTTTAAAACCTCCTGGCATTGGTAATGCCCAAAACTTTAGAGGAGAACCACCGAGTTAAACAGAATATTAACTGGGTTCTTTACATACACATAAACCGATATATTTAAATTAAAATATCCTACTGGTGGTTTGTGTTTTACATGCCTCATTGTTAATGAATATATATCTTAAAACCCCTCCAGCAGTGGCAAAATGTTTTCTAAGTTTTGCAATATAGACAAAGTGTGACTTACGATGTCTGCAGGTCCTCTCCTGTTTGTTGGCTTTCCAGGCCAGTGTCTCACTCTCTAGGTTTGGTCTGGCCTGATTATTCAAACTTCCAGCCATTAACTCTGACCCAAAGCAAAGCCCAGTGCAACAGAGTTGGCAAGAGGTACAATCACCAATTGTTTCCAGACCTAACAATTTTGGTAAATGTATCAAAATTCAAAGTACTGATTTCAATAGCAGCAAATTACTATGCAGTTTCTTAGGGATGATTTATAAAGTTCAAAGAGAAATGAAAGCATACTGTGTACGAACTGCACTGTCTCATTGGAAATGATAATCAAATAAAAGGTTTTATTTGCAAAACAGCCACTGCATCTAAGCAAATGATGTGACTGTATGTCTAGTCGTCCCTGGGATCACTTGTCCAGTTGTCCAACTATCACTGCAAATTTCTGGAAGTTTAAAGTCATCAAAAGGCACTTTTGTCATAAGGAAACACACTGAAGGATTTGGGCGGCCTACATTTTATTCAGAGCTGTCTGTTCCTCTAGCACTTGAAGGTAATCTGGAGAACCTTGAAGCCTGGCTTTGAGTTCATAATATTCACTTTTCCGCTGTTCCACCACTATCTTGCTGTGATTGCCTCCTATTAAGGATTTTTTCATTTTTTTGTCCTGTGGTTTTTCAGGGTAGCGAATTTCAAACCCACTGACACCTATACTGTTGAAATCCTTTTTGTTTTCTAAAAAGTTCTGGATAAACATGTTAGATTCTCTTCCTGGTAAAAATTCATCCAGTTCATCAATAGTGCTTAGTCTCTTTCTTGGGTCTCGAGACAATGAATCTTTGTCCTTTTCACCGCTATTCCTCAGGATTATTTTCTGCATGGGACAGTCACCAAATTTTAAACCTGACTCAGAATCCTTTAAGCCACATGTGTGGCTTTTGCTCATGTGTTCTATGGTTTGCGGTATGAAGGTTTCTCCACCCAGGTCGTCTTTCTTATTGGACTTGTGATCGTGCTTTCTAAGATGAAGCTGCATTGAACTGCATTCCTGGTTCCCTAATCCTTCATGCCTCCCTGCTGGCTTTTTGTTACGTCTCAGGACAAAGACAAGGAGGCAAAATGCAACAAATACAGTTAAAATCAGCACAACTAAAATGCTCAGAATCATAATTGACAAGGGCACAGGTCCACCTGGAGGTGCCTTACCCAGTCCAGCTGGAGATGTTGATGTGATAACAGGCGTAGAGCTGGTCAGAATGAAAGGCGGCTTCATTAAAAGTTTTGGGCATAACATTTCATTTGTAATCTTCTTAAGCTCAACGTTAGAAAACTGGACAGGGGAAGTGCATTTTATCTCCTTGCTGGCAACGCCATCATTCAGCTTCTCAAGCCACAGTTTTAAAGCCACTAAGTCACATGTGCAATCCCAGGGATTGCCTTCTAAGTCTATCTGACTGAGGGATGTGAGCTGGTCTAGAACGCCACTCACAGGCAGATACATGAAGTGATTGTTCTTCAGATTCAGCCTGGCAAGGGTAACACCAGCAAAGATATATGCTGGAAGGCTTCTCAACACATTATTGTTCAGATACAAAAGCTGCAGATTTGGCATGGAGTCAAATGTTCCAGCTAATACCTCCTTTATGGCATTATATTCCAAATACAAGTACTGGAGGTTAGTGAGCCCGTGAAACATTTCAGGATAAAGCCTTTCAATCTGATTGCCATTTAGATAAAGCCTACGAAGATTGGTCAAATTAGCAAATACTCCCTTCTGAACCGTCACAATTTGATTGCTGCCCAAATGTAGCAGATCCAAACCTTCAAATCCTTGAAAATCAGACAGACTGATATCTCTGATGTTGTTACCACTGAGGTGAAGCTTCTTGGCATTTTCAGGCTTGGGTACAAGTTCTGCTAAGTTTTTAATGTTCCTCTCCTGGCAGCTAACGCTGATGCCGAAATCTGAAGGGTGAGCTTTGCAGTTACAGGGGTGCGGGCAGGGGGAGAATGGGGGCACTCTTGTCTGATAGGACACAGTTTGGGTGAGATTCCGGTTGCCAGGGAATGCCTTTCCAGCAATGATTCCCGATATTTTTGAAGGATTGGTTGTTTTGGGTGCTTTGGTAATGAGGTGCTGTATTGTAGTCGGTGCAACATTAGATGTTGTCTGCCCATTTTCTGGAGGCAAGGGTGGCATCTGAATATCAAAGTCGCTGCCTATGCCCATTGGACACAGCTCTTGTTTACTGGCCTCTTTCAACAACCTTCCATACAAGTCACTGGGGGTCTCGCAAATCGCCTCGCCAATATAAATATTATAGGGCATGTTTTCCAGCCACGCTTTCAGGGGTAGCAAATCACAGGTGCAATTCCATGGATTATCCTCCAGCTGCAATTCCACTATTCTTCCAATGTGCTCCAAAACACCAATGTAAGGGAGCTTCTGTATCCTGTTCCCTCTTATATCCAAATGGGTTAGAGAGGCAAAACGAAAAATGTTGTCAGGAAGGCTTTGTATGAGATTGTCATTAAGGATAAGCACTTTTAGCTTGTGCAACTTATTGAAGGCTCCCCGTTCAATAAACTTGATTAAATTGTAGTCAGCTTGGAGATATTCCAAGTTCTCAATGCCTAAGAAAGTGTCAGCACGAAGCATCTTTAATTCATTGTTATTTAAGTGCAACTGTTTTAATGCGCTGAGTCCCATAAACGCCCCTCCCTCAATGTTCTGCAGTTTGTTGTTCCCGAGCTGGAGTGAGACTGCGTGAGTGAAATTGAGAAAGGAATTCGGGTACAGGATTATCAGTAAATTATTCTGGAAATTTAGATGATAGAGACTGGAGGACGGGGGTTTCAGCTGTGTAGGTCTGTACACGGTAATCTTCTCACAGTTCACATAGAGGACGTTTTCCATGGACATGCAAGAGCAAATGCTGCAGGTCTCCGCGGAGAGGTCAGAATCCGAGTTTGGAGACGAACTGGGGACGGAAAAAGCCAACAAAACAAGCAGCAGCATTTTTTTTAAATCCTCCAGAAAACCATTTAATAACCTTCGAGGAAAAAAAAGAAACAATCAATCAAAACCAACGCGTTATTACCGTCCATACCTAAATACAGCAAAAGAGAATTTCAGTTGCAACAAACCTGTCAAACATACTTGAGATAAATTTTGGTTCCAGGAAGCTTTAGGATTTTTTTTTGCTCAGTGTTTTTATACCTATATACTGTATAAGAAGCTAAATAAAAATATTTTGTGAAATATGCAGTACACTATACATAACTCACATTTTCTAGAGCAGATTTAATAAAGAAAACTATTTCCCCCCCAACTATCACTGCATGCTGATGCAGTAGGTAACAAACCTGCTTATGACACCATATTCTTTCTGCCCTTAGAATTTATTATATTTTAATAAAAAAAACGATTACACCTAAAGGCTCTTCATTTAAAGGAAGTGTTTTCTCGAAACAATTCATTCGAAGCCTGTCTGCCGCAAGCAGGTTCTGAACTCGTTCATCCACCAAAATCCATTGCAGAAATAATTAAAATACATCATCATCATTTTTAAAAATATCAGCGCAATTTGAAATACAAATAACTGATAACTTACCCGAAGTAAAAGAAAATTCTTTCCTTCAAAATGATTCCTGGTACTGACAGCGCATAGCGGAGAACAGTATTCCCACAGAAAACTGGACAGAGCGGTACCAGTTCAATAGCAGACTCTTCGAGGCAGATTCTACTTTTCTTGGAAAGAACTCATTTCTCGAGTTCCCACGCAATCTATCCCCATGAAGCCATTAAGTTTCTAATACGGAAAAATGCTTCTATTCCGACAACACGACAGTAAGGAAGGAGGCGAGGCTGTACAACTCCAGCCTTCTTCACTAAAAGATAAAGGATGGTATCATTAATAGTGTACGCGGCCAGACACTGAAGTACCTAAAATCGGATTGTTGCTGAAAAAACAGAAAGCCAGAGAGCCTAATTATGCACCGAAACAAGCCTGCTTGTGGTTACTCACCTCTATGCTACGCTGATACTGCTTGCCAAGCGGGTCCTGTGCGCTCTGCAATTTGCAGGATTGTCAGTACGCTGTCTGAGCTCGGTTCCTCTGCGCACACACAGTCACACAAACACTCACAAAAACCCTACGTGCTCCGATATTCAGAAAAGGGAGGTAGGCGACTGAACCGACGCGGAAAATGAATAATTCAGCTAAGTCAGATGCGGACAAGTACCTAAGCTACAGATACCCCTCTTCATCCTCCAAAGAAATCTATCTAGAAACTGTATTGAAACAAAACAATCAGTATAGCATTATCAAGGATCAGGCTCCTCTGAGTCGAGGGAGTGTGCTCGGTAATTTCGACTCCCCCTACCTGTGTCTGCAGGTGCTTGAAGTTGCATCTGCATTGAGCTTCCAACACCGCTTAGGGGAGGGAAAACCAAACTAAAAAAAAACAGCATAAAAAGAAATAAATCGTTGCAGCAGAACAGAGGGGGGATACAATATAATTGCAGCAGCTAACGTTGTGTTTTATGTATGTTTCCCAATGTTATGCACTAATCTATCGATACCGTTGTGCATCATTATCTTTTTTCGTTCCGTAACCTGACGCGTAATCACCACCCGGTGATCTTACAGAGAAATCTTCTTACCTGACAACTCTGGGAGGGTCGGGCACTGGGTTTCTGCTGCATATGCTTAGAGTGTTTTGAACGGCTGAGAACGTGAGATGAATTTTAAGTAAGCACGGCGTTTTTAAATAAGGATCTCCAGTTCAACGTACAGTTTTGTGTTAAGTGAAGAAAAGACATGGTCTGTACCTTCCTTTCCACATCTGCAAGCTCTTGGAGGAGCCACACTCGTTTCTTATTTTTGCTTATGAAGTGATGTAGTGTACATCATGTAGTTCTTGTAATCTGCGGATCAGAAACATACAGAAGATTCTGAAACATTGCCCAACAGGTGCTCAGTGCTACACGACTGTGTAATTGGGTTAATTAAAGGTGAGAGAGTGCACTGGCAGAGCTGACCCATTCTATTCACACTCTGTGCTAAGGGGCGCCAGAAAACTGCGCACTATAAGAACTGTATCCTCCTGTTGGCTGCAAAAGAAGCCTCTTCATTTCTCAGGAACAGGTATAGTGTTGCTATTAAATAGATAAAAATGGAAAGATGATTAAAAACAGGTCTACACGTGAGAAACTTTTTCATTTAAATCTGTAATCTTAATATCCACCATTATTGTGCATTCACACATTTAAAGACAAAGTTTTTTAGCTGTGATGGAAAACAAAATTCTTAGAGGGCACCCTCTTCTGGCACAAATATATATATATTTTATAAAATTGGAGGAACAAGTCGAAACAATATATTAAGGTTTTTGATTCATTATTATACTGTAAGCACCCGTATTGCTTTCTTCAAAACACTTAAAATTCATTAATGACAACATCTGAATGATTTAGCACAGTGCTACTGGGGGTGGACAGGGGCTTTATTCATTGCCGATCCGGTGTGCAGAAGGTTATCATTGTCTGCTTGAGAAAAAAATCACTTTTGTACTACATTTGTACCACAACCCTGCAAACACCATAAAATCAAATTCCAGCCATGTCACTATACCCACCAAAACAAATTACTGAAAGAATAAATGAATGATTCGTTTTTAATGGAGCAGCTTCAGGTGTGGACATACCATTTTAGTCCCGCCCCAGTCTTTTCTCTAACTTAACAGAATCATAATTTATTTTTCTTCATTACCTTTATTTTGCATTCATGTTTGTACTTTGTTGGGACACGCCATTCATCAGAAATATTTAGATTCCAGAAGAAAACAGCTAATGACCTTTAGCATCTGTGAATTCTACTGTATCTTAGTGCTTACTCCTGCTTCTTAAATCCTCTTCCCTTACTCCTTATACCTCATTCAGCATGCAGCATAGCTCTCGATGTTGTTGTTTTCATATTTGTTAAAGATCTCCATTTAAGAAAAAATAGTAATTTGAAAATGCAAACCAGCACATTCATTAAGATTCAAAGGCCTGGAGTACAGTAGCATGGCTTATTGTTTTGGGGGTTGATACCCAGATAAATTTCTTTTGAATATGCTTATGTTCCAATGAATACTGTAGTTACTTTCTGAGTTTCAAGGGAGTGTTACATGTTACATGGGGTGTTTTGGGATCTGATTTCTGTAAGAAAGTATTTGATGGGACATGCTGCAATAGGTCAATGCCATTTCATTTGTTTATTCCCTGGCTGCATGATAATCTACAGTATGAAACACATCAAGACTTTTCTGGTTAGATGTTAGTACAAGAATACACTGCATTTCCACACAGTATGTAATGAAAACACACACATGAGTTACACACTCCATTTCAATTTGATTTTCTTCCTTTCTGAGCTCTGAACTGAGAACTGGGTTAAGTTTGTTTAACTAGATCAATTCCTCCTTGCTCCTGGTTCAAAATAAAAAAAAAAAAAACAACATGTAAAGCAATACCATGTTGTGACATACTATATGTAAAACATTGATGCTGTTGTACTTACTGTTTATTGCACATACTGTAGTCCTGGGAAACTCATGAGATGTTTTGTGTAATGTGCCTTCAGAACTTCAGTCAGTAGTTATGTCTGAAAGTATTTCTTAATTCATCTCCAAAATATGTGTTTTTGAAGGATCTCGTAGGATGAAAACAAACTAAATGACATGCAGATCCCATTTATATATATATTTATTTGTTATTGCAGCTACTGCCTAAAAAGGACAAAATAATATAACATTTGGAAGCCGGTAAAAACTACATTTTTAATGTTATTTCCACCCATTGGCTATCAGCAGTAAAGCAGTATGTCTAAACTCCCTCTCCTGTTTTCTAGTACATCCACTATAGAAGCACTGTGGCAACTGTACCTAATAGGAACATTTTGTCCCATCTTTGATATTTTACACTAGCATGTACAGCACTCTTATACAGGAAAATTTAAAGTTTTTAACAGTGAAAAGGGTACAAAGATATCTCCAGGGAGTTCAATGTTTCTTTTTTTTTCTTTAAGTTTGCATTAAGTTACTTCTTTTCTAATAATTACCTGTATGTACCTAGGTTTCTGGGATGCTGGCGTACATAGTATGTTTAGTAGAGTGACATTATTCGCTCTTGGAAGTCAAGCATTGAGTGCTTTTTTCTTTTCTTTTTCAAGCTGCTGTCTTTGATATGCTAAAGAGATTCCTATTTTTAACTCCTGAAGAAGAAAACTGAATAGAAGGTGGAAACAATACGATAGGCTGTTTCTCTCATTGCATTTCCGACTTGGGCAAGCGGCTGTTTGTTCTTAGAAATGTACAAGCTGATTAAATATGCATTTTATTAACTCCGTTTGCCATTCGGGAAGTGTCATTATCCTTTACCCAGGTAACAATGGGTATTCTAATGTGAAAGGGCACTTTGTTGATTGCATTTTGATGCACAAATCTTTTTTGAGATTCTGTACCAGAAGACTTTGTTCCAGTAATGATTATACTATATTACTGGGCACTGGTGGGAAACAGCACATATAAAATATTAATACATTCAACAGGGGGAATAAATGGCTTTCTAGTTTGCACCTGACAGTAAGAAAATTGAATCTGAGAGTGGAAAGGGTCAAGCCTTTTTTACAGTAGTGAAATTTCTTTCATTTCATTATATACTATATATTCCACAAAAGAAACACAACACTTATGTTGAATGGATATTTTAAACAACTAAACCAGATATCAAACAATATCACAGATCCAAGAATCACTATGAAACATGATACTCTGTGTGAAAGATACTGTACCATTCTAAAGGGGTATCAGGTATGATCTCTGTCAACATTACCACAATCCTGCCTGAGTTGACACACAAACCTGATCAGTCTTGGAAAGACTGCTGTGGGAAGCTCTGCCATAGCTTTAGCTTGTTGGCAAAGGCTGGCCAGTCATGATTGTCAACTGCTGATGGCATTAGCAGGCTCGACCCATAAATCCTGCATTGTTTCTGCATCCTTGACCTTTGCATTGTTTTATTAAAGTCATTTCATTGTAATATTAATTTTATTGTCATACTAGAAATCAATATTCAATACATATTGACTAATAGGAATGGAAATACTATTGTCTCAATAACCTTATCAATATATTGTTGAGAAGCAGTATTGTCATAAAAATTGGTCCACAGACATTCTTATATTTAAGCAGATTCCTTCTTACATCATCATCGCACTTTTGCACCTGCAT
The DNA here is from genome assembly GCF_040954835.1 of Lepisosteus oculatus. Classification (NCBI taxonomy): domain Eukaryota; kingdom Metazoa; phylum Chordata; class Actinopteri; order Semionotiformes; family Lepisosteidae; genus Lepisosteus; species Lepisosteus oculatus. The sequence continues at coordinate 52,712,296 of NC_090703.1, forward strand.
TTGTTGACTTTGAAAGTGTTTGGCATAATGCTCGCCACAATGTCTTCACACACATTGTCTCATTTCAGGTCTGTAAAGAGCAAAACACTCAATGGTGAATTAATCCACAAATCTTTGCCACCACTGCAGATGTTCTGTGGTCCACAGAAGACAGTGATGTTGTCTCCCTGCTGTCAACTGCTACTCTTGAACAACCTCCAAGTGTGCAAATCAATTTCATGAAGAAAGACAAGCTACAGTCATTCTGCTGAGGAGGTGGTTAATTCTTTCTTCACTGCAGTATGAAAATTAGTATGTAGAAGGACATATGGATGTGCCTGACAGTCCTAAGCCGATGTGGTGAGATTCTGCCTTCTAGGAAGTGACCTCAAAGAGCTGGTTTCCTGTTATCTCTGGAGAAGGCTGCTGGCTGTTGAAATGGAACATCTCATTCTCCAGACTTCTTCCCTCTCAGGCAGGATGCCTTCAGTCATGCTAATGGCAACTACAAAATCCTCATTACTCATCTGGGACTTGGTGGCATCTTTCTCAGTTCATATTAGTTAAAATAATACATTTTAAAATAGATATTTATTCAGAGTCAGGAAATTAACTAAAATACCTTAAATGTAGCTACTGGCATTTTTATTAAATCACAAAACGTGAACACAGAATTTAAGGAAATGGGTAATTTTATATTGGATTACCTCTGTTTCATATCTGTTAATGTAATATTGTTGGATTTCTATTATTTTTATTGTGAATTAGAATATAGTGTACTGTATATGAAGTAATCTTTATCATTATCATTGGGATGGTGATAGTCTCCATGATTAAACTAATGCTTATGTTTTTCTTTATGCTGATAATGCATTTTATAGTGTTTATTTTCTCAGAAAAAGGTTGGGAGTATATAAAAAAAATTGATTATTCTTGAACTCTTTTTTTCCCCCCACAAAATTGGAGGAAAATCATTCCTACACAGTAAACAACTGATGCATTCTAAATATGAGGGGAAGAAATATTACTCAAACTGTGCTTCTTCCAAAGGCTAAAATCTACTGCGTAAGAGAGGTGGGAAAGATCATTTATTTTTCTTTATAATTTTAATAATAAGTTAATAATATAATTGTTCATTCTACAGAAAATACATTATAGTTAATCCCTTCACGGTCTTTAAAGGTTACTTCAGTAATAGAAATACAATGAAAGCACTAACGTAAAAGCATAATGAATTGTTTATTAACTATCTCAACAACAACAGGGCGTCTGAAGCACTCTCCTAAGGGAAAGCTACATAAGACATGCCTAATAGGTCTAGAAAGGCCAGGACATCAGGGCATTCATAAATCATCTCCATAGTACAGTATACAGTACTTCTATGCAGAAGTAGTTAGTTGAAGTTTGTTTTTTCTCCTGGAGGGGATGGCTGATGAATGATGAGGTTTTAGTAGATCAGCATTTGTACACGTTGCAGCAAATAATCATTCTAGAAACTGTAAAAAAGGCAGCACTTTATGAAGTACAACAGCTGCTGAAATAAAGAATGGGATCCATTGATCTGTGGCTTAAAGTGGATATGTGATTTATAACAGAAAAAAAAGCATTGTCATATGTCACCAGTTGACAAATTAGTTTGTAAGATTACACAGATTAGTTTGAACTCTTTAATTACAAATTTGAACTTTATTTGACTTTTTCATTTTTTATTTATTCACAATTGCATGAATTACAGCTTTTCTTTTTGTTTTCATTGTGTAAGTCATATACTGTATGTGAAAAATGTAAGTTTGTCTGTAAAGGAAATTAGTGTACTAGCTTTAGCAGAATCGAGATTCTTAATACAAATCAGAAAGAGTAGTGAACCTACAGTAGACAGATCCCCGTTGCACTCCATTAATTACATCACCCCTTACCTGTACTTTCTGTTCTCTACTAACCACTTTTCAAGGTGAACACACACATTCCCCCCCAAACCTATTACTGTACCTGTAATTTATAAATTTATCTCTAAGAGGAGGTCTATCAAAAAACTTTGGATATCTAATTACACCTTATTTTTGCTTGTCCAAAGAACTTTAACAATTGTGTTAAGCAAGTTCTATCTTTTCTAAATTCTTGCTGACAATTCCATGGGTCTATTTATTGTTTTAAGAGAAGTAAGATCTATTGATCTATAAATGCTTGATTCAGTTACTGTATGTCACCTTTCCCTGGTTACCACCACTGTCTTGAGCATCTGCTGAAAGAGTTGTGTCAATGGCTTATGAATAACACCCATATTGTAAATATACAGGGGTTCCTTTTAAATTTGTGGACATAGTATACAGTAAATGGATATTTAATTTTTTTAACTCAAAGTTTGTTTGTAATATACTAAGAAATGTTAATTAAGCCAATTTTATAGTAGTTAACATTGTTCATATGATGGAAAGATTTATGTATCCTGGCCAGATATCATTATATGATTAGCTGGTCTGGGGCAAATAACGCTTCCTGAAAATATGAAGTATCTCTTTGAATGTAAGGGAATCCACGGATCTTACAGGAGTTACAAAAAGAACAAAGATATTACTGTACATATGGAAGAAATCTCTTTAGACAAATGTGACAAAAGATTTTAAAAAATGTTAAAAGTATTATAAACCACTAAATACTTTTATAAACAGTATTCTTATATAATCTTCTAAAGTAGTTTTTATGATAAATAAGTGATACACAACAAAAAATCTATGCTTGGGCAAGTCCAGAAATCCTGCTGTTAATGTTTTTTAATGATAAAAGATCAACTTCGAAGGTGACTGACTTATGGAATTCTGGGTGCCTTTTCTATTTCAATAAAGCATAGCTGTAAAAAAACTATATTTTGTATTATGGAACAAGTAAAGGTTTATTCCCTGCTGAAAAGAGAAGAAAAGAAACACAACGTTTTGGCTGCAGAGCCCGGGTGTCACACCACAGGCTCCACAGTCGAAATGTTGTGTTTCTTTTCTAACCTTTACAGCAGGGAATAAACCTTTACTTGTTCCTTTAAAGCCTACGCATGCTAACCCAGCTACTGTACCTACAGTACTTGAACTACAGTATATTTCTATTATGAGTATTTTACAAACTCTACATTAATACAAATAATAAACTCTCTCTTGTCTGTTTAACTGATTTTTTAAGTGTTGCTAAACCACATGTCAGAGTGAGTCTGTGTGGGGAAAAGTGTACAGTTGTGATATTCTATACAGAAACACTGGGCCAGCATATCCAGAGCAAATTCAGCACAGTTTAGGGGTGGATTTCATTTATAATTTAGTTGTTTTTTTATTCCTGTTTCTGTCCAGCTCTAGTGATCATTGTGCTTCTTTAGCAGGATATCTTCCAGTCTGCTTCTCATGTCCCACGAAGAAAAGAAAGCTTGGTGTCTGCATTGATCTCAAGTTATTTCTTTTCCTCAATTGCCCTGCACTGATGACAGGAGGTCTTTGTTGGAATCCACTGCTGGGATTTGAGAAGCCTTCCCACCATCGCTGCAGCTGTTTTTTTCTTCTATTTTTTATTGGTCCTGCTCGGCTAACCCCAACTGTGTGAGAGACCTTGTGGTTTGCCAAGACCAGTTTGTTTATTCTGAATACAATTTTTTCCTTGGAGTAAAATCTTTGCTCAAAGAAATGGCAAGAGATGTTAGGGGGTAACTGTGAGCTGTGTGTGGGGGTCCTATTAAACAGTTATATCTGACCAGTTGATATCATCCTTCAGCAGATGATTATTCGCCCATCTTACAAAAATTGTGGGATGATCCCAAAAAAATAGTAAACACTTTTTTTCTAGATTTTCTTTTTAATAGAACATCTTAAGAGATAATCCGGACTGAATGGGTAACATCCTGGCAAATCAGCCTGAAGTTTTTTTTTGTCAGGATCCCTCATGCTTGCATGTCTTCTCCTCAACAATGTGTTATTCAAATCACATGGACAAAGCCAGCCTGCTTTCATGACTCTGACGATGCCAGTCAAACAAGCCTGTCAGGTCTGTTAGGCCCCCACGGTGTCAGCCATTCACCAGACCCGTCCTGACTCCCACTATTTGGCTCTTGATAATGCAGCTGTCTGCATCATTGTTATATGCTGGTGAAAAGGAACAAACAACACTGTCAATATTGACTGTCATGTCACTTACAGTACACACACCGTCTTGCTTTGCTGAATACAAACTTACGGCCATTTGGGTTTTGTATTAAATAGTCAGCTATTTCATGGTTCACCACTTTATCAGTGTCATCACATAGCAAACAGCATGTAGATGTTGTTCTAACATGAGAGTCCTTATAACAGACCTTTAAATGTTAAATTTGAAATTATGCGTATTTAAAAATTAACTGAGGCAGAGAACCTATTGATTATATTTAAAGGAAAGCTTTTTTAAGTGGCTATTTCGTGATACTGTGTAATCACTGATTTTTGAAAAGATTATGTAACTCTTTGGATTCCAACTTCTTAGGTATTTTTGTTGCAGTGAGGGATGTTTCTGTCACATGAAGAGCCATGGAGTCCTACCACACAACCGCTCTAAAAAGTATAGTTTCAGAGCACGAGACACCATTTCGTGGACAATCTCAGTTTCCCCTTCTGAGCCTTTGACTGTGTGCCAAAAAAAGAACACTGCACTGATACTCCAGCACTTGTGGGTATTTTAAAGGTCACACACCTGAAGAAGGCTCCACGGCCGAAATGTTTTGTTTTCTCTCTTCTTTTTTTCAGCATGGAATAAACCTATTACTTGTTCCTTTTAAAGGTTTGTATAGCAGTCAGGTGTTTTCTAATGGTCACTTTTAAAGCAAAGATTTGAAATAGCCATTCAGAGCAACGTCTACTAATCAAAAATGCATTCAAGATGTCAAAGAATACAGGCTTTTATGGTGGTGATAAGTTGTTGGCATTTCAGCGGTTTGTATTTGTAGGTTTTTAAAGTAGTACATTAAAATCTAATTCCAAGCCAAGCTAATCCTTGTAGATACAGTAAATGCATGTGTTCCCCCTCCAATTTGAAACTATCAATAGTTAATCAGTAAGCTTTCAGCTAAAACACTCATTTAAACACAGGGGAGATGATAAGCATGCAAACTTTTCTCTGTGATGTTATTTTTTATGGTGCAAGTCCCATGGTGCTGGGAAAGAAAAACTTCAAACTGGAGGAGTGATGTGGCTTTTACTGCCTGCAAGCTCTCAGGCATCTGAGAAACCACAGAGGGCCACCATTCAGCAGCAGACTGAGGATACCCTGGCTAGATCAGGTGCACTCAACCCCAGCAGTGTTCGAATCACTTGGGGACTCCCCATCACAGCTGAGACTCAAGTGATAATATCTGCACAGTAATGCAGAAACCTTCTCTATAATTGGAAAACTCTGTATTCCAGAAATTAGAAGAGTAAACCAAGAAATATGATGTTGTAGTTCATTAAACATTCACCATTATAAGAAGTTTAATTGGCATGCAATCTTACATTTTAGAATAACCCTGTGTAATTATTTGTAACTGATGAATAAATGCAAAGCCATAACTTCTTTCAATCATTAATGGCTTGTTCTGAGCAGACCAATACAATACAGTATGTTTAATTCTTTTCCACATTTTTTATTGTATTTTTTATTTATATTAGTTTATTCTACAATTCCAGGATTGTGATGAAAAAAACTAAACTTTTTGTCAAAACCATTCTTCCAATTCTGTTTTGTAGCAGATCCTTACAATCATAAAGCTACCTGCAGTAATGTTATTATTTATTTTCCAGTATGTGACTGCAGGGTGAGAGACACAGCATGCAGCTTTATGGTATAAATATAAAACCCATTTTTGAACAGTATTGTAGGCCCCATGGAAAGACATTGATGTGATAATCTTCACAGTGAGACCAGGCTGGCATCCTGCAAGTTGGAAACCAGGTTGCTAACCTCACCACTGTTCTGCTGTCTGTCCTTATTGTAGTATAATATAGAAACTAGCCCCCACCCCACTCTCATCACCCCAGTCACCCTCCAAAATACTTACTTTTGGAGGGTTTTACATATTTTTTAAAGAATCTGATTGTATATACAGTATAAAGTGTTTAACAAAGGGGTAAGGGAATGTTTTCCATTGACTGGCTTGTGTACATTCTCCAGACATCATCTTAAATTTTGTTAATCTGAGTTACCACAGGGGAATATACAAGCCTTAGACAACAAAATTACTTTCCTGCATCTCTGCTGACAAACTTGTAATACCAACACACATCTCAAAGTGAAGGGATTTCATTTTTAAAATATAGAATAAACATGGAGATCATGTCCATGTTTAGAAAATTCCATAATAAAAATGCAGTAAAACAAGAAATATTATTTTCTACAATAACATACTGTATTTTCTGTTTTGGTTAAAATTCTTAGAATTATTGGAAATCTTTGACTCCCATACTTCTGTAAGGAATGTTTATTAGCCTTTTATTTATCCATTTGACTAGTGACAGCAACACTTCTACCTTCCTGCTTGATCTTAGAAGCTGCTGAAGGCTGGGCCTGGTCAATGCAGGAAGGGAAGACCTCCAGGGAGAATTATGAGAATTGATGTTGGTGGACCAGTGGGTGATACTATTTCTCCAAACCAGTGCCCCAGTGTGGAATATCCCATTCTATCCTGGGTTTGTCCAATCTGGCCTCTCTAAAAACTCTAGATATTCCTCCTATATACAGTACCATACAAGGCACTTTGGGATCCTTCATGCTTAAAGTGCTGAATGCAAGAATGTACCACCACAATCATGTTATTGGTACTAAGTATTCAATATCTAGAAGAAGTACAGGATAAACCTCCTTATATCCATTTTACGTCAGAAGAACGTCACTAGCAGAAGTCAGAACACAAAAAAGCTGCCACAGCTACTGTCACTGCTGAGGTAATGCAGAGGTGAGGGAGTGAGGGCTTAGGCAGCAGTCTGGAGATACACACAATAGGAGGAAAGAGTCACAAAGATCACACTGGGTTCAGACCATGCAGTGCAAAGAAAATAAGGCTTGGCATGTGTCAGCAAGAGAAATGACTGTCAACAAAAAGACACTTTTTGCTGTCATTGGAATCTGTGAAAACAGGCATTTTTAGTTAATACATATGGCAAGTAAATAGGCACTGCAGTTAGTATCTCTTGGTACAGTATAAGGTTGCTTTTATGGAAAAATCACATCAAAAGTCTTTGTTTACCAGCTAAATAAAGTCTTAAAGTTTTATTGTTTATTCAAATCAGGATAATTATTCACAGATTATGCAAAGTAGACATTAAAACAAATTTATAACAAGACAGCACAGAGCAATCCTTTGGGCTTGCTTTAAGTACCATCGTTAAAGTGTTGTTTGATTTTTCAGGAATGCAAGCTACACCTTTAACTGTATGTTCGCATATAGTACACCACTACTCAGCTCTCATTGGATCTATGTACAGGTATCAACTACATGGACTCATATTTGGAAACTTTTCAAGGTTGTTTGTCGCACTTATAATATGAATAATAAACTAGCTTTTTATCCTTGTTTATTATGCTTTACAACAAATGTTTTTAAATTATATCAGATTACATATCCAATATGTCAATTATTATTTAATTTTCCTAACAAAATTTTACATGACAAACCATGTGGTAACTTGCTTTGTTAAGCGCCTTGTTGTGAAAGGTGCTATATAGAAATAAATTGAATTGAATAACCAAAACTGCATGTGCCCAGTCAAAGAGAAATTGTTTCAGCTCAGTAAGTGGAATAGATAGAGGAGGCTTCTCCATAATGAATAGAAAACACTGAGAAACTGAAAATAGATGTCAGCCATCAGGATAATGTCTCAATGGACATGTAACATGAGTGTAGCAGAGTCCCAGTTAATAACTCACGCAAGTGCCATAGTAACCTTCCCACTCAGAACCCACCGCTCCAGGTTTCCCAGGTACTCCAATGTGAATGGTGGTGCATCAGCTAACCTGCATCTGTTTTTTTCATAGTCCTGGTGAAAAATCTCCTAACCAAAACCTGCAGCCACACTAATCCCAGGACCAGAATCCCAGCCGAGAGTAACACCCTGAGCTTCTCCGGGTTTTAGGAGAATTTGTGCTCTAAGCATAACCAATCCATAACCGTAAACCATAATTCCGACTCTCTGTGAGCCTGCTTCAGCCTATTTAAAGAGACTGTTAATCGGCAACAGCTGCAGAAAAATGCTCTGTTGCTCCAGTGTGCAAATGCATGTACAGTCTTGCACCGATGTCTTTAAAACACTAAAGCCAAGGTAAAGATACTAAAACCAATAAAACCCCTTAAAACAATGGTTGCTCTGTTACAGGGAAGATGAGAAGGAATTTAACAGAAAACAGTGGGAAATTTGAGAGCACATAGGTGTGGTGTCCCCTCATCAATGAGAGTATGAGTGATCCCTTGTGCAGCTCATACAGCAGGTCTTCAGCTCTTACACACAAGCACACCAAGCACAGCAGTGTGACTCTGACAAAGTACTGGCATGAGTCTCTCCTGGTGGAAAACATTCATGAGTTGAAAACCATTAAAAATCATCCCCTAGGACTTAGATTGTTAGTGACTGAGGTAAACCCTAGAAATCTGCTTTTTTTCTGGCTGTCAGAAACCCAGAAGACCGCATATGAAAACATATGTGTAGTCCTAGAGCTCCTTCAAAATGAGTGCCCTATTGTATATCAGCGTGATAATCCCATGTACTAGATACACAATATTATTGATCTCCTAGGTCAATGGCAAAATTCACAGTAGTATCAAAGCCATAACTACTGCACATATTTCATTTTAGTGTTTTGTTTTTTACTGATGTTAAACAGAAGAGTATAGGAATCAAATTGCAATTTATTGTGTTACTACACTTATTAAATTTATTGTCTTATTGTTTGAATGTACTACAGTATGTGGACATTAATCAGAATATTTTTAACATTTACAGTAAAATAGTTTTAACATTTACAGTAAATACAATATTGGTAAAACCAGTGTGTTATTAAATCCAGGAACTAAATATGCTTTATTATAGTGGAGGAAAAAGCCAAATTAAACAATTACAGTAAAGATCATGATGTACAGTGGACAAAAATACTTAATTTTTTACAGAACTCCCATTTTCATAAATACATGAATGGAAAATTTGCATTAAAAGGACAACAAATTGGATGCAAAGCCACCCACACATGGTATGACTTTAGAAAATACTTTGCATGGTATAATGAGTTGCAATAAATAAGACATCTAAGCAACTGTGAAACATCATTTAGCTAAAATGACTCTGCATATGGTAGAATCTCTGGAAGAGTATTTCAATGAAGAACGTTGGAAAATACATCACCAGTGCCTGGAATAGTTCAGTTAAATGACTGAAGCCTCTTTATGGGCTTTTAAGGACTTTTAAGGAGGGACTGGACTGTAAATAACAGACACCACAGCAACACCTTAGATTATGTATGTTTTTTGTCAATGTTTAGCACCTCTGTCATGAAATAACACTTACACCTTTACTTTACGAAATAATTGACAGTGCTTTCTCAAGCAACAAAGTATTAATATTTAATGTTCAGTTTAAATTACTTAGAATAGAAAAAGAGGAAAGAAATTATGTGTTAAAGATCAGAGTGATTATTTTGATTTTATGATGGCATTGATTAAGACTGTCTTTCTGTGAGACCTGACTGAGTATACTACAAGGGCTACAGTAATTAAAGCAAATGAAGCCTTAGAGGTTGGTGTCATTAAGATCTAATTAAATCCACAAATAGAATCCTAGATATGTAAAGATACTTTCACCACATTTATGTACCCTGAGGATCAATAAGCCTGAAGCCATGGCAAAGCCCATCTTAACCACTGTAGTTCTAAAAGTGATGCATTTTTCCACACTATTTTGTCCAAAATAACACAGCAGAAATGGCCAATTAAAGAGGTTGATGCCCTTCATTAATTTGGAGGAGCTCATTTTAACAAGAAAAAGTGGAAGAGTGCCACAAACAGAAAAAAATAATCGTTTGAACCTCTTAACCTTGGCTTAAAGCACACTTTGAATTCATATATTTGTTGCATTTTAAAGGGTTTTAGCATTTATTATGTGTGTTGTACTGTATACTAAGAAAATTCATAGCTCTAGATTTAGGCAATAACAATAACAAATGGGTGACCGGAAGAGGGTTACTAACAGCAGGAGGAAGCCCTCTTGCTTGTCTAGTATGAGGCTCAATGCCCACAAAGAAATTAGGTTACAACATGCTGGGTGGCTAGTTTGTTTCTGGAAAAAAATGTGCAAAAAAGTGCCTCTAGCTTTCAGTCTTAAATACAACCTGGGCAATGGAATAATGTATTCAGAATACTGCTACACATTGTTTGTGCTCTGGTCTTCTTTCAATAAACAAAGGCTCTCAACACTGGGAGAGTGCTCTGTTAAAACTTGCAAGTCACCTAGCAATTTTAAATCCCATTTTAAAACCCACTAATGTAATCTGTCTTTTAATTCTGTTAATTTCACTAGATTCACTTACTGTATCTGTTCCTGTGTTCTTACACCTAAACCTTGTTTTATTATAAAGTGCAGAAAGCTTGTGTGATATATATTTTATTAATTATTGTTATAACTGTTACTATTGCTGCCACCAGTATAATAACAGTTAACATATATAGTATATGCTTAATGTGCTACATAGTATATTTCAGAGATGATGTATCCCTGTTTATCTATAGTATCATATAGTTTTGTCCACAAAGTCTTTTGTTTTATTAAGTTTATTACAGCCATTTCCCTTCAGTACAATATTAGATTTAACTGAAGAAAAAAAGGCGACATAGAAAGCAAATTGCTTGCAGAGACAACAGACTGGTCATTCTACCAAATGACAACAGGATGACTGATGTCTAGGAGAACGAAGTAAATGCTAGCATAGCATTCCTTCCATTGAGGGATTGGAGCAGTCAGATGAAGGCTAACAAGTGCTGTTGTACACATTTTTCACACAGGCTGAATGAAATCTTTCTGCTTCCATAAAACATATGTCTATTAAAATAATAGGAATCATGTTGTTTGTTTTTTGTGTGTCAGGCCTCATCTATACACAAACAAATTCAAAAGAAAATGTAAAAATACAAATGATACAACCTCAGATTTGAGGTGATAACCAATAATATAGTGTTTTTAATACTGAAGGATGTTTTCTTTGATAAATTTCTTCCACTGATAAATGAATAAAAACATGGCGATTATGTTGTTTGATAGACAATTACACTTTTCCAGATTAACAGGCTTACAGAAATGATAACTTGGTAGGTAGGAGCTCCAAAAAATAAAGACAAGCAAACATTTTTATAAAAAAATATGTGATTGCAAGACATATGAAATTAATTTAAAAACACATGCTACAGTATATATTGTAATTATTGGTCTGCTACACACTGTTGTTCTAGGTTGTTTTAATACTTTATCTTATATCAGGTAAAATACTTTCATCAGACTAATCTCCAATCTAAAATGAACTGTAAGAAGCACCTTCCTTGTTTGATATGACATGACATCTGGTCCACGTCACAAACACCACTTAAGGAAGGCTTCACACTCAACGGTACATTTGAATGAGTTTGTGTTGAATTGGGTGATCCTCCGGTATATAGTAATCCTTTCCTGACTTGACTTTCGGCTTCGTTCCCCTGCCCAGATTCCTGGATCACCCACTAGCCTTGTTAACTCATCTCTGTATTCGACCCAGACCGCCTGATTGTGTTTCTCCAGTGCTTCGACCTCACGCCTGCTCAACCACCCCTGCTGCATTCTCCCTCAGGGCTTCTGCCTGTTTTCCACCACAGCCACGTGCCCGCAGCTCCGTAACCTCTGCGTGGCAACCTCTGGCTGCGCAGACCCATCTCCCCAAATCGTTCCAGCTAGTTTCACCCACTTCCTCTGTTTCATCTGCCTGCGCCTGCAACCCCGCTGTCTCACACCACCTCCACTGAGCTCATCAGCATCCTTCTCCTGTCTCCCTTCAGTTGCATTAAGCAGGCAATTTCAGGGAGCTCCTGCATGGCTATAGATGAGGTGGCAGGTGGGGAACAAGAGATGTGTGCAGTCCCGGGTGCAAGACTTATAACTTTATTAGAATTCCATTTTATGTGCAATTTTAACATGATACCCTGGCTTCTTTCAAGAAAGGCTGAATGAGATTCTTGGATCAATTACTGTAGCTACAAGGTACCAAAGGCTGGGCCCAGATTGCCTCCTCTCATTTGTAACTGTTCTTATGTTCAAGAATCTCAGAGTGATTCTTTGCTTGAGAGCTAATGGCATAAATGTATATTGTTTCAGTATTTTTATTTTGTTTCTTCTTAGATAGTGAGTGTTTTTGTAAGGTGTATCATAATATGCCTAAAGATGCTTTAAAACACTGTACTGTGATCTGTGGTGTGTCTACTATATTGAGAGAACCACAGGATTAAGTGATCAATGTGGTATGAAAACGGTGAGGCAGGAGGTCTAAACTGCATGGTGTGAACTCATATCCCCAGCAGGTACCAGTTAATCTACAGTATATTCAGTGATTCTTCATTGCTATCTACAAAATCAAAGCAACAACACATATAGAATATCTAAATAGAGATATGTGAGTGTCTATCAGCAATTAGAGATTGTGGATTTTAAGGATATCTTATCATGTACTATTCCTGTGCAGAAGAAGATTCCTGTTCTTGTTTTAAATGCAGGGCTGTCATATTTGACACTTTCATAAAGCACAGATGTACACAGAAGAGTGATGCCTTCCACTTTATCTGTGATGCTTACAGTTCATTAGTCTGGGTGAAATGACATTTCTCTTTTCCAAAATGTCCCTTTACTAGATACACAATTAAAACAACAGCACAGAACTGGCAGATGGTTTCTGTTGATATTTGCCACAGTTTCCAAGGACAGTGATGTTTTGGCACAAAAATGAATCTTTTAAGCAGTGCTCGCCAATAGTCAAAATTTATGAGAATTGAATGAACATTGATGGTTGCCCGTGCTTTGTTAATTTATAACTTGAATTGTTTTTTTTTATTTATATTTAAATAAGCACTATTTAAGTAATTTGGTCTGCAGAGGTACTGTATAAAAGGGAGACAAAAACGGGTGCAAAAGAAATACTAGAAGGGAAGTCCTGGGTGCGAGACGTATATACACAGGTGAGAGGAAGTGTGTGAAATTAGTATCCAACCTTCCTCCCAAACATCTGGTTTAAAGTCAATTTAAATCTTACAGATATTGTAATTCAGGAGTCCCAGCTGATGCCGTTGCATCAGAAACCAGCCAAGTCATCACTATTTAGATAGTGAATGGAGTTTTGTCCTTCTGCAGACTGAAGAATGTATTTGATTTTACTTGGTAAATCACTAGAAATATTTTTTTTAATACATCAGCCATTCCCCTTTCATCATGTAGATTTTCTTCCATTATTATGCTGGATACATCTTATTTTATTCTTTACTGTTCGGCTGCTGTTGTAATAATGAAAGAACCTATTATTCTTAATTTTAGTCTCCATTGCAATTTTCCTTTCTATCTCTCTTGGCCTTTATAATATGCTTTTTAACTTGTGCTTCCAAATCATTGCATTCCTTTTCTTAACTGCATTTAGTTTTTTTAATTATTTCATAAAATAATTTCTTTCTCCTCATATTTTATTTATTACGCCATTTGGACTTCTGCTTTCTAGTCTTTGATATAGTTACATTTGGTATAAATCTTTTCTGTGCTTCAAGCAGAAAATCTTTAAAGTGTTGCCATCCATTCTCCATTGATTCCATATCTATCCTATCCTATTCTACTTCTCTATGTTATATCTGCATATGGTAAGTCACCTTAGATAAAGGCATCAGCTGAACAAGTTAATTACAGTTGTAATAATATTGAAAATGTATGATAAGGTTTACTGGGGAGCACTATCTGTGCAAGCTGCAAAGGAACAAGTAGGTGTCATTTCCACATTGAAAAGCATAAAGGCTGTGATATACCTACGATTCTGTCATTCTTGAGTTCTCTTCCTAGAAATCTAGTTATATGGTATTTGTTAATTCCTTTATCTTGATAGCAGAATATGGACCATACTGGTGAATATCATTTTCGGCTTTTGGTTGAAAAGCCCTTTGATGATTTACAAATTAAATAAAAATATAATTTTCTTCTATCAATGGTCAGTTACTCCTGGGCTTTGTACATACATATTTCATTGAAACAAAAAGCTCATTTTGTACAATTCCCAAAGCACAAAAAACTGCCTCTGCAAATTTGTTATCCGTTGACCACATGTTTTGTCAATTCTCTTTTAAGAAACCAATAAATTTCAAAGAATATTTGAAGTTTTAGACTTTTTAAATAAATTGCACTTCTGTTTTACTGAGCCAAATAAAACAAATACAGTATTATAGATTAAGTTTTTTGACATTGAAAAATTTGAAATTTTGAAGACACTTAAATATCTGTTTTCACAGAAGATTCAGAATTTGTAAAAAAATGTTCTTGTTTACATGGCTTCTCTTAAACTCTGAGGACCGTAAAATGTAGTCTTGAAGATTTCCAATTCATCACACGTGTGTACAGTATGTCTTATTGGAGGGTTACCCAGAGTGATGTAGTTCCTGTTGTTTTGTTTTACTTTGACATGTTGTGAAAACCAAGTGTGCTCGTGCGATGGATATACTGTATCAACTCAAGTGTGACCCAGAAGGGCTCACAGGGGCTTTGTATCTATCAGCACAGGGTTGTATTTCATCCCATTGTCCTCTCAGAGCTTCATGCACCCAGGTTTAATTAGAATCAGTTTTAAATATTTATAGCTCTTGTCCCCACTCTAATCCTTGGAGGAAACGTGATAACTGGGTTTATGGAAACCTGATGACACCAAACATACTTGCTGACAGCTTCAAGCTGTTTAGCAATTAATTAATTACCCTGAGTATAAATTCTTATAAGATAGACATTCATTATGACTTCTTGTCAGTGAGGGCTCCAGTAAACCTGAAGGATCAGGGAAAGAAAAGCCAAGAGTGGACCTTTTCTTAGTTTGTTTTTCTTCAGGCATTTCTACTGTACATGAATATGCATGACATAAAACAAATTTAGATTGCTACAGCCTTTATTAAAATCTGACAGCAGAGTTGATTTTACTCTTTGATTTATTGCAGGGTCATTTTTGAGAAGTTTATGATTATTTTGTGTGGTTACTGTCATATACCCAGCTTGAGACCTTTAGATTAGATAAAAAAACAATTAGCAACACAATGACAGTACACTATAGCTCTATTAGCTTCAACACGTAGACAACATTTTGAGTTTGGGAATCTCCAATTTTGTAACTTTCTTGGAAAGTTTAAACTATCTCTTTTTGTAGTCAGTGAGTCCAGTGTTTCATCAGATAATGGTGCAAACAGACACACTCAAAGACTGGCTGCAGGAGAAGCTTCCACAGATCCAAATGATTTGGGAATGGGATAGATTTTAAACAAACATTAACATGTCAGATACAGTAAGGAAAAGAGAAGCTGGAATGAGATACAATAGTTCTTTGTGGCCAATGTACTCCCATCAAAAGTTTTTTTCACTCACAAAACCAGACGAAAGTAACTCAGAGAACAGAGGTAAATCATGGTAAACTGAATAGAGGTAAATACTATAATAAACCATGAAAATCCTAAATAGAAAAAGGGCAAAACTGTAAAAAAATGTTTACAGTGGCAAATACACTTTTCTGTTTCAACTGAAAAGAATCTAAAACCCACAAGGATGACGCATGGGGAAGAGTTATGCTTGTCAGAAAACCCACTATTCACTAATAGGTCAGCATCACGTTTTCTGTGTAGAGACTCAGATCCGAGAAGATCAGGCTCAACACTCAGTATGGCTATAGGCTCACTAACTCCTCCAGCCCCTCAGCAGATTGGGAGGCCAATGATTTTAGGATTTGCTTGACAGCACTGTCTTGATGGTTGCATACTGTATATTTTTTGCTCTACTATTTTAAAACTTAAGCTTTTGGCTAATTAACTGGTAGTTTTGACTTTCAGTATGATAGCTGAAAGATTCTTTATTAACATTTAGTCTTCTTATAATACTGTGTAAGCAAACTAACAGTATACTGTATATTCAGAAAAGACCACTAGGTCAAGGGGTAATAAACATATTGTAATGCCACTGTACAGTGTCTTCTTTGCTTTCTGCATATAAAGTTTTAGTTAGCATAATTGCCTTTGTCAATTCAATATAACACAATGACACATGCAGTCTAAATTATTGAACAAAATCCTTTCTTCATTAAATTTTAATTGTGCTATCTGAATTTGATTTAAAATGTTTGTCTGCCCTTCAAAAATGATGGGGCAATATTGTTCACATATGAGTCATCAGTCAATAAGGCAAATAAAGGAGCACTATTTGAAGCACTCCATTGTTGACTGTAGGAAGAGGATTTTATTGAAATTTTTAAAACCAATAAAGTATGGTAGTATGATGAAAGTGCATAGGTGATTATACTTAGGAATGTTTATTTAAACCAAATATTCAGAGTTGGTGATGCATGTACTGTACTGTAGCTGATACCATTTTCACCTTTGTGTCTCATTGTAAGTGAAGAAATTATAGAAACTGCATGTTAATCTCAGCTAATATAATATGTGCCATATATTATTTAAACTAGTGCATGGAATTCTTGGTCAACATAATGAAATATAAATTTCTGAATTATTTTTCTTTCTGACAGCATACTCACAATTATATTATGATGAAATATGAACTTGTGCAATCTACTAAGACAATCTGTGAACAGAACATATTCATTTACACTAAGGCCAGGTAGGATAAGCACCAATGCTGTTTCATGCTAAAACAAGACTGACAAAATGTCTTTTCTTAATTATATGAAAAGTAAAAAAAAACATAAAATTACTAAGAAATGAAACAAATTAAGGACATCAGACACCTGATTGCAAATGATAATGGGAACAATCAATTTTTACACTTCAGTATACAACATTCTACATATTTTCAAATCTGAATCTAGAAATCCTATTCCTAGAGTTTGATAAGCATGGATTAGAAATATCAAAGCATTCTTTAAAAAATCACATCTTTTTGAGTTCACCTGATTGACAATCGTTTAATTACCGAAAAATCATCTAAGCTTTTCTCTAATGTATTGTAGCTAACACAAATGGATTTTAATTTGTGTTAGCATCCCAAATCACCATCATGTGTAATTTTGCATAATGCAGACACTGGTATAACATTGGCAAAAATACTAGAACACATCTCAACAAACATTTTCATTTAAAGATGTGGAATTATTTTCTTTTTAGTGTGCTGTTGACTTTCTGAAGGTATAAGAAGATGATAAGCTGAAGCATCTTATCTCTGACATAAAAATTTGGATGACTCAAAACTTCCTTCATCTTAACTGCGACAAGACTGAAGTCATGCTTATTGGTACCCCCCATCAATTTCGTAAAGCCAGTCCTGTAACCCTATCTGTAGATGGTTCTGTACTTGAGCTTCAATCAAAATTGAATATATTTGATTCTGGCTTAGCATTCGACCCACGTCTGCAGCATACTGTCAAAACATCTTTTTTTCACCTCAGAAATATCGCTAGAAATATCGCTGAAACTGTGGCTGAAAAGCTGATCAACACATTTGTGTTCTTTCAAATTGACTACTGTAATGCTCAACTTGCTGGGGTATCTAAATCTACTCTGAACAAACTGCAGTATGTCCAAACTTCAGGAGCCAGAATCCTGACCAGGTCTAGTCCAAGTGTTCAGATTACTCCTATCCTGGAGTCCTTGCACTGGCTTCCGGTCAAATTCTGTGTAGACTTTAAAATCCTCATGCTCACCTATAAGGCTCTGCATGGCTTGGCACCTCAGTACCTGTCTGAACTATTATTGCCCTACTCCCCACCTCGCAACCTTCGATCTTCTAATTCTGGTCTCCTAACTGTCCCCCAAGCCCATCTACATTGTATGGATGACAGGCCCTTCTCCTGTTATGCCTCCAAGCTCTGGAACTCTCTCCCCTAGGATATCAGAGTCACCTTCTCTTAACTCCTTCAAATCCAGACTCAAAACCCTCTTCTTCAGAAAAGCCTTTACTTAACTGGTTTCATTCTTCACCCCTCTGCTTTTCTTAGTACCACCATCCATGGTCTCCTCTTGTAATTGTGTTTTATCTTCTTATTTATTGTTGTTGTCATCCTGTAAAGTGCTTTGAGAAGCCACCTTTAAAGGTGCTATATAAAATAAAGTTTATTATTATTATTATTATTATATTATTATCTTATGATCTTTAACCTTTGCTTTCTGAACTTATCATTTTTATTAAAACTACTGTATGTTCTGTTAAAGCATCTGTGATTGTTTTAAGAAGCAATATTTTCCTTAATGATTCCATCAAACAATGGTGACAAATGTACCTGTTAAGACTGAATTCTATGTAATGGGTTGAATAAAGGCAGACATAAGGCACGATACTGATTTCCATAACCTGACCATAAACTGAAAATCTTTCTATTCAGAGGAAACTGGACAATACTTGGAGCTAGGATGGACATTGGTATCACCCTGTAACGCACAGGTTTTGTGTTTCTTAAATGTGTCTACTTCTATTTTATTTTCCTTCTCATTTGTATCTTTACTTTTTTTCTACTGTTTTTGAACAGCGTATTTTTTGTATTTCCTGTGTGTAATACTGTATGTTTCATAAGTTACTCTAGGTAAGAGTGTCAGATAAACAAATAAGAATAATTTCCAAGCTCAATAAGAAAAAACTGAATTACTGAAATAAACAATATGATGCAGCAGGCTTACAATAAACCAATACTTTAAATAAATTGTCTTGTCTCACATGTGCAGGGATGCGAGTTGCAACCTCTCCAAGGGAAGCTGGAGCTACACTTTGCTCTACTGACTGCATTTGAAAAAGACGGAAAGAATGGAATGAGTTCTTTGCAAAAACTGGAGTAAACAAATTTCCAAAAAGATCGGAAATAACATTAGACAGGGAGAGTAGGGAGTGCTGTTCTGTATGATGTGTGTTAAATTTGAAATACTACATGTACTACTTATGCTAAATCCTCTTATTTCATTACAAGAATCATTTCATGAACTGAAATGCAGTATTAGACCAATGCATTACTACTGCACATGATATGCACTGCTACAAAATTGTTATGCTACACTTTTCAATATCACCATGTTCAGAAAGTACAGTTCTTCACACCTTCCTCTAGTCATTTCTTTATCCTACCATTAACCCTCACTCCACTCCATGCAATATGGAAAGATGTCCTATCAATTTGCTTTTAGGTTAATAAATTCTGGATCCTTGTAACACCTACAAACCCCTCTCTCAGAACAAGTGGCTTAGATTGTTTTATGTCTCAATGACAGATGTGGCACTTAGCAAACGAGTCTTCTACAAACATGCTAAACTACTTTAGACCTGACATTGATTATAAATGATTCCTTTAACCTAATGTCTATCCTTTATATTATATTTACCTGCCAATACACAGACAATATTTCTGCTGATGACAGCTTTACTTTAATGCATGCTCTTGGTAAATAACACTCTGCTTTAGGTTTCATTTCTATTTTTTAGTCCCATTAACACAGTTCAGACACTCAAGTCTAGCTTGTAAATACACCTTCTGTTTTTTTATGAAATGTATAAGCAATAAACAGATGTAGTGGAATAAATAGATGCATATCGTGACATAAAATAACAATGATGAAACTAGTTTATAAATGCTCACTTTTCCAAACACATCAATTTAAGGAAAATTATTTTCATATGTGAACGGGTTATATTCGCAACCAGTGAACTGGCAATATTATTATCTCCAATTAGGTCAGGCAATATATTTTCACAAATGTGAAAACAGCCAGCCTGTCACAGGGGGAAGCTGGGAATTTCACTGGGCATCGACAACGTCAAAAGGCACTTATATAGGGTAACAATGTTTAGGGCCTGACTGCCACGGCATGTGTATTTGTGCGTACAGTACAAAAATACTCAGATACAAGCAGGAATGCCTTTACACAAAAAGTTTTTGTACTGTATTATTTTCAATTTTATCCATATGCAGTTGAATGTTTACTGTATATGAAGAAGGCTCTGCAGCCAAAACGGCGTGTTTCTTTTCTTCTCTTTTCAGCATTGAATAAACTTTTACTTGTTCCTTTGAATGTGTATGTTATTCTCCTGTGTCTCCACAGAACTGAATATGACAATTATTTTGAAGATATTAGGAGCAGAAATACGTTAAATACATACAGCAATTGACACTCGAGACCTTTGAAGCCTGGATTGGAGACTAGGCCATGCTCTCTAATGTCTGCCTGGTGTATTGCATTTGGGAAACTTGCCTCATCGCATTTTTAGGATTACAGTATAAGCAAAGTCCATTTAAAAAAAGCTCCCAGTCAAGTCAACATTGAGTCCAAAATTCAAATCTTTCCAAGGTCTGAGTCACAAGTCTTCCAACTCCAAACTGCTAAATATAAGCAATATTAATTAATAGATATTACTACTAATCCCCATCTATGAATTGGCTTCATTACTCTGCTCTCCTCCCCACTGATAGCTGATGTGTGGTGAGTGTTCTGGTGCACTATGGCTGCCGTCACATCATCCAGGTGGATGCTGTACATTGGTGGTGGTGGAGGGGAGTCCCCATTACCTGTAAAGCGCATCGAGTGGAGTGCCCAGAAAAGCGCTATATAAGTGTAAGCAATTAATATAATTATAATAATACTATATGAATTAATCTAATAGAAAATTCATGGAAAAATACATTTCACACATTTATTTTATTAGTAATAATATATAATTGTGTTATATCTGATTTCTGTAAACCATAAGCAACCAAAATAAAGATTTTAAGTTTGTTAATTATATAGTTTTATGTGGTCCAAGGTAATATGCTAGACTAAAGAAAACAATATCACAATTTTATGACTAATAAAGCTATAAATATATCTTCTCAGATCTCACCATAGCAAAAATGAACACATTTACCCAAGATGTTTATCACACAAGAAAAAAAAACTCAAGACAGTTCTGAAATTTATTTATTTGCTTCTGGGACACAAAGTGTTTATTGATTCTGAACCTTTCATTTGAAATTCTCATCAAAGGGATATGATAATGTTATCAAAAGTACATGGATGATTTCTGTCACTTTGTGTGTCTCAGTTTTTCTTATGAGCAGAGATTTGGCAGAATGGATTTCCCAGTCGTAGAGCTCTTCTGAAGAATAATTTCCTTTCATCATTTCAATTCTCTCAATTTGTACACTGATATTAGAACTTGGATTAGCAGCTGTTATTCCTATTCTTTATCACTGTGTCTCCTGTGAAATTCTCATGTCTTCTACATACTGACTTTGCTGACATTGCAAGTGGTCAGGGAAGGACGTATGTTTTTAAGGGCAGAAACTATGATAGAGTTTCTGTATTACTTCTTACACATGATTAATGACATTTTTAATCTTTATGTTAGAGTATATAAGGATATGGGGAATTCTTTCATTTGTATTTTACAGATTGTTAAAGATTTATCATTACAGTTGCAGCTGCGTCAGCATGCGTAGGCTGCAAAGGAACAAGTAACAGGTTTATTCCATGCTGAAAAGAGAAGAAAGAAAATGTATCATTATATACATACCATTTTTTAGATGTGAATTTCCGACTGTGGTGTGTTTATATTAAATAAGTAAAACATCAAAGCCATAACCAACACGGAGCTAAACTGCTTATGAAACCTTCAATTCCAAAACGTTAGTGGGCTTAGATATTGTATCAATTAATGCAAAACCAAAACTATGAAAAATATAGTTCAATTATTGAAAAATGTTTTTAAAATACCACGTTTTAGACTTTAGAATTGATTTAAAAATCACTCAGGTGGTTGCAATAGATACGTTTCCAAAGCACAATGTTTTTTCAGGAAAAGTGCTGTTATTGTCCTGAAATATTTATTCTGAGTGTGTGGAGCCTTTCACAATCCACTTCACAAGTGCTATTTCACACTTTTCATCTAGTGTGTCATCTTCCCAGAATTTTTGTATGTACAGTACCACACCGAATGATATGCTTATGTCAAAAGAAATTCACATAAGACTTCACGTACTGTATGTTTTAGGAGGATTTTAAACATTTAATTCTGGTTGACAAGGAATAATGACATCCAAGATTCAGATGGTTTGTTTGGTTAATCCTCTTGGCCATAAGATGAGGAGGTTTGGAAGCTCCCCAGAAAACAAGTGAACCCCAAAAACCACAAATGCAGAAACAAAGACAGAAAGTACATACAGACACAGTATGAAAATATGGATATACAGGTACAGATTAAAGAGCGAAGGCAGACATTAAAAGGAGTAGGATGGCTGCTGCCTCAGCTTTACATAGGGGCGAAGACGACATTGGGAACTGCAGGAAACGAGAGGGAGGAACTCAGGGTCATGTTGCATGCCAGGGAAAGAAGCAGGAGAAAAGACAGACACGTCTCCTGTCTGCTAAGGGAGGAACTCAGGGCCATGTCGCATGACACGTCTCAAGCTAGAGGTATGATGCTGGGCACACACAGTGCCAAGGAGATGACATCAGGGGTAGCAGGGACTGAGACAGAATAGTTCAGGGCTGTGTTGGATGCCAGGGATAGCCACAGAAGAAAAGACATTACAAACTGTAGGATGCCTTCTGAGTCAGCTGCAGGTAGGACATCTGGGATACCAGAGGCTAAGGAGATATCTTCATTAGCAGCAGGGGCCAAGATGGAGGAACCTGGGGTCAAAGTCACCAAAGATGTCGCAAAAGTATGCCGGGAATGAAAAGCAGAAGAGAGCACAGGAAAAGAAGAGTAAACAGTAGAAATAAGAAAACAACAGGGACCATGGACAACAGATGCGGGAGGATAGCAGGCAAATAATATGAAAAAACATCTCCAGACTGGAAAGGGAAAAGGGAAATGTTAAGTGAAGCAAACAAGGAGACAAGGTTGAATGGAAGATCCTGGGGTAGAGAGCAACCCAAGAGTCCTTTTGATAACCGGTGTCTAGCTTTCTGTTGGGTTACATCAGGGCAGGAGGCAGAGGAGCTTGCTTGTATTGGACTTCAGAGATGGAAGGGAATGTAGAGATTGTAGAGAGTCCTTTGTGACCTAGCTTGAGACTGTCAGGGATTGCAGTAATGGGAATTGCAACAGGAACAATGCAGAAGGAAGACAAAACAGCTGATTATGAGAAGCCTGAGATTTTAAAAAAATATTATAAAATATAAAATAGAGGAATATTTTTGAAAGGACACAACTGTGTTTCTTTCCTTCTATCTTAGGCTGTTTTCTTGTTCAGATTAAAAAGTAACAAAGAGACACATAATAATTTTCTTTTACTGTCTTTTTGGTTATGTAGTTTAAACATTTTTGTTGTATTCAGTCGTAAGGATCACTGTCCATGCGTTAAATTATGTATGAGTCAAAATGAGAGATGAATAGGATATGTTTCTTTATGTTTTTCTGGAGTTTGTAGCAAATAAAATGCATAAAGCAAATGTGAGACCAGTAGCATATTTTCTTTTTCAATCTGTCTTGTTTTCTCTTTGCTTCTTTCTTGTTTGGAGTGTTGTCCATATAACACTCCATAGAATGAATACAACAAAAATATGAAATGAGGCATGTGCGAGATATATACTTTACATAGAAATGTCAGTAATAACTGAGATTTAAAATATCTGGGTAAAATTGGCTTTATCTCTCATTATCATTACCCCTCCCAAGCTTCTTTAAGAATTTCCATTTATTTTATCAATACACTAGCGAAATAAAATGAAGCAACCTTTTTTATTCAAAGACGTCTATGGCAGGAAATCATTTGATCAAAATGATTTGATTTTTTATTCTTCAAAACCTGTTTTTTGCTTTGTGTGGAGTCATCTCTTGGGTCTGGATAAAATCCTTGAAATTATTACATGTAACTTGAGATGACAGTTTTAACAAGATCAGTTCTGAGGGAGATTAGCAGTCACAGTGAGATTTCTGCCTCCTGCAGCAGTGCCCTGTCGAAATAAAAAAGCTGATAAAGAGTCTAATCTGTATTTTAATGCTCTGACACTGTAGTTCAGAAACACACAATAGCCCTTTGGAAAGGTTGTTTAGACTTTTAAGCATATGAATATATGCAAAGAATTAGGAGTTAAGGTCAAATAGAACTTTTAAACATATGAATAAATGCAAAGAATTAGGAGCTAAGGTCGAATGATGGACTCCTGTACAAGATGCATTGTGCAATAAAAATGTAAATGCATATTTCACAGAGATAAAATGAGTGTTTATGGCAGGCAGTAAATACCTACTTATAAATCCTTAACAGATAATGATTTTGTTGTTGTTTCTTGTTCCACAAAAACAGTAAGTATAGAAACTAAGTTTTGAAAATGAGCCTGATCAAAGGTCCAAAATTAATGGAAAACGCACAACTTTGATAAAATAAGTCACTACTGAGTGCCCTGCATGTCTCTAACCAACTCCAATATTCAGAGGGATACCTAGTAAATACTTAACTTTCTGCAATGCTGTTTCAAGTTGCATTATACAGTATATTCTACCATTACTGTTTCTTCCTGTGGTAATGAAAGTCACATTTTAGTTGTGACTGTGCTACATTCTGACAGGAACTCAAAACTGTGATTCTGTGTGGGTCATTATGTACAGTAGGTGCTGATTTTAACAATAATAACGTGGTCTGAGTTATTTATTCAGATATTTTGCTTAAAAACACCCTATGCCACAAGACATTTTTTTTAAAGATAGCAAAATACTTCTGACATAACTGTTTTAAAACTTGAATCTCATTGTTCTTTGTGCTAACAGCTGTCAGATTGTTGAGTGATGGCTGCTCCATTTGAACACAGCCCAGTGAAGCTTTGTACCATCTTCGAAATGCAAAGAAACATAGCTTTTTATGTTGTAACTATAGTCATGGCAGGGTGATGAGGCTGACATTTCCAAAAGACTTCTGGCTCCAAGGTTTGGGTGAGAGCCAGATCAATAATACCAGATGATATCAACTTATACCTGACTTTGAGGTCACCTTCAAATTTTTAATTGCTCTTCTGGGCACCTTTCCATTTAAGCTGCCATATTTATGCTTAGTAGTCCTATCTCGAAAGTGTAGTTTGTCAAAATTTGTTACACTTCATGTCTCTATCTGTCAAGACTCGAAAAAAAGTTGAAATTTTAAATATTCTTCCTTTTTTCCAGAAATGTCTGGTAGAAGCATGTTTTCAGCTTTCCCAAACAAGTGTAGCACCTGAATATTACCTTGCAGTGTTGAAATGAGGGCTACGATTATGTTTTTTATTTTTATTCTGATTATGTCACTTCTGAAATGATTTGATGTCTTAAATATGGCTGGGAGGGGCATATTGACAAGAATTGAGATTGTTTTCTGCAGATAGTGAGAACAAGAGAAAGGAGATACCAGGCCTGAATATGGGTGAGATACGATGATGATAGCATTACTTTCCAAGGGCCTCCCCAAAAAATGTTTTTGAGGAATATTCTTGTTACAAGAGATGGGCAGGAAAATAGCAAATGATCAAATCCTTTGTCATCTGGTAAGTGCAGTCAGCACACATACACAAGCTCTTATTGCTGACTACTGTTCTGTCCCAGGTGTTGGAGGTGGAATAGTTTAGCAAATATGCCTGGTCACTTTTTATTAATATTGTATAGAATGAGAAGATCAGTTAAGAATTGGGAAGAGGCCACATATAGTATTTTCCATTATATAAACTAAATTCTATCAAATAAATACAATAAAAAATACTTCTTGTGGTATTTTTGTTGTGGTATTTTATCTGATTTATTTGCATAATCATGGTTTTATTGAGAAATAGAGACACCAAAGTATAAAGTATGCTTTTATAATTAAAATTATATGATGAAATAGTTCTTTGATTTGTGTGAAATGGAACTTGGAATACCTCTGTCACTTCTAGTAAAGTATGTTTTCAGCAATACTATGTCACTTTTTTTTCCTTTTGGAGATATTTGCAATAGCTTGAAAATAAGCAACAACTACTGTATGTGATAATAACATGGGACAGCCCCCTGAGTCAGACATAGATTCTAATAGTTTGTACTGAAGTTACACATCAGGCCTTAAGGATGAGGATGCTACTGTACATAATTAATCACACCCTTAAAAAATATAGCATTAGATATCTTTAGGTACTGTTATTGTGCTTTTTTCTATAGTATTTCTTTAGTGCTCTATTATGCTTGATACACTTTTTTGTATATATGTATACCTTTCTGAAGAGAACAATAAATCATTGAATTTTTTTCTGTGCCATATATTTCTCCTTTTCTGTCATTTTGCTTGCAATGCCTATGTGACATTTTATGATGTAAGTTCAGTAAGCTATTCCCTGACAAAAACGGTATTTGAAATGTCAGACTTCATCATTTTTGTTCTTTGCAAATGAAGATGACAAAATTAAGCCCTTGTTATCCATTGTTCCCATTTAAAAACATATTTCAATTGTTTTACATAAAATGTCACTTTCATTTCATTTTTTGCAAACACATTATTTTTTTTAACATACATCAAATACAGAACTAAAACACACACCTCCCCCATGCAATTGTAATTTGTGTTAAGGAAAATCACTGAAGAGTACTGTACAGAATATGACAATTTCCTTCCACACAGAGACTGCAGTACATACAATATGCCCAACACCACTGCAAAAACTGAATGGTGGATTTTTAGTGGTTAGTGTTTTTGTGCTTTTGATTTGTTGCGCTAATTTTAATATTTAAAAAATAAAATGAAATATCATGAAATTACATGTAATTCTGCAAATGTAAACAACAATTCTACTTTCACTTTCTTTTGACCAAAGAAGAACATAAGAGACACACTGCATTTGCTGACCACACATTCTGAGCCGCCATTCAGACAAAACATGATCTCTCAGTGAAGGGCAATACATTGTTGGATTTTGTAGTATCAGAAGGTTGACATCACTTTCCCTATCAGGTGTCAATATTGAACAGTGGTCGAACCAGATGAACACACTCTTCCATGCCATGAACCATTATATTAGCCTCATTATTACACTCATCTGAAGGAGCTCTTTTTGGTAGAGTGGGAATTAGAGTGAGGATATAAAATTATGATAAATTGCTGGATTTGCACATCAGATCTGCTATTTGATGAGTTCTGGACTTTTTGAAAAGTCAACAAACTGCCAAGGTGAATTACAGAACATCTTA
This sequence comes from Lepisosteus oculatus, assembly GCF_040954835.1. Lineage (NCBI taxonomy): Eukaryota > Metazoa > Chordata > Actinopteri > Semionotiformes > Lepisosteidae > Lepisosteus > Lepisosteus oculatus. The sequence goes on from NC_090703.1 coordinate 52,739,628, forward strand.
ACCTCTGACTCTTAGTACAGTACAGGCTAAGGCTGTGTACCATATTTGTGTATTTTTTCTGTTTCTTTCTGTTTCTACAAACAACTTCACATCTCGGGTTGACTAAGTTGACATTTTTAAATATGCAAATGATACCACTATCGCTTATCTTTGATGATGATGAGGTTTCAGGAGATTGATTGAAGAACAAACTGGTGTTGTGATTATGACCTTCAACTCAATGCATCAAAAACTAGGGAAAACCTTATTGATTTTAGACATGTCCAGAACATGAAACTCCCCAGAATTATTGATGACCATCCTATAATGACCACAAATTCCTTGTTGTTGGGAACCTAATGTTTGGGAACCTAAAAAGGTAATAATCTTAAACGGAGCACTAAAACAGATCATACAGTTAAGGAGTAGCTTCAGAGGATCTTTCTCAGGCAACTTAAGAAAAAAAGAGTGAACCTGCAACTTCTTTGGCAATTTTACACAGCCATAATTGAAATTATTTTGATAGCTTCCAACACAGTTTGGTGTGGAAATCTGTACAGCTACTGTATAAAAAAGTAAAACTAGAAAGGATCATGTCAAAAAGCAAAAAATAGGCTACAAAGGTAAGGAAGGGCCATTTCATACCTTAACACAAGCTGTACCTCCAGTCATGCCTAAAGCACTTTGAGTGGAGTGTCCAAAAAAGCGCTATACTGTATAAGTGCAAGCAATTATTATTATTTACAAGATTATTTTAGACTCAACCAGCTCATAGTCTTTTTCAGCTCCCTTTTGGAGGGAACCATTTGTTCCAACTTTTATTGTTTAAGTATGCATGGTATTGTGTTCTGCTGTCTTTTCATTTCAAGTTTATTTTGTGTAGTATGTGTTGTATGTCTGCTTCATGAGTGTTCTCTTGCTACACTGAAAGCAAGTCCCGCCAATTATTGTTGTGTGGCAATAAAGAATAAAGAAAGAAAGATGTTTTAGAAACTTTGAGGAATACATGTGTGACAGACCTTTACCCCTCTATGTTGGTCCCAAGGCATGCATGCACTAACAATCACAATAATAACCACAGGGTAAGCCCAGGAGGCTTTAATGTATGACTTTGTAAGCTGTACAATATCCATCACAAAAGCAGCTTCAAGGAAAATGCACACACACATACTACCACTCTGCGTGCCCTTTAAAAACTAAAGCAAGACTCAATAACACCCATGTGAGATATGCATTTTTAATAACCAAACAATTAACAATTATATGAATGACCTAATACATATATAATAAGACATTAATTAATGTACTTTTCACATAATAAATTGCTATTTCTAAGTAGTTTGAAGGCCATATGCTGTAGTTTCCTCTGCTGTCTACAGAGACTCAAAATCTTATTTATTGGGGGTTATTAGTATATAGGCCAGAAACATACTGTATACTGTTTTAGAAAGTTCTATCTGTTCCATACTCACAGAGCATGCCCTAGTCAACACTTATGATGACACAGAAATGTGTACTCAAGGCACACTCTCCACTTCTGGCTCTCCTAACAAACACAGAAACAGCTCTGGAATATTTTTGTTACAGTGCTGTCTGCTATAAGTAGAAGATCAAAGACACACAGCAAGCAACCGATGTTTATGTAATCACCACTAATTGTACAAGATAATTTAAATCAAAGATGGAACAATCAAGCAACCATTTTCTTTTAAATTTATATACCCAAATTGTTTTCCATTTGATGATATTTCTACTGAGTGCTTTTTCATCATGTTCACATAATACTTTTCCAAGCATTCTGCAATAATTAAGAATATATAAATTAGCATGTACACATACATTATACTGTATCACAATGGTAGGCCTTTGGTATTTCTGTGTAACGAAGAAGTCAGTTTAAACAATTAAGACTGAATGTGACATTTACAGGAGTGTGTATTGAGTGTTTCAATGGTGAAGCATTGTTTGCATAAACAAAATAAAAAAATATGATAACAATATATAAATATGAAGTGGAATGAATGTCATAACCAAATATCCCTTTACCCTTAATCAATGTAAAATACACCTTTCATTACAGAAATTTAACTCTGTAACAAGAACAGAATTATCTTGTAAAGCATTAAAGTAAAAACAGTTTTTATTTAATCTAGCTGCACCTGACCTTTGTTTGTTACTGAATGAACCTGAACTTAGTAAAAAATGCCCCCACACTAGACAACATGTCTAAACTGTACTTCTCCCACCCAGTTTGCATGGGATTTCTCCAGGTGCTCCAGTGTTCTTCCAAAGTTAATTGGTGTCTCTAAACCGTGTTGGTGGATTTCTGCACCCTATTCTTCCAGGATGGGCTTGGGATTGCCAGGACCCTCAGCAGGAGAAACCAGCTTCCTGATCGTGCATGAGTGGTTGATCAAGGTCTCGGTCTCCTTTTTCACCTGTTAGTTGAGATTGACACCTCTGCATACTAAACAATACTCTTCAATCCAATGATTGCTTCCTTACTGAATGAAATTGATTAAAAAACACATTAGGATATAAGTACAGTTTTAGCATCAGAGACCTTGGGCAATAATGGTAAAGAACATTAGTAACATAAAACAGTTTCAGAAGGTATGTGTGTTGCCAAGGGCAAGCAACTAGGACAAAACCACCCTGGTATTAGCGATTGTTTAGTACTGAGGGACGTTTCTGAATGGATAAAGTGAATAAGCAATCCTGATCTTTATACTGTATATAACATATTTTTCAATTTGTCAAATGTTGTGTACAGTATGTACTGTATCATGCTAGATAATACTGTTTTTGTCTTTCTTGCTCTCAAATGAGAAAGATGGAATTTCTTAAAGTTCTTCATGATTTTTAGTATACATTATACAGCATATCCTAAAACCACATTGCATTTTTTGTACCTAAAACACTATATCCCCTGGGCTTAAATAGTGTTTTAAGTAAAATTCTCTCTCACCCTTCATTCAGACAGTGACAGTTAATTCTATGTTTACAATGAGAAACCAAAAACAAAAGCCTGTTTTATACATAGACATACAGAACATATACTCATATTTCCCTTTCAGCATGGGATTAACCTTTACCTGTGCCTTTGCAGCCAAAGCATGCTGATGCAGCTGCCCTTCGTGAACTACTTCAACCCATTTCCGCTGTGACCAACTATGTCTTCTGCTAAATCTTTTTCTAGATCTTTGTCTTTCACTCCCTGGACTACTGTACTGTACCTCTCACCTACCCTGTCTCTTGTTCTCCCCTGCTTTATTAGCTGCTGGTTTCCCTCTCTCCCTCACACCTTTGTCTCTTTTCTTTTCCGGTCAGTATGGAATAAACCTTTACACATACAGTATGCACACATACAGTAAACAGGAAGATGCAGCAGCTGAATCCATGATGGGAAGTAAAGAGAAAGAATCACTTTACTCTGTGCATCCACAGAGAAGAGCCTGCTCACAGAACTGTTTTGTCTTCTCTCTTTGTACTTCACTTTACAGCTGTGGATATAATTAATGAAATAAAGAAGGAACATTGATAATATACCAGTATGTTTTGTCGCATGGACATCAATATTAGTGTACATAGACATCAACATTAGTGTGAACCACAGTACATGAAATCTATTTTAATGACCCTGCTCTTAAAGGGAAACATTGTTATAAGGTATTTCTTGCAAGATATATTTATATTGACCTATTAACCCACTTCACTGGCCGAAGCTTCTTTTGCACTACGATAAGCTCTTAAAGGGGAAAAAATTATAGTATGTTGCTTTTCACTTTTAGTTCATTTATGTGACGTAATATAACTGTAACGTGGTTTACATGGTTTAGCTTTTCAGTGTTGTGAAATGTTGAGAGCTAATTAAAATTTATTCCCATAATTTCTAGAATGTATGAATTAAATAATTCCCCTCAAATTCATTATCATGACACATAGCTTACATATTCCTCAATTTCATTAGAAAAGGTCAACACAGACTTTGCAGACAGAAGCTGTTGGAATAAACCAAAAATGGTCACTAACAAAATTTCTGACAGATGATGCACACTCACCAAAACAAAATGGACTATAGTCTATAATCTACGTTAGTACACTAGCACCAAAAATATTATGACCTCATGTCTTTTAGTGTGATCAGGACTCAGGGATTTTTTTAACAATCATCAAAGCAGGAAAACAAGTGAATAAAAATTGAATACCTATTAGTATAAAATAAAAAAATACCTACTGTTTATGGTATATGCATTAAGTAACAGGCATTACCTGCTGAATAAAGTCAAGCGTGAGATATTTGGTTTCCACTGACTTTTATCTCTTCAAACATAAAAAACATAAACGTATACTCTCATTATATGTAAATGCACTTGGATTGATAATTGTAATAAGGTAATTAGTGTGGATGAGGTCTAATTAAACATTATTCTAATTTAAGATAAAATATGTCCCACAAATTATTGAACATCCACTGGAACTTACATTACAATAAAATTTGGATGTATAAGATTAAACATGAATAATTAAGGGCTTAATAATTAAGCACTGTGATTCTCGATAATCAATGGAAGCTGAAACGTTCATTCTCAGAGACTTTTTATGCTGCCAAGTTACAGAAGAATAACTTGCATTCATATTGCCCTAGCGATTGACAAATTATGAGCTGATTGTTGAAATGTATTTCTGTTGAAATAAACAGTGCAATGTCAGAGCTTTTTTCTGATCTTTTACTTGTGAAATACCGAGAAACAAAACACTAAAGAAGTTAGAAGTCCAATGTGAATAAGTATTTGATTTAAGGAGGAGTGAAAATCCTTTGCTGAAGATGCACACTCTTCCCAAAGGCAGGTTTCACATGTGAGCAACAGCTACGGCAGTTCTCCAAGCTGCCTGTTTCTATTATGTTATGAGGGGATGAGCTTTCTTCTGTTTACTATACAATAGCAAGGCTAGAGCTCTCTGCTTCGTGTAATGCCCTAAGTCACAAATCGCATCACCAACAACTATAAAAGATAAAAAACATTTACTTCCAGAAATTGGATTCTGATATCAATGTTAAAGTTATTCATTTTGTGAACAATTATCATTATGTCAACGCTATCAACTCTAAGTCAATTCTAGATACTTTAGGGAATCTATTCACACATCTAAAGAATGATACTGTACATATCATACAGTTTAAAAAAAATTGGTTGGAAGTGTGGTCCCATACCTTGGTTTTGTTAAAGTCTATAGGTAATAATATCCAGTTGCCTACATCAGTTTCTCCTGTGCCTGCAGTGTCCTACATTCCAACTTGAAGAAAAGGAACTTTATACAATACTTAGTACTGAATATACTTTTGAAAGAAAATTAAAAAACTAGAACAGAATAGAATGTAGAATAAATCCTTAATAAGATAACAGCAGGACAGCACATAATTGGTGATGCACTAAAACTCTGAGAAAAGAAAAACCTACCATGATTTCATGTACATTTTACAGTTTATGAGCCATGATTTCTAGTAAAGTCACAATTTTTCATTATTTCTTTTATCAGTACTTTAAAACCATTAGCCTTAAGTATGGAAATGAACTGACGAAATAGAAAAAGGCAAATTATAGTACTGTGCGCACGAACGCCCCTAGGAGACTGCAATGAGACTTACTTTCAAGACAAAGAATTTAGCATCACAAGAGAATATCAGAGCAATTCATGGATCATTGAATAAGTCATACCCATGATTTTTCATACTTAAATATGATTTCTTTTTTAAATGCAAGGACTGTCTTAATGCCAAATGGGTCTAATAATATAAATCATATGCAAAGAAAGAGTTACAGTACCTGTATGTTTTCCAGAAAAAAATAGCTTTTTGAAGAGTTTCACATTTGTTTGTGAAGAAGGAAGAAATGTTGCTCAGGCTACACTTATATTTCTGTACCAGAGGACCCAGAAAAAATCAGAATGATTGTGAAAAATCTATCACAAATGTCATGGATATAGCCTGAGAACATTTGCAAAATTTGTTTTATAATTCTGGATAAGAATGTCTCATCTTAGTTTTCATTTGGGGGAAAATGAGCATTGTCACTACTACAGCCTTATTTTATATAAAAATAAATAATAAAATAGAAACAGTTGGAAGTCAACAAGTTTGTAATTTGTTTTTTATGTGTTTGGTTCTCACTAATGGGGCTCACATGATTTACATATTTTATATACTGTATAAACAAACTTGTGACTTGCAACACATTACAGAGATGTAATATATACTGTATGTAATATCCTTACTGCTCTGTGGCAGTTGCACACTTCTCACTCATAGCCACATGGAAATATTTTGTAATCATCACCGCTTTTGACTACAGTATATTCTGTTATTCTGATCAGCTGTGCATGACTGAAAAAGTAAATGGATTTTGTTCCTCATGCACAGCTATCCAGACAGTACTGACCTTATTCTAAACTGTCGGATAAGTGAGGGCAGCATTACTGGAAACAAATGAAACACAAAATAATGTGTACTGTCAAAAAAGTACAAATGGCAAGGATTCTATGAAGACTGTTTTATTGTATTTTTATATTTCTCTCCACAATGTCCATTCTAGAGCCAGAACAAGTAACAAGTAACCAATCTAAGTGTTCATTTGTTTGGAGTAAATGCTATCATCTATGTTGGATATCAAATTGTTTTGTTGGAGGCTTTCTGAAAAAGCAATTTAACAAAGCCAACAGAAATTGTTTTTATGAAAGTATGTTTAATATGATGAATAATATTCTATTCTAAAAGCCCTAAACAGTAAAACAAGTTGAGGACAAATGTCTGATTGGTAACATTGTAGGAGCTGGGCTGGTGGAAGACTGTTTCTCTACAGTGATAAGTAATAAAGTACTGTAAGCACCCGTGTGCTCACTGCAACTGTTGTGGATTAAGTTTTCAATATTAGAGGGTGCTGGTAGCTAATGTTGATAAAAGATTGTGGAAGGACTAAAACAGACATTGCCACAACATTTTCTATTTAATGGAAGCTCGAAAAGGATGATGACAACCTACTGTATGCACTTTTGTCCCAGTTGTTACAAATGATAAATGATTTCCAATGTCATTTCTCAAAAGATCCATATTTATATTCTGTGCAAATATCTTTTTTCATATTTTGCCTCCTGTACCCCTCCTCCAGCCCATGTCCTCCTGTGCAGGTGGCTCTTGGTTCACTCCTCTGTCTACAGGGGGCCCCCAGACCCTTTTTCCTCAACCAGGGGGCCAACCCTCAGCCAAGCAGACAATTTGGTTAAACCAGATCTCACTAGACCTAAATACTCAATTAACATCCTCAAAAAGTACCTGGGTGTCATTACTCCTTGCAAAATAATAATAAGTAACTTCAAGACACCAGTTTTCCATGGCAATAAATTCTGAGCTTCTGAGTCTCTTATGAAACAGGTGCTTGCATCATGTAGGCTTGTGTTTGGAATTAAATTACTCCTTAATATTCTGTACTTCAAGCATCTGTGACTCTACAGACATTTAAAGACATTTATTTAATTTTGAATTCCAAAGCCATGAATAAATCAGTGATACAAAACAATTAACAGATTGTGCATTATTCAAGAAAATAAAGTAAACATCAAAAAGCATTTGGATACATACACTAGACAGCATGCACAGAAATTGTCCTTTTGGAAAAATAAACAATCTGTTCTCTAAGGACAGTTATTTTTTATCCCATTCAGTAACGTTAGTGCTGATTGCAGAGTATGAAAAACGTGTGCTCCCTCTGACACACCAACTAAACATCAGCATTTGTCATCAAAATTACACAAAGAGCTGAAAATATAAACTCGCAACATTGAATTCTATCATATACAAATAAACGTCTTTGTCATTTGGAGACTGAGAAAGAAACTAGAAACTTTATCTTAAATTAATTAGTTAATGGAAATTAATTTGATTTTCTCAATGAGCACCATATGGGTCACAGTGCCTGTAGAAAAAACTCGCCTGTGATATTGTACAAATTGTTCCTGACAACTTTAATTGGTTCTTCAGCAAACACAGGAATGTTTACAGTTATGATATTTAACACAGTCTGTTTTCTTGCTTCTCCTGCAGCTTTGTTTTGTCATCATTTAATTTTTAATTTAAGGTTGATTACACAACAAATCATCCTTAAGCTAAGTAACGTTTCAGCCTTCAGTGTATTTCAGTCCCATGTGGCAGCAGCAAGTAAACAAACAGGGTTAAAAACAAAACAAGGCCATTTGGCCCATCTTGCTTGTTTGGGTGCCAGTGGCCAAGAATATCATTCACCCATTGCTTGACTCAGCTTTAGCTGTGTGGTTGCAGATTTTGCTCCACTCCTCCATCTTTCTCTGTACAATAAAATGCATCCTATTCTCAGTCATTAGCACATTTATTTGTAACTGCAAAGTTTGAGCTTGGATTCTTATTTAATTTTTGAACTTCAATTGGTCCCTTGAGTTGCCTTTGGCAGTTCCCCTGGCTCCAACTTTAATCAAATCCCCTCACAATATCCACTTTCCCCATTCAAATGCATTGTATCCCTTTAATTATCCTGTGTATGAGATTCTTTTCAGCCAAAAATGTATTATACAGTACCATTCGTAAAGCTGAAACAGTGCGGTTTTGTGACAAGAGTGCAGTCATGTTTCTTGGATCCTCAAAAGATAACATCCATTACTTTGAAGGGCCATCTGCTCTATGTTGCTGTATGTGCTGCACTTCTGATGCCCTTAGGTGCACAGCTCCCTCCATAACTGGATAATCCAACCTGTTTGTAACTATAGGCATGTAAACATAGCCTGCATTCCTGGAGAATAACTTTTTTTTTCTTTCACATACAGTAATATAATACAGTTATATTTCTCCCCTCTACTGTATATGCTAATAGATAAGGGAATTTTATTTTATTTTTTCATGGGTTTAAAACAAAACGTCAGTGTGCACTGGCTGCAATAGAACGAGGTAACTGAAAACCTTATCCATGCACTTTCCACAGTGATAAGTAGAAAGGAAAAACAAACAAATAATGCACCCTGCATGCTGGACAATGTGCAACCACATTGGAGTCTGATCATGTCAGAACACAGAAGCTCGGGAAAACTGGTCTTGGCTAGTCAGTACTGAGATGGGAAACTAGGAAAGAAACTATGCAAGGAAAACAGGTTATTGCTGCACGTGTTGTTGGTGGACCAATAGGTGGCGATCTTCTCACAGGTGACACTGGGCTGTAGGAAGTCCCATCTTTCAAACGAGATGCTGAACTGAGGTCTGGCAAATGGAACAAATTCATCAAAGATCCAAAATCACTGTTTGTCAGAGTTGGGACATTAATCGTATACCTTGTCTCAAGTCCACACAGGTCTTGAACAATCTGGCCTCCCTGAAGCCTCAAATGCCCCACAGTTTAATGGGTGAAGTTTTTTTTATTTCTCTATAGAACTAGCTTTGCAGTGGGACTGCTTTTATAGCTGTGTCACACAAGTGGGGTTGTACTTGCGTGATGGATGAATTGGTTCCTTTTCTATATGTGAAATGCTTTGGGATATTTTGGGATGGAAAGTGCTGAATATACATACTTTTTATAATAATAATAATAATAATAATAATAATTATTATTATTATTATTGTTGAAGTTAATAACTTAATAAAGTCAATAATTTCTAATAGCCTAGCCAAGATTCTTATGTTGGTATGTAAGTACAGTATATTTGCTTTTATTTATAAAGTTTTCCTTTTGACTGTAGTTTGCAGGCTAGCATAACTAACGGTATAATTGTTTATGCTTTTGAAATGGAAATGGGCAAATGCTATATCATTATACAGAAGCACTTTTAAATTCTGACCTGTTTGCATATCAAAGCAATCTGTTTTCCTAGTTAATATGCATAGTTTACAAGTAGGGTCATAAGAGTAACAGCCTGTAACATTTTTCCTTGTCCCAGTCTACCTGCTTCAAAGACAAAATTTGGAATCTAGAATGCAAAGCACTCAGAGTCTTAATAAATTATTGTTACACATGTGATACTACAGTTAGGTCTAGCACACTATATGCTCTTTCCCCTTTGTCTTCCTTATTTGTGCAGAACACATAAGCATCATGTTAGCTCATCTGTTTGATGATCAGTTTCATACCCCAGATACCGTAAGAGGTATAAAGAAGAAAACAAAAGTCTCAAGTCACAGGCTGGTTTGATATAATTAATATAGGTGTTTTTTAATGGTTATTTTTAATAAGCTTTATAAAAAAACATCAATATTTACCTAATACCTAATATTTATAGGGGCTTTCTAAATTTGTTAGCATTAAGAAGACTGATATTTATCATTTTAGTTTTGAAGGTATGGTAAAAAATCCATGTCAAAATAAAATGAGGATCCCCTATATAAATGTTTTTGCCACATCCATGATGCTTACTCTACCCTGGAGTCAGCTTGTCCTGAAGGCTCTTCCACCATTACATCTTTTCTCTACAATCACAGCCTTCTGTCAAGGAAGTGACACTGGCAACTCCTAGCACACAGGCTAGTCAACCGTCCAAAAGAGTGCATATCTAGGAACATTTACTCGGCCTTTCCATACTTCCAATTAGCCCAACTGTTGTGGAAAAGTCTACCTGCTTCAAAGACGACATTCGGAATCTGGAATGCAAAGTACTCAGAGTCTTAATTAATTACAAAAGTGTAACTGTTAAACTGTTCTCACATTTTTTTCCAGTAAGTTTGAATGATGCATCCGCCTTATAAATGTATTTTCTAGCAAATACTGTCGATATATTTGTTAAAAACACCAGAATGAAATCCAGCTGTAGAATTTGATTACAAGATTTACAGAATAATGAATTACATATACAGTATATATATGCATTACTACAGTATATATATGTTTTAATAAAACAAGGATGGGTACTGTAGGTCTTGAGGGCAGATTGCACAGGTAATTTCAATTAGAGACCTGATTATACAGTAACTTAAAAACAGGTGATTAAAATAATTTGTTCATTTAAGTAATAAAGATCAGAGGAGGAATAAAAATCACAAGACCATCATGCCCTTGAGGACTGCGCATCCCTGGGAAAAATTATTATTTAAGAAAAATGCTCATTCATGGCTCATATTACACTGTAATTTTGTAAAAGGTTGCAATCTTCAGAAGTACTGTGGCTTATGCGTTTTAATTGATTCATCAAAACTGTCAGGTGCTCTTCATTACCTTAAAATAAATAAATGGTCCGATATTTCCAGGAAAGAAAAAATAAGTGAGACATCATATAGTTTCATTACAATCAAATTGATGAGAAACATAACCTTTGGTCAGACATGAATTTATAACATCCATGCAATAATTTTCAAATTTTGGTTAATACTCCCTATAAAAAAGAAAATAAAATTTGACGTCCTGGGCATGACATTTTGTTCTGTACTGCATGTTTCTGGGTTGAGTTTGCATGATCTCACTGTGTCCATATGGGCTTTCCTCAGGTGCTCTCACCTTCCAAAGATATGCCAGCTACTGTAGGTACAGTACCAGTGTATTGGGGACTCTAAACTGTCCCTGTGTGCTTGTGCGTCCAGACAAAACACATGACTGTTTCTCCTTGAATATGGCACATTATTATGTTTGCCACTTAATTCACGTGCGACATTGTGAGTTTCCAGCACTAGGTAAAATGTCACCAATGCAAGCATGATCCTGACAGGAACTAAATGTCATTTGTCACTTTCTACACAGATGATGACCTTTTGAAAAAAGGAGCTTTCAAGTGGAAACCGCTAAAACTCCTTACTGAAGCATTAAAAAACAGATGGGTTTTGCCACCTTTTGTTGCAGGGATTCTTGCATTACTCCTAAGATTGCCTTACTTCACAATCATTCTCACACGACTGCATCTGAAACCCTTTTCAAAACTGGGCCTAATGCAGCAGGCTCAGCTTTTTTAGATGTTGTTGGACAGATTCTTTAGGTATTTTCATAGTTAAAACCCTATATACAGTAGTTGGATAGAAAGCTGCATATTGTTTTAGAGGTATACAAATAAGCCTCTCTGTTTTAATTAGATTTAAAAAAATGACATTTTGGTTATCTGCAATAAAAGGGCAATTTCCCTCTTTTTGTTGCAGTTTAATCTTTATTAAATGCAACAATATGGAAACACCACCTGTCTGCATTGCCTGTAACAGATGCTACTAGGATATAAAGTTGCTCCACCATAAACATATTTTAAAATCTGACTCTAACAAAACATACATTTCTAATCCATTCCTTTCTAACAAAGTTCTTTACTGAGAGAAAATGCTCTATACCCTGATGAGCAAGTACTATCAAATGTGAGGACACTTTGAGGGACAGGCAGCAACTGGGCTGTAAGAGAAATCTGCTGAAAACAAAAAAGGTACTTGGCTTTCCAAGACAAGTGGATTTATGAGATTTTCTTTCTTTAATTTATTCTCCTCTTAAGAACGTTATACAACAGCACATGTGATCTGTGAAAATCACTTGCCTGGAAGTTACATAAGGTAAAGTAAAAAAGAGCAATTTACTATTTCTGTCAAAAATCAACAAATACAATATGCAATAATATGATATGCATATCTGGGCTTAACAGAGGTACTATCTTTCAAAAGCATGAGGATTTTAGCAAAACTCAAAAAGATATTTTAAACGCGCAGATCATTAAAGAGTGCTCTCAGGCTTATATGGAAATCATGTACAGTATGCTGGTTTTAATGACAACAATGCAATTTTAAAGCACATATAAGGACTACAAATATCTGACAACAATAATGAGAATGTGAATGAAATTGTAAGCACAGGTATACTGGCAGCACCTTGCTTCAGCACAGCAGTGGGCGAAAGAGTCTGGTGACTCACAATTCTTGTGTCTGAGTTTGTTTCCAAAATCAGGAATTATTTCTTGGACTGTTATGTATATTACTATATAAGACAAAGGTAGAAGATATTTTGACTGCAATTCACTTTTTTCTTGCTGAGAATAACCTCAATTGGATGAAGCTCACATCTTTGTGAATGGTCAGTACACTAAGAAAGAGGTACACTAAGTAAGAGAAAATATACAAATACATTTTGTTTTACTGCATTATAAAGCAAGATCCACTTATGAATAGTATAAAAGTGAAGACACTAAAAGATATGCAGCTGATTGTAAAACTATTCAATGTTATTGTTCCAAGAACACAGGATCATAGGCACTTTCAAGAGTTTTGGGGACGAGTGTGGAACTGAGAATGGTGACCTACTGTAGTATTGAAAAATGAAGTGAATGGGTTTTCTCATGGCAGGGTGTTTGAAAATGTTTTGGGCCTCCTAACCTGACTTTCATGACTGACATCACTTGCCATCAGAAAGGACAAACATTCTAGTTGCAGGGAAATCAGAAATATCCCAGTGACATGATTTTAAGATCATTGAGAACCATTACCAGTATCAGAGTTATCACTGTCACCAGGTCTCAGAAACCTTTGATTGGAGTGGCCTAAAGCTGATGAATGACTTATTCTGAAGTCTGAATTTATGTTCTTGATCCAATATTATTCTCCTTTCATCTCTCTTTTTTAAATGGAATGATCTGGTCGCGAATTCCATTGTCCTATAGATAGATTCACATTGTTCTAATTAATTTGATGATCTTTAATCTTAATAATAATAATTATAATAATTGCTTACACTTATATAGCACCTTTCTGGACACTCCACTCAAAGCGCTTTACATGTAATGGGGATCCCCTCCACCACCAGTGTGCAGCCCCACCTGGATGATGCGACGGCAGTCATAGTGCGCCAGAACGCTCACCACACATCAGCTATCAGTGGGGAGGAGAGCAGAGTAATGAAGCCAATTCAGAGACGGGGATTATTAGGAGGCCATGATTGGTATGGGCCAATGGGAAATATGGCCAGGACACCGGGGTTACACCCCTACTCTTTTCGAGAAGCGCCCTGGGATTTTTAATGACCACAGAGAGTCAGGACCTTGGTTTTACGTCTCAGCCAAAGGACGGCACCTGTTTACAGTATAGTGTCCCCATCACTATACTGGGGCATCAGGACCCACATGGACCACAGGGTGAGCTCCCCCTGCTGGCCCCACTAACACCTCTTCCAGCAACAACCTTAGATTTTCCCAGGAGGTCTCCCATCCAGGTACTGACCAGGCTCACACCTGCTTAGCTTCAGTGGGTTAATCCAAGAATCTTGGATCTTTGAGGAGACTTTAAATGGACTAATTAATTAATATACTGTATAATGTATTGACATGGATAGCTTGAATTACTCCTATTTTTTTTCTTCCTTTCAACATATTTTTATTTTTCAAGAGAGTTTTCAACAAATCTTAAAAAGCAGACATGATATACAGTATTATAGAATATTATGACTAATCCACAGTAAAGATTCATGGAGTGAGCACAGTATACATTGCAAATTTTCAAGAACAGTTGTTCTAAACTTGCAAAGATTGGTACCAGTTATAAATAATCAAGGTAGTTACAAGAGGGTAAAGGCATTTGCTTCAGGCAGACATAATTACTAGTTTACCACTCGCATTCAGTCTCTTAAGATGCTGTCTAAGCTGGTGGCTGTGACAATACTTTACCCTCACTTCAGTTTCTTGCTGGCTCTGATGATTCACAGATTATTAAATGTAGCAGTAGAAACCCAGGCCAGAATCCCATCAGCTGTGTCGAAGCATTGTCATTGTTTTTCATTCACATCACATAATTAAAGCTAGTTCTCCAAATCAGACAAATGACTATATAACTTTTTTTCTGCTCATTTTTCTATCTGTAGTACACAGAACAAAGCACAGACCTGCCGAGGCACCATGTTGTTTTTCACTGCTCAACATACAGTACTTGGAGTAGTAAAAAGACTGTAGGGATAAAAATATAACTGGAGAATTGAGGCCTTCAAAGTGTCTGTTTTGTCTTCAGCAATGGTGGAAGAATTCTGCCTCCTGACAACCTTCAAGGCAAAACAGCTTGAACATCAGTTGATCATTTTTGTATGCTTTTTGCACTCAAAGGAGAATTTGAATATTAACAGGGATTTGAGATGAATGGCATCCATTGAAGTGAACATACCTGCACATAAAATTCAATTAAGCCAACTTTGGCATTAAAAGTAATCAATTGATAAGTAGAAAGTTGAGTTTGGCCTTTTAAAGTTTTCATTACTAAGGTCTTGTACTTTCATACACGTATGTTGTTACAAATGGGGGGGTTGCAAAATAACAAGATATCAGGAAATTACAAATTTGTCAATCATTAAAATAAAAGATCAGGACCCCCAACTTGTAAAAATTTCTCCAAGAACATACCCGAGCTGTAGGTACTGTTTAGTCAAAAGCACGTGAATTCCTTGTTCTTAGGTACAGCTTTGGTGAAAAGACTAATAATTCAGACACACTGGGTTAAACAAATATTTATTAACAATGACTAAACACACACTACACTACAGTACATGCAACATAAACATACAACACACAGGTTTCCCTATATACAAGGCATTTTAGAGACCTTAAAAGAGACCACTCAGAAAATCCCAGTCTGCTATCGAGTATTTGAGTCTGAAATAATGCCTACAGAGGCCAAAAGAAGAGATAAGCTGCCTTCTAAACTAAATAGAATACAACTTATGACTAAATCTCCCTCTCTATAGACCTGGATGCACAAAATAAATGGTAGCCTATCTCCCTATTGTAAAATGCACCCACCAAGCAGGAAAGGCTGTTTTTAACAGAGGGATTCTTCACTCAGGAAATCCTAAAAACCCAGAACAGCAATCTCTCTTAGCAAGGTTACATGCTTAGTTCCAATTGGATCTTTTCAGATTCATTTCCAACTGGGGCAGTGGGGTGGCTAAGGACCTGCACCTGTGGCTGGAAGGTTGCCAGATTGTATCCCACGGCTGGCTGACGAATCCTACTCTGTTGGGCCCCTGACCAAGGTCCTTAACCCCAACTGCTCCAGGGGTGCTGTATAAATGGCTGACCCTGCACTCTGACCCCAAGCTTCTCTACCTGTCTGTGTGTCTCATGGAGAGCAAGTTGGGGTATGCAAAAAGACAAATTCTTACTACAAGTAATTGTATATGGCCAATAAAGTGATCTTATCTTCAGATGTTCTTGATGTTTTCAGTGTCCTCTTGTCTCCACTCTCTCTTGTCCTCTGTCTTCTATCCAACACTTTTGACACTCCTAATAATTTATTTAGAGTTTGGTTCTTGCCACGTAGGATTGCATTTATCAAATATTTGAAATAAAAATCAAAAGAGGTTAATGTATTATTTAAGCATTCAACAACTATAATATGAAAATCCTTCTTTTGTACAGCACCCTTCACGATTCAACATCTCAAACTGCTTCACAATAAAACAGTTAACTAAAGAAACAGGTGTACTGTACACAAATTAATACAGTAAATAAACAGAACAGCTACAGCATAAAAGTCACTCTTCAGCCACTGTTTTGAAGTGATGTCTGACTTGCAAGATCTAATAGGATCTTAGACATTTCACCAAAAATTGGACTTCCAGACACCAGATGTGACCAACTTTGTAGAAGAGGAATAATGCCTTGAAAGTTGAGAATTAAACCACAACAAAGCAGATCCTGTAATATCAAAATTCCCTAACTAATCTTGACCATGATGATCTGATCAGGAGTATTACTTATTGTAACACTTATTGTAAAAGCTTCTACAAGAAAATTAAAGTAGAAATAAAAGTACAGAAGCTAGTTAATACACAGAACTTATTTAAGGTTTGCTCTGTGGAAATCCCAAATGACACCAGTGTAATTACAAAGAAGGGAAATAAACATTAGACTTAAAATATAGAATAAATAACAAGCTGTTTTATTATTGGTCTGTGGGGCAAAATAAAAGTAACATGCTTTTTTTTTTACCTTACTCCAGGACACTATCCAAGGACTGTCCGAACAGACTTGGAAGCGACACCCGATGAATCGTACCTTTAGGTCGCACATCATTCTTCTTTGTAGGCAGTGCAATAGCAGGGGATATTTCTTTTTCCAAAATGTCAATTACTCATGGAAAATCATTTATTTTTCTGGCAACCACTAGACATAAAGGGATTGTGCTTATGCAATGCACTTTGAAGCAGATATTGGTTTCAACAAACAGTGCTCCCTGATCTCTGGAAATTCATTGCAAAGTAACCCACGCAATCCCATCGAAACAATTGATATTGACTCAGTTCTACTGCAAGACAATAAACAGAAACTGAATTTAATACAAATTTTCCTGAAAGAAACTTTGGATGATGTAGAAAAAAAACAGTGAAAAGGCACAACAGATTCGAGTAGTTACAGTATATCATTCAGTCATACCAATCATTTTGTTTCTTCTTTTTCAGTACCACTTTCAGGGACATTGCAATTCACACAACAACTTGGGGTCCCCTTTGTATCCCTCTTGCAGACATGAAAACCAATTGGCAGATTGTTTTAAACACAATGACATTGTGAAACAGTACTCTCGGGATGGTATTATACTTTTCTGTGGGTGACAATGTTCTACCTCAATATACTGTATTGTTTATTTAAAGGGCATTATTATTATTAATCTGATGTATGATATATGATGCATCTTTTCTCCATCACTGCTTTATTCAGATTGTGTTACAAATATAAGATATAAAGATATAAAATTAATCTTTAAATATATAAAATCTGTCCAATAAAAAAGAATACAATTTTCTCACTACCCACATTCTTATTACTGAATAATTTCTTGTAGTGGATTTTTTATTAATAGTGTAAGTCACCTAGTAAATAAAAGCATTTTGAAACAACAGGTGTGCATGTGGACCCTTTAAAATCTTTTGTGTTCTATAAAGCTGAAGTAGATTGTCATTGTTGTGATATATAGAACATTGCCTGTAGATTATGTATTGTGAAGAGAATACCGAGAGAACATGCAACCTCCACACAGAAAGTGCCATAGGCAGTTTTCCTGATTTTCTAATTTGATATCTATCAGAGCAGCATAAGTAGTGTTGGCAGGAAAAAAAGATGTTCTAATACAAAAAGACTTCAGAGACTTCCTACCTTCTGCTGAGGGGGATAATATTAATGAGATCTGCAACTCTGGCATTCAGATATAATGCTCTAGATTTCCTGTGATGGAATAAATTCTCTGTGAGGATTTACTATACAAAGCTGAACTTGCAGCATTCATCACTGCTGTGAAATGAACACTGCTGGATATGTACTGTAGCAACAAAGACTGTAGGCTAAGACTCTTATATAAGCTTGTGTTACTGAGCAAGCAGGTCACTGGAATCAACACACAGTATCCCAAGAAGCAAGTTATCTTTTCAGAATAATAATGTCTTGGATTTGTGTCAAATATCATTCACCTGACAGGTTCCCTACACATACTACAAAAGTCAGTGTGATGTCATTCGTCCTGCAGGAGCTCCAAGGATGTGAAATTAATTCTGCAGCCCACAGCACCAAACATCTAAACAGCAAACTGTTAGCAAAAGACAACTTACATTTCATTGTGTGTTATATTTATTTAATATAAAATCACTGTTTATTTAATATAAAATCACAAGATGTTGCCTGGTGGGAAACAGATGAACACAATGACATGTAACAAATGGTTTTAATTTCCATATTTAAGATCTAGAAAAATGATGAGAACTATCAGACACATAGTTACATAATTTAAAAAACACTTTTCCTTCTAATCTTTTCAGGTTTCTGATATTATAAGCTCTCCCTCTCATAAGCTAAAATAGTTTCATTCTCCTTTTCTTGACTTCCATTGACACATGATGGATTACCTTCAAAATTAGACATTAATTAACTCTGGCTGTGTTCTGCAGAAAGTTCACTCCACTTGTGTAACACGATAATTGCTCAATTTTCTCACACTGTGAACAGTCTCCTCACCTTCATCACAGGTGTACTTTGAATTTGCTGTGACTCAGTTTACCATAGCACTTCATAATTTCACAGGGCTTTACTAATTACCTTATTTGCTCTTATCATTGGTAAACCACATATTAAATATTTAAGGCTACTGCATATTTATTTGGAATTATTACTTAATTTGTCTTATATATAAAATATATTGAATATGAATATGTACGTTTTCATTTTTCAGCTGTACTTGTTTTTGCAATGAAATAATTCCTATTCAGGAATTCCTATTCCTATTTAACTTTTAAAAATGTTAAATACATAAAGTATTCAGATAGTGACAGTTTAATTTAATGGTTCTTACTTCCCTTAACCTGTATGTATGACCAACACCTTTAATAATTTGAAGTAATATTAAAAAGAGTTTTCTTCAGTTATACTGCATGTCTCACATTGTGGATTTGTGCAGTTCCTTGATCTCCAAATAGTCATAGCAATCACCCACCACTCCCCTGCTGCCAGTCACAAGAGGATGTCTGGACGTGTCTTGTAATGATGTGCATTGTGGTGCTACAGTCATTATCCTTATTAAGCTTGTCTTAAAGTACAAGCAGTTACTTAACTGACAATACTGCATCTATTTTAACTAAAGAAAGCAGTGAGAAGTTGTGATTGCCTACCATTATACCTGCTTTTGCTACATAAGATTACCTTCATGTCAATAGTATGTGGAACACAGTGGACTGCACTCCAAAGCATGTGTCTTCCCACAGTGAAAGATGGAATCAGATTGCATCATCTTGATTAATTTCAGGTTACAGAAAACACTTCACCCCAGAATAAGTGTTTGGTACTTAAAAGAGACTTGATAACACATGCCCAGTTACTGTAGCTGCATTACTGATAGTCTGTACTGCAGCTAAGGATGGAAATCGAGGATCAATTGTGTGAGACATTTCCAGTGGATGGCAACCATGAGATTAAAATACAATATTTGTCCCTGAAACATTGGACACTATAACTCATAAATGTACTTGATGTACTGGTCTTTCTGTCTCCAAGGCTCTTTATAAAACTGCTGTAGTCCCTATAGCGGTATGTCCAAAACACACCTTTGGAATATCATTAATTCACTTCCATGATAGACATTTTTGAAGATGCAAAAGTACTTAAATACCGAGCATTCTTGTCCTTTATGTGGGGTTGGGACGTGGGCTTGTTCATAGAAGGGTATTGCATAAATAGTAATATTACCTAAAAATATAGGTATTTTTAACTTTTGGACTTTTATTCATAGTAAAGACCCTTACTGTTCTCTCACTTTTATATGCATGTAAAGAGAAAAAAAAATATTTAATACATCTGCTAAAATAATATTCTGTGAATAAAGCACGGTTGTATCAGTAATACAGTATGTCAAAAAACAAATACACAGAAACAAGGCCAAACCCAACTTCAGCTTTATTTCTGAGTGTCATCTTAGAAGAGAATGAGGGTCCTTTCATAGAAGACAGAAATATATGAAAAAAAATAAAAAAAGATTGGGTTGTTAAGGCACTACCTAACATGCTTTATTCCTTACAACTTAATTGTATGCTTAGGTGTTGTTCACTTATGTTAGTTATACTGTATTAATATTTCCTTGTGAACTTCTCATTACTTTGAGAAAAAAAGCAAAATTGTACATATACAAAACATCTGGGACACTGTTCAGGGAAAGTGGAGCTTATAAAGCCAAAACTTGGTATTGTTGTTTTCGTTGTTGTGCGTCAATTCACTGTCTGGTGTTTCTGGCTCTGAAGTCTGAGTGTTGTAAAGTTCTGTCTTCACCACACTGCTTCGGTTACTCAGCAAGACGTACACTTTAAACAAGTGACATTAACCAGAGGGCATTTCTTATCTCTGCATAAAGGACTTTTGAGTGACTAAAGCCACAAAATAAATCTGATGTTTTTTCACTTACACTTCACAGTTTCAGAGGTGTTTCAGGGAAGATTAACAGTTGTAACACGTCTTCCATGAATAAGGTTTCTTCAGGACAAATAACAGTCTCAGGCAAGGCACAGATCATTAACTTTAATTTGCGAATTATTTCTTTGGGGATGGGGTGTAAAACCTAGCATAATGACATACTTCAGGTAAACCCAGCACTTGGCTTGAAATAGTAATAAAGATGAAGAGACACATAAATACACAGTATATGGGGGAATGAATACTTAAAGATGAGGTATAGATATATTTAAGGTCCTTGATTTGTCTAAAGGGAAAATTAAACAAAATTTGAAAACCATTAATGCCTGTTTTATGACAAATACAAGGATACAAACACTGTGTAAAGAATTTATGTACTTTTTCCAGATGTATTTAGCACTCATGAATAATAACAACACATAAAAATAGACTTGAAGCTGAGTGCAAACCAGGGAGATGGAATTCTGTTCTGCAGGTTGTATTAAATGTTTCTGACCAGCTGTAATAATATATAATAATGATGACAGTTAAAGAAAATCTCTATTAAATTAATCCCACATTAGTACTCTCAGAGGATAAATCAAAGTACTTGTCCTCAGCTTGTGCATTGCTCTTTGCTTTGAAGATGCTTTACATACTGACACCAGGGAGGGGAAATGTTCACTTTCAACAATGACACACAAATACTTTCTAAAACCCAAAGATTAAGGTGGAAGATGGCATCCTTTATGAACCTCACAGAATTTTTGATGTGCAGTAAATTATACAAAAAACAACAGAACTGGGCAGAATATAATCCAGTTTGAGTTTCTTTCCCTTTTTATATTTTTAAATCTTCCCTGGTTTGTCTTTGTCTGATGTTGATTTGTTCATCAAATGTATCAGATGAAATATGAAAAGTTCTCCAGCCTGCATCAGACACATAGATATCGGTACATCTATTTTAAACATTAAGGTCGCTATTCTATTCAATAATATCCTTTTTTTAGTATTAGACATTAAGACAATGATATCAACAGCAGACAGACTGAAGCCAGGACATGATTTTAATCGAGTTTGGACAGAATCTGCTATGTGTTAACTGAGCTTTGTCTTCCTCTGAGTTCTTACAACAGATCTACCTAATGCCAACACACAATGAAAAAAAACACTGACTGATTCCAAAGAACTGTCCTTTACAGCAGTAGATCAATCCACATTAAAAAAACAGCCTTGTTAGTTTGTGCGGATGATGTTCCATGGGAAAAAGTATAATTGCTTTGATGGTTATGGATTTTTGTGTGTGGTTAACATAAGCTATCCAACTAGATCGATCGGTCATCTGAAGTGGTGGGCTTTAGATCTCCCATAGGTCACCATATAATCTAATAACTTCCCTCCACACACAGTTGAAATAAAATGGCATTCATCTAGTCTTGAATAATGTGGGAATAAGTGACCATAAGCCATTTAGGTAACTTTAATTTTCACCTGTCCCAAACAAAATGTACCATCAAACTACCCCCTGTCCTGATTCTCCGCAACCAATACAGGAATGGGGGAGAGAAGGCAATGCCTGAGCTTTCCTTGTCTCCAAGTTCTCTCCTGTGTTCAGAGGTCATGGGTTTAGGTAGATCTCACACACATGGGGTGAAAAACAGGCTGACTGCATGCAGTTGATGAGGAGAACTGACGCATGATCCCTTCCTCCTTGGTTCCATTATGTCCCAGATTAAGGCTGTTCCAGCACACACGCACACCTCACATGTCACCCCTTACTGTGTGATAATTGAGTGGCTTCGAGGCAAACAGCGTGTTGTTCAATTTCTGATCACCTGCCCCACTGTTTGCACCAGTAATGCTTGGTGACCTTGATTAAGGGGAGGAAACAAACAGCAAATAAAAGACAAACACACCAGTCCTAACAAAAACACTGGTTATTATACGCCTGCTTAAGTCACTTTATCCCCCAAGACACCACCCTACACCCACCTGTCACTCTGTGACTTTATTCATAGCTCAAAAATGGACAAGGGCCAAAGTGCTCAATGGAATTTCTTCCATCCCATCATCCTGCCAACCCTGTCTTTTTGGACAATGGATATATTCTTTCTGGCTTATTAAATCCAAGATTAAATCAAAATAGAAGCAAATAGGTACTGTAGGCAGGCAGACAAAGACAGATTATAACTTTGTTTATCAGATAAATTATATTTCACTGACATACGATGGGCAGGTAGTGCATTCTCTCACCTCCTGTTGAGTTGTGCCTTAAAATACAATTTCTGTGAAAACTGTTTTAAAGTGACTTATGAAAACACAGCTGTCTTTTCTTTTGTCACTCTGCCTGCGTTTTCAATTTCTGAGGGAAACAGAAGCATTTTTGCCACTATGAGTCATATTGTTAATTTTTTTGGAGCTATGCAGAGAAAGTTGGAAGAAATTACCACATCATCGCAAACAGAGATACTGTACGAGCTATGTTGGGCTATATTTCCTTCTTGTGGATTTAAAAGGTGTTATTTTTTTTCAAGCAGTTTAGCAAAGAAACTACAGTATGATTAAATCAGGGTTTATTTTCAGAGTCACAGCAGGAAAAATACTGTCATACCTGTATGGACCATAATGAAAAATTTTAAATATAAACAAATATTTCAGAATTTTCTGAAAGCATGGCATCTTTAGATTAAATTTTTT
Source organism: Lepisosteus oculatus (assembly GCF_040954835.1). Lineage (NCBI taxonomy): Eukaryota > Metazoa > Chordata > Actinopteri > Semionotiformes > Lepisosteidae > Lepisosteus > Lepisosteus oculatus. The sequence goes on from NC_090703.1 coordinate 52,763,169, forward strand.
ATTCCACATTGAGTCATCATGGAAACCTCCTCAATCACATGCTATAGAAAACCTATGCTTTAATACCAAATATGTTTTAAAAAATACATAATATTTTGTTGAATTTACAGATTTTACATTGCATGTCAGGTCTATAAAATCAGCAATGGTAAGGTTTGTCTTAGTTCCAGGTATTTCTGGACTATACTCGATTAATAAAATCCCTTAAATGGTACTGTAAGTTCAAGCCTTCCTCCAACAGACAATTTGTATTATCTCTTTATTTTTTCTGCTCGGACAGAGGAAGAAGAGGCCTTACAATTCTATGCACGACTCAGTTCTTCAAGGACACCCCTACTAGACAGTGTAAATATAGCCTTTACAATTTCAAGGCTGAGCAATAAACACAAACTGAGAATGCAAAGAAAGGACTTTAAAAAAACAATTAAGTAAGCAGCAATGTTAATATGGAGTGAATGATGCTGATTTTCATAGAAACCATTAAAAAGATTTGATGCTATAAGAAAGCATGGTTATTGTTACTTGAGACCTTGAAACAATCAGAAGTAAATTTTGAATGTGCAGTTAATTTTAAAGAGATGGTTTATTAAATACTGTATATGTCATTGGAGGACCTCTTATAGTGATTTTTGCCTACCAAACTGCTAAATGTCAAGGTGGACCTCTGAAAGGATACTCATAGGTAGATTGAACACATCCAACATTCCCATATTTACTGGCAATTTGCTAGTATCATTACATTACTCTGCTTAATATTTGATCAGGCATATATAGAGTCATGGAACAAGTAAAGGTTTACTCCATGCAGAAAAGAGAAGAAAGGAAACACAACATTTTGACTGTGGAGCCTTCTCCAGATATGAAGGCTGCACAGCTGAAATGTTATGTTTCCTTTCTTCTCTTTTCAGCACGGAGTAAACCTTGTTCCTTTGCAGCCTGCGCATACTGACACAGCTCCCTACTTGACCATACTGTATATACAGTAGAGTCATTTCTATTTCAATTTGCAGAGGAAAGAGGCATCAGAGATCCTTCTTCACTTAAACCAAGCTGAACCCCAAATCCTGGTGATATATGTACAGGTAAAAAAATGACCCATTGAAATTGTTTGGTTGCTAGTAGCTAACTGATCTAAGGATCTCATCTAGCCATTTCTTAAAAGAACTTAACTGGATAGTTGGTTCTGGACCTCCACATCTCTCTGTGTAAAGAAGTGCTTCCTGCATTCTGTTCACTTTTTATTTCCTCTTAGTTTTCCACTCGTGCCCCCTGGTTTGGATTCTGTTGTTGATTCAGAAGTTGTCACTGGGTTGGCTTTGTCAGCTCATTTGAGGATTTTAAATATTTGAATCAGGTCTCCCTGTAATCGTCTTTGTTCTAGACTTAAAAAATTCAGTATATTTATCCTGTCAGTATTCAGCATTCATCCCTTTTAGGTTGGTACTGCACCTTGTTACTCTTATCAGTGATGATTCCAAAGCAGCAATATTTTTATAACATGGTGTGCAGGGCTATAGATAATATTCTGAACGAGGTCTTATTAGTGCAGTGTACAATTTTAACACCTTCTTAAGATTCAAAACCTATGCTAATGGATAACCCGTAGTAAGAGTACAATTTAATTCTAAAATAAGTTTTTAGAAATACTGAATTTTAAATTTAAGTGTTACAGAAAGTATATTATAACTCTTTGCTTGATTAGTCATAACTTAAAGTCTCTAACCACAAAGAACTATTTTCATTTTCACAAAGTGACACATTTTTAATAGATTTATCTGTCATTTATTATTACAATTGGTACTTCTGCTTCTACACTGAGGAATGATGATAATTGGTCTAAATTCAATAACCGTAAACACTGACACTGATAGCCTGGAGGTGTTTGGTGTTTAATTACTTACTGTGAAAAAATAAATAAAATGCATTTTTATAATCTTCCACTGTATATTAAAATATCCACATGCCCACAGCAATACTACCTTGTCATAATTAAGGTTTATTTCCTGACAGGAGTGATTAATTATGATTTACTGGGCTCCATGTTGAATTCCACAGTCAGTCTTCATTACTGTATCTTTTCAAATTTGTTTTAAAGGTAAGAACATTCTTTAAAACAGGAGGAGTTTTTAATGATTGAATAATAGGGATCCAACTACAGTTTGCATTTAATAAGGTAGAGATAAGCTGTCACTGTTCAATTTTGACAAGTGCTTGAGTGGTAGTAGGCTTCATTTAGACAAACTTTTTCTACACCCTGTTTGTTATTATCAGATTATCATCTAAAACATTATTTTCTTCTTTTATCTAAAATACAAATTAACTATGCCAAAATGTAACTGCCTAGCCGTGGTAACGTGTTTTGGAATATACTGTGTATGGCGAAATATGAAATCTTAATGTTGAAATATTTCAAGCATTGAAGAGTTGTTGGTACATTTTCTCAAGATAAAAGTTATTAAACATGAATTAAGCATGTTTTAATGTGAGTCTTCGACACAGACAAAAGTTAATGGACTACTTGTCCCATCAGAAAATATATAGCACATTACTTTTCCTGGGCAAAGCCGCTGACTGAATGCTTTCGTCACAAAATGTGTTCCGATTTGGTGGAAATGCTGTTGTCAGCTACAGATGTACTACTGTTGAACATCCTGCCGAACAGAAGAATGTGTGTGTCAGACCTCTTAAACGTAGTCAAGGCATTAATGAAAAAAGAGTGGCTGGACTGTATTAGTAATACAAAAAATAAATACTGTGTGTACTGTACATAAGAATAATCTGGCAAGTCTCTGACAGTGTAACGTCTTGCATTTTTCATACTGTACATCACTGGAGAACAGAGCTGTTTAACAAACTTTAGAATTGAAAACAAAGTTATATTACATTTCCTTCTAAACCATGTATTCTATTTGGCCTTGATGAATATTTTTTCTAACATGATGTGCTTGCGCTTCTGAAATACAGTGAAAGAGCAAAATCACAGCTGTTTCACATAATGTTACCAAAAAAGATAAAATCACCCATCAACCTTGCAATTCCGAACTCAAAAGAGGCTGTGTCAGGTATAAAAAGGTTTTTGTCCTTTTTACAAGAAATTATTCTCTTGTTCTGCTTTTCTTTATATTTTTCAGCTTTAGCCACTGTGCAAATAAGAGCTCACTACAAACACCGTTTTACACTGATTCAGATATCAGTAACATTAAGTATCTGTGCTTGTATCGTCTGCCCTGCGATGGATTGATGTTCCATCCAGGGTCTACCCTGCCTTTGTCTGTTGCTTGTCGACTATGACCCTAAATTGGAAGAAGTGGTTAGAAAATGGATGTACTGTATGGGTTTTTCTTCAGTTCACCCAAGGTCAGACAAGCATCTCTTTGATGTACTTTGTCCCCTTGATCTCAATATATCAGATGAATTCAGTTATTTGCATTACACTCCCCATGTGGCATGGATGGAGTCTGCCAGGCTGGTGGCTTCTCCATGTTTCAGGCACAGGCAGTACTTACTGTAAGTACCATAAGTAGCCCCTGAAGCTGATGAGAGAAGATGAGCTATTATATTATATTATAGATAATCTTTGTCTTAACACATAAGAGAGTAAAATTATGAGTTATCGAGTTCTGTAACACATAAAGGATGCCATTGAAATGTATTGCATTAGAATATAAGGCATTTACTGTATGTTTGCCTCCAGAATTTTGGATTTTTTTTATAGCCTCAAAATACGTATTGTAAATTGTTCTTTATTTCTCTGCTTTACAACTGTCCTAAAGAAGGACGATTGACCAAATGTTTTCTAGGATTCTGAGATGTGAAACATAAATGATAACAATGACTAACTCAAACTCTATTTTTTTTCTTTTGAGCTCGTTCTCCTCTTAAAGCATTCTTTATACAATTATCCTTTATACTCTCCATGATGGAGCAACCTGAAGCTTGGATAAAGCTCTCCTTCCAGAGAGAAAAGTATACTTCTGATTGGACGTTAAGAGTACAAGTGACATACATAAATAAAAGTTTACAAAATGTTTGTAAACATAAAATGTCAGGAGAATGTTAAAAAGATTAAGCAAAAAGCAGGTAGATGTTTTTTATACTGAAATAGTTAATCAGTTTGGATAGACGGTAGACTGAAAAAGCTACATAGAAGAGAAGAAAATAGTCTGTTCTTCTGTATATGCAATTAGCAATGGAGTTCAATTCAGTTTTTGCAAATCCCACTTAACATCCTAGTACAAGTAGCCAATTTCTGTGTTTGTGCACAAATTATGTCTCTGTCCATGATCAAGATATAAAATGGCAGACAGCTGAGTCAAAGATTGTGCCTAATTGGCCCTAGTGTTTCAAAACATTTTACCAGCAGCCTTTGATAACCACAATTAATCAAAGCCCCTTAATTTCTTCAAACGTTCATTAATACCAATTAAATCACACATTGAGTATAAAGAAAGGCTTATGAAAGCAGTCTGATAACATCTTTATAAAGGGGCTTTCATGCATTCTACATTACACAAAGTGAATAAAGGTGATGATTAATCTATGTTTATCAAAGTCCTTCTTGGGAAGAAATAAATATGGCTTCAGTCTTTTGAATATTAAATAATGGAAACTACAGTATATTATTAAAGAATTGCACTGGTGAGTTGACAGAATATACATTAAATATACCAATCGTCTTATATGCTATGAGATTAATACATAGATAAAGAGAAAGTGAACATACATAGGTTTAAAAGACTGAACGTTCTCTTTGGGGTGTCCATTATAGGTTCCTGAGAAGGAAATAATGACAATTTAATAAATAAACAATATGTTAAGTGAGAGGTGCATTCCATACTCCTAAAAAGACTACTTGCATTTATTTTGTAATGAGTATTTCCAAAGAAAAGGAGAACAATTAATCCTAATAATGGTCCAGTAGTATTGAAAACATTATTTATGTGACCTTAAAAAAAATTTATGTAATTTAAAAAAATATATAGGAAAAAAGACATTAGTACAATTCCTAATAAGGGTGATTCTTTCCTTAATTCTATATGAACCACATGAGTAAATCAAGAGAGAAATTCTCCACTTCTAAACTTTTAATTTGAACAGGATAAAGGTTTGAGCCCACAGGAAAATCCGATTTTTTAGCAGTCCCTAGAGTTTTGCATGTTGAACACTAGGTGATAAACATAAGAAATAAATTAGGCAGCAACATATTCAAAAAAACCTTTAAAGTGGCACATTACACTCACACAGCAAAGCTCTCTACCTTTTCCCCATTCATTTGAGAGAAGCTGTTAAATTCTTCTCCTGTGTCTTCTGCAGAAGCCTTTGGGCATCCTCCCACGGTTTCCTTCAGAGCTGTTTCATCAGCCCGTCTGCTGCTGCGGCTGCTGTGTCCTTGTGTCTCACAGCTGCATCGTGCCATTTCCCTTTAATATGAGACTTGTTGCACCATAAAGTTAAACAAAATTAAATAAAATTATTAAAACATTTACCTGTTCCAGATATCCAAGAGTCTCCAATTTGATTCAAGGGCAGATGTACTGTGGCTTTTTTGAGAAATTTAAAAAGTAGACTACACCAAAACTAAATCTTATAAACTATTTTATTCCCTCCTTTCACTTTCTCAGTTGCTGACACCTCTAAAGCAATATAGATGGAAAAGATGCATATTATTATCTATTATCTATTTTACTTCTTCCTTCACGCCTCCTTTGCTCTTGTAAAGCAACAAAAATGTTGACAAATTTGATGTTATTTGTAAGGAGAGTCTTACACAGGTAAAGACAATGACACACAACTGGCTAATAATAGACACTCTCTGTAACTTCCAATGTTTGCCATTCTGAGCCTGCTGCCCTGTCACACATCAGATTAAGTTAGAAGTTAGTTCACCAGTGGAATGAAGGGATAGATTTAGGCCATATTGGGCAGCCTAGGGAGGAATCTAGCCACAGTGCTCTTGCAGGGTCCCTACTCTTACAAACTGTCCCATTGGAAATTTAATGACCAAATAGTCAGGTGCTCATCTGAATGTTTCATGTGAAGGGTGGCATGTCTGTAGTACAGTGTTACTGCTCCCCATATTAGCCTATTGGTTTGATTGAGCTTAATGTATTTTTACCTAATTTGTTAAACAGGTTTTCTAGTAGTTTCATTATAATTTTAAATGGACTTTTATACCCCTGTCAGTCCTCTGTTGTATTTTGTTACAGTGGGGAATTTCAAAATTTAGAACATGTTGCAAGAATGAGCAAAAAAGTGGAACTAATTTAAAAATATAAATATTTGATTTTGGTCAAAAGTAGTCATTTCCATCACACACATTGTTTGCAATAAAATGACATGTTGATTCAGATTTTTCATTAACTGATCATGAGTAATTGCCCAACATCTTGAAACTGGATCTTTGTCAATAAGGTCCAGTATCATACACAATGAAAGCTTTTTTTCTAATTTTATTATCTGAGATAAATTTAGAAACATGCATGATGAATGCACCTCAATGGTAAAGATCTTATTATGAGACAAATGAGCATGTCAGGACATCTTAATAAACAGGTTTACAGTGCATTCAGAACTGAGAAGAGAGAAGACCTGTGTGCCTGCTGTGACTCATGCCTGATGCTGCAGTGCTTTACTGGGCTGTAATTACCATGGGTACGTCCTGCATCTTTCACAGCTTTGTGTTGATGTAAGGTGTTAGTGCCTCGAAATGTAAACATTGTGTAAATTAGTAAGGAACCAATTCCAGAGCTTCCATGAAGCATTATCTACACATAGCATTTTGGCATTTAGATGTAGCTGTTTAAAAGTTAAAAGTACCAAAGATATAATTAACATGAAAATAGAAATAGCAGATTTACTGTATTTATTTGGGGTGTAGTGCTGCCAACTAATGTTTAAATATTATTTCCTTGGACTGGGGTGGGACCCAGATTGGGGTACTCTGATGGGACTCTCACCTAGCTTGCAAAAATATTCTCCTACAAGGCCAGTGCAAATAGTTTATTTTAAAATAAAAAAAATAGTTTTTATGTGGGTCAGGTGGCTGGGATTATTTGTTATAATCTGTGCCTGTGTACAATATAACACAATACTCCTTTAAGAGGCACCAAGGGAGATAATGATTGGACAGTGATTCTAACATACAGGTAAAGGACAGTATGTTACTGCAGCTCCTGCATACAGTAGCTCTGTGGAGTTACAGTAGATGGCTTGTCAGTCCAGCCTTTAACCTTGGTTGTGATCCGAGTTTAGAAAGGTTTAACTGTTCTGGAGCTTCTGAAACTCCTTTCAAGTACTGTTGGTATCAGCACATTTGGTAACATAAAGTTGCTTGCCCAGATGTATCCAATCTGAAAATAGAAATTGTGTATGTGACTGAAAAAAGTCATGAGCCGAGACAAATGACAAATGTGAGACTCCACATTGGAGAGAGTATACAATATAACACAAGGAAATGCAAAGCACTTCTCATTGAGGGTTACCTATAACTGACACATACAGTACTAACATCAGTTAATGGTGTACAGTATTTACACTTATTGCAGATCTTATTGCAGATCTAACTGGGTTTATTATTTTCAATACCTACAGTAACTGCAACTGGACATTGGAATTTATAATTCAAATGAGGTCTTAAATCCAAAGAAACAGTGGATCAAATTAGACATACAGTACATCACTTATACTTTGCTTAGTGAATTACTGTATATATGGTATATATGAAGAAACTGCTAAAATGTTTCATTCTGTAGATAGTCTTTCCATAACATTGTCTCCTTATTTAAAACATAACAGGAAGCAAGTGAACCTTCTGCTTCCCCAGTCTTTTCTGTACATACGTAGAAACATATAATGTAATCATGAGGTTCCCACAAACCTTCATTACTGCCTCATTGGTTCTGCTGGTAGGTGTCTCTTAACATGAGAGAACCAAGTTCGGCAAGACTCTCATTAACACAGTGGTCATCCATACACTGTTCTGTGCTTAACTGAGCTTGAATGATATATTTGCAATCATTACACACAGGCTTGTTATTAATAATGAATGAACACTAATAACTTCATAAATTATTGGTGTCTTACTTTCTTTCTCTACCACAAATGGCCAGAGCTTTCAGATTCCTCAGACTCTCTGAGAAAGATAGTTATATGATTAGGGATAAAAAATAATTGTGCAAAGACCTTTCCTCATTGATGATTCCAGGCAGAGACAGATAATCAATTAATCATAACATCAATCAATTGATTGGCCAACTAATTAATAATATATCAATTTATAGATAGGGAGAGCTAAAATATCTGTACAATTGCTAAGTGGTTGAACTGAGCAGAAAAGAAAAAAAAGAAATTCAGTGAGTCAGTTGTGTAATTTAGCATGCCTGTTCTTACATCACATGAATTGAACACAATCAGTGTATTTGTTCAGCTAAATCTTAGATAAACTGTAGCTGGTGAGATTTATATCCTTTAAGGGGACAAATGATGAATATCATACTCTTGTGATTGCTTATGCTTGCATGAAAATACAAAAATTAGATAATTTAAAGATTTGGGCAAAATACAACACTACTCATTTCCATTTCACATTTTATACAGAAAGATAGAGAAAGTCACAATTAAAAGAAGGTATGATCTAATTAACTTAAAAGGATACATATTTTTTCCCTAGTGTTGTGGCAATATGATTGTTCAATATTAAACAACAATAATGGACTATGCGTATTAACAAACAGAATAGCAGCAATGAAGTTAGCACCTTACTCTACGTCTTCAATCTAAGCACACATACTAATTTCATTGCTCGTGATTGTGTCTCTTGGTGTTCAATAGCCCACTGGATCTTTCCCTATTGTACAACTTGCTAGATTAATGATTCATTTACTTTTACCGTTATACAAGAGCAGTTCGCACAGGAAAAATAAACAACTCAAAAGTTTCACACATACGGTTTCAAGGTAGTAATTTGTAGTGAGGATCACTAAATTAGGTGTTATGTTGTTACCTAGGTTAATAACTGTTTTTATTTCTTGACAATGTGCCTCTAAATGTCTGCAGACATCACTTGGTCATAGGGAGGGGATATTTCTTCATGTTCTTTAAAGATGGAAAAATGAAAAATGGAGGTGATACAGTACAGTCTCAGAACCATCACTGGCTTAATGGAATCTGCTTTATCAAAATTGATATTGATTTTGAATGCTGGTGCCAGAGTCCTTACACATGCATTAGAATAAATGGGACTGAGCACAACAATGCCTGTTATGTGGTTATGTTGGTGGGTTCAATAACAATCAAATAAATTATTTTTTTATACATTTGGTTTGTAAAGCACTTACTATGGAGTTACAGTATGTTGTGTTGTCATTTGCCATGCTCTGGGGATTCTTTCTCAATCACAACTTCCTTTACTAAGCAAACACAAGGATACAAGGGGTCATTAATGAAGAATCACATACTGTACTTGTCCTTCTACTATCATTTTTTCTTGAAGATTTACTGTAGCTCTGTGTCCAGGTGTTTGCTACACTGTTCTTCAGTCTCACCTGTTTCCAGCTTTGGTGGATTCCTATTTTCCTCTGTTTAAGCAAAACGTTACCATTTCTTCTGGTCTTGGAATCATCTTGATGCTCTCCCATGTTTGGTGTTGAGAACGTCTAGAGATATACTTCAATATACAAGACGATTCTTATTCAAGTCAGTCCAACTGTGTTTGGCCTTTTTCATAATTATTTTTACCGTTTGCACAGACTTTTCCACTAGTCCATTTGATTGAGGAAAAAATGTTTTTTAAATGTTTTAGCAAAATCCACATCTATAGAACATCTCTTGATGCTATCCTATTTGTAATTTCACATTTACTAATGTGGCATCATTGTCAGTGGATACAGCACATCATTGGTTATCCCTATGCCAATAGGCCAACCAGCAGCCATATCACCCTGCAACTCACAACTGGCAACCCAATGAAGCTCAGCAGGTATGAGCCTGGTCAGTACCTAGATGGGAGACCTCCTGGGAAAGCCAAGCTTGCTGCTGGTAGAGGTGTTAGTGGGGGCAACAGGGGGTGCTCACCCTGCGGTGTATATGGGTCCTAATGTCCCAGTATAGTGACGGCGACACTATACTGTAAAAAGGCGCCGTCCTTCGGATAAGATGTAAAACCGAGGTCCTTACTCTCGGTGGTCACTAAAAATCCCAGGGCGTTTCTGGAAAAGAGTAGGGGTGTAACCCCGGCTTCCTGGGCAAATTTCCCATTGGCCCATACCAATCATGGCCTCCTAATAATCCCCATCTATGAATTAGCTTTATCACTCTATTAATCTGGCATAGGATGAGGATTCAAACTTTGAGCTTGGTTGTATGATCATGATTTGAGAGGGATTTATTGACAGCTTGTTGGGGCTGAAGGAAACAAATTAAGACACTTAAACCCAGAGAAATGGAAAAACAGGCTGTGGCATTCCACAGCTCCCAATCCAAAAAGAGTGCACACAAAAGTATATGTTGAAATTGGATTGAAAGCCCTCACCAATTAAGATTGTCTGGGTGTCTGGCATGCATGCCTAAAAACAGAGGTATTGTAAATGACTTAAGAAACCGAAGCATTCTGTAGAGTAATGGGAAAGATATATATATATATTTTAAATGCTGCTGTGTAAAGAACTCTTGCTGTAGTTTTTGAAGCTGAATTACATTTATTGTGTCTTTTTAGATCTAATCACTGCTTAGCTCTGCATTTCAAGTGTTAATAGAATACTGAATAGAAAAGTGTTTACAGGTGATCTGACTAAGAAAATAAACAACAGCCTGCTAAATAATTATCTTATTGTCTATACTGGTACTGTGAAACTGCTGTACGAAATGAAATCTTAAGTAATGTCACCTTGGTCACAGTAACACTGTCATTGTCTGATGCACTGTTAATTCTTAGTTATTGATATAACCTCTTTTTTACTGTCAATTGTTAAAGCCCTTGTTTATTCAGCAGATTTTCACAATGTATCATGCTTCATTAATCACATCTTGAAACAACACAATAAATCCTCAAACAATGTATTTAAGATTGCCACTCAACCACTATCCATTTACTGTTGGCAAGAGTATCATTATAAAACATCTACTTGAAGAACAAAGGTTGTAAAACATCAGCTGGAGTGACTATTTCATATAAAAGTTATTATTAAATAATTTTGCATATATCATTATTTGATTAAACGCAATTCAAAACACTGTAAATACTACAATTATGTGATGAATAAATTAGTATAAATTATGGAAAATTAAAACAGTGATGATTGCTTTGCCAACCACAAGGCATCACATTTTAAAATAGTAATTTAGATAAGAGAATTGTGATCTGTAAATTTCAAATTTAATCAAATGCAATAAGTTGCTGTATTGGAAAAAAAAACAGAAAAAGCTTAATTGTTTTAAAAGCAAATGGGTAACTTGCTGCATGTTAAATGCCTGCACCATAGGTACTTACAGAGATATTATAGAAAATTACATTACTCATACAGTATACTGTACAGTATATACAGTATGTACTGTAACTAAGTATGTATTATAGTACATTATTTGATTGCTATATTGATTGCCATACTGTACAGGTAACAAGGATACTACTTTCTGAATATTCTTCAACTCAGCTTTAAGGTATTGCTTTATCTACATTAAATCTCAATTTACATTTGTAGGGGAAAAAACATTTGAAGGATGTTGTCAAATCCAAATGAAAGAGAAATTGTCATATCTTTTGTGTAAATCTGAAATGTAGATCTACATGCTCTCCACCTTACTGTTTTGTCAAAAGTATCAAAGTACTTCAATGTACCAATCTTTGTGTCCCCACAGATCGGTTTCATTTCACCTTGCACACACTTGTAGTCCTTTAACAGGATTGTTTTAGTAGCATTATCATGGTTTTCCTGACAGCAAGTCAGACCGTACTGAAATTGTGAGGTCTGTCTTAAAACTGCAGAAAACACAACTGACTTATTTGCATTTTATCATTTTGATGTTGTTTTCCAAATTTCAAGGAAACATCTCTCAGCTGATTGAACCATTTGTCAGATCTAATAATAAAAAAGTGACAAGTACACTCACACTTTTTAACATTCACATGTATTAAAAAAAAGGCAAATGACTAAAAATATAAATCTGTCAACAATGCATTGCTCGCAACATTCATAACATGATCTGCAGAAGAGGTCTTCAGTTTTCCAAGCCATTAGAAACCATTCTACAGCAAAGGCTATCTGTACACAGCCAAGAGGGTTGAACCAAACTCACTGTGACTGAACATTACTGTCAACATTCCTCACTGTGTCTTTGCTTGTGAATTGTGAACAAGTTTGTTCAGAACCCCATTTTGCATTCATTTAGAGCTTTTAACCCACTGTGGTCCAGGTCACCAACAAGGGTCTGGTTTCTACCTCCAGCTCTGCAGATCTCAGCATCTCTCTTCTTTTTCCTGCTGTTTGCTCTCCATGTGATTCTGTCTCTGATGCCTATTGCGCTACCCACCTTGGACTACGTCTCTTCAACGCCTTCCCGGACTCAGACCCTTGCCTGTTTCCATGACTACGCCCACGCCTTCGATTCTACACCGACGCTTCTACACATCTACCTGGATTTTGGACTTCGCTATTACTCTGACTATGCCTACGTCTAGCGCTTATCCTACCTGAGAGCACCGCATTGGATCCCAATCCTCCGCAGTCAGCCCGACCGTGACAATATCACCCTGCAACTCACAACTAGCAACCCACTGAAGCTCAGCAGGTATGAGTCTTGTCAGTACCTGGATGGGAGACCTCCTGGGAAACACCAAGGTTGCTGCTGGAAGACGTGTTAGTGGGGCCATCAGGGGGTGCTCACCCTGCGGTCTATGTGAGTCCTAATGTCCCAGTATAATGACGGGACTCTATACTGTAAAAAAGCTCTGTCCTTTGGATGAGATGAGTGTATTATTATTTGGCTGCTTCAGACCTGCCCCGTTGTGACCTCTCACCCACTTTACTTCAACACTCATCCTGGAAATCCTCAGTCTGTCCCCATTAAGTGATAAAGCATTTTATTTCAAACACAGAATTCTGACTAAATGTAAAGGAACAAGTAATAGGTTTATTCCATGCTGAAAAAAAGAAGAAAGAGAACACAACGTTTCGGCCGTGGAGCCTTCTTCAGGTGGAGAAGAAGGCTCCTGAAGAAGGCTCCACGGCCGAAACGTTGTGTTCTCTTTCTTCTTTTTTTCAGCATGGAATAAACCTATTACTTATTCCTTTGCAGCCTACGCATGCTGACGCAGCTACCCACCTGACTAAATGTAGGTTGTTTGTTCAATGTCTTAGTCAATATATATTTTAGAAAAAAGCATTTTAAACAACATATAATTGTACAATCCACATGAGTCTTATTTTAATTCCTCCAAGTAATAATAATAAATAATAATAAACTTTATTGTATATAGCGCCTTTAAAGGTGGCTTCTCAAAGCGCTTTACAGAATGACAACAATAAATAAAAAGAATACACAAGATAAAACACAATTACAACATACAGAGGAGACTGTGTATGGTGGTACCAAGAAAAGCCACCTTTAAAGGTGCTACTGTATATAAAATAAAAGTTTATTATTATAAAGTAAAGTGCTTTAATACTCTCTGTTACAGTTAGTTACAGGGTTACAGTAAATGTGGGACTGAAAAGACTTCTCAAAGCAAATAATAAAACCCCCAAACCAAAAATCCCTAAGACATTCTCCAGAAAATACTGTCTACATCTTTCAGCAGCTATTAGTTGTATTTTTAATTTTGTCTGGTACAATATACGTTGATGAAACTGTAATTGAAATGGTTATGCAGTCATGTCTCCCCATAGACAGACAACCATTAAAAAAGTGACAGATGCTTACTGAACCAAACCCACCTTTGTAAGAGGAAATAAATCCACTTTAAACTAGGTACTGTATTAATCATATCTACAGCTTTAGATGGTCTTGAAAGGAAAATCCCTTGAACTTTAAACAGACCTGTAATTCATCCCTTTAATGGTAATTTCATTCATAGAAGATGAAGGAACTACCTCATTAACTGATAATAGTGCCAGAACCTCCCTGATCAACACAGTGCTCAAATGGGCACCTTGTACCTTCAGAGCAGATGATATTTCCCTTGCTGCTATGCTGTAAAAAACATGCCTTTACTCTTTTAATTAAACCTTGCCCAGAGTTTTTACTATGTGTTCTTATACAAACAGTAAAGTAAAGGATCCTGCAGGACACCAGATATACAGTACAGTACTGTAAGGATTGCATCTTTTTTTAAAGTTTTGCTCATAATTGCTACATCTTTGGCTTCATCCAAGTGTCTGACATTTTCATTTGATTGTTATAAGAAGATAAATAACTATAACAGTAGTTTATTGTTCGAATGGAAAAGAATAATAAATACTAAATGTCCTTTTCGTGGTGTGGTGTGCTCAGTATTCTCAATATACTGCCTTATAATGATTAAATGATACATTGTTAAGAAATGTTGTTTGCCAATTTCACTCTCATTATATTCAAAAAAGAATGAAAAATAACCCTGTTAGAAAGCTTCCAGATGATAAATTTGTACTAAGTGCTTTTACAGGAGGTGCAATGGATTGTCATCTTACTGTACAAGATGCTGGCCACAGGGGACACAATTGTAATCATTTCAGACAATACTATAGAAAGACATTCTCCCTGATCATACTGCATATTAAGATCCTACATGCCCAATAAGTAAATTTGATCAACATTTTAAGCATATTACAGCACAAAGTTCTGTACATCAGAAGCAGTACAGTAAAGTGTTCTTGTAAATTGAATTGACCTGTATGAAATGAATAATTAATGGCACCATAATTTAGATGACATTGTTTTGGTCAGTGGTGGATTACAGAACATTCAGGGACACCAAGTGCCTGGATTCTTTCTGGACATTTCTGATTTGTTGGTGATTGGTACAGTGTTCATCGCTGTTTAATTCAGTGTTTCCTCTGTTCATCACATGTAACAGGCAACACCACGATGCTGCAACAGTGCAAATACAAACTGCATAAACACTGTACCTATTTTGTTTCACACAGCTTTAGCTTTTCCATTGATGTCTTTAGTGCTAGTTGAATTTTCAACATGGTACAGTATGTGAAATACCTGCACACTTTCCCAAAAGTCAGAAACAATTTCACAGAGACTACTGTATTTCGGAAATGTGAGATTTTTAGTGATTTTGCAAAGTAATTGAAAACAAACGTTTCATGGGTGTAGTTTTTAAGGCATGGTTTTAGCGGTTTCAGTTCTATGAAAAAGATTTAGAAATAAAATATTCATTCCAATTATTTCTGCAATTAAAAAAATCAATTTAAGAACCAAAGATGTGCTACTTTGTTTCCCCAGAGGAAATGTCTGTGAGCACCACTGCTTCTTGACATAGCTTGACGAATTAAAAAAAGCTTTTATTTCATTAACGAATAACAATAAAATGGGGGGGGGGGGGGATTTTGTATATATATATTTTATTGGCTGCTCTACCATGATGATATATACCATGCATGGATTTGCATTTCTATGGATTATTAACAACCTGTGTAATTAAAGAAAGCAGACATAAGGGAGATGGTGGGTCCTCTGACCCAGCACCTTGAATTCTGACATATACTGTACTGTAAGAATCTTCTGGAGGAGGGGCAGATGCACTGCATAGAACAAGAGAGAAAGAAAGATGGAGATTGTACATTGTGATTAATTTCTTGTTTAAATTAATTGTAATGCATTAATTCTTCCCTGCAGTACCCAGATTTTTTAAAAACTTTTTTACAACATTTTTTATTTATTGGAAAACGTACTGCACTTTATGACAGACACTCAGTGCATCAGTGTAGCTTTTTAAAACATGAATGACGTTTTACTGTGGATTAAAAATTTGGAAATTTTCTAGTTTCTTTTTCTCTGAGTTTAATAATAATGATGCTAACATATATTTTGCAACAATTTGAAAGTTAAAATTCTACTGTATGTTCATGGAATTGTATTAGTGTGTTAGTTTAAAGTCATCTGAAATCCATTTTACAGTAACACAAAAGTGAGTTGACAGCACTTTATGGGAAACATTTCACTTGCTCACGCAGCCTCCAGCTCTGATGTCATTAATAACTAGAATAACATCTGTCAGCATGAGCTCCTGTGACCTTCTGACCTTTTCTCAAGCAATTTTCTGGAGGTATAGATGTCAGTAAAGGAGGCAGGTTATCACCTGGTAAGAGTAACTTAGTTACAATTGACAAACTACTGACATGGAAAAAGCTTAGTACAAATATTAGTGCTAGGGGTTTACTCTGTGTTCCATTGTTTTAATTTTTAAAAAATATTTGTTGATGTATATTCTATTTAGAAAGATTAGGTAAACCACAATCTGCATTTTTCAATTACAGCAACATTATCATGCAGACCTAAATTCGCAATAAATATCACCTGTATGATGTCTATAAATGGTTTCACAGCCCAGTATGTCACATATTTCTATAAAGTCCACTTCAGCACTGGTAAAATATTAAATAAAAAAGCATGATGCAGATCTTTGCTACAGGCAGCAGAACAGGTATTCAACTATCAAATCAACTCTATTTATTGAACAAAGAAAATCAAATTTTCCTTGTCCAGCAACAGCCCTGCATTTTAGTAGAGTTCTCACCCAAGCGTGCTACAATTCTGATAGACTAGTTATTAACATAGTGAAGTGTTGAGTTTCATTCATTGAAGAGTCACATGAGCTTATCTGTTCTTCAGACACAAATTATTTAACACAGCAGTTCATCCATCTCCCATTACAACTCAATTATAGCTAGGCTGGCCCCAGTCATATGTTTCAGACCACAAAGTGGCCCAATACAGCATATAATTAAAGCTTGCTAAAAATGCTTTCTGTCCTTTTGCCTATTGTAAAGGTCCTGCTTATTGACCTTACACTTCACACTTGTTTAAGCTAAGACACTGAATGTATAGCATAACAGAAGTGAATCTCAACTCTGCTGCTTTCTCCAAGAAACACTGACTTTTTTTTTTACCAAAAACAACAGCAAGGAGTAGAACAAAAGAAATCAGGTAAAATCATCAGCAAAAACACAGCAGTTTTATAAACAATATTTTGTTAACATTTTCTCACTATCAGCTTCATATTAAAATGCCCCTGATATACAGTATACAGTGCATGCCCATATTTATTTTATAATATCTCTCAAAGTGTTCAGTTTTTTTATCATCAGCAAATCATATAATGAGGAAATAACAGTAGGAAATACTTGTATGTCAGCTGGATGCTGTTCAGCCCACCTGGCTTGCTTGGCTGTTAATTACTAATTGATCTGAGAAACCAGCTATTGCTTGAAATAAGTCAGGATTCCAGAGCAACAATATGGTTTTTGTGACTGTACATGGTGACCAGGACTGAACACAATATTACAAAATAGGTCTGATTGTGCATTGATGTATTTTAGCATAACATCTGCTAATTGCTTTCTGCTCTTTTTACTATACTGTATATCCTACAGTATATTTATTATCCCTTATTAGAGGGGTACCATTAGCCCTGTTAGCAATTTTGCAATCAATGGGCACTTTGCCTGTATTGAAGGACTGTTGGAAGAGTTGTATTAATGACTTATGAGTAACATATCTTGTTGTTGTTTAAGTGCAATTTGTAGAATACCATCAGGCCCTGGAAAAGTGTTTGTTTTAAGTATTACAGGTAACCAAATATCTTAAGTCTCTTCTATGTTAATATTATTTAAACGTTATGCAGTTTTCCTTGATAAACATCCATGGCAAAATGTTCTTCTAATTAATCAGTCATTTCACTTTGATTATCTAGAAGTTTCCAATTTATAATCCTGAGTCACTTTCTGTACTTTTCTTTTGTTACTGTAATATTAAAATTACCTGAATTATTTTAGGCTCTTTTGCAATATTCTTTTCTATCCCTCACTTGTCCTTTCTAATATCCTTTCTGCATAGCACAGCTCATTTGTTTAAAACACCATTAAGCCACAGTCAAAGATTCCAATTAAAACTTTTCTAAATTTGTATTTGTGAAAGATTAAGTGACAGAAGCCAATATTTCACACATTTGAGTACAATTTTGTGCTCAATACTGGTATTAGTATTCTCCATTCATGTACAGTTCCTTCACGTGACAAGAGAGGAACACATGATCATAAATCAAAGGAGAAAACAAAAAAATGATTCTAAATAGTTGGACTAAATCCTATCCATCAGCTACCAGGAGTGCTGGCATTTATTGGAAATACTGGGTAACAATTTAAACTCTAGTGAAGCTGCTCAAAATATAAGTTGAATCTTATGGATTTCCAAACACTAAAGCTACAGATAAGCAATCCTGATAAAAAAAAATAAAAGATGATTTTATTAGTTTTGGTGGACTACTTAGGTAGGTTTAATGTAGTATATTTGTCATCCATTATACTATTAGACCGTGGAACTTTAACAAAAATGTACTTGAGACAATTAAATCCTCAGCCATCGTTTGTGGATGAAAATGACGCTGTCACTGTTACCGCAGCTGTGCTGAACAACACACCAGGAGGGAAAGGGGAGAACTTGCTTCACAATCGAATCAAGTGGAAACACTAGGAAGGTTAGATTTTTCAGAACCCATAGTGGAATGTATAGGACTGTAGCTAGAAGATTGAGGATAAGTTAAACCTTGATCTTTAAAGCAGTCATGGTATCTTTACTGACCAAAGAGTCATCTCTTTGTGCAGAACGTCCCACAGTAGAATGTTTCTCATCACCATACCAGGGTTTTGGTTAGGAAAATTCTGGTCCAGATGGAAGAGTGTCACTTCTCTCTACAAGAGACCAACACTACAGACTTCTCACTTCTGGTGTGCTAAAAACAACAAGATCTCACATGATTCTGCATTTCCAAAATGGGTAGGTTGTTCATTAAAAAAAACAACAGGGTAAAAACACACCCATCGATTCTTGGTCTCCCTGAACACCGGGTGAAGATACAGTGAGATCTGACCAAAAGCTGATCATGCACATCATGTGTTGCAGTTGATAGTGAACTCAGCGGGCAGTTTCCTTGGGATACTGTGATACCCCACTTCAAAAACACAGGGGAAAAGGGTCTATAAGGCCACGAATCAAAAATCACTTCTTTTTACATCACAAACATACAGGGTAGTATAAAATAAACAACTGCTTTCATCCCACAAACTGACAAAATAACACTAACAATTTTATTACAGTATATTACATATGATGTCCAGCATGATTTTTTGGGGGAGTTTCATTATATTATTAAGATGTAAGAACGTTTTAAGAGAGCATCTATAAACTCTATAAGAATCATCTAAACTCTGATCTTAAGTGTGTGCAAAATATTACCCTTTTCTCCCATAAATGTGGACTTTTAAGGGGTATCTGGCAGTAGAATTTATTTTTCCATTTCCTTCCTATTCCATCATACAAGATTTGACACAGAACTAGAAACATACCTCAGAATTTGCTTCTGGGCACACTTCTTAAAAAAAGTATTTCATTCAACACTCCCTGGGTCCTTGTCAAAGATATTTTTTCTTTGTGATCAAATATAACTCAGATTTTGTGAAAAAAATTTAATTAAGCCTGTGAACAGTTAATTACACCATATGATGCACATAATAAAGCAGATTAACTTATCTTTATAACATTCCATACCATCATAAACATTAAAAGATATCTCTAGAGTGTTGTGTTAACAATAGGAGGATTTCATTTCATTTCTATGGCCGTATATTGGCATAGTAATAATAAACTACTGTGGGTTAGATATGGAAGCAACTCTTCCCTGAGAAAATATCACAATACAAATAAACAAAAAATGCATACAGAAATGGTTATTTATCATTGTTAAGGGCATGGGATTTGTACATGCAAAATCGGTGGACAAAACATAATATCAGATAATATTAAATGACTCTTTTGTGTTGTGCTTTGCAATGCATTGCTTTATAACATACTATATAGTTTAGACACTAAGCAACTGAAATGAAAAAAGAAACAATTCAGTAACAGTGAGAAATAACTGATGTTCTAAAAGTGTGATTATCAAAACCAAAGCTTTAGTACAGAACCTCATGGGATTTGAGAAAAGGCAGACACAGCTCATGGAAATAAATACCATCTTGTAATTTCCTAGCCTGACTGCATACATATCTGGAAGCAGTTTGAAGACAGTAAACATTCTTATTGATCTGACATGACCTTTTTAAAAATAAATAAAACAAAACTTCTAACCTCTACCTAAAGTACCCCTGAACTCCAAAAACCTTGCCCTCCCTCATGCTGTCCCGCCCAGTGAAATCAGATTGTTTTCAAGACTCACTTTTAATATCATTACAGAAATCAACACCTACTATATATTGTGTTTCTAACATCAAGATCAGAGATGCAAATTTTAATGATTTTAGAAATGTAATCTCCATTTCTATACAGTCTACATGTATAAATTGCATACTCTTTATAAAACATCACCAAAGAACCACAGAAATTGTTTTTCAAAAGTAATCCAGTAATGTGTTATATTTGAATCTTCAACCTACTGTAACATTGAAATTATGCAGAAAATGAAAAGCCTTCACATTTTTGGTAGTAACTGCGCTGAATAAAGATAGTTTTATAAGCAAATAATGCAAATGTGGAATTACAATAAAACATTTATACTTTTAGTTTTTGTGTATTTTAATCTTAAATTCAAAGAGATAATGGTTGTATAGTGTCTACACTGTTGTCTCACATATTATTATTACCAGGACTGGAATCCCAAACCCTCTTTGCTCCCTTTGCTGTTCTCCGGAACCGCCTGAGGGATGGTGTTTGACACATTAAAATCAATATTTACTTAAGACAAACATCAAATTTTATACTATTTCACCAACAAAGCCCAAAAAATCTTTACAGAAAACCTTATATCAAACAAAAATAGACAACTGGAGTTTCACAAAACTGTTTTCAGAAACCAAATACACCAAGGCAATCGATCACAACAACACTTTTTAATGCACTTTAGCAAATTTCCAAAGTGCATTGATAAGTAATCAAAAAACCCAGCAAAACATGACCACAAATGAAAAAATACCTTGTTTTACCTTGTTTGTGGCATCTATAAGACCAAAAGCTTATCAACAAAAGGCTAACCTTACTCATCTCCAGACTTGGAGGAAACTGAGAGTTACTGGCAATTGGAATTGAATTTTGAAACTGACCGCCTTAAAAAAGCTGGTCTGATTGGTGAAAGACACT
The DNA here is from genome assembly GCF_040954835.1 of Lepisosteus oculatus. Lineage (NCBI taxonomy): Eukaryota > Metazoa > Chordata > Actinopteri > Semionotiformes > Lepisosteidae > Lepisosteus > Lepisosteus oculatus. The sequence goes on from NC_090703.1 coordinate 52,784,502, forward strand.
GTCATTCATTGTATTTGCAGCCAATCAGAGCCCTTAGGGGATGGGACTTCCTCTGGGACACTCTGGCTGCATTTTAGCTGTAATCCAGCTATCAGGTTTTGACACAGCAGGTGATAATCAGATTCTTATCATGGTCATTTTTTCACACCTGAAGGCCACTCTACGTTTTTTTTAATGCCTAACAGCAGAAAAAGGCTCTCTAGCAGTGCTTTCTTTTAGCAATTGCAATTGCTTTTACACATTTTTTATTCACTTTCAATATTTTGTATAAGTTTTTTTTTTTTGGGGGGGGGGGAATTTCATTCCAGGCCCAGTTTTCACAAAAACATTTTTTTCAAATTGATCGATTTATCCTAAATTTTTATTCAAGCTTCTAGACACCTTGGGCAAAGCCTACAAGCATTTTCAGCTATCCGGCAGGCCCAAAACTTATCTTTGAAGTCAGAACAAAAGTTTTCACCTGCTGTTTTTTCTTGTTTCTATTCTGTATAATTTTGTCTGCTAAGTGCACACATTAAGAGTTAACAATTGGATTGTTTACATGCAATGCCAAGGGGGGTTCGCTTCAGTTTAAGACCTGAACCAGGCTTCTGCTACATATATTCTGCTGCAGAGATATTACAAATGTTTAAGGAGAAAATTGCAGGTGGAAATTGGCTCTTGGGGCCAGTATTAGTAAGTCATTCTCAATCATACAAAGTGTTTTATGTCTTTGAATTTATATTAGAATATTATATTTTAAAATATTCTATATAGAAAAGACATTTGGAAAATACCTGCTGTATCTGACAAAACATTTTTTAGTAAAGTAAAAATCTGATAAAAATCAACAAATATCATGTAATACTTTAAAATGGAAATAAAAAACATATGGAAATGGAAATTAATAAACAGTGTAATGTTGTCAATAAATAGTGTAAGTAGTTAAGGACTATACTACATATCAGTCCCTAAAATAGCTTTCAAATTCTAGGTCTTTCCTGTCTATTTGTTTAATAAATATATATCCTCCTGGAAGAACCAAATCCCAGGGCTTTTTCCTTCAGGAGTCCTCCTTGATCAAAGTACCCCTTTTGTCTTGCTGTCTCTTTTAGCAGTTATCAACAGCTACAAAAGCACAGGGCTACATGGCGGATGAACTGAGCCATCTAAAATCTATCAAGTGACTATCAACATTCAGTATAGCTGTGTTTGCTATATACATTTCAAATTCCAATCTAATTTTATAGATCTGTAGTTTCTCATGGTAGCATGAGTTATTAATTGCAAACATCACAGAATTTCTTAATTCATTATGGGGTATTTAAAAAAAAAATATACATGAGTGTACTTTGTAAGCCAGAATTCCTGCCTTTCAAACCAGAGGGCAAGAAGGCCCTGCTTGTCATTCATGTTATTATAAATGTATTCATTCATGCCTTTTTTCAGTTTTACACAGCACCAAATCAATACGCACGCAGAATAATACAGTGGTGGGAATGTACTTTTAAAATGCTTTCATGGCTCAGTGGACAGTGAAATCACCTCTGGAGCTTGAGATCCGACATTTGGGTAGCCTGGCCCCACTCCAGCTCCTAACAGCCGTGAAGAACTGCAACGTGTAGACACAATGTGGGGTGCAGGCAAAATCTGCACCGAGACGCGAAGTCTCCACGCTTAATGCTTTGTTGCTGCTGCTACTGTATGTGTTGCTGTAGTAGTTCCCAAAGCAGTTGTCTCAGCCAAACCCTCTCTCTGCGAGGGACTAGAATTCTGCCACTGAGCTTTATTGCTTTGGATCACATCCAATGAAGGCTAAACTCTATAAGCATCACAATCTAATTTTGTCAGAAACCAAATTTAGTTTACATTAATTGCACTTGTTTTTAATCATTTATTCATTAATATGCAGTAGACGAATGAAAAAATAATTTCCTCTTTATCTGATGTGGGGCTTAAAAAATTTGAAGGAAATTGTTAGGTGCTGCTGCCTGGCAGCTCTCGGGTCATGGGTTCGATGCTGGAAAGTTGGAGTTTGCATGCTCTCCACATGCTCTAGATAGTTTCCTGAACACTGTGGTTTACTTCTCCAAATGATGACTTTGTGAGGCCTGAGAATAATCGGGGTCCCATCTAGAGCGAAGTCCCACCTTACCCACTGTGCCTCTGGGGTCAACTCCAGAATGCCAGGACACCTTCCAGGATTAAGCAGCTTTCCAGTAATGGATGGAGGGATCCAAACAGTTACCATTTAGTGCTGTAGTGACAATATGTGGTCTGTGTACTCCCAATTACAGCACTAAAGTAGTCTTCGATTAACTCCAATCTATGTTTGATCAAAGCCAAACTAAATAGGCGGTTTCATGAGCTTGTGACTTTAAAAGATCAAGATTATACAGGTACCTGTGCAGGTATATGCTACAATACAATTGGAAGTTTTATGTACTGTAACTTATGACTTACTGTTAATTTTTTCAGCTCTTTGGCAGAGTAGTTGCACAGAGGTAGTTTATTATTGCACAGTAAATAATAGGTATCTTTGTTTTATGAGTAAATATAATTTACAATTTTATATACGTTTATTGATAAAATTGAAACATCTACAGTACCTTATGCTAATAAACACAGCTGTAGTTGTAATTCATAAGCACTTTGATTAATCTGTTATCTCTGTTGGCTTACTTATCAAAAAGGACAGATCATTTGAAACTCCTACTTTGCATACTTATAGGAATGTCAAAGCATTCAATAAGGAATCCAAGATGTGTGGCTAAAAGTAATGTCATTTGGGGTTTCTTAGATTTTTTCACCTTGAGGTATTTCTTTGTAATACAAATTAAGTTGTCTCTCTGAATGTATCCTTATTAAATGTGATCTGAATGCTCTGAAAGCTTTTATCAGATAAAGAATCAAAGAAAATAAACCTGCAGTTTTAATTGTTTCAATGAGTTGGTAAAAGTTGGTTTATTTTAAATCTCAAATTTGTGAGTTATAAATTAACTGCAAAGATGTTTGTTCCACCTCACATTCTTAGGAATAGCTTTGTTGTCATTACTTGCAATAGGAAAAATACATTTTTATGAGGTGGGATCCCCTGCTCATAAAATAGATACAGTGGAACCCTGGAAACATGCTGAATGATGGTGACTCACTCAGCACTGAAAAGTGTCACGCCCTCTGCAGCCAGAGGATGCTCCTACTCTGTCCTGTCCCTTGTTTCCTCTGCGTTACTGTCCTTCCGTTGTCTGTCTCTCTGGGGCTATATATTTCCGGGTCACTCATTCCCCTTTGCTCAGCATTGATGTTCGGATGTCCTGAGACCTGTAGTAGTACTCGTAGTAGTATATTTGTAGTACTGAATATAAACAGTATAGTTCATAAATAAATAAGTACTTACAGTATTTGTACTGAAAATCTTCAGTAAAGATGGGGTGTTAGGTAAAACGGCAGAATTAACAAAAGCACCAAACAAAAAATGTGCAAACAAATGTCAAGAAAAAGCTGCTTTTCTTTTCTCAGCAGCTCAGAGTCGGGCCTTTTTAATTTCACCTCCACTGTAACTGTTGAAAACGCAATCCAAAACACACAGATGGTGCATATGCGCTGTACGGTGGAAAAGTCGCACCTGGGTCAGCAATGACTCACCGAGTACGACAAACAAAGCTGTGCTGCTGCAATTACATGAGTGAGCCGTCCAGGTGCACCTCGGCATCAGTGGAAACACCTGAAACCCAGACAGTCCAGCTGGGTTGCACCTTTGAGTGGGACAGTGGACGAAAGGTATTTGTTAATGTGTCTAGTGTCCACAGCTCCAGCTGTCCTTACAAGGGCTTGCCAGTCTTGCCAGAACACAAATTTACATGTAGAAAAAGAGCTCACAGAGGACATTTTTTTTGTAAATACATTTGTAATTATACTGTATAACCCTTTTCATTTTTTCTAGTGGCATGAAAATAATAAAAAAGATGCTGACTACTACTTGTTCTGCTGCACCTTCATTATCAGGAGGGCCTCATAAGTCACCCACAAATGCCCATTAGTTATGGATGGGCTATGCCAAATGTGTCACCATCATATCATTTCATTAATGCTTGCTTCAAAAAAATTCAATATCTGGGACTCATCAATCGTTCCTGACACCTTCACGCTGGTTACTATATCCCAGAACCTGCTACCACTAACTGCTTTGTTATAAACAGGAGGTGCTGCAGCAACGTGACTGACCTTGCATTGTCGCTCTGCACACACCGCAGTGCAACATTTTCTGAGCTTTGCACTACACTTGCTTCTGTGCTGAGGGCTATTTTTACATAAGGAGCCATCTCTGCTAAATACATCATTTTGGAAGCTTTTCTCTCTCCTGTGGAGGAAAATCACATTTTAAGTGACAAGGAAATCAGTGCAGTAACTATACCAAATTCTCAAATATTAAGGAACAGTTTAAGGGGAAGTGTAAGGGAACACTTTTTTGGTTGATGCTATTCTTTCGATTTTAATGATTCAGGTTCTTACTTTAGCTATGGCCCCTTTTATTGGTTGCCATAGATTTATTTTTTAATTGCAATTAAAACTAGTATAAGGTCATGACCCTAATAATCATCTGAATGCCTGTTCAATGCAGTAGGCCTTAATTGAAAGTTATTCAGGATACCAAGATCTTTGCCAGCATGTACTGTATGCACACATAATGTATCTGTTTATACTCTTTTCATTTTATATACTGTATCAATTATTTTATTTGTGACCTTTCTCTTCTTCGACAACCAAAGCTAAATTTTTAATAATTTAAATATGCTTTCCAGGCTTGTACGTCTCTTGTATGTTTGTCATTGCCCTGCTGTTAACCAGCTCATACCACAGACATGACATATTTACCATGGTGTCAGTTTTCTTATTACTGTATATTGTTGTTGCTTTGAAATAAATGCAGTGGGAACTGTTGCCTTCAGTATCCATTCTAATGTTAGAATATTAGCCTTCTGGTGCCTGAGTTGTTAGGCATGACTTACTGGAATGCTTTAGGGACATTGAAAGAATAATAACAGTGACTCATAAAAAATCCAGATTCTTGGGTTGAAAGATAATGAATTACTACATCATGAAAATAAGGATTCATACAACAAAATTTCACAGAGGACAGATAATAAACAGGGTCACATACTTGGTTAGTAGTTCAAGTGACTGTGATAAATAAATGTAATTGATACGTTTATTTTAAAATTAATAATAGACAAAATCAAGTTTACACTGCAGCATTTATTTAAATAATTTATAATTTTAAGATTTCAATACAGTATAGTAACAGAATAACATCTAATGCCTGCTCTGAATGCAGTTCAAATACTTTTTAAAACCTGAGAATAATTATGTCAATTAAAATGAATTAACCTTTAAATTATTATTTAGGAGTAGCATAAAAACTAGTCGTTTGTGACTTTTAAACACTGGCTAAGTTTGTGTATCTTGTTGTACAAAGGAACAAAACGAAACGTTCTTGTTGACAAACATCTTTCTACCAGGCACTGAGCTATACAGTAGATAACAGCACACATAACTGTTTGTTATTCTTTGCTTCTTCCTCCTTACCACATGAACGCACAGAAAAACATGAGAGCCTTTAGGATAGTAATTCCATCCAGTGTTACAAGATGTACTGTATTTAAAAGGCTTAATAAAAATGGGAAACAAAAATAATGGATTGAAACTTTTGATAACCATGTGATATTGATTAGTCTAGTATTATCTTTTTTAAAATCTAATTGTACATATTTCACCACAGGAACAAAATGAGTTGTGTTCTTCAAACACTGGTTTTAATTATTACATTTTAATTATTTAGAGAAATTAGAAATGCTGGGCAAGTAACGGAAGCACAACCTGACTGATCTCATTCTCTGTTACCCTAAGGATTCTATAATACAACAATAATGTAGGAAATTATACATACATTCTGGAATTCAGATTTTTATTTTAATACTTTAGGTCCTTGACTTTTTTGAGGGTTCAGTGCAGTGAACCAATCTGAATGCTTACCCAAATTCGCATATAATGAAGTCCGTCCCTATAGCATTACATACATTACAAAGACATAAGCAACCCTTTGTTAAATGATTATGAAAATATTAATGTATTGGCTTTGATCACATTAATCAACTAAAACAAGCAACAGCAATCACAAACCTATAATAATCTACTTAAATAAACAACATGAATCCCTCTTCTGTGTTCAGGGGATGCCTTCACTTTCTTTCCATGCCTCCGTAATTAGCACGTAATGAAAAGGGCAGTTAAACTGTCAGCGCACCTGTAAAGTCATCTCCAGCCTGTCATTGCCCACACTGCCGACACAGAACCAGGAGAGTCCATTACAATCCAAAACAAGACCATGTTCAGATCTGGATGATGGGTTGTGGGTACTTGGCTGGGGGGCAGGGAAAGTTTCACTCACTAATCAGATGTCAAATTCACAGATTTTAACTGCTGTTCATTGTCCATCTTAATACATTAACACTAATCTTTTCTTTCAAATCTTTTAAATCCTTGTTTTGCAATCCTGAAGAGAGTCCTGTAGATGAGATATAATTCTCCGATATGTAAAATGTATGAAATGAGTATGAGTGCATGAAATGTAAGGTGAAGTTATGATGTTAAAGTAACTCCCAACTGAATCACAGGATTGGTCAGTGCTATTGATATAGACTAGAGAGCTGTAGACATGTTGACTGTAATGTATTCAAGACCCAAGTATCTCTTCACTTCTCTTCTGTATTCTTTGTAACAGCAAGAATGAATGGCCTTATACTGCACCGGCAGCTCTTTTTTCTTCAGTATAACAATAATGTGTTCACACATTCAAAGTTGTATTGTATGATTTCAATCTTCCCATTTCTCATCGTACTGATGGGGCACATCAAATCCATTACATCCCTGCAAGCCAGGTGAGATTCTTAGCTAACTGTAACCTAAGGTCAGTACCGGTGCAAATCTGTCCCATAAATTTAGGTATATGGTTGGCTATTGTCTCATTTGTAAAATATCTGAAAAGATGTACAAAAGTTCAGAACTGCAACCTATGTTATAAACCTTATGAAATAACTCCTTAACATAACGTAGCAATACGTTTTTTAATGAAAACATTTTTTCCATTATCTGAAAAAAAAGAAATGTCATACAAGACATACATATAATGTCATATAAAAAGCCAATTCCACAAATTAATTACCTACATTTGTGAGTATTCATCAAATGGCCCCTATGTTTTATCACTTTTCAATTTCTCAATCTATATTTTCTGATTATTATTACTCTTTAGAAATGTACTGATAAAATATGTACTGTACTCAGTTGTTTTCTATTAAAACACATTCTGTTTTCCTTATTAAATATAATGTACTGTATGATGGCCACAACCCACTGACTTACAACACAGATAGATTTGATAAAAGAAACTTCAATGCAATCAATAATAATAATAATAATAATAATAATAATAATAATAATTGCTTACACTTATATAGCGCTTTTCTGGACACTCCACTCAAAGTGCTTTACAGGTAATGGGGATCCCCTCCACCACCACCAATGTGCAGCACCCACCTCGATGATGCGACGGCAGCCATAGTGCGCCAGAACGCTCACCACACACCAGCTATCAGTGGGGAGGAGAGCAGAGTAATGAAGCCAATTCATAGATGGGGATTATTAGGATGATTGATAAGGGCCAATGGGAAATTTGGCCATGATGCTGGGGTTACACCCCTACTCTTTTCGAGAAACGCCCTGGGATTTTTAATGACCACAGAGAGTCAGGACCTCAGTTTTACGTCTCATCCGAAGGACAGCGCCTGTTTACAGTAGGGTGTCCCCGTCACTATACTGGGGCATTAGGACCCACATGGACTGCAGGGTGAGCGCCCCCTGCTGGCCCCACTAACACCTCTTCCAGCAGCAACCTTAGTTTTTCCCAGGAGGTCTCACATCCACGTACTGACCAGGCTCACACCTGCTTAGCTTCAGTGGGTTGTATTAAGTTGTGTTGTATAAGTATAAGCTACTGTACCAACTACCAAATGATCCATTAAATGTTCTTTTCTCATTTGTAACTGCTCTTGAGAAAGATTTCAATTTAAAATCCAACTTTTTTAAACTGAAGTAGCAGTTCAAACATAAAAAATATTGTCTAAAGCCTAAAAAAATCCTGTTTTTCAAATCTTTTCAATTTCTTATTTTTCAGTAGCAATCCTTCTTGCCATTTTTTGCCAATTGTATTTTTAATTTTTTAAATATTTACATCATGTCAGGTTTTTATGATAAATCCAGATAGAAAATAATTGTCTACCACAGAAAATAATTGTGTATACCCCTTATATGCAAAACCAAATTTACTCTGTGGATAAAAACATTGTTATTTAATCTTTAATAAACCATCCATGTAATTTTATTTTGTTACCCAAGAATCATAAAACAAGAAATGCTAAATGGCAATGTTTCACCAGGGGAATTACAAAAACATTTGTGTCTTTATCAACTGAAGTGAAAATTAATGATGCTGTATATCAGAAAGGCATCTACAATTGCATTTTAACATTATTTTTTAATTAATTTTCTAAAACGTAAAATGTTTTTCTAATTAAATAATCCTCACAGACCGAACCTGCTTTCATGAGTGCTTCTGTGGAATATAGATTGGTACTGTAAATTCAGGAAGTCAGTTTACTGCTGGGGCAGTAGGGGGTGCTCTTCTCACTTGTCCTGAATTTCTATGATAACACCATGCTGCAGGGGGTGTGATCTTTTGAATGAATAGTCAAACCAAAGAAATGACTACTTGCTTAATTAAAAATATTCTGGCACTGTTATTAAAAAAAGACACTTTAAACGATGGACTTGTACAAACATTCCTAATTCTTCATTTCAGTGGTCGATGAAGTGAATCAGCTCCTATACTGTAAGTGAAGTGTTTTGGGATCTTTTGGAATGAATGGAGCAAACAAATGCTAATAAGTATTATTCATTTTTAATTATTCAGAAAGTGAGTGGTCATGCTGCCTTCAATCTTGAACAGTGACATAAAAATTCTGTGCCTGTGTAAAGTGCAGTAAAGATTAGGGCTACAGGAGAGGTTGAGCAGGAGCAACAGAAAAGTACTACAGTACAGTATGTACCAGTAAACAGAAGGAAGCAGTGATATACACTATCTGAATCGCAGCTGATCACAAGTCAACAGCAGTGCATTTTGCCTACAGGTTAGTTTATACAACCAGACTTCCCCTGCCAATAATTAGTTCAAATGAACTAAAAGTCAATAAACTACCAAAGTAACAGCGCTTCCTTTAGCTTCAAGCCTGCAATTTTTCACCTTGTGTTACAACAAGTGGTGTTCTTCAAGAGTACTTCACAAAGACCACAAAAGGAACTCAGGTACACCAGTGAAAGCAGTATAAATGGCACAGGTTTCATATTTATTTAGCCAACTCAACTGAAAAATCCCAGTTCTTCTTTGGTAACTATAATAAGATTTGCATATTATGGACAATGGCATTAAATCAATTTTTATTTAATTGGATTTTGTCACTGCAGGTGTACGTCAGAAGAAATGCAATCATTAGTATTATTTTTGTTTGTTATCATAATGCATTTATTGGAACCCAGATTGTTGAAACAGACACTGATACTTCCTGCCTGAGCTGGGTTTATATAACATATTGTGTTCTGTAATTGTTTGGGTTGTAATCATGCATGTTTGTTTCTTTTAAATAAAGCCCTCTGCAGACTACATATTATTTTACAAGGGCCAGATGAACTGCTTTCCCTTGGAGTGAATGGCAACAAGGAGCAGATTAACACAGTTAATGAACCTGAGTATAATTAGAATGATTTCCTCCATTAGCAAACAGAGCTCATAGTCTGTGAGGTGACCCCCATGACTCTGTGGACTACTACTAATTCTGCACCTCGATTTGAAGTTCACTTTGTAATACAGACTGTAATTAAGACTTTGTCATGAAATAAGCTTTACTGCTCACGAAACTATTGCAAATTGCATTGAACACTGCAAATATATATTCTTATCGCATTGTGAATGAACATCCAGCTTATCCTCAATGATCACAGCTCCCATTCTTTTAATCCCTGGTTTGCCCTCAAAAACCAACACCTGGTAAATAAAATAGGATTCACCATCAGACAATCTCATCTTAATACCTAATAAGAAATTGTGATTCACTTTCAAGTCAGCTGTGCACCTTATTTGGAAAGACTCAAGTGTTTTGAACACCTCGCAGAATTTATTTACTCAACCGTCGCAGAAGTTGCAAGAAGTGTTTAAGAGGGTTAATCTATCACCTTCTGATGAACATTTTAAAATACAAGATGGAAAAAGCACAGACAAAGCACTGAAACAAATCTATTAAAATGTTATTTTTCTCATCATTTTCTGAACAACACCCACTGGAACAGCAGTTATCTTCCATCTTTGGTACAAGGTATGTTATTATTTCATATTGTACACAAAATTATCTTGTTTACTGCTGTTAATTTGGAATTTTGGTAATATTGCCACAATACTTAGCTAAAACCTCCTGGGGATTAATTAAATTAAAGTACAAGCTGGAAGCACATATTGGTAAATACACAGGATATGGGTTGTTGGTGCTTGTGTAGTAAACACAAGGGTGAAGAAATAATGCAGAAGAAAAAAGCTTGGCAACATGGGATGGATGTCTTTTTTCTTTACTGATGATGTTAGATTTTGTTAGAATTGCATGTGATAATCCCACAAAGTTAAAATATTTGAGAACCACAGATTCATTAACTGGCAATACAGTAGTTCCCAACCTGCCTTGTTAATTCTATGAATCAACAACATTTTCCACATACAGTTACAAAGGGAGAAAAAAAGCAAAGTTGATTGTCACAAGACAGGGGTTGAAACATTAACCATGAAAACTGAGTATGGAAAAAGCTGTGACTTACAAGCAGTGCCTGTGCAATGCAATAGGAAATAGGAGCATCTGCCATTAAATGGTTCAAGGCTCAGTAACACAGCAGTGTCAGCCTGCACAGCATGTAAAAATCACAGTAGTGCTGGAAGCTCCAATCAACTGGCCAATAACTCCCCATCCACAGCAGCTAAAGACCATTATGTTATTTTTAAGGTACTGTATTGATCAGACCAAAGGAAAGTAACTTTCTAAAACTGAGCAAATTCTTAATTAGAAAGTTATAGATGTAAGGGGAACCATTCAACATGTGAGTTTTTACATCTAATGAAACTTTACCATCATCCTCTGGTTCTTACATACTGTAGAAGACTGTGTTCTGAGTTTAATCCCGTCTGGCTCACTTAATGACTATGACTTGAGTTATATTGCTGAGTAGAGATGGGGATGGGGAGAGCACAATCATCTTGGGGGTCTTTTGGCCAGTAGAAATATCTCTCTTTGACTGCACAACTGTAGGAAAGATCTACCAGTAAAACCTAAGCTTATCCTCCAGCTTGAACTATTGTTTGTCCATCTAATCAAAAACATTGCAACACAGAATATTGTTCATCTCAGTGAGCAGTTTAGCAACTGTAGCGACTGGTTATTACAAAAGCAGGGCACAAATAACTGAGTTTATATAATGTTTATACTGTATGTACTGTATGTTTAATCCTACCACCATAGAATTTCTTACTAAGAATAATTGAACGCACATGCCATGAACTACTGTATGCTAAGGTAGAAGAATAAGGAGATGACTGTCAATTATTTAGGCAAATCAGTACTCTAATACTGTAATTTACAGTATAACAATCAATTATTCAATTTGAATCAGTAATTTGAAAAGTTTCTTTACTTCCTAGATCTTTAGACAATCTTAAATAACTCCCCATTATCAGCAGAAATAAACGTAATGAGAGATGAACAAAGCGAAATCTTCAGTTCTGTTACAACTAATTTATCATGCCTTGACCTGAGACCTTGGTCTACAAACAAGGTTGCTTGACTGAATTATTGATAAGTGTAAATCATGCTGGACAGAGCATAGCTCAGGGCGTTCATACAAAATTTAAAAGTTAGCTGGTCAATGCATGTCTCAGTATAGAATTTCCAGCTGTGTTAAATACCCATTTGGAACTGTGCGATATAAATTTCTAATATAATTGGAACTTCATTATGGGTTTTCTATAACAACACTCTATCTTTTATTGTAAAACATCTTTGTTCCCTTTTCAGTATTTTCTCAAGCCAGGTTAGGCTTCCTAGACCTCCAGAATGAAGGGTTCATTTGAGCCTCAACCCTCACCAGTCATAAGCACATTTCTGATATTGGACTGGCATTGTTGCACTCTGTCTCCTATGAAATTAAAAGTTTTATTTCCATCTGTACGTCTACTATCAGAAAACCACTTATTCCTAGTGACCTATTCTCAGGACTGGCAAACCGGAGCCTATGATGGCAGCACAGGGCACAAAGCAGGATGGCCAGTGGATGCCAGTCCTTCATTGGTCGCACACATGAGCACAAGGGGACACTTTAGAAGCACTTGCTAACCTAGCAAGCAGGTCCTTTGAAGGTGGGAGGAACCTAGAGTATTCACCACCCATGTCCCAGCCCTCCTACAGTTTAAACCACACTTCCAGTCTTACTGCATGTCACAGTATATGTCACGAAGCATAGATCAGGACCCTGTGTACTGTAGATGACAGAATCTGGAAGGGAGTGAAACAGACACAGGGAGGAGACGGCTGGCTGACGAACAGGGGGGCATGATGACCGTGCACAGGTGCTCGGGGGGTGGGGTGTGGTCCAGGCGTACAAGTTCAAAGGAGATTGAAGGGTAAATCCAGGGTGAAATCCAAGAGTCCAGAGCCCGGTGATCCATCCAGGACAGAAAAGACAAGGTTTAAAAACCGGAGCGTGATCTGGTGCAGGGACAGACAATAATAGTGAATTAATGGGGACAAGCGCTCCCAGCCCCAGACCCAGATGGTCAGGACGTCATGGTGAAGCCTATGCCGCCGGGCCACTCCAGGATCCGCTTGTAGGTGGACTTCCGGGTGTCCATATTCCAAAGTTGAGCCCAGAATGGTAGGAGTGTCTGGGTTAAATAGGGAGGGGCTGGATAGAAGGCAGGTGCACAAAACCAACTAAAACAGGAAAGTGACGGAGAGCCCTTAAGAAGAGGGATTTATGATCATGACAGTATGTTGTAGATTGATAAGAAATTGAATTTTTCAGAAGAAATGGGGAGTGCTTTCTCAAGGTTTCTTGAAATGGAATGATGTTAGTTCAAGGAGGTGTAAAAATGCAGTCAGATTTGATAATCCTGTAGCTCTTAAGTAGGAGAATCTTAATGGACCAGTCATAGTTATTAGATTTAGTATATACTCTACATGATCATTTACATTATTAGTTAAGCCAGAGCATTGTCCATAACTGTGTGTAAAGAAATTGACATAGATACAGTTAAAATGAATTATGTAAGGGCTATTTTATAGGGATTAATAAGGAAAAGATATGATCTCTTAATGGAGGCAAATTAAGAACAAACATATTGTATTTTTGGAGTAGCTGAAGCCTTACTGTGGATCAAAGAGTGCTGTGCATAGAATTTCAAAAGCCAATTAAAAATAGTTATACTACAATATTGTATAGAGTGTAGAATTCACTGTAAATAAAGAGTGTTTAGAAAACTTCTACAGGTTTGTTTTTTATTACATTTGTAAAATAACAGTAAAAATAAGTATGCTCTCTAATGATGGAAATTAGAAGTCTGCACAGGTCTATTCAATTCCCTAGTTTTAACATAATTGTCTTTTAGAAATCATTTATGTATCAGTTTTAGAAGAATCTGCATTAATCATGAACATTATAGTAATTAGCTAATTGGCTGTAATCATGCAGAAAGATTGAAAGAATGTTTTTTGGATAAGAATATTGTGGAAACGCTGTCTTCTTAATGGGTAAATGTATCACATCGATCTTCAAATAAACACTGTTATTTAATAGAGTATAGGAAAGATTGGATAATTCTGAACTTAAAGTAAAGGATGCTAATTTTCCAGGAACAGAATATATGAACAATATTTCATGTTTCAATGAGCACTGCACCTAGACCTTTGTGTTAGGACTGCTGCTGTATCTTCCAGTGCAGTGAATACTTTTTTCATGCAGATATCAGATGTTCCGTTACAATGAATCAACACACTTTAGAGTTCTGTCAAAACTGTCAAGTGATAAAAACTAAGGACTTAAAAATAGTAGAGTTTGTAAAGCCTTATTTTGAAATATACTCTGAAATAGAATTATCAATTAAAAAAATATCAAAATAGATTAGAAGGAGTTATATACAGTACATACAGTAAGCATTAGAGCAGAGGGCTGAAGGAACACGACTGCTTTCCCCTGGTAGAGAAGCCAACCCTTGGAAGGGCTATAGAGACAAGGACAACCGAGAAAAGTCATTCATTCCAATGTGTCTTCCAGTGAATGTGGAATCTAGAGCAGCAGGGTAAAACTCTGACAAACACAGGGGAATCCTTTAAAGACCTCACAGAGTGACTCCCAAGACCAGAGTCAGACCCAGGACCCCAGATTGCTGACTGCCCTGCCACCTTTCCATTCCCTTATTACACAAGTCATCTTTCCAATAAAGAGTTTGCCGCTGTGCACATTAGTACCTTTACAATAAAGTATGCCAGACAAGAATCCCTACTGGGAATTCAACTGATTAAAGATGAGACAGCACATAAAAACAAAGAAACATTCATATGGAGTAATATTAACCTTTACCCCAGAGATACTTCATTTAAATAAGTGGAATTTGTTTAGTGCAATGCATCAATGTTATAATCTATTGTACCCATCATCAAGTCATGTTTTGCAGTAAGTAGACTAATGCAATATAGAAAATGTTGCAATACAACTGTTATGACCCCAAGTGTCTAGGGGTATAGGGGTGTAACATTTAGGACAATTCTTTTGGAAGCAGGTGGGTTTTGGTGAGGGACTAGGAAGCGTGATAACAAGGGTAAGGAACTAGAGTGGTGCCAAAGCAAAGAAAATAAAAAACAAAATGGAGCTGGCTAGGACAGTGAGGGAAAGCTAATCTGACTACAAAAGAAAACCCGAAACACAGTCTTCAGCGTCTTCAACACCCTAACTAACCTCCACTGACTACCCAAAACCATACAAGACAAACGGCATTCATCCGTACTAAACTAGTGTACTAATACAAAATCAACTAAGTGTGTACAGTGTACTCAACAACCTAAACTAACCTTATATACAAGTTCACACAAAAACACAAGTGAATCAGGAATACAAATAAGAGAAAACGAGTAATCTACAGGAACAGGGTACAAAAGAACACAAAGGTTGAACAAGTAGCACATTAGGGCAAGGTAATGGCAAAACAAGGATAAACACACAAACAAACGAAAGTACAAAGAAACTTACAGAAAACCAACAAAACAACAAAGCCGAAGCTATACGAAAATACCCAAACCAAACCAAACCAAACCAAACCAAACCAAACCAAACCAAACCAAACCAAACCAAACCAAACCAAACCAAACCAAACCAAACCAAACCAAACCAAACCAAACCAAACCAAACCAAACCAAACCAAACCAAACCAAACCAAACCAAACCAAAGAAGCTGAAGCAATAACTAAAACCAAACAGGACCAAAGTCAAACAAAAGGCCTCTCCTTGCTGAAAACCTCCATGTTATATACTGAATAAGATGTGTTCTGATTGGCTGAGAGCTAATTGATGATGACGTCATACTGAAAGTGTGGTGTAATGGTGGGCCAATGGGGAAGGGAGAACAATCAAGGGTCAGCAGTGTGGACATAACAGAAAAAACACAGAACACACACTGGGACGTAACAACAACTACATAAACTATTGAAAAGAACACTATATATGGCAGAGAATACCTGTAAGTGATAACACAGCAGCAAGATAATCACTGAAAAAAATCTCGCTATACACCTATATGAATCTAGTGGATACAGTATATATTTTAAAATAACTACATTAAATTTACACAGAAAGGAAATAAACAATATCAGGTAGCGTTATGTATCCGACACAGCTGTCTGACCGAATTTTAACATTTACAGTTGTCAGGACAGGATGAGGTGGAAAATGTTTTCTCATAGGACATCCTGAAAAGGTTAAAGTCAATACATTAAGTGCCTGGATTAATCTAATGTGACAGGTAATGTCTATGAATTGCTCAAGGCAAGATTTTACTGAGTTTGGGTCATCAAAAAAGGATAAGATAAAAACTGAATACATTGAGCAGAATGTAAATCATAATATTTCTACTCCATGCTGTTTCTGAAAAGCTGTTATTATCCCTTAGCTCCCTGGAGAAGCAATCAGGGCTTTCAGAAAACATTCAACAAGATTATATGATTATAGAACTAACTGTTGTCAGTCCTTCTGTTATTTTCTTAGCCCCCCCAAAATATACTATACAGTGTGATGAGAAATACTATTAGCTTATTTTGACAGTACCATATGCCTTGGGAGGTGGGGGCTGAATTCACAATATTTTCAAGCCCACAGGGAAAGCAAAACCAGGGGGGTGATCTGACAGTTTGACATTTTTCAGAAAGTTACACCCTGTTCCCGTCATGTTTGATCTGTCATCCAGTTGGTTGCATGTATTGCAGAATCTACATAAATGCTATCTGAGAGTCTAACAAATACTAATGACACCAAAAATCAAAGGACAAATGCAGGCATCTGCATTTTTTACTGTATAGAGATGTTCTGACAGTGTTGTGATTGTATGGCATTATATTAAAAAAAAGCAGGCAATAGATACATAAAAAGGAAGGGTTGATTACATTTAAACTAGTTAGCATTCACTGTAAACATTTGCATAATTGTTATAGGCTTGTGAGTTATTCACTGAATGTACAATCATGTACTGTAACATGTTAAGGTGGGTAGCTGTGTCAGCATACGTAGGCTTCTTCAGATGTGAAGATGGCTCTATGGCCGAAACGTTGTATTTTCTTTCTTCTCTTTTCAGCATGGAATAAACCTATTACTTGTTCCTTTGTACTGTAACATGTCTGGATGCTACACAATGAGTTTACAATAGGTGATGAAACTTTCTGTGTGTCATCCGACCCAAAGATACAAGGCTGATATGTTACTATCAGAAAACAAACTTTCCTCAGTGGGGCTTTTGCTGTTGAACACTTTACCCAGAAAACCTAATAATTAAAAAACAAAAAGAATACAATGAATTTATTTCCTATGCATACTAGAGGTAATAATTTTGTAGAGTTAAAGTTTTCAAACTCTAATATACTAATCATAAAATGTCTTCCTTTCTTGATCAGGAATATCAGATGTCTTAACCAGTCTTCCATTCAATAATAAAGTTGTGTGGCATCTCTCACTTGAGGCTCTAAAGAAACATCTCCAGTTCAGGTGCAAAGCAAGGACCGTTCTTAAGCTTTCTTCACTGGCTGGCTTATATTGATCACACCTTGAGGTAAAAAGCTGTTTATCTGTTTTGGTCATGAACATTTCCTTAACCTTTGTGAGTCCTGTAAGAAGGCAGGGAGGAATCCTAGTTAGAAATATAATATTCTTCACAGGGTGAGTTTGTTATACTGTCACTGTAGAGGACAGGGCAAACTTTCATCCCAGCAGGAAGCAAACCCATATGTCTGGAAGACATGCTGTTTAGAAAGAAAGATTCCTCAGTGATACTGGAGCCCCTGATGGGGCATCATCATATCCTCTGTGCCATTGGCTTACAGAGCTAAACAGCTTTCTCACAGATTAATACTATAATTTTTGGTGCTACCTTTCATGTACTTTTTACTTTTAAAGGAAGAAAGCATTTAATATAGCTAACAGCATATTCACTTTGTGAATATAGTATCTAAGATAAAATGTTTCTAAAGCAAAATTCTTGTGTTTCTATTACTGACATCCTTTCCTTTCCCATACAATATGTTATCAAGTAAAAAAAAGCTGCTTCCCTTACATACAAATGCCATCCCTAGAAATGAGGCAATACTATATGAAATGTGATTAAGTTTCCCTCTCATACATTTATATTTTTCATCAGTTTAAACACCAGATTGCTTGTGGCATTCTGAACCATCCCTCAAGAGAATGCCAAGAAGATAAATGTACTGTTCACTTCAATTAATGGCACACTCATTTAGGACCTGCTTAAAAGCAACTGTCCAGCTGTATTTTGACCTTCATCTTACAAAATTAAAACTATGCTTTGAGTAGAAAGAGCTTTAAACAGTGGATCCCATGACAGAAATGAATGAATGAAATACAAAATAAACAGATGGAGAGAAAACAGGTTCCCATTGGAGGACGACCAGACATCACATATATCCAGAGACACCAAAACACATGACATGATCTGAATTAGACATAGAAATGCCCATTAATCAAACTGATTTCACCCTAGAAAACTACAGGACACTGTTAGAAACACAGATGTACTGGATATTGTACATGTATGTAGTGAATTTGAAAACTAACACTAACAAATTAAATGAACATGGAAACAGAAGTGTGGGATTAGAATTTGACCTCCACCTGAACTTTTGATCAACAACACCATTCAGTTGAATAGTCAAATTCTAATAAGGATGAAAAAAAGCTGATGAATGTAAAGGGATAACATGCTAAATAGTTTGGCTTTAACTCATCTGGCTGAGGAAATGACAGTGCTGATCTGAGAACATCACTGTGACATTCCCCCCGAAAGAATGTACAAAGCACAGATGCAGATTTCAAACATTCAGCTATGAGCGAGTTGGTTCGGCTGCATATGATACACACTTGAGCTTGTTTGAACATATACTGTAGATTCAGATATGCAGTGCACGAGAAGCATGCATGCTGTGGATGACGAAATGCATGGCAGTGGTAGCAACAGCAGCAGGGCTGGGTAGTTTGGCATTGCAACTCACTATGGGCAGCGGAAGATGCTGCAGTGGCTCAGAAGAGTATATGTGGAAAATGGAAGAGTGGGGCTGCTTGCTTGAAGTTTGCTAGGTGAATAAGAATGTATTCTGAGCTGAACTTCCGAAAAGAAAAGGAATATCAGCTACACATGCAGCTGGAAGCTTTGGGAGGGGCAAGAGTCGGGAGCTGACACTGACCAGTAGGACTCCAATCAAAGAAGGGGTGTAAACAGGGGAGACCCATTCGCTGCAATTGCCAAAGACCACGTTAGAATGCAGTGAAAGAGGAAGCCCAGATATAACGCTGACTAATGCCATGCACTTGCACCCAGGGCTCTTGCAATAGACCGCTAAGAGAAGGATAAGGGAGAGGAGAAGAGATGAAACAACTGATATGGGCTGTGCCTGTACAGTGGCTTGGCCAATCGACTTGAAACAGAAAGTGAAGGGGGGAAGGAAGAAGAAATGGGTGAGTGAGATTAGAAAGAGAGAGGGAAGGGAAAAGGGGACAAAGCTGCCACATTTGGGTGGAGTTTCTAGAAAACTTGCTGACATCAGGTTACATGAAAAAAAGACCAGATGGTATGACAGGCGCAGAGCAGTTAGGTAAGAAAGCATCTCCAGTCCTGGCTCAAGGCGATGCATGTAAGATCCCAACAACGCCAAATGTGAATCACGTTGGTCTGCGGTAAAATGAAATATAGAGCAAAAAAGGGAATTTGTATATTAATAGGTTCACAAAACATTATTAAGGATGCATCAATTATTCAAATAAAATAATAACCGTAGGTTACCTCACTACTACTCAAAAAATACTTAAGTATAAGATTTGATTACTTTTTGTGAAACTCAATTATTGTTTAATGAAGTAAGTCTGATTGCAGTGTTCATTGGAGCTGTATTTCTGTTACAAATCAGGACAGACCTGTGTGATTTACTTAAAATTAACCCTTAAAACAGCGGTGACACAATATGACTAATCAGAAACACAGAAATTAATCGGAAGTCTAAATAGCACAGCAGCTTGCTTTTATCCTCCCAAATAAAGAGCACATTTCAGAGACTGCACAAGAAATCTTTAAGGGCCAAAGGGTTAAAACTGCAGAGTAAGGAAACAGCATTTTTAGGAGCATATGGCTAGGCAGATAGCAAGATCTGGTACAAATAAAATCAATATTATTCACTGGAGGCATGTGTTTACAGAACAAGTACAAAAAGTAATTAATTAAATGGTTTTCCTCATCAAGAGAAGAAAATGTCAATTCAGTAGGTAGTATATCAGAGGCCCAAAAGTTAGCTCAGTTATCAAGTTTTCAAACACAACTAAACTATAAAAAGTGCACTTATTAGAATAAGTAGCAAGAATCCCTTGCTTTTAAGCAACACTTTTCAGCTCAAAGAATATCAATAGCTTCACATAAAGGAGGGGGACTACCTAATCTACCACTGTAGATTAATCTACCAATACAATGTTTCTTTATTGTACAAGAAGTCAATAAAAACAAGTTTTTATGTACAACAATGACCTGGCAACCCATTCCTACAGCGGGACATTTTCTTAGAAAAGTAATAGTTATATGTACAAAGAACAAAATCAATATTGTTTTGGAAAAATGAAGACAAAGGTGATCTTTGGCTAAACTGGTTCTATGTGCGATCTTTCCCAGCATTATAAAGTAAGAATAGTGACACTTATTTTGAAATAAGTTAAATACATTTGGCCTTATAATTCAACCACCATAATGCTTTAAAACTGTAATTTTTTAGGCTGACTATAGGATAAAAACAACTGTTGCTGGTTGTAAAGGGCTCACATTTTCAGTTTTAGTTTTCAAACATGCATTGACATTTCCTTAGTTCAACACATTAAAGTCTTCTGAAACTTAAAAAATACACTTATTTGTTAGCATAAATTTACATAACAAATTAAATTAATACATTTGAATCAACTAAAGTAAAGAGAGTTAATATTCCATAGTATTTTGGATATTTAATATGTTATAATCTAAATGTTTAAACCTCTTTGTTTACCTAAGAGTATAATTTTTAAACATGTTTTTGTAGATTCAGGAGTTAATAACTTTATTTACCTACTAACTACCTTTGCACTAACATTTCATTTTAGGGTTATTTCAATGAAACAGTTTAAACAGTAAGAAACACTTGTTTAATAAACCAGAACACACAGGGAAGCACAGTGGGAGACATGTTTAAAATGAATTGCAAAGTTTCAGATCTACCCTTGAAAGTATACTGAGCATTTTATCTTATTTTTTATTCTCTGATTTGTAATGCAATGCACACAGGTTCATAATGAAATTTCAGAAAATGTTTAACATAATCCATTTAAAAAAATAACTTATTAATATGCTAGATGCTGGTTGATGTTTTAATATAATTTATGTATTCCCTTATCATCTTATTAGGGAGGTAGAATATGTGAATGCTAAACAGAAGATAATTTAAACCCATGTGGAAGTTTTAGATTTTGAAATCAAAACTCCTTCCGTAAAAAAAAAAAAACATCCGTAATTTATCTTAATTCTTTTGTTCTCCTGCTTATCCGGGAAATTGAGCAATTTTTCCTGTTCCAAATAAAATGCATTTTAGGTACTGACTAAACAGTATACAACACTGCATACTGAACTTCTAAAAAAATTCAACAAGCCCAACAGACAGAGATCAGAATTTAATTGTGCTTAGTCAAGCTTTTAGAGTTTTGGTATGCACAATTGTCAAGGGTGTGAGATTTATTTGTTTTAACCTCTGTCTTAAAATATGCTTCATGCAACCTAATAAGTTTTGTGTTTCTGCAGGTTTCAATCCAGGCATGATCTTGCAAGAGAAGTTTTCTTCTGTTTCTTCTTCTAGGTATTGACATGCAAAATATGACATCTTCCATTCTACGCAGAACAAGACTGTTTTGTTTTAATGATCTGCAAAGCATTCTCAGGCTCTCAAGGCCACAGGAGTAATTACAAGAATATGGGTTTGGGGTTAACAGATATACATTCCAAAGGACTTGCTTTGACAGCAGGTTTGTCTTGATGTGAACAAGCAGGATAACAACAGAGTATCCTTGAATTTGTAACACCTCAGACACCTTTTATGACAACCCATTACACATAATCCAAACCAGTTACAGTAGATAGTATTATATATGATAATATTATCTGCTCCTGAATTTCATGAAGCCCGTTTGTTGGTATTCACGTAAGGCAGGGAAATGTTATGAGTGCACACAAAAACTGTTTTAGTGTAATTACCATTTTCTTTATTGGGCTCACTGTCACTTTACTGAAGTGCTCTGAATCTCCAGCATAGTAAAATAAACATACTGTACCAGTGACAAGCATTTGCAGTCCAAAGAATGGAGTCTGAATTCTTTTAATGCTGAACTATGAAGAGAAATATTAACAATGTACAATATGGGCTTGAGAAATTGTGAATGTAAAGTATACCCTTTAAGGGTTTTAGTGATCTCTAAACTTTCATTCTGTCTGCAACACTCTAATATCACTGGATCCCTGAAGAAAAGTGGCATTCTTTATTGCAAGGGACTGATTGATCTGTGAGTCAAACTATTAACCTCAAAGTCGGGTTATTAACTGCCCCTGAGCAGGTAAAATTATCCTTTTATATCGAAGGCTTAGTTATCCCTATGTGAAACTGTTACAATTATCCATCCTCCAATAGAGAAATTAAACAATTAATGTACACCTCTACACAGACAATACTGTAGATGACTTAACAGCCTCTACTGGCAGGTCAGCTGCATCTACTGTCATAAATTGCTAAACCACTTTCATATGACTCTCCTCTTTCATACCCAGTCCAGACGAATGACAGGATAAATGCAAAGTTTTAAATTCACACAAAATGTTTGCAATTTATACCCAAAACAATCTTGTTTATCCTGTACACATTATATCCTGTTTTTTTTTTAATTAAAAGACTTGCATATGTAAGTAACATGATGACTTTATTTGGAACAAAACAAAATAAAAAGAATGAAATAAATATCTTATTTTAAAGACAATAAAAATGTTTAATCCTAATTATTATAATTTTTATATTGTATATAGACTCACACTTGTATGTAAGTTTGATCGAAACTAGTGTTAATGATCATGTTTATAAATGTCAAGTTTTAGAAACGGGCAATATTATTTAATATATGTTCCACGTCCTCTAACACAAATTACGGTTCCCTGGGATCTTTACATTCTTATAGTTCTTTTACGCAGAGTAATGAGGAGCTGGGAAGAGAGGTGTAAATGTGTTTGCACACTGTACAGCATTTTATTTTTTGACCCCAAGAGGTCTGGAAAATCTGCTCCCTCTACTCTTTGCATTGCAGCCTTTTGTGTGATCTTACACAAACAAGGGCAGGCTAAGGGCTAAGAGAAAGACCATTAGAAATTCAGCCGTCCAGTCTTGCCATAGCTGATCAATCACAAGGTCTCAGAAAATCCATCATCGGCCTTCTTCCTGCCTAAATAGGAAGATAAAGTAAATTTAATAGAGGACATGCTGTTAAAGGTCCACAAAGTTTGCTAGCTTCTTCTTGTCCTATATACTCCTCTGCTTGTCTATCACATTGATTGACAGAAGGGGATGTCATTGGCCTTTTGTTCTTAAGTAGAAAAAGTTTGAATGAAACTTGCTCTCGAAAATGAACTCCTCTTAAATCAAACATGCTGTACAAGACCGACCTATCTAATCACTGAGTAATATTATTTATAAGAATGTTCACAAAACAAAAAATGGATGTAGATGTTTGAAATGTAAGTAATAAAATATATCTGTATTGTAATAAATCCTCCAACATATAAAAATGTTTTATGACTTAGTAAATAATATTTACAAAAAAAATAAAAAAGGTATTGGAGTCTTTTCGTCCATAAAGCAATGCATTTTCATTCTGAAGAAAAAATCCTAGTATTGAGAAAAAAAACTGTGGTCATTTATAGAAATGAATGCAAAATAGTGCTGATTTTTAAAATAAACACAATGGATTTTTACATTATATTAGATTAATTATGTTTTTAATTTCTTATAGCCCAAATTCAGCATATTTATCTAGTACGAATATGATATATTGAATTACATATCAGGGACTAATTGGCAGTGCTCCATAATTAAATGTTTACTAACATGCAGCTTAAGGTTAAGGTTGCAGCTAGCACTGGGTGATACTATGGAACTAAACTTTAGTTTTTTCACTCTCCAAACTCCATGATTTTGTAAGAATGTAATAGCTGGACCTGACCTTGATCCCAAGAAAACATGGACTATAAATATGAACCTAAGAAGCAAAACATTTTCTTTGAAAGTTATCTTAAGTTACCATAGTAACTGCTCTTCCTTCTACTCCATTTGCTGTTCTTGTGTATTAAAAATAAGATTTTTTTAATCAGATGAATATCAATGTAACATCCAAGATGCAAAATGATAAATCTGATACACCTTAGAAAAAAATCAGATAATGGTTACTCGATTTGCATTGACTTGACCTCTTTCTTGGTCAATACTGTATGTTAATATGTAAGAGTTCTGATTATGTAATTAACTGTTTAAAAGTTTTCCTCTTCCTGAATTGTGTAAATAGAACAACAACCACCTTATTTGAGTAATTTAAAAGATCAAGGCAATAGCATACACATCATGAATTTCAAAATGTACAAGAAAACCAAAATGCCCTGCCCCCCCACTATTGCAAGGAATGAGCTAGGGAGATGCTGCAAGGGTGGAGCAAGGGTGAGGGAGCCTATATACAGTACACAGACGAACAGAAGAGTGCGAGATTAGGGTCTAAACTTCCTCCCACATTTCTGTTATAAACCTCATTAATCGTGTGAATCGGAATCTGGAAAGAAAATCTGCTACTAGACACAGTAGTGCATGTAAATGTTAAAAAGGTTGAGCATTTGGACATTTTCTGATTTCATAAACGTTGGATGACTATGACTATGCTGACTATGTTGCATTGGGATAGTAATGTCAAGGAAATTATTTTTTTGCCTCACAAGTCTTTGATCCTGGGATCAGATTTAGACAGTGCCTTTTGTGTGGCATTTACAATAAATGTTCTTCCCCTGGGTTATGTGGCTTGCTGAAAATAGATGTATGGATATATTGTATAATATACAGTATACTGTACATATATACACATAGACATGTAAATGATTCTGATTCTCAATATTACAGTGCCTTTATTTTTAATAGTCTTTCCATTGCTGTTTTACAGAAAATATGTCTTGGATTCTTGATAGAATGAAATGATTCCGATAAGGCAAAATATATATTTTAGGAAAAAGTAAGTGGAAGAATGGATTCTTCTTACACAGTACCAATCATGTTTTCTATTTTCTTTTCTATTAAAAATGTATGGGGAAATAAAATCAACCACATTGTTCATTTGACAAACAGAAGACCTTAACCGCATGGCAGAACAAACAGGGCTTAGAGTAGGAAGTCATGTAGAATATGGAGGTTTGAGCAGCTTGAGAAACACACACACATTGAATTAGGTCTAGAGACCCGTAAAGCCCATCTTTTTTCGGCTATATCCAATTAAGTCTTTGTTACGTATCTGTTATGTCTTCATTATCCCTGGAAGGATACATACATGACACTGCAACATCTATATCAGGCAGCTAAAATATCTTCAAGTGTAATTTATATTGCTCTGCTGCTGCTGTGTTCCATTAGCCATACTATTATTCTAGTGTGATAACATACAGTACAGGTACATAGCTATTAAAACACTGATCCTCCCAAACAAGATGATGGAAAAGATCCTTGAGCTCAGGGATCAGGGACCCACTATGAAACTCTCAGCCTTTCTCAGAGCCATATTGATTATTTACGTATTTCACACACAATTTAAATATACTTTGAAACAAATACTTTTCACACAAATACTGTATACTTTGAAAAATTACCAGCTGGAATAGACAAAGAGGTTAACAAATGATGATCTGAAATAACAGACTTCCTTGTAGGATGCAATTACCATGGGCAGCATTTTCACCACAATTTTGATTCTGTTTTCCAATGTGCATTGGATTACAATAAATATCAGAATATGACTGTTGTCTTGAACATTTGTGTGTATGTGTGTACTACTACTAATAATTATAATAGGAGTAAGCAGTAGTAAAATGTAAATGCCTCTGTGCTAGCATAAATAATGTATTCTTAATGCAGACTACAGTAACTTTTAGGGCTACAGAATAAAATGCAATAGCTTGCACAAGTCTGACTCAGTGTCAATAAAATTAAATGATTGTAGGGAGAAAAGCAATGATAAAAACAAGCTGACAGATGAACAACTGATGTTATTTTTCATTATACTTTATGTGGAGTCCCCAGATATTTAGTATAAACTTATGACAAGATATGCTGAAAATAATAATAAATGAAACAGCAGTTTTGCTCTGCTCTTGTTGTGTATACCTTAGGTTTATTAAATCAATAGATTGCTGTGATTGCCACATAGTCATGCTGTGGGAATGCTTGTTTTCATCAAATTCTGCATTGACCAGCAGGAAACAAATAAGCTATTTAAAAAGTATAAGTAGTTTTAAACAAAGAAACACACTGACTTTGTTAAAGTACCAGGTAGACAACAATCTTACCTTAAAACTTTTAATTAAGTGTAGCATTTGAATTGTTTTATTAGTGGTTATTACAGGAATGGTATGCATTTTAATATGCTTCTGTTTGTAATCAAAATGAAAGGCATTTCTTTCAGGCAGAAACCAGACTTGTTTTCAGACATAATTAAGAAACAGCTATGCAGTGGCTGGTATTGAGCTCTTATTTTCTGTACCAATCTATGAGAGTCACTTTATCAAAATTTCATGACATCAAATGGCACTGCATTTTCACTATGATATGAAGACCAACAACAACATTATTTTTAATGTGCAAATGTTTGATTCACAACCTTTGGAAGTCTCACTTTGTCCACACTTTATATATCTTTGTAGACTTTTTATTAATTTAAATTTAAATATGTTTTTTATTCACATGAGTGTTCCTTGTACCTAATCGTAATGTAGATATCTTCCTGTAGATACAGTACATACATAATAGTTTAGATGAGAGTCTCTCGTAAAGCATCTTCACTGAGCACTGAAGACTTGAACACTAAAGCTGGTGAAACGTAATTGTAATTTTTAAGCAAGATAAGTAGTGTTGACTACACTAAGCAGTTTTGCCTGAGGATCTGAAGACCAATATCCTCTGCATATCAAGAGAACAATGTTTTCTGAATTGATTTCTGAAAACCAGTTTAATACTTTAATTTAGTTTAAGTTTAATGACAGCCAATACATACTGAAAGATAAAGCAACATTTCAGTCTCAAGATTAGGGTATATAGCTGAAATAGAGTGTGGTGGTCCTGGTAGGGCTGAATGATTGATTGAGCAACATGAAAAGTGGAAGTGTTGTGGTGATCTCAGTATACTATAGGCCTCAATTTGCCTGTCCTGGGGCTCACCTCCAGCCATATAGCCAGGCTCCTTCGTAGGAGAAGCTGAATAGAGAAAAGTGTGATATATGAGGAGCCTGTAATGTTGTGTTTAAGCTTTTCCCTGACATAAATCTTTATTCTGAACCTTGAAAAGGACTTCACCACCTACTTCCTGACAACCTGGGCTTGACCCTGTCACATATACTTAAATCTATTGAAAATATACTGCACACACCTAGACTAACCTACTGTACTGGAAAAAGACATTCAAAGAAAACAATTCAAAACAACATACAATAATAAAACCTAAGCACAGACTCTCTGTAGCTTATGCTGCCTCTTGCTATTTCTCTGATCTTGTTTTCTCCAGCATAGCCTTTCGTCTTTAATTTAAAATCTGCTGAGTATTATATTACCTCCTGTTTTCTTCAGGAAAGAAATACCTTAGCAATGGCTAGCAATTCGAAACTGTCTTGGCAGAATAATACATCATCCTGTACCTTTTCATAAGAAACAGAATCCAAAACTTCATACAGAGTTAATAATGGCATGTTTATGAAAATCAATACAAATTATGTGGATAAAATAAAAACACTATTGTTTATGAATAGGTATAAAGAGATTAACTACACCTCACAATATTTCAAGAATTATTATTAAAAACTGACCACACCATTATTGGGAATCTGGGAAAATACACTCTTTCATGAACAAGACATGAGCAAATACAGTATGGTATTTAAAAAATGCCTTTATTTAATTAAATACACATTTATTTAGCAATCATATTTAGTACAATTTCACATACTTCAGAAACATGAAAATCATTGTTACTGAAATTGGTCTGTTGAAAACTATGTATGATTTTAGGAGTCTAAGGCCATGGAAGACTAAACCAGCTTGCCTTGATGTGTGTAGCTACAGGCATTCTCCTGACAGAGTTTGTACTCCCTTGTCTCTTTCCACATCAAAAGGCCACATATTGAGCCCCTTTTTAAATCTGAGCTCTGCTGAAGTTTCTAAGCACTGAAACCAAAAATAGAATTGGTTTGTAAATAATATGAATGAGGCTGAAAAGTGAAAATGTATGCCCTAAAGAACAGCATTGTTATAATTTGGAAGAATATTAAAGTTTACCAGCAAGGGTGAGCTAATATACCTTCCGGTATAAAATAAGTTCCAAGAGTATTACAATTCTCATTGTGAGTTGACATGTTATTTTACTGTAGTTTATTTAGTTATTTTTCCAGTTTCAATTTGCTGGTTATTTCATGTTGTATTAGTGTGACTATCTGCTTACTGGCATGTTGAAGGAGGAAATGTGACAGGAACACAGCTTTTGTTACCCACAGCCCCACAACAGCAGGTCAGCTTAGATTTCATCAACAGTTAATGCACAATCTGCAGCAACTAATTTTCATTATTTTTTCAAAGTGTGGTGTTCTTGATTATTAATAGTTACTGTCACAAATTTCAATTCCACTTACTAACCTTAAGAACTGTGATGTTTCCATTCTTCCCTGCAGCTAAACAGCTCATTGAGCTTTACATTAAGCTGCAGTATAAACAAAGTGGCAAGTATTGAATTTAACTTAGGCTACAATAAAACAGAAAATAGAATATATTGTATATATTTCAAACATGTAAGTTGCTGGATGTGTGAAACAACAATGAATGGCCAGTAACTCCTTCAAAAGAGGTGGCTGTAACACCTGGGAACTTGAAGAGGAGGCACTCATATTCAGCAGTATAGTGTATTGGTCAGGACACTAGACTTCCTTACTGAGGACTGTTGATGTTATTGAGAAAAGTGCTTAACTTAACTCCTGCAGTTAACACAGCTGTGTAATTACCGTAGTTAACAGTATTGCTGGTGAGCACACCTACACAGACCAACACGCGATCCAGCAGTCACATTCTCCCTGTCACGAATGGGCCTCAGCCTTCCACGGAGGGTTGGTGATGAGACCCCATGGGGTGCGGTGTAATCCGAGACAAACAGGAGACGGACATCAGGGAAAACACACGAGGGTTTATTCGCGATGGTAGTGCTCAGTGACAACAGATGCTCTGGTGAACAGGGGAAAACAAGGCATCCAGGTACAAGCCTACATACAGTAAGACAGGGCACAGTCCAATAATACTAAACCTCCACATTCCTGAGTCCTGGTTTGATTGCAGTATTATTTTCAGGTGTTAAGAATCAGTGTTGATATATAAGCCTAGAGCGTCCGATGTTCAGGCCTCAGCATTGTAACACAGATGTCCAGAGACCCACAGAGTCGTCTGAGAGCACAGGCCTTGCCAGAGACATCACGCCCCCTGAGCCCTATCAGGGATGTCGGAAAGGACGAACCATAGAATGGTAGGAGAGCGTAAAAGACCCTATGCGTAGCGACGAGATGGGGGTTAGCCCGGGCTCAGCTGTTCAGGAAATGCTGTATAGAAACCTATGCCCTCAGGTAGCAGACGTGGGGCGACCTGGTGCTAGGCGGGTTTCAGGACATCCAAACGTCAATGCTGAGCGAAGGCAAATGAAAGACCCGGAAAAATGTATAGCCCCAGAGAGAGACACCGGAAGGACAGCAAAGCACCATGAACAAGAGACGGGACAGAGTAGGAGCGCCCTCTGGCTGCAGAGGGCGTGACAAGCCCAGGGGTCTGGAGGACCGGGACCCATATGTTCTTGGACTGTTCTGGATTTCTCTGTGTCTGTCTGGTGTGGATGGATCGCCCGGTTTAGTATTATTGGACTGTGCCCTAACTTACCGCCATGGATTCGCTTGTAGTACATACTGTGCATTCCCATAGAACACATCCCATCTATAATATACCTGATAGTAACAATATTGGATATTTTTTCCCTTATTGGTTCATCTTGTTTCCTAAACATTAAATACCACAATCACCAGTTTTGAACTTATTTGCATTATAAATTTTGCTCTGACATGGAAAAGGTTATTCTGTTTGTGTTGATCCATGCTTTTTTTACTTCTAAGAGAAGTAGTTTTGAAGAAAGAACATCTCCTATGTCCCTAGACATTATCTACAGTAGCTGTCAATAATTTTTTGATGTATGGACATCTCTACATGCCTGACAACAGTAAAAAAAAGGGAATGTTCATCAGATAAACACATTGTGCCAATTTGTACATCACCCCTGTTCAACACACTGCACTAGAAGTATGACTTTATCTGTACTTCCGTAGGGAGCATTTTCTTTGAAAGACATTTTATTAATGATCATATTAAGTAACAAGAGTGAACTCTAGAGCAGTTAGCGTGGGAAGTAATGTCCAAATATTTCCCTTGGTACTAACTACACTTATGTAATATAATTGATTTTCAGAATGTTTGAGGCCATCTGTGGAAGAAACATTCTGTTTTACTGATTGTGATGCATGTCTCTATCTTGAATATCAAACATATATTTGAATATGCTTGATGCTAATAGATCTTTGTTATAATCTAACAAGATAAGAAATCTTATCAGTTGGGGTTTATGAAAGGATAAATGACATAATATCTAAAGGATAAGTTATTCATGTAAATCATTATCAGGATGATTTTCTCCTGCTCGACTAGATCAAATGATCTCATTAAATTGTGGAAACAATTTTGAAACATTTTATATAATCAATTCCAATCAATTAGTAGGATGAAAAAAAGATAGTAAATTGGTGCTTTTCAGAAGGTTCTTAATAATATATGCGCTTCACCATAAAGAGAGATTCTTTTAAGTGAAGTGCTTGTTTTAGACAAATGTATACTTACCTTACTATTCTTGTTACTAGAAGCCTGATGTGCATTGAAACTTTAAAGACTAATCATTTCAATTGACACTATTGTTTCAAGTTCCAAAGATCTTCACTCGGTGTGACAATTACATCAATGGCTTGAGAAGGTAAAATATTAAATGCGTCGAAAACTTTGATTCCGTCATATAAGAGTGTTTTTTTTCAAGCAAGGCATCAATACCTTTTAATAAAACTTTCTTTTAAGTTTAGTAACTATTCTGCCTCTTACTGTATTTCGGGCTGCTCTGGTAGCTGTGTTAACACCTTGTAGCCCATATGGCACAGATCTCAGAAGCTAAATAAGTCTGGGTCTGGTCTGAAGTGGAATAGAAGACCTTTAAGGAAAGCCAGGTTGCTGCTATACAGTATGTGGTGTTGATGGTTTCCTTTTTGGACCAGAATTTTCAAACCATTGCCAAAGTACATTGATTTAGGACACTGCTGTAGGAGGAAATTACTTGACTGCTTGGTCATTAAAGATCCCAGTGTTCAATCCTCCTGGCTCTGCTCAATAGATGTGTGGTGTTCACAGCAGTGGGGCTGCTGGCACACAATGGGTGCTTGTATCATTCAGTAGGATGATGGTTTATGTTTATGCAAAGCATATCTAGATTTTTGGGGATTAAAAGCTCTATATTAATTCAAAGCATTATTATCCATCACACATAAAAGCACAGAACTGTGCATGCTGAACTTTATGTAGGCACAGTATTTACACAGACTGTACACTGTATTTTCTATTCATTGTGTACACCCATCTGTTATTCTTGTAGTTATAACCACAACTTATTGTTACAAATATTTTGGAAATATAAAAAAATATAGAACAAGTACAAGTAAATGCACTGCACTGAAAAAAAAAACACGTTTTGCCTGTGAAACGTCTTCGGGTTTGCTCTTCACAGTGTGGAATTAACCTCCCTTGGACCTAGCATGCTGATGCAGCTCTCCACTCTTTTCCCAGAGAATGTTCAGATACAATGAATCACTGCCCTAGTGTAGACTGGAGTCCTGTGCAGGGTCCAGTTCCCCTTCATGCCCTACATTAGGATGGGCTCTTGATTGCTGGATGCTCACCTGGACAAGCAGCCTTCAGGTACTGGAGTATAAGAGGGTGGATGGATTGATGAATCACCCTGGAGAGGCTCCATATATGTGGATGTGGCATGACACACTTGTTTTCCTAACAACAGAGGTATTTTCTTCAGGACACAACACTGAGACTCCCCCTCTTTTAATGTAAGAGCATGTAAAAACAAAATAAACATCACCCTTTATTTAAAGCCTTATCCAACCATCGATGCAAGGTGAAATAAGTTCACTTTGGATACTGCAGACAGGGAAAGGCAAATCCTATTTTACTCTTACAAAACACCACATGTTTCTTTCTCTTCAGGTAAACCCTTATGTCCCTAATGCTGTACCAACACTTTATGTATGAGTCGAATTAATATGACTAGGTCAAATTAACACTGAAAGGTGCCGTAACTCAGGTACAGTAACCACCCTGCTCATTTGCTCATATACAGTACTGTACCTTACTCTACATTCAGAAGTGAGCCATGAACGTATCTGCCATGTGGAATATCCGTATTATATTTCCCAAGGACTTTGTGGTTACACACGCTTCCTAGAGAAGCAGCTATCTACTGTTTTAGATGTGTAGTTGTGCAATTTTCTTGTTCTCTCAGGGGATTTTTTCCCACAACAAGGCTAAATTCACCTATAAAGACATCTTACAGAAATAAACTGAATTGGTATTGACTTTTTTTTAAACCTGCTTCCCAAAATGACAAACAAAAACACCTTAGCTTTCCATTTAATATCTTCTTGTGAAGCTTTAATATATATTAATAAATTCGGGAAACTCATTATTAGATTTTATTTACATATATGGATTTTTATTTACTAAAATATTTTTTTTTAATGTCACAAAATCCTCTGTGCTCCATTGGCTTGTCCCATTCTGTGACTTTTAAAGTATTTTTTTATCACTTACACCATAACCTGTGAGGAACTATAAGTAAAAGGGCAGACAAACCTTTGAGTACTTGCTGACACTGACTGTCTGTATGCACCGTTTATTAAAGGATACTCTCTTGACAGTTTTGCAGATTTGTAAATGATTACAAAGGGAGTGATTTCACTAAAGAATAAAAATGTTGCTGCTCTGGGGAACTATTTATTTTATTGTGTGAAACATGATAAATGACAAGTGCTGCAAAAGAAGTCCCAACATCAGCAGTGCTGTGAGCTTCAGAATATCAAACAGCCATTCAATTTTTCATGAGAAGATCTGCCGCTGTGCTGCCTGTGTCAGGGAGCCATGCTTCCATGATTCAAGCTAATGGCTGTCACTTAGAAATATAGGTACTTCTCCACAATGGCCACTTTCAACATGCAGTAAATGAGGGTCATTGTCAACCCTCAGTCCATCACAGCTAGGCTCCATTTACTGATCAACAGCAATAAAATAAGATGAATAACAACAAAAACGTTCAACAGTCTTACAAACCACAGTAGCCTACACCTGACAGAAGTTAACGAATTGTTGATTTTTTTTGCAGGTACTGTTGTACTAAACCAATAACAGACGGACACTAAAGTGATGGACACCAGTCTATATTGTTTAAGCCAGTAAATAATGGCAATCTGAAGAAATTCCAATAAAGATTTAATTAAAAAAACTCAATTACAATGTTGATTGCTCCACGGGGGATGAGCCTGTTTTAGTTGAAACTGCCACGTTTCTTTTGCTTGAAAATTGAAATAATAGAGTGTTTTTCAAATAAATCAATTTTTAATTCACTAAAAATATTTAATTGACAGATGTCTTTCATCTACTCTACTGAACGAAGTTAGTGGGATGTGCAGTTTGCCCCTGAGTCCAACAAGCTATGTCAGCAACTTTGCACTAAATAAAAAGCTTTGTCATAAGCTGTATGGTGCAACACTCTCTGTTTGATACAGTATGTAATGATGTGGTACAGTTGTATACTTCCATTTGACAGTTCGCTGACAGCTATCAATCTACTGTATGCTGTGGAATATTTCTTTTCTGCTTTACAACTCTTACCCTTACAGAAGACAAGGGGACGTGCAACACAGGTACTCTGATTTCCAGGTGTTCCCAGGTCTCCTTTTCAAGGAGCATAAACAGACACATAGTAGTAATATGTCTTAGGATCTTTCTTCAACTGAAACTAATTGTAACAAAGCGTTCTTTCAGGGCCCTGTGCAGACAACACAATCCAGGAAGGAGTGAGGAAAACACGTGGAAAAAAGCATGCAAAGGGTGCTGGAAGAAAACAGAGGGCATGTCCATGGTGCGCTGGTGTTCAGGGGAGGTGTGGCTGAGGCAAACAGTCCAAGGGAGACCGAGGCAAATCCATGAGTAGAAAAAGTCCAAGACCAGGTGATCCATCCTGATGAAGACGAACAGAGTTAAAAGGCAGAGCGGGGTCTGGCGGAGGGACGGGGGAATAAAAAGGGGGGTCACGGGACCAGATGCTCCCTAATCCTGGACTCAGAAGGTCAGGGCACCGTGATGAAGCCTGTTTATAGCACGGGGGGCTGGAACCAGAGGCAGGTGTGGGAGATGAGTACAAAACAAGGAAGGGCTGGAGCATCCTTAAGATGAGGGGTTTACGAGCGTGACACTAATTCTGTTAAGTCCAAAGGGACTCGTAATTCCAAATAGTAATATATACTAAAATTGATAGCTTTGAAATGTAAATTGTTCTCAGATTTCTTGTATATATTTCTAAACATTTTTTAAAAATGTGGAAAATGGGAAAACAATATCTAAATCAATATAATATACATAAATAATTAAATAGATCTGTAGTAAATAATAAGAAATAAGAATGTATATCTTAATTTATTTAATTTGTGATTACTTATCAAGGGGTAAAAGAGATGTTCCTCTAGTTGGAGAGAAATAGAATATAGATGTGATTCAATCGTGCAGATCCCCTGACATAAAATACAGCAATCTGAAGCTACTAAATGATACAAAGAGAAATCAATTCCATTTAAGTGGGGGAAAATCAACAATTTGTTCTTGGCGTAGATCAATTCACCATTGTCTGTCAAAGCTATCAAAGCAGAAGGCCTACAGTATTTAATCTTTACAGTCCTTATTTATGTGCTGGTTATGGAGACCCCTAGAGGCACATTTGTGGTGCACTGTGTAAAAAGTCAGAAAAGAAAAAAAAAAGGTTTTGTCTACAATAGGGATTTGTTGATTGTTTTCATAATCATCCGCTGAAGGCATCATACCAACAAAAAATCATTGTAAGAATGACTTGTAACACTTGTTCATAGATAGGATTTTCCCAGCAATTATATGGCTGTTATTGTATATAGCATCAACAGAAAAAGTATTTTATATAAGATATTGGATTTATAATTTTTGTTCTAGATGCCTTTATGCTGACAGCTAAGCCAAATATCTCAATTTCTCAATCTCTGCAAAGGTTAAAAAAACAGTGGGCTTGTGTTTCAGGTTCTTAATGAAAGATAAGTTATTGATATCCAGGATATTATTATTGTAACAATAATTACTTATATTTATATAGCATTTTTCTGGACACTGCACTTACAGGTAATGGGGATCCCCTCCACCAATGTGCAGCCCCACCTGGATGATGCGATGGCAGGCATAGTGCACCAGAGCGCTCACCACACACCAGCTATCAGTGGGGAGGAGAACAGAGTGATAAAGCCAATTCAAATATAGGGATTATTAGGGGGGCCATGATTGGTGGAGGCCAATGGGAAATTTGACCAGGACACCGGGGTTACACCCCTACTCTTTTCAGGAAACACTCTGGGATTTTAAATGACCACAGAGAGTGAGGACCTCGGTTTTACGTCTCATCCGAAGGACAGCACCTTTTTACAGTATAGTGTCCCCATCACAATACTGAGGTGTTAGAATCCACACAGACTGCAGGAGGAGGAACCCAAACTTTATCAAACCAAATAACTAGAGCTGTGTTTGCCACATCCTTTTATACTCTTTTTGTTGGGGCTATTCATTGTATAGCTGAGCCTCCTCACATAGGAAATCACATTCCCCTTGCTTGATGGGAAATGATGTTGTTGTTCCATGGATTTAGGACTAGTCAGACGAGCCCTAATCCCATTAAAATAATAAGTTTCTCAAAACCTTTGGCCCAAAATATACTCCATTTATTGTACTTCCCTACATTCTTTAATTCTGTAATAACATGCATAATGTACAGTACCTATAGGAACTATGTACAGACATACAGAAACTACATACGTTTCCTGGTACATACATGTACTGTACAGTAGTTCTCATGGTTTAGACATTGGATTTGAGTTGTTGTTTCAGGCACAAACCAGCCATCAAACTACTAGTGCTCTAGACTGGAGTTCTGATGCAGGGGGTACTTTCAACATAATTCTGGGGAGTGCACATTACAGTATATACTTTTATGTAGCCTGGTTACATGAATGTTGTGCTATGTGTCCGAAATATTTTCACAGGATGTTCCTCTATAGAAGAAGCCATACTAGGAAACGATCATATTAGTTCAAAGCTGTGTTTTAGCTCTTGTGATCCTGCTGTTTGATTCCATCTTTTTCTAATTTGTCTCCTTAACAATATCTCATAAAAGACCAATATAGCAGGAACACCCAGCCCATCATCTAGGTACAGGATATTTCTATTGTGAACCCAGGCAGGTGTTGATCATTTGGGAAATTAAAACTCATTAAAGCTGGTGGCTCATTCCCTCACCTAGTGTACAGGCCTCTGTCATGCTAGACACATTCCTTGAGCTCCAGTTTCCTTGCTGGCTGTATATGGAAGGCTGACATTGCAGCCGGGGCTAAGTGATTCATGTCTCTGAGTGGAGATAATGCGACAGATGCTGCACTGACATTTGTGTTTGACATGTTCTCAACAGCTGCATTAAGACCTCCAGTCTTTAGTTAAATACCAAGACATTTAAGAGTAGGACTTGAAAAGCAGGGTCCTTGTCAGGATTCTGACTTGGGATTTGGTTTAATGACCACCTTTACTCCTGTTATCACAGTTGCCATCAGTAGTTTTGTTTTGCTGGCTAGCTTTCCTTATCTTATTTTCCAGTTTTCTGACTGGTACTAAAGCAGGGACCTTAAAATTTGATTAGCATTCATAGGATCTTTTTATGTCTGGGTTTGTAACCATGTACTTATTTTTAAACAATACATTTGACAAGAATACAAGGACTAGACCACAATGAAGCCTTAAATTACTTTATGTTATCCATAGAGATAATATTTTTGAATATGACTACTAAAATGCTTTATTTAGGGGTATGTTGTGAGGCATGTTATAGTTCTTTATGACTAGTTTGCTATTATTAGACATATCATGGAGAGCAAATGTTGAAAGGTTTGGTTAGGTTGTATTACAGAAGTAAGTGCTTAACCCATACTTAAGCATTTCTTTAATAAAGAACCAAGCCTCACCACAATTCTTTTTCATCATGGAAATGTGGAGGAGTTAGCTGATGCAGTTCCATTGTGGAGGAAGATACAGCAGCTGTGCACGTTGCAGAATGATACAGCGAAGGAGCTGTGATCACCTGATGCATTTTGTTGTGCCCTGACTCCTCTGACTGTCAAATGAAATTTAGCACACAGTTAAATAAAGAAGTGTGTGTTCCCCTTAAGGTCATGTGATAATCAGAAGTGCCCAAGTTCCCCTGCTTGAATGAATTGCATTAGCTGCAAGACATTTTTGTTCCATCTCCCTGAATTAAATGGCTTTAATTTGAATTGCCAGCTCATTGAGTTATCAGAATTAACCCTAATTACCTCTGACAATAGGTTCTAAATTGTTTTTAAGTTCCCTTTACCTTCATGTCAGTGCCTCACCGATGTAACTATCCTAAACGCATTCCCATTCAAAGCACTCATTTACTGCACGAATCACACACGGTGAAGCATGCACACATTCTGTTATCTGCATGTACAATGAAATTCAATTAATTAAAATAACCAAATTAGCTTGTCAGCACCCTATAACATTGAATATATAAATATGAATAAAGAAATAAGAAAAAATTAACTTCTTTAATAGCGTTCTGCCAAGACCTCCCATGTTCTACAAGCTAAGTTACAAATTATAATTCCATTAAACCTTGATTAACTGAAAAAAAGTGTTCTACACTGATAGTGGAAGGGATGCAATCAGAAACTTATGTCTGTTTTTGCAGTTCTTGTCCCTTGTACAAAAAGTCCTGTAATATTGACATCTGAACACAATCACAAGTCATTGACATTTTTTGTTTTTTGTTACATTGGCTTAGTTCAGTAAATGTAGGAATGGGGCAATTGTTTCAGGTGTTACATCCTATTACACTGAATTCTGATTTATTCCAATAATGGTCTGAGTAACAACACTATTAACCACTGTGTTACTAGTGTGCTTATTATGTATGCATAGATTGATCTACAGCATGTATACTGCATGTCCGTCTTCAGATATTTTAGATATTCTAAAAACATCAACATTTCAATACTAATCCATAACATTGGTGAAGCATTTTCCATTTACTCACTCAGTTGCTTAAAGGTTTCATTAACATACAGTATCTTTGTTCTGTACTATATATGGGGACTGGAATACCAAACTACAGATTAAACATATTTAAAAGCTTGTATTATTTCTTTAGTTCTAGGTTAAATATATATACATATAAAAAAATAACAGAAAACATTAAAATTGCAAATCAAAGATGCACAATGTGTTGGCAGTATGAAACTCTTAGTGAAAATGAAAACCTTGCAAATTTAGCACTGGGTAAGATTTGCTTTAGCACAGTCCTGGCAGTGCTGACATACTGTACTGACCTGATCACCATGTGGGCAGACTGCAGTCAGTTGGTTCCCCATTCTGCCTGTAAGTTGCAGTGGTCAACAGTTGATGACAATGGAAAATCTGCCCTACAGTTAGTCTGTTGGACGCAGATCAAGAGAAAACGATGGCTACATTAAGACCTTGGCATTGTTTTCTTTAAATCATGGTGTTCTAATGTTACAACTTGGTGTTCCTCCCTGCATTGCTGCACCTCACCAGCTGGCCTGAACAAGTGCAGATGTTGCCTCTCGACTGATTGTTGGTGCAGAACATTTCATCCTCTGGCCATATTGTCTTACTGTCACGCCCTCTGCAGCCAGAGGGCGCTCCTTCTCTGTCCTGTCCCTAGTTTCCAGTCTGCTGTCCTTCCTGTCCCTCTCTTTCCCTTGGGCTATATATTTCCGGGTATTGCACTCTGTCCTCGCTCAGCATTGACATTCGGATGTCCTGAGACCCGCCTAGCACCAGGGCGCCCCACGTCCGCTCCCTGAGGGCATAGGTTTCTATACGGCATTCCTGAACCCTTTGTACTAATGAGCCCGGGCCTTTTTCCCGTCTCACCGCTATGCATATGGGTCTTTTTCCGCTCTCCTGCTCCCCACGGTTAGTCCCTTTGGACGTCCGTGACACTTACACACAGGCCAGTTGTAATGGGCATGGGCATGGGCAATTTGCTTTTCTTGAATTAACTCAAATTGGAATTTCTGAATGGCTATACTGTATATATCAATTTAATATATATCAATTTAATCAACTTATATTGGGAATTTTATGTCAACCAGAAAAGCCAACCACTAAGCACAAAACATTTGTATTAAATTACATGACTCAAGTATTCATTTTCCCAGGGAACAATACTACTGAAACATAAAAAAAATTGTGTTTAATGTTACATGCAGAATGATCTCTTTGTAAAACTTAGCACTAGTCATGTTTTCATCATACATCAGTATATAAAGAAATTCAACAGCTCTGAAATTGACTTTCCTCCTTTGATGCTTTATCATGAGTGAAAGGCATCTTCATGAAAAACTAAATCTTTGGTGGGATTAAAGAATTATATATGCATTTTTAATGAAAATTAATTTTGTTTTTTTTCAAAGGAGTGTGGATTTTATTCATAAATACTATGGTTTGGCCTTTACATTTCTATTTCAGTATAATCATATCTTAAAAGGTGTGTATTTGAAGTAATATCAGATAATAGATGATAATCTTTTGCTAAAAGATACCAAAGATGAAGCTACCACTTACTGAAAAGTCACAAGATTAAATAGAAGCTTATCTACTTTTTTGGAGGTGTATACTTTATTGATTGCCCTAAATACCAATAGCTATGCAAGTACGGATAGTTAAAGATAAGTTTTAAAGCTTGTGTGACATTTTGTTCCCAGACTAAAAAAAACCATGGGTTTTGAGTTCAAAAGATCAGCAGACCAGTGCATCTATGACCAGAATAAATATGTAATGCACTAGTACCTTCTACTGGTAGTACTAGCAATAGTGATAGTAGCATTAGTATTTTAAGACTATTGGTCTGTGCTGATGTGGTATAACTAAGAACCACTGTTTGGCATGAAACTACTAGGTATGTATTTCGTAACTGACCCAGTTGTGAGTTAATGAGCTACAGTTTCAAAGACCAAGATCAGTGACGGTTTATCTGAAATAATTTCAGGTGGTCCAAGACAAGTGCTAATGTTTGGCTTATATTTTGTACGGTATATATCTTTCCTTATTTTTGGGCTATCTAGATTTGTGAATTCGTACATCATACTGTACCTTCTTTGGTAGCATCTTTTCATATTAATCCGACATCTGATCTGATCTTTTTCTAATCCTTTCTGCCTTCCACACTTCATTTGGAATTCATTATCCAGATTTTGATCTCTAATTGCATTTTCACATCCTACTACACATTCTCAGATTCACTTTCTTTGTTCACTTTATCCACCCATTGGACATTCACTTTTTCTCTACCACACACCCAAAGACGATTCACAGATGAAATCTGTTATACTTTGTTTTTGTTTCTTTTTTTTTATATGGAACTTACCTCTGTTTATCATTCACCTATGACATGTTTTGTGTTTTCAGACTTATTACATTTTTTTATATATATAGTATATTTGAATGTACTAAGTAAAACCCATACATTTTCATTTAAGGAATACTGTTAAACTTACCAGCAGTCTGAAATTTGGATTCTGGACCTGAGTGGAAGATTGTGGTGTATTTTAACACCACACCAAACAGAAAAAAAACAATTACAAAAGGTGGTAGGACCAAGCCATCAACAGTGAAACCTACAAATTTGCAGAAGGGTGTAAATAGTGTATTGCACCTTTATATTTGTAGGACTACCAGTCATCTATTATTCTACAAGCCCCATGAGACACATTGTCTTGTTTTCATGAGTTTCAAAGGAGACAAGAGCCCATCAAGTCCCATCAAGTGTGATTTGACATTCACAGTTCAGTTTTTATATGAATATGTTTAGGAGCGATATTTAGTGTAATACCCGATCACTTCCTGCCATAACATTTTAGATCCTACAAGCCTTCTGGGAGCAGGTTACTGTAGTGGAATCTGTCACCAGTGTTACTTTCTTTCACATTGA
The DNA here is from genome assembly GCF_040954835.1 of Lepisosteus oculatus. Taxonomy (NCBI): domain Eukaryota; kingdom Metazoa; phylum Chordata; class Actinopteri; order Semionotiformes; family Lepisosteidae; genus Lepisosteus; species Lepisosteus oculatus. The sequence continues at coordinate 52,826,220 of NC_090703.1, forward strand.
AATCTGTCATCACGATCCTCATAAGATGTACTGTAGGTGTAGTTTGATGTGTTTCAAGTCTTCGAAGATGATGTGCAGAAAAACCCAGATTCTGATGCAACTAGGTCTTAGTAAATGAAATAAACAATGTTGCAGCCTTTCATGGCTCAGCTTCTTGAACTTTGTCTTGATAATATTAGCTGTTTTCACATAAGCTGGGTAATCATTTTCAAAAGATATTCACTTTAAAATAGTGTGAACAAAATGTAACTCATATACTATACATGATTTTGAATATATATATATATCTTTGATATGCCTTGGTTAAGGACGAATTGTCAGACGAATGAGTTTTCATCACCATTCTTTCCAGCTTACACTTGATAAGTATGATGCATTATGATAATGATTTTGATGAAGGGATGGAGTGCATTAATCAGTAGAAACCTGAATATTTGCCTCATGAGAAGGTCTTTGGTGATGATTAATATACTACCTCATGACCACAAAACTTGACCACTTAATAAAAATAATGACATCCAAGCTCCCAAAAGAAGTATCTTTGGGACAGCTACTTTGAATCAAAGAACAAACACAATTTGTAAAATCTGTGTTAATGTGAAGAATTCCATTGGCACAGGTGTGGACAGGTTGACAGATGGACTGTTCAATGGATCCCAAGACACATGAAATGGCTGAGAAGGTGACCACAAATAAAATGAGTCACAGATCAGGTCATGTTAATGGTAAAGTTCTACAGAAACCTTCATCCATAACTAAAGACTGATACATCCATATCTAAATACTATGTATAATATATAATGTACTGAGATATATAAGGAAAGATCTATTCACACTTTAAAAATGTGTACAATTGTTTCACTATGCATTCACTATTTAATGCTACTAGAAAACTACCATTTTAAATTCACAAGTTATCCTTTTTGCCTTGACAGAAATAAATTAAAGGTTAAAAATCACTATGCCCAAACGGAGTGTCGGGGGAGGGCATTCTGTTCATTTATGCTTTTCCAATATGAGAAGTTATTCTTAGGGGAATGTGCAGTAACTACATAGATCAAAAACACACCCAGGAAACCTCCAATACATTGCTCACTCCTGATTAATCCAGAACTCTCACTGTAGCTGCAGGGTTTGGGATAACAAAACCAAGGTGTAGCAGTTGGCAGAAAGTACTGGCAAGATGCTGAGCATGCAGTGAAATTCATAAATGACTAATATGTGAACATAATATTAATTTAAATACAGTATGTATGTGTACAGTATGTTCTTCGATCCAATTCGAAGCAGCCAAATATCTAAACAATTAAAACAATCTCCAAATAATGCAGTGTATGTATTATCAGTGTATCTTAATTAAGATGAACAATTTAGTATGTTCATCTTTACAATTTTGTATACGTTTAGTATACAATGTAATGTATAATGTTTTTGATTATTGCTAAGATCTTGAAAGCACATTTTTAAATTTCAGTTGCTGAATCATTCTGTGAATGCTTTCAAAATTCATTTATTAAATGAGATTCGATTTTCAGTTGTTTATTTAACTAGATACTTCTGTTTGGAACAAATTTTATTTTTGGCCATCAGCTGGGGAGTACTCATAAATACAGCAGGACACTCTCTGGAGGAAATCTAAGTAAGGTACCGTGATCAAGAGAACAACAGCAGCATCTGTCTTGAGAATTAAACTCCAGACCCCCTGGTCCAGAGCCATAATCACTTCTCCACATTGCTGCCCAACAGTTGTGGCTCCTGCCCAAACAGGATTTGAACTCACAACCTTCCTACATTAAGAGAATTATCTCACTACATTAACATGCTTGGTTAATTAGAAATGAATACATTCTGCATGTTTCCCAATTTACTGGGTGCTACACACTGTATAGCTGACCTTTTATCAGAAACTTCAGCTAATAATGACATTTCTGAAAGTAAATGCTTTGACATTTCGTCGTGTGGTGTCTCCCATCTCAGTGATGATAAGCTTCATTACTTAGCTACACAGGGCCCCAGTTTTTCAATTTGAATTAAACTGAATACAATTTGAATTAAAGTATCTACAGTACTTTCATAAAAAAGTGATGCATGCTTGTCTCTTGACTTTAATTTACTACACAGTTTTTTATAGAAGTGCAGTGCCTGCTTAGCAATACACTAGGAGATTGTTCCTTACATCTATCGTCTCAAAATGTACATCCTAAAACCCATGAAACAAGAGATTTTTTCTCACAGAAAGGCTGACAGTGATGTGTCATTCCAACTGACCTTTTTGCTACCTCAGAGAAGAGCTCCCCTGAATATCATTGTGAGGAATACAGAGCCAGTATTTCCTGAGAGGAGACAGGAGCAAACATGTGTGAAAAATTAGAGTTAACTGAAGATAGTCATTGGGCATACAGTATGTGATCAGGAAGGTGGAGTAGGTAGCTGAAATTTGGCAATGGGATGGAAATAGCCGAAAGATCATCAATGTTGAATATAGATCACTGTTGAATAAACAAAGAGTGTTCAAAACATTATTTAAACAGACCATTATGTTAAAAAGCTTAGTGTTTAGACGCCTACAGGGTTGCAAGATAGTTTTGAAATTATGGAAAATGTATAATGAGATTTTACCACATCAGGGTTAATTATTTTTGTATTACTCTAATAATTCCCTTTTAGTTTCAACATGCCTTCATATCTTTACTTTCTTTTTTTACCTTTCAGCAAACCATGAGCTTATGTTCCCAACAGGAAATCAAAGGAGTACTGTGCTAAACATACTTTGAAGATGTTCTTATGTTTTGCTTTGAAATATATATACATATATAAATATATATATACAGGATACATTGAACTTAAAAGACATGTCCAAATCAAAATAACCCTTTAAAAAGCTCTCCATGAGCATTTCCCGTTGACCTTTATCTATTCAATCTATCTATTAAATGGGATGGACACTTTTTTTAACTGAATACTGTATTGGTTTGACATCATCTTGAACATGAGATTCAAAGTAGATAAGTCACCTGGAATAAAATGTAACTTCCTCAGGAAGTTGATTTGCTACATGTACTGTATGTCTAGTGTAAATATAAAAAAGTCCAATATTGTATTTCTGCCCATCAGAGGCTTCATATTTGATGGGCTTCCAGCAAGTGTAACCGCAGCAACAACTGTTACGTTCTTCAACTGTTACTATTCATTAGTGTGAATCTTTAGTGGCAGGACATAACATCGTTAAGATGTACTTATGCATCATCACAAACAAATCGCTCTTGATGAAGATTACCCTAGACTTCACAGAACACCCTTAGGAATCAATGCTGTGTCATGCCATGGCTTTAACCAGAACAAATCAAGGCTCAAAGCAAAATTAGGTACTGTTTGTAATTAAAACTGGCAAGCCTATGTATCTAATTAGTTTAATTCTCTACCTTTTAGTATTACCGTTATTATTATCAACATTTACTAGCTTAGCGTTAAACTCATATATTCATTGAAAAATACTTTTGTTTTAAGTCACCTCTACAAATATATCCCTTGCAAGGTCTGAACCTTAAATGTGAGAACAGAGCTCTGGCAGACCCTTTTAATTAAATGTTTGCTTGTAGGGCAGTGCTTTTAACCTGTAGTACTACCCAGCAGATGGACAGGCTAATTATCTTGAGATGTTGTTGCACAGTTGGTCTGGCGCTCTGCTCCTTTTGTTAAAGAATATTGTGAATATATACTATATAGTATATTCCAGTGTTGGTCTAACAACTGCAGTAAGCAATACATTCAAAACATTAACATCAGCTTTCTACAGTACCACCAATACTACTGACTGAATAATGGCATGATGAAAACAACTGGCCTATCCACAAGTGACAAGTGTCTTAGAAACCTAAATTCCTTTGTGTACATACTGTATATTCTGTAATAAAAATAAAAATGGCTACACCAAATATCGCATGCTTTTCAAATTGCTCCGCACATTATCCAAGTGCATGATAATTGGGATAATTTACAGAACCGTTAAGAGGTAATTTGTTGAGCTAAATTGAACTTTATACAATATAGTCTACTGTATGGCCTACTGTGATTAGGCCCTTGATATAGAACATATCTTGATTTTTATTAATTGAATATACTGTATATTCTCAACCCTGATATTTAAGATTTAAGGTAGGGATGGGGCAAAGAATTTTAAAGGATCTCATCACAAAGCAGAAACTAGAGATCTGTTTTATTGTACATTGTAATAGATGAACGTTATCTGATGGACAAGGGAAGCTCAATTTTTCCCTCAATCCTGAATTGTAAGGGTCATTTAAAGAAAGAATAAGCAATTTTTTTCTCTTTTGTTATGCCTTGGTGGGGGTTCTCACAACAGAGACCTTGCAGTCATAGTATCATTAACTTTCAGCAGACAAAACATCAAATCTTCAGTGAAAATCAATGTCCCACTAGAACATGAAATAGGCTGGCATGAAATGTTTTCACATGGATGTGCACATGCTGTACTGCATCAGATTGATTGAGTGAGCAAATGAGAACTCTTGAATAGGTAATAACTGAAAGACACTGGTACACATATGAAGATTAGTATATGGTACATATGAAGTATGAACTACATGGAAATAAACATCAATAAAAATATTAACAATTTTTATGGTTCATGCATTGAGGGTTGGATTCAGAGGAAAGGAACAAAGCAACTGCAGAAATACAAAGTTTCTTGGCCTCATTTGTCTTACTTTCTGTACGGTACTTTCAGCATTTAAACAGACCCTTTGGATATTACACAATTTGAATGTATAGACCATGATAATGATGACTTCTCATTAATGTTTTCATATTTCTCATTTCAGTATGCAAGCTGAATTCCTTTAGCACTAGGAAACGAAGGTCTAGCTATCCTGTTTGTTTTGAACAGAACACCAAACCACTCCTTTTCATGTTTAATTGGAATCTTGACTTGCCAAAACTGCCATTGTTAATTTAAAAAACCCAAGTGCTAATACTAAAGGCATGCTCCTTATCTAAGAATTCTCCTTTGGTCACTGATTTGACTAGAGCTTATGAGGTTGACACTCTATGATGTGACTGTAATACTTTTAATCTAATTCTGTCAGATCCCATATTTATCTCTTTATAAGCCCTAGTGCTATTTCATCGCATTCACCATTCACAGTGAAGATTATTTCTTTTAAATCACAACCTAGTTAATGGTTTAAGCTGAATTATACAGACATCTTGGTTACTTTAATGGTATTGCATAGCCTATAGCCTCCCAAAAACATTAATTGTATAATTAATTCATGATCACATAAAACAGCATGTTTATCATTTTCGGTGATTCACCATTCTTGTGACAGTGTCTTCATCCAGCTTGGCAGTTCCTAGCTCTACTCAATGTTTTTTTTTTAACTTTACAGAAGTGTTTTACAGCAAGGTCAACTTTCTTTGCAGAAGATTTTGTCGAAGTTATTAGTTGTAGGAGGACGGGTATTATTTATTAATTGCGGTTTACTGTTCTAAAGCTTTTAACAATAGTCAATCATAAAAACATATAAATGAAGAGCTTTGTGGTTTTGTGGAGCTGTAATTGTAATTATATTGCCATGTTTTTATTCACATCTAATTACCTGCAATCCTAATCCTACAATGAATAACTCAATATGATTAATTTTGATTTTTTTTAATTTTGAAATGATGCAAGTACAAAATGATGCATAAACAAAAGACTATGTATGTTATATATGGAAGACAGATAATAAAAATTAAATGAGGTACCTTAGGAACAAAGTTTTAGAACATGTTTGAAGTGCAATTTATAGTAAAAAGAAACATTTTGTCTAAGCTTCAGTAACGTTATGGAAGCTTTGTGTTTCAAAATATGGATCCATTATAAATAATTAGACTCCTTTGCTTGCATCAGTAATACAGCTTTGCTAAGTGTCAGCATTATGATGTGTCTATTTTTGATTATGAACGAGAGGGAGATGACACAAATGGGTAGATCCTGTGATTCTTGAGTAATAAAAATTATGGTGCATGCTTTTACCATCAAAACTAAACCATAGGATTCATAAGTTTTAATGGATGCAGAAATAAAGGCACAACATCTTGAACATGTAAGGTAATGCTCAGCATCTGTAAACATGTTATCTTAACATCATAAGCAAGCAAACTGTCAATATCTTGACTGCACTTCTACGTCCATCTTACAGTTGCCAAAAAGGAAACAAAGTTGAAATAGAGATGTTGAAAACAGCTGCATTAATGCTGTAATGTAAATTCATCTTGGATGACATTAGTTTTCCTTTTTTTATATAAAGTTTTTTAAAAAAACAACATCAAATAAATAGTTTTATCCATCCATCCAGGAGGTGTCCAGCCTCAGAGGAACAGACTCTGGCTCCCCAGCCACCCAGCCACCCTGTATCGGATAAAGCTGTTAGAAAATTGATTGAAAGAAAAAACAGTTCTTAGAAATAAAATGCACTTTAAAAGTATAAAAATGTATTAACTTTTTTTTAAAGTTTAAAAAAGTGAAGAAATGGACCTTGACCTTAATGTTAATCACTATAAAATTTCCCATCATCTACAACAAGGAAATCCTTAAAATAAAACCTTTAATAACCTACATTAGGTTTTTTTTATTTTTTTTATTCAGTTGTGTCTTGGACTGATATACAACCTCACATAAGGAGATTAAAATAAGTATGTAGTGTAAATATTACACCATAATGCTTTTTCTGATAAGAATGAGATACAATCACAATAGTTCTTTCATTTTCTGCCCCATATTTGAACATTTCAGACAGGACTCTGCAGACAGTAAACATACTGTACCTGTAAATTGATTCAGCAGCTTTATTTGTGAACACATATTAATAAATAACTTGGAATATTTGCTTACTCCAATAATTAAACCTTTGGTATAAGTAATCCCAGTTATCAGACTTGACAGCTTTAATTAAGACCTCCTGTGGCTACCAAGCATATCTTATAGAAAGAAACAGTGAAAATGTGATGAAGCTAAAGGGGGAGAGATCCTTACATTGACTGAATACAATTACTTAAAATCACATCACATCCAAAAGAATGATTAAATCAATAAATCAATAGAGCACAGTCTTAGCATTCATAATTTAGATTGAACACAAAATCTACTCAAGAAATGCTTTCTAGTGAACCAAAAGGTTTTATTAGTTATTTTAGGGCTGAAAAAATAGGTACCATTTTTTTAACATAAATAACAGGATTTTTTTAACATAAATAAACAGTTTGCATTCCTTCACAACTGTCATTTTCTTTTTCCTAAAGTGCTGTACTCAGAAAATACCTTGCACCATGTTTCATTAGAATGAACGTTGTTCATGAGATGAAACGACTCATAATTTAAAGCTAGCTATCTTTATGTGTTTATTTTGAGCATTAAAATATATCACTCAATGCCCAAAATATATATTTTTGAAACAGTGCACTATATATAGACCCAAGACAATATTTAACATTTTTTAGCATGAATGTACTGTAATTAATTGATCATAACCACTTTCAACTGACTTTGACTGTTGATTAAAAACTAAATGACCTCTTTAGTGATTTATTTGGCACACATAATGAAACCTGTTGTTAATCCTGCTAAAATCAAGGAAGAAAAACATGAAAAGAAGCCAATAATCTCTTCTTATCAGGAGACCAGTACCTTTGTTCTATTGGTTTTAGGAGCAATGCCCTAAGTTAGCCTTGCCAGTAGTGGAGTTGAGTCCTCTTTACTAATGCGTTAAGGTTTTGTGTCAATTACCCTGATGGACATCAACAAGCATCATTATTATATTTCACAGTGCTTTTCTGGATTCCCACCACCAGTGTGCAGCATGCACCTGGATGATGCAACAGCAGCCATAGTGCACCAATGCACTCACCACACACCAGCTATCAGTGGGGAGGAGAACAGATTGATGAAGCCAGGGATTATAGGGATTATTAGGAGGGCCATGATTGGTGGAGGCCAATGGGAAATTTGACCAGGACACTGGAGGAACACCCCTACTCTTTTTAAGAAACACCCTGGGATTTTTAAGGACCACAGAAAGTCAGAACCTTGGTTTTACGTCTCATCTGCAGTATGGCGCCTTTTTACAGTATAGTGTCCCCGTCACTATACTTTGGTGTTAGAACCTACACAGACCACAGGAGGAGGAACCCAAACTGGTCCCACTAACATCTCTTTCAGCAGCAACCTTAGTTTTTCTCAGGAGGTCTCCCATCCAGGTACCAATCAGGCTCACACCTGCTGAGCTTCAGTGGGTTTCCAGTTGTGAGTTGCAGGGTGATATGCCTGCCGTGTGATATTTGTGAATAACAGACCAGTTGATGGGGAGGGCAATGTAATATGATTGTTTGAAGTGTCTAGTTGCCATATTCCCCCAGTTGTAGTAACTTATGACAACTGGAGAACACCACTCATGTTCTGGGACTAACTTGCGTTCAATCTGAGCTGGATGAGAACATGACAGTTATGGTATGCTATGGATGCTCTACTCAACGGATGTTTGACCATTCGTGGGATGACATAACCAATGAACAGACACATGTTTGTCCAGAGGAAAGGGACAGGATCCTACAAGACAGCATCTGCAATCTGGTGAAAAGCATGAGACGCACATGTACAGCATAGCATGCATGGCTTCCAGCTGTGTACACACACGCTACTTTTTCACTGTAGACACCCTGTTGATAAAAATGATTAATTATTTGCAATTAAATTATTTTTTCTTCTGCTTCTCTAAATATATTTACAACATTGTTCAGTTATTCATTATAAGTTATTTTCATTTTATTTTTTTTAATAAGACTATTGCAATTTTTAATACAAATGTAATCAATTAAAAATCTGATTTTGTGACATAAACATGCCTTTGGTATTCCTGCTTTTTATGCATTATCTTCTTCTAATTAAATCAGTCTGTCATTCTTCTGACACTAATGGAGTGACTGGGAAGCTATTTTTGGTCTTAAGTGAACATCTGATTTGTCAATCAGAACTTTAAATGGAGACATCTTCTTTATACATGACAATAGAAAGAACCACTTGGGAGTCCTGACCCCATCTAAAGATTGAATTTTCTACCTAAAAAAACAGCAGCATTACTAACAAAAAACAACTATAAGGTGTCATCTTCTCAAACTAGATGAAAGTTTGGTTTTTGGCATGACAAAATGTTATTTGTTGTTTTATTTTGTTCATAACACATTGAGAATTTTAAAAAGAAAAGATATTAACAGAAAAAAGTAAATACAGTACACACCTGCACAACTGCACACTACCATTGCTACCCGTTCAGAAAAGGATGTATGTGCATGTTGTTAAAAATAGGGGTTATAAAAATAGACAGTACCAAAAATATATAGAGAAAATTGAATAATCATAACTCCCAAATTGTAAATATTTTGCCAAAGTTATACCCACGTGGTTGGTGTAATTAGAGCACCTGAGTTATTTGTTCTCTCACACAGCTTTGGTGAAAAGAATAATGAATCAGGCATACTGGGTAAAACAAATATGTATTCATAATAACACAAGGTAAACAACACTCAAAATAACCGTACACCTGAAGAAGGCTCCACGGCCGAAATGTTTTGTTTTGTTTTTTCTCTTTTCAGCATCGAATAAACCTAGTACTTGTTCCTATACAGTAAAACATACATCTTACAGTACTTACAAACAAGGCACCTCAAAGGCCAATGTCCTGATGAACCACAAAAATGGGTACCAAATATTCAAATCCTATATACTGTAACACCTAACAGGTCAAAAAAAAGAGAGAAACCTTCCTTCTGCACCAAACAGAATACAGCCTAGATTTAAATATCTCTGTATGCGTTGTGCTCTCTGTACTATAAATAAATCTGGATGCCAGAAAGTGAAAGGGAAACCTGTCTCCCTTTTTCAAAAATGCATTCACTAACCAGGAGAGGCCATTTTTCACCGAGGGATTCTCTATACAGGAAATCAGAGTTATCTAAAAACAACAGAAAGGTCAGCTCTTTTAACAAGGTTCAAATCCTTAACTTGAATCTGATCTTAAAAGCTGACTGGAAAAAGGACTTCCCGCCTTTCACCGTCTCTGCTCTCTCCTTGTGTCTTCTTGTCCTTCTTCCCATGTGCCAACCTCTCTGGTGTCCTTCTCATTCTGTCTGTCCACCTGCCTGTTTTTATGCTCTGTTCCTCAACTGTTGATGACTCTTTTAATCATTTACCCAAACCTTAATTAACCAAGCTAAACCAGACAATTCCTTTGATCAGTGACTCTCAGACCCAAGTAAACTCTTCAGTTCATTTATACTTTGAAGCTCCTGAGAAATACAAATGTTGACACTAGCAAGATGTTTGACTAGTGTCCCTAGATTCTCAAGACACCTCAAGACCCACTTCTAATAACTGTAACAATATTTTATATGTATTTGTAATATTAGTAAGGATATAAATGACTTAGCTCTTGCCATTACATGAGAGACTTCAGTTATTCCTTATTTTGCATTTATAATATATACAATTAAAATATAAGTAATATAATATAATAATAATATAAGTTAATTCTAATGTAACACGGATCATGCTTAGGGCTTTTCAATGCATTTTGTGTAGAATTATAATGGTATCTGCTGCCTCTGCTGGTAATCTGGTCTGTCTGAATATAAGAGCTGGACCAAACTACAGAATTGGACAGTACAACAGTTTTTTCAAAGAAAGCTTCTTTATTCCCTGGTAATTGAGTCTGGTATAAGGTTTTCCATTACAGCATATGTTTCTTGTTCCTTTTCTAAGCATAGTCTTTGTAAAAACAAAATAGAATAGTGATAAATACACCTTCATCATTGTCCTCTTTGACAGTCATTTTCAATTTCAAAATTGAAAAATGTAGAATTACCCTCATAATATATAAACAGTGCAGTAATAACAGCAAACTTAAAAGGAGGAGAATAAAAACAACTAGACTTGATCTATTGTAGTGAGTTAAATTGTTCTATTTTTCCTGTATATTAAAATGCAGGGCAGCATGCAGTTTATACAGCACATAGTTAATAGTGCTGTTGACAGCTCCAGATGGAACTTCACCCTAGGGTAGCATCTGAAATGGTTACAAAAGGCAAACCATCTCTCACATTTAAATACCCACGAAAGGAGATGAATGTTGGTTTAGACTATGAGCAGAGGACAACAGGGTTTGACTTAGATTTACAAAATCTTCACAAAATTCAAATATGATTGGATGTGTTCAAACCTATAAATACAATTAAGCTTCTTATGACTAATCCATCCATCTTCTAACACCTTCATCTAATTCAGGGTCGAGAGGCAGCTGGGGCCCATTCCGGCAAGCAACAGGCACAAGTTAGGATACACCATGGATTGGATGCCATCCTGTACAAATGACACACATAGACACAAACACACTCACACCTGGGGCCAATTTTCCCAGAAACCAATTAACCCACCAGTAGTTTTTTGGACTGTGGGAGGAAAACTGAGCACCAGGTGGAAACCTCCGTGAACACAGGGAGAACATACAAACTGCATGCATTGACAGTAGCACCCCAGGCCCAGAATTTAACCTGGAGCCCCAATGCTATAAGGCAGCAATGCTAACCACTGTACCAGAGTGCCTTCTTATGTCAAATGTGTCACTTGAAGCCAATAGAGCTCCCCTCTCAAACCCGTGTCAACAATATGACACTGCAAAGGGCACAAATTACCAGTATATATATGCAAGAAAAAATCTGCCATTATAAACCATGAAGATGTACTGTAGCTTTGCAAAATATTTCTAAGCCTTACAGTTCAGCACAATGCAAACATTGACAGGTATACTATAAATATCGCATAATTTCAGAACATATTTACAGTGGTGCTAGAAAGTTTGTGAACCTTTAAGAATCCCTTTTAGAATTTTCAGAATTTCTGCATAAATTTGATCTAAAATGTGATCAGATCTTCATCTACAGTAAGTCAAAAAAATAGATAAAGAGAACCCAATAAAACAAATAGCACACACAAGCATATACTTTTTCTTTCATTTATTAATCAAAATGATCTAACATTAAATGTCGTTGTTGAAAAAAGTATGTGAGCCTCTAGGATTATCAGTTCAGTTAAGGTGATAATTAGAGTAAGGAGTGTCAATCATTGGGATGACGATAAGGTGTGAGTTTGTGTGGCCCTGTCCTATTTAAAAAACATCAACCTGAGTCTTCACTACCAAAGTCTGGTGCTCACCACACAGGTTTATGAACACATGCCATACCTCAATCAAAAGAGATTTCTGAGGACCTTGGAGAAAGAGTTGTCGATGCTCATGACTTAGATGAAGATCTGATCACATTTTAGGTCAAATTTATGCAGAAATTCAGAAAATTCTAAAGGGTTCACAAACTTTCTAGCATCACTGTAGCTGCTTTTGTAAGGGATTTTGCTAGTACACCTTGACTTCATTGTTGAAGGAAAGATTTCCATAAAATAGGCAAGAAATTAGCCATTACATAAATTAATCAAACAAAATTAAATTCCATTACTAGAGGCGAGATAATATTGCACAATTCCTTCTTTTTCTTAATTAAAAACCACTGAGCTGGAGAGGTACAGTATAGTGGAGCCCAGCAATACAGAACACAATTTGATCTCTGAACAAAGCAGTCTTTCTGAAATCTATCGAGAATGCTGAACACAGATTTGAATAAAGAAGTATACAGTTTTGTTTCTGAGATTTTGGTTCTATATGAAATCGCTTCCTATCAGTAGGTATCATTTAGAAATTCAGTTTTAAAATCCATTGCCTTAAATTTCCAAAAACATGATCTCTGATCCACATTCAATAGGGTACAAGAATTGGAAAAACTCTAAATGGTCAGGGATGAAATCCAAATATTTAAAACTATAAATACAAATTGTTATATAAATGCAAAAGAGGGTAAAATCAGGTGAATTGTTGGTTCATCAAGTTAAAAATTGGCTGAGCATCTTAGAGTAAATCCTTTGACACTTCTCCCTGGCCCAAAGCAAAGGGGTCGATACTTGGACCAACAACCTCCAAGTTAACAGCAGCTGTGCCCCTAATACTTATATACTTATAATACAACATGTCTATATTATAGGTTCCCTCAACACCCCCATCTTTCAAACATGTTTCACAATTGAATGATACCTAATTTACAATTAGAAAGTTAGGATAATACTGACCCATATACTGTAGCTCTAAATGCCAACATACTGCAGAAGTAGACATTAAAATAGATTCTAGTAACCTTTTAAATACTGACATGTTATAATTTTTATCTTATGACCACAATGATTTTTCTTATATCTTAGGAAGCTCCTAACTCCATATCCATTTTTTAATAATGTTTGCTGTCTAATTTAATTCAAATTAAAGTTCTACCTTGTTTTTCCATGTACAAATAGACCCCAGCTTCTGTTTTCATAACTGTAAGGTCAACGTTTCAGTGACTCTTATTTTGGAAAGAGTTGTGCCTTTTCTAGGATGTGCTTTGTGTACTTTGCATAGATTGTACAATGTTCTCTAATAATACTGTTATTTATACAGATTTAATATCCCCTAGGCTAGAATCTGATCTGTTTTCAGAACTGCATGTATCTTAATGAACACCAGCCAAGCAAAATCTGCAATATTCCAAGTCATTTGTATTCCTTCCATAAATAAGACCACTCACTGTGATTGGTGACCATAATTCCAACCACACTGCCCCATAATGAAGTGGAAATACTGTGATGCAAAAATCCCATTGACTTTCAAAGGTGCCCCACAGCCTTGAGAAAAATATTGATTATGCATTTTCTTTATTCACATAATTAATCTACGTTTAAATCCCTGTAGAATTATAAAACCAAAAAAAAATGCATTTGACCTTTGGTGATCAAATTTTACCTTGCATTTACAAATATAAGGACTTCAGTGTGAAGGTGTTATTTGATTAACCCATTATTTTGATCCTCTCTTACCTTTGTCTTCTATCCTGTAATTGTAATGTGATTTGCAGTTATTATATTCATGTGACACCTGACAAATTACTGATGAAAAAATTGATCTGATAGAAAACAGAATAATGTGATTAAACTAAAGTTCATTGTGTGAACTGAAATAAATAAACTGGTCTGAGGCAATTAATGCTAGATTTAAGCAGATTAATGTTAAGTATCTGTTTCTTCTTTGCAATACATTCCAAAACAAATTATGAGTATAACACCAAAAGGAACAGTAAAATCTAATTCTTTTCTCACTGTGCAATTCTTCTTTTCTTAAGAGAGGATTTGATTTGATGATCAGGCATCAAACTTCCTTTTAATAATAATTTTCTTTATATGTTGCACCTTTAATGACTGTATATCAAGGTACTCCACAATAAGAAAATCAAAAACAACACTTTTTTAATTAGTACTATAAAAACATTAATAAAAACTAGTTTATAAAAGTAAGCTTATTTTAATCCTTTAAAATGGAATTTAGAAATGCTGGCTGGTTTGTAGTCTCTCGCCTGGAGTGGGAGATTATTCCACATTTTAGGGGCAACAGACCAGAATGCCTGGTCCCCCAGAGTCTTCTCAAGGCTTATTGAGAAGTTATAGGACCCAGTTATGGGAAATGATAGAAGGCCAGAGTCCAAGAATGTAAACAATGTGCTGCTGTATAAGGAGGTAAACGTTTACTGAATTAGTCAGGAGACAAACTGTCCAGGAACTTAAAAGTGAAGAGCAGTATGTTGACCAGTTTACACTAAGAGTGTGTGCAACAGGCTAAAACAAATATGCTCATGCAGTTTAGATTTAATTAGGATCCAAGCAGTTTTGAACATACTACAGCTTGTGAAGAACATGTTTTGGATACATTAGGAAACAAAATATTACAATAATCAAGTCTGGAAAGATGAAGGCATGTAGTACCCTGCATCTGACTTGAAAAGATAATAATGATGGCTACAAGATATGGTAGAAAGAGGAAAATAAGACCTTCCAAACAAACCATTGTAAGTGTTAGCTTCAAATGTAAGACTTGGATCAAAAACGATGACAGATTCTTGACGCAAGTGTTTGGAAAAGTCCAGGAACAGTCAAACTATGGTTACCCAGGTGTGGATTTTATAAGGAAAGTATATTGGCATATGTTTTTTAAATGTTTAAAAGTTAAAATGTGAAAAGTTGTGTTGCATCCTTTTCTAGTTCAGTTGTATCATAGGCAGCACCAGAGATCAGCTGGACAAAAATACATTTATTAAATCAAAATACATTTTAAGAGCTTAGAATTTGAAGATAACAAAATATACTCAATATTACAACATTGCAATCTAGAATAGAGTTGTTAAAGGCTTTGATGTCTTTTTTTATTCAGTTTTGAAGGATTACCCTTTTATTATTTTTATTATGAGAAGATATAATGTCAAAAATATTTTTATTAATTGGCATTGCACTTTAAACTGTATTGCTTTTTACGGAGATACATTCTCTGGCTGACTCGATGGGATTTCTTTACGTGCACTGCAAAGCAGATATATATTTAGCTCTTACTGCACCTGTAATGAAAGTCTGGCCAAATAATGACCACTGATGGCCAGAGTCAAAACCACATCAATATAATCACAGTGATCAGTGTACACTGCCCAAGTCCAGAATTAATTTCATTCTGCACTTTACCCAGGTCAGTTTATCACACTGGGGTCTAAATTGAATGACCCTGCATGGATTTGCAGTCCTTCATGTTGCTATCTGTCCTCCCCACTGTAGTAGTGGGTCCTGTACAGTGACTCTAGTGATGAGTAGCGGTAAAAGCACTCATCAGGACAGTTCATTAAGCTTGCTGACAACTTGGCCGATCCTCACACTTCAGTGACAACAACCTCTGAGAATAAAGACTCCAAATATATAAGAGAGAATTACTCATTATTCTGTTTCGATGTCTTTGTGAACAAAGCCTTTAAGGAACATCCACAAATAGCCTCATTAAGTTATTTTAAGCGAGGACTAACCTATTAGCATTACAAAGGGGAATGATGGTGGCATTGCATGGGGATTTGCAGTACAGTAAGAAAACAGACAATCTATTTACCATCTTTGGGGAAAACTGAAAACCTGTTCTTTCAAAGAGAAAGAAATGAAAGCAATACCTTGATATACAGTAGATCTGAAAGGAGGTCAGACAAACCTCTGGTGATTGGCTCAAAACACCTGGATTTAAATCTAGATTTGGAAAATCAGAGTTGTTAACAGTCCAAGAGTGAGTGGTCATGTTGACTGACTTCGAAAGCTCAGTCACAATTCGTATTGATGGTAACACAATAAAATCTAGATTCAAAATTAAATAATTGAAATTTAACTAACTATGGCTTAAAGAATAGAAGATATTGACAGAATGCCGTAATTTTAAGTCGTGTGAAATTTTGGGGGAGTTTACTGAATTTATAAGATTGCAGCCAAGTATTATACTGTACTGTAGATATGCATTCAGAAGACCTTACTACTGTACAAGCATACTGGACTTCAGGGAAGTACTGCATTTTTGATAAGTTTGTTATAATATAGAAGAATTATTCATCATCTTTTGTATTAGCTGCCATTAACATCATTCTGGAAAGAATATACTATACTAGATGTTCTATTGAGAGCTTTAAACCTGTACAAATTCTCCTTTTGCAATCTGTTAACAGAGGTAGTGGCATGACATACTTGTTTTTGACTATGATGTGAAGATGATAGACTAGGAATAAATTATCATCAATTCAAAATGAACCCGAACAGAAGTCTTTTAAAAGTATTGTCTCTAAATGTAAAACAATGGAAAGTTATAAGTTTTAATGAAACTTGGGTTATGTTTACTCAGATCTGGTTGAGATCTGAACTTTATTTAAGGCTTAGTGGGTGAAATTTAGTTGTAATATTTAATCATGGTAATAATGAGTTTTAATTTGCACAACTGATTATAAAATGCTCACGTAAGGAGATTAATGAATTTGCCTTCTGGACATTACAATACTGAAATCAAACCAATTTCTTCCTGAAATTTTCATAGTAGGAATCCACACTGAGCCTTAGATATCAGCCATTAAATGCAATTAAACTGAGGTATAGGCAATACAATTTCAATATGGCCAGTATCATTTAATATCGCAAAGGCAGTTTTTCTTAAAAATGAAACCTCCGTTGTGGATCAATAGAGGTCATGATGGTTAAACAAAGTCATTAGAGTGGGAAGGAGCTATTACGGTCCCTCGTGTATCGATGTGTGAAGGGAATAAAAAAAACCACCAGACTCAGGGCTGTTCCCTTCTTTCCCTTTGGGAATTCCAGTTAGAAAAGTAGCCACTGCCACTTGGGAGATTCCAGAGTCATACAGTAGGTTCCTAATAAATTAGTGGGGATGGGAGGAATCGTTTCCAGGTGTTATTCCATGCTCTTCCAAATGATGAAAATAAGTTGCTTGCTTTTAAGAAAATAAGCTTCAACAGGTACACATTGTGGACAGTCATAGTTATTTGCCTCACTAGTGAAATAAATTATATCCATTGATTTTTAGGAACATTCCTGTACAGTAGCAGTCTGTACTGAAATGTGGCAGAATGAAATGCTCATCTGCCAGTTTTGTTGTGAACCGTTTCTGCCTCCAAATGTGTAAGATTGTCTACATGGTTGTTTATCAAAAATATGCCCACCCCCTTTTGTTGGACAATTTTGTTTTAAATCATACAAATCTCTGAGCCTCAAATGATCATTTTGGTTCTCAATTCTTCATAGATTTAATCCTCTTTTTTATCAAATTTGCATAAGATGGATGGTTTCAATGACGAGCAGAAATAAAATATGCCAGAACTGATCTAGCTTATGTCATGAATGAGACCAAAGAATTTCAGAAAGCTTTCATTGTGTTGTCCTGCAGAAATGCCATTGAACACACATGTCCAATAGTGCTACAGCCAGTCTACTCTGGGAATAAACAAACAAAAACCTCCAAAAATTAAGTTTGCAAACTAATTTGGTTTGCAAAGGCTAGATACATTACTGTATTTTGTCAGTGACGAAAGACCCTGAAACTGCAGATAAGGTCAAATTAGACAGATTTAACTGCATCAATTTGACGCATAACTTGGGTGCACTATTAGTTTGCTTTCAGTTCCAGAATAAATTATTGGCATACACTGTTTCCATGACAACGTGTTTTCTTTTTACTGGGCAGCCAAGGCAATGCTGAGAAAGGCACTTTTTCATTATTACTTACAGCAGAGCTGTATTTATCAAACTCAAAAGAAAAAGGATTTCAAAAGAAGTGTTTATATGTCTATCATGGTCAGACTGTTTTCATCATTCGACGACTGTCTCCTTCAATTTTGGATCTTACTGTCAGGGCAGCGGCTGCCAAAAATTGTGGTTGTTTGTAAATGGATGAAGATATTCTGTAGCAGATGCTATTTATGAAAAGAAAAATGAGGATTAAATCTTAATCTGTCATTTTACCTTTTTATTGATTGATTAAAACTTAACAAATTTTAATTGATTTAACTCTTAAATTTAAATTGTATATTTCATAGAGTATGTTTGAATTGTAGAATACCCAGATATTACAAAGTAATGACAACTAAATGCCTTACACAGAAATACATATTAGAGCTCTTATTCAAATTTTTCTGTTCTTATTATCGTTCTTACCATTGTTATTTCTTTTGCAAGCAAAGCTCTTAGCAACAAGGTTACTTTCTTTACATTGTTACATTCTATTGCATAGAATAGTAAAACACATGCTATTTAAGAAAGGATATTGCATTGATGTAAACATCTTTATCCCAAAGAATAGCAGAGCACCTTGCATGTAGGAGAGGACCTGTTTCCTTCTCGCCACCATGTCAGCACAGATTCTGCATCAGTACCCCTTCAACACAGAGGGCAGGACATCAGAGGTTACTCTGCTATTAAGTCCAAGCAGCAAGAAATTAGGGTTAACTTTTCATTTAAACGAGAACACCTTCTATAGCATGTGCCCTTGGTCACCAAACTGGGGTATCTGTTAGGAAATTCTCTTCCATAACCTACTGGTTTACCAACACTGCTTACAGAGGCAACCTGGATTTTCCTGGAGGTCTTCCATCACAGTGCTGGCACAGCACAGCCTTGCTTAGTTTCTGAGATCAAGCTAGAAAGTGGCAGAATTAGAAGGTGGTCGCATTGTTTTATAGAATCAAATGAGAATTTTGACTTCAACAAGACTTACAGTAGATTGAAAATATAAACTGTTGAATGACTGCTATAGGTATATTACACAACATGTTATCTAAGCTAACTCTGTTTGAAAGACACTACAATGAGGACCTTCACTGCATAGGAAAACTGCAGCTACAGTAAATACAAAGAATTACTGGACTAGCTGTTGCTGTGTGCATGTAACGTTTCTTCTTTTTTTGCTAACATACTGTACATGACAACACTTAAAATGTACTTCATTAATGTCCTATGACATTTTTCAGTTTTGTTAAAGATAATCTAGCATTTATTACAATGTTAGTATGATTTCCCTGAGCTAAGTTTTAAATTAAATACATAGAATATAGACAATATATTTATGTCTTTAAATACTATTCATTCAAGTCACAATCATATGGACAACAAACTTGCAATGATGCCTCAAATGTCCAGTATCGTTGTGAAATAAATGTAACTGAATGCATGAGAAAAAAAAAAGTAGTTTGAAATGCACATTTTGTATGAAATACAATTTTTTTAAATAAGGCATCTGGATGTCATGAAAAGCTGCAATAAGAAGGCTATTACTATTGTCATGTTAAGAGAAAATGTTGGTGTCCATGGAAACTGCTCTACAAAAGGAGCTCAAAAGTGAGATCTAACATTATTTATTTGGCTGAAGTCTATACATTTACAAAAGAATCAAAGAACAAAGGTATTTAATAATAAAAAATAAGTAAAAGCATGCTAATCACCTCAGGTGTCAGTGTCACTTTGTTGGACGGTGCTTAATATTGACCGAGACCTTTTCAGATAACTGCTCTACATTCACATGAAATGGGAGAGAACTCATCAAAATGATTCAGCCTTTTGTTTTGGCATGAATCTGGCTACGCTTTGATATACACTTCAAATATTTAATGTTTTTTTTCAAATCAAGTAACCTAAACCTACAGTAGAAGTGTTAAAATTACAAGTTCTGCTGATCGCATTTAGACCAGTTATGGAAACTGTAAAATAGACCTTATATGGAAAGATTAAGATAAACATCTTTTTTTTCTGTTTGGAGACAAATAAACTTAGAATATATACAGTAACACAATACACCCCAAATGAAGAAAAGGTTTACCCCAACCCCCCCTCCCCAGGTAATATACTCTGCTTGGTAGAGACACTGGGCCTGAGGAAACACAAGTACAGTAGATCTTGCTGGGAACATGAGGCTCACTTCCACACAAAAAGCTGTGGGTGTACTAAGAGAGCTGCCACATTGTCTCCTGCGTAATATTCCCTGGGAATTTTCAGGAAGCTGCTTGATGACGTCCTCAGCATATGGTGCTACTAACTAATGGGTGTGGGTGAGGAGCATAAAGGCATTCTCTTCTTTGCTAACCTTCTTCATGTTCTTCTTTTGTAACTTACAATTTATTTCAAAGAACAGGCTCACATGTACACAATACTACTACTCTTACTAATAATAACCCATTGCATTTCTAATAGCACTTTTCTTTCCAAAGAATCCCAAAGCTCTTTGAAGTGGTAGGGAACCCAGTTCATGCACCACTGGAGTGCAAGTCTTGCCTATGTCAAACACACCATTCACTCTACACTAACAGCCCCACTATACTGAAGATCAGATGCAATGAACAAGTGAAAAACTGGTTTTGAAATTGAATCAAGGGAGAACTTTTCCCAGAGTGGAGTTTAGCTAGGATACCAAATTTAAAAACCCTCAGACAATGCAGAGAGAATTCAAAACATTGTGGGGATACCACAGTCTTTTACTAATAAAAAAAATAAATTTGTTAGTTCAAAATAAGTTTTGATATGACACTTTTGTACACAGATTATATGAGAAAGATGGTGTTTCAAAGCTCTGTAAATACAATTAAACTCTACAATAACACATCAGCATTTATGTCTCTGCACTGCACTCTGGTGGCTATTCACAAGGCAATACTGACCCCTAGTGCTTTTATAGAAAAGCACAATATTTTTTTCAAGGTTTCTTTAATACGTCTGTGAGTCATTCTGCGGTTAATGAAAAAATGCTAAGCTTGATCCTGCCATAATAATCATTTCATGCTCAGACTAATGTTTTCAATACAGCCTTTAAAATGATGATTGTGGATTTATTAAGGATATACCACGCACAATCTACAGCATATAACTTAATTTTCTACAGAGTGCAAATAAAGGAAAGCATGATCTCGTAGGAGAATTGCCTGTGTTAACATGAGAGGTGTGTGTTCTGGAGGGAATGTACGCTATGTTATGTGTAGTAATGGCTATGGGTGCAACTTCAAAGCCTGAATAAACAAAGTCTGATAACATGTATGAAAAACAGGACTTTTGCATGCAGTATGGCTCACATTGTTGATGCATGGACTGACGTTAGCCATGAGTTCTGCACTTGCCTGAAAGATTTATTTCACAGACAAGGCAATTGAAAATGTGGCTGTTATTGAGCAGCAGTGCCCCCTTGTGGCTGACTATTATACTGGATGAACGGTAAAATGCAGCGTCAACATAGGGCATACTTGTTCCCAACAGGCATCTGTGACAGATTGTTGCTATTCTGGTTACATTGGATTTTAAACCAAATATGCAGGTATTTTATCCCAACATTAGCCTCATGTGCATGTATTCATTCTGTGCATACATTATTTAAAGACAGACCTGTTCGTACAGTATGTGACCAAAGAAGACCTCATTTTTAGAGAGACTGAAAATGGAAAAAACTAATTTGTTGCAATGTGTGACATCCCATTGGTCTTTGAAAGCATTATTTCCATCACTATAGACAACTAGAACACTGGACATGGTTCAGATTTTGACTGTGTACTGTATGTCTGTATCTCCTGGGCTACTGTCATCCCTTGTGTTTGTTTTTATTTCAGAGATATTTTAATTCCTTATTTATAATAATAATAATAATTGCTTACAATTACTGTATATAGTGCTTTTCTGGACATTCCACTCAAAGCGCTTTACAGGTAATGTGGATCCCATGCACCACCACCAATGTGCAGCATCCACCTGGATGATGTGACGGCAGCTATAGTGCACCAAAACACTAACCACACATCAGCTATCAGTGGGAAGAGAGCAGAGTAATGAAGCCAATTCATAGATTGGGATTATTAGGAGGCTATGATTGATAAGGGCCAATGGGAGATTTGGCCAGGATGCCAGGGTTACACCCCTATTCTTCTCAAGAAATGCCCTGGGATTTTTAATGACCACAGAGAGTCAGGACCTCAGTATTACATCTCATCCAAAGGACGGCGCCTGTTTACAGTATAGTGTCCCCGTCACTATACTGGGCATTAAGACCCACATGGACCGCAGGGTGAGCACCCCCTGCTGGCCCCACTAACACCTCTTCCAGCAGCAACCTTAGTTTTTCCCAAGAGGTCTCCCATCCAGGTACTGACCAGGCTCACACCTGCTTAGCTTCAGTGGGTTGCCAGTTGTGAGTTGCAGAGTGAGATGGTTGCATATTAGTGCAAAAAAACTCACACATTTCTCTCTTGGCCATTAGTGTGAATTTTTTTAGATACTATGAAGAACAAAAATGCATATAAATGCATTTTCCTCAAATTTTTAATCTTTTGAATACAATATAGAATTCATTTTTATATGATGCAGAAAAGCAAAATAATTTGCATTGCAAAAAATGCTTTACACTTTCTTCATCTCTGTACTGTAGATCTGCGCAGCAATACAAACAATATTTGCTCTGGCAATATGCACTGTTGAGAACTGCTGCTTCATTTTGGAACATCCAGGAAATCTACAGTACAGTAATTCCCAACACTAAGATCTTTCATTCTTTTGATAGTTGATAATGCATAGTCTCCCGAAAAGACTGTACACAGCATACACAGTTTATCAAACTTAAAATATAACTGGTTTCACAATCTTTATTTAAAAAAGAGATTTGTTTTAGGAGATTTTATATGCCTGCAGTAACAAAATTAGTGTGTGGATAAAAGATGAATATCTTTGGTATTCCACAAGATGGCACTCTAGCTATTACAGTGTTCTTGAGCTGGGGATTTGTGGAATATTGAGCATGCTGATGAGGCAGGATTCCGATAATGGATTCAAACTTGGGTCAAACTGGACGCCTCAACTGTAGGTCTGAAATATACAGTACCCTACCACAGCAGTTTTAACATTTTTAGCTGACTTCAGTGATTTGAAGTATTCCCTTCTGAACCTCAGTAGCTCACACAATGCCTAGCAAAAACTACAGGAAGTCAAGAACACAGAACAGTTCTACGTTATTATTTGGTTTATTTCTTTTCAGTTTAAAAAATTACATTCACATTGATATGGCTTATTGTCATGTACTGGAAAGTTTTCATGTTATTCAAGGGCATTTAATGCATATGATCAATGCAAATTCTTCCAAGTTTATTAAAAATATTCAGGTCACTACTCAAAGATTTAAACTTCGACATCACATTACTTTTGGAAAAAGGAGCCTTGTATCACCATCTACTAAGATTCCTTTGGATGGCAAGTGATGAACATTTTATGAAGAAGCTCTACATGGATCAGTTCAATTTAAAGGTTAGGTACACACATGCATACATTTCAGAAAGGTGATGGTATTTATTGTATTCCTCTGAGAAACAGGAAAATCAATAATTTATGTCAAAGTTAACATTGAAACAAACAGGAGCTGCTGTGGATATTGCGTTCTGATGAGCTTGGAATTTGGTTTTGAATAGCCGGCAACAATCTGCTGTCTTGGGCTTGGCACTATCATAAAAGCGCCAGTGACTGAGGTCTAAAGGAGACCCAGTGTTGGAGGAGTACCTGTCAAAGTGGAGGACAGTGTTATGATTGTCAGGCCTGCCTTGGCCAGCTGGGGAGGAAATGGCTGGAGAGACAGAAGGGGCTCAGTGGAGGAGAGGAAATGTGCCCAGGGAGATTTAGGAAAGAAGCATAAACAAGGATGCACTTAGTACTGCAGTGCTCAGCATATCAAGCTGGAAGGTCAGTGTAGCCCCAGAGCAGGAAACATCTACTCTGTGTCACTGATGAATGAGGAGACCTTCACAGAAAAGGACTCTGAAACCTTGTGGTCTGAGACTTAACCTTGATGTACTCTATAGCGCTCTGTAATTGAGCTCTAGATTTAGGGCAAACAAGAGCTTGCTTGGCTTTGAGACTGTGTTTGAGGTCTTACTGTTTTACATTTGTCATTATGTGTCTGTCAGACTGACAAACAAGTAAAAAATTATTACTGAAACTGTACTTTTTTTTCATTCTGCTGTATGCTTTCCCCTGCTCTGTTACTGTATGTGCCTACATGTTATATACAGTAGGTGCAGTAAACATTTCTCAGAACTGCCACATTAAGCATATGCAGAACATCATATATGGAATGTTTAAAAACACTATCTTTCAAATGTCTATAATTCAGTGCTGTTCTGAGTGACTAGTGTAAGTAAAGCAAGCTCAATTTCTAATACTTTAATTTTTATCATACTCAATATTCATGTAAAACAGAATGATTCCTTTTCTGCTGTGGTCTCGATCTCTTCATTTAACAAAGTACTGTTACAGACAGCATTTGTTAATTTTAGTTTTTTTCTAACATATGTCTTTTATTTTCTTGTTTCACACATTTTTTTGAGAATGCTTATAAAAGAAGGCACATTTATTTTTTAGACTAGATTTAACATACTAATCACCCGGATAGGATTTACAGTACATTTCTTTTACTTGGCTAATACTGGAATTAGAGCTTTAAGCTTGTCAATGAAAAGAATTGAGACTGATAGTGTAAAATGAAAATAACCAAACAGTAGTCTTTATTAGAGATTGTAACAAAACAACATTTAATTAAGGGGCTTATTGTTCTAATTGGAATTATTATTTATGCCATTTTCTTTTTAAAAAACAGTCACAACTGATATTGAAATTAATATATACAGTAGTAACAATATTACTTCATTGGTATTGCACAGGGAGAGTAGTTGCAGAATGCTAATGATAATGAATACATTTAGAAGAACAAATCATTTGAGAGGGTCTTTGATCTAATGAAAGTTGATGTCTTCTTAAAAATTTTCCACGGGTGTTAAGATACTTTTTATAGTGCAGTCAAGTCCACTTAAGGCACTCCTGACATTGTCTAGCGATTGGAGTTTGACATGGCAATGATGTACACAACAGGGAACGGTCTAGCACCTGTTCCAGTATAATGTCTGTGTCATACTGTATCTTGCATGCTTCTATCTTTTCTAAAGCAGAGTAGCATAGTAAACACTGAGATATTTTTTCCCTGAACAATCACTTAAATATTTCTTTTTTATATATTAGAGTGGCAATACCTTTTGTTTTAGTGGACCTGTGGTCTCAGCTTTCAGACATCTACGTCCAATAAATTGTGTTGAAGGCCAAGATAATCACTGACTGTCGCTTGCACAGTGAATTTGAGCTCCTTCCATCTGGGAGTTGATTTAGACTACCTACAACTAAGGTCTATCTTTTAATCTTTTATTGACCTGCTCAATATTGAGAACTTAATGCTCATGAAATTCTATTTGATTGATTATTTATGTACTCATACAGTATGTACTGTATGCACATACATATGTTGTATGTTTCTTATTTGTTATATGTTAATGTGCTCATGTTGTTACATTTATTATATTTTGTTATGTATATTATTTGCCAAATTTCTCATCTGTGACAATAAAAGTAATCAATTTAGCTTTTGTTTCCCATAAATGTTGACATGGGCATTCATTTGTACACCCATGTATACAGTGAAAAAGGTCCATACCAAAACAATAGCAGCTCATTTGGGAAGAGCTCATCCTGTATTCTCCTGTATGAAGCAGAATAGACTAGGGAGCACATAACTCTCCTCCTGAATGGGATGCCAGTTACCTCAAGCAATTCTAGCTAACATTTATACCACCAGGGTATAGTATTTAAAAAATAAATTATAATTAATTTGTAATATATCACTTGTAATGTCTCTTAAATATTCTGTTTTATTGTTTTATTTTGGCTCATATAATTTAGTTTTTATAGTAATCTTAGTAATTTTTGGGGAGGTAAAAACAAATTAATTAAAATCCACACAGTTGAGAATCCACACAAAAAAACACAGATGAGAAGAAGAACTTTTCACAGTACTGTCATTTCATCACATGAAGGAAAGATATTAGTTTTCATACTGTATAAACATGTTTGCTAAATTCTTAAAAAACAACATCAGAAGTAACAATTTCTTTGAATATATTAAAAAAGATCTAGTAACAAAGCAGACACATGAGCACACTTCAAATATTGTATTAAGCACCGCTTTAATGAAAAAGGTAAAACAGTAAGGTTGATTTTTACATTAATATTGTTCTTTTTCATTAACACTACTAATATGTACATGAGAAAATGTCATTACATTAAAGTACTTTTTAATTGATTAAAAAGAAGCATTTAGGTAACAAATGAATTTGAATTAACACTACGGTACCCAAAATCCGAATTAATGGCTAACTAAGCTATACTTTGCAGACATGTTTTCCTAGGATGATACAGTATGGTTCATTAAAAGAAATTATGAAGTAGGTAATTATACTCTGTTCTTTTGTTATGCTCATCCCTCTGGTCTTCTGGTATTTTGCATTAAAAGTTTTTCCTCCTGTGCCTTTGGAGTACTGTTAACTTAGTTCATCCGGCTCTAAAGTTTCAGGGAACTGGAAGCACTTAGAGCTGACAAATGAAAATGAGAAGGGCTCATTTATAGTTTAGGAGCTACTAAATGTGACATGAATGGCTGAAGTATTGCCCAGTTTCTTCAGGGAAAAATCTCTCCTATTTCTAAAATGAGCATCGAAAGTGACAAAGGCAAAGACAGGATATTACTCACGCATCAAGTATATTCTAATTAACAATTAATTAATGGAATGTATTCACATATAAAGAATTCATGAATTCCAACTCAAAATCCCAACAGATTTCAAATTAAAAGTTTTGTCTTCAGTTGCACTGCATTAAGGCGGGATACAGAAAGTTAACCGAGGAAAGAGAAGCTGCCTATGGCTTTTAAGCACAGTAAGTATATACTACTGTAAGTAGAAAAATGACTTTAGGTATAAGGACAAAATGAATTATGAATTACTTAAGAATATGGTTTCTGTTTGGAAAATACAGTATGTTGCCTTATTGAATGTGTCATTAAAGCTGAATTGGTAACCATGTGTATCTGTTCGTTGATATTTGGAATGCTTGAGGAAGCACGGTTTTTAATAATTATAACAATTTAATTTTTCAAAAGGAACACTGCATTAATTTTAATATTTTTCACAGCCCACTAGAGTACTATTAATAATTTGTGAGCTTCTGTAATTACAGCAAAGATATCTTGTATAAGTACTACAGTAATCTGCCTGTTTTCCAAAAAACAAGCAATTTTGTTGAAAGAAAGTTCTTGCTTTTCAAATAATTCTTAGAAATGTGGACACGAATATATTGTAGTCCGATTATCCTAGCATGAACCCATGACCAGTTAATGGTTTTTTACTAAAACCTTTGGGATTCTTATAGTTTAGCTTCCTCCAGTTTGATCTGCTTCACCCAAGCAAAGGTTGAGCACATCATTGCTCTTAGGCACATGAGTGAAAACACACATAAATATGGAACATTTTGAAATGAACAAGAAATAACTAAAACATTTCCATATATCATGCCAATTAGGCCTTTGGTTTTAATTCTGTATATCCAGTGAACAGAACTATTCACAGCAGTGACCCATTTAAGTGTGACCCATTGAAAAAAAAGCAATGGACCATGAACCGTAAAGGCACCCATAACAAGGCATTCTGTTTTATTTTTTTACTTTCTTTAAAATGATTGATATGTTATTCTATAGATTAGATCTCTAGGGTTTTCATCCTAGCTGTGAATAAACAAAAGGAATACAAATCTCTTTAAGAGGAGAAATCAAAGTCTGTCTCTGGTTTGATTTTTACTGGCACATTTACTTATCCAGACATACGGCAACTTACCTTCTTCCTTTTTTCTGTCTGATCAAAATTAGATAGAAACTTCTTTGGCTGTCAGGCATTAGAAAAAAAACAAACATTATTGATGCTTTCTTCTAATTGTTCAAAGAAACAGAAGCAATCCCAAAGGTTCAAAGTAAGTATTATTTTTGTTTTGCCTATAATGCTTAAAGCAGCACTTTCCATAACATGCTTAAAAAAGAATGGACTGCTATTTTTTATTGTTTCTAGACCCTTATCCCTCATAGTAACTGTTACCGATTGCTTCTCCAGCACAATCAAAGTAGGCTTCAGTAAATACGTTTGTATTACTGTTTTTGTGCCTCAATAAGAACACTCCTCCCAATGGCTTGGTTATGTACAGTAACTATACTTTTGATTGCTGTCATTTGTGTTTTTTGTTTTAAATCATAGCAGGAAACTAACAGTTCCTTGCAAACAACATTACTGAAATACATAAGGGACAAAGCAAGTGGAAAGTTTTGTATGCTTAGATTTTTTGTCTTGTTTTTCCATGTTGAAATTGGCATATGGGAATACAGTCTGTTGAGATTAAGGGAAAAACTGCTGGTTTGGAGGAAGCTAGTGTGCTATCCAATGCTGTTTTGTTCAAGCTTCGCTGTATAGATTTCTTTTCCTAAGGCAAACAAATTTCTTTGATTATGCAAAATCCAGAAAGCAACACATTTTGCAGCAGACTCATGGCAAAGTTAGAGTGTTAAAGGATATCTTGCCAATGGGCATGCAGATATATCAGTAAGTGTTAGTATCGTCTAAAAGCATATGGGTTAGGGCACCCATCAAGGAGAGCATACAATATTCACAATATGAAAATGGCATACATGTACTTTCACTTTCCAGCGCAGCCCCAGTAGACAGTGATCTTGCCATACTAAGCCTATGAAAGTCAGACCCTTCACAGGAGTGCTGATGCTCTTGTTTGGATTTTAATCTCTGTGCTTGGCTTTCTCTTGAGAGCATCCAGGAGTCCACTACTACACTGCTGATATTTGTGGCACTTTCTGGAGAAATGTGTGTTTTCAAAACACCCAGCATATATAGCCTTGCCTATACTGTAAATGTGATTAGATTGTATATCATGTTGCGTAAGCATCAAATGTATGTCAATGATTGTAAGCATGCCATACAGTACATTTGCCATTTGAAAATGATTGGTATAAAACATCTGGGGGATTTGCGATGGTTTTGCCTTGAGTAATGATATTATTGATTTAGAGCTGGCAAAACAATAGAGAATATTTTTACTCTCTAGGACTTGCAGTTCAGTATTTCCAGTTCAATGCAGGCAGTATATTTAAAATCCCATATCTACTGTATGTACTCAGTAGATTCACCAAAAAAAATTAGATTGAAATAGTTAAATGCATGAAAGCTGCTCTAAGAAGAATAATAAATCATCCTCTAAATTAAAGGCAGATATCTTTATATTGAACTGAGTCTATTATGCAATGTTATGGCATGTGCAGTAACTCTAAATTGATTCAGTAGTTGTGGGGTGACAGGTTTACATTTTATAAAATATGAAACATTTATCTGTTGTAGTTCTCCTATTCTGCACATTTTCAGATGTAGTTGATTTTTCCCAGCTGAATAAACCAATAAAGCATACCTTATGTAACATCTCAGTTAAGAGGGAAGGTAAGCAGAATTATTTCTCGTCAAATCACTTGGTATGACAGCACACAGAAAATCTATGTTTGCTACAGATGTTTTCTCCTCAGATGTAAAACTTCTTTCAATTATACAAAATAATTCTCTCATAAAGATTAATTCCTCTACTTGTTCTTTATAGTTTTTTTAAGTGGAGTCACTATTGCATGATTAAGTTATAGCGTTGCATAGCTCAATAATACCAATAAGTAAAGCTCCACTTGTGATTGCACAGTACACTAGAAAAGGAAGTAGTCTTTCAATTATACAGTATATGCCCTTCAATTCAGTCAAGCCTCAGCTTGTCTTTTTTAAGTTGGAGCATTTGACAGGGTAATAAAGAGTAGTCACAGCCTTATTGAAATTGCATCATTAGAAACATCACTTAAATTCCTCTTGATTAGAACTGAATTCTGCTGCAATATGCACAAATAAATAATTTCTCCCTGTTCCTTTTGTTTATACATGACTTAATCACAATTACACATTGATTTATATGAGCAACTATACATTGTTTTAGTGAAACCTTTTTTTCCTACTACAGGTATGACAAAGTATGCAGTAGGGATGTACATTCTTCAGTGCAACATTGCAGTATTGTGCAAAGCTGCATGTCAAAACCACAGTCTTTCATCGTGATGTTTAAGGAGTTCTTGCACAGGAAGTGTGTGTCAAATAAACTTTTAAGAAAGTAACAATAACAGGCTTACACAGAGTGTCTAAGAACACTCTAGACAACAAATGAAAAAATAGCAAGAAAATACCAATTATATAAAACACCTCCATGACATTTCAGTTCATAATAGTAGGGGAAAAGACAATAACACTCCAAAAATTTGACTTTGTCATCTTTTCTTTCATTACAGTTTGTGTGCATCTCAGTTTTATGTCATTCTGAGGTGTTAAGTCCTCTGATGCATTTCTCAGCATGTTTTTTGTCTCTTCAGCTGAAATAAAGTGCTGCAAACGGCAAAAACTGCTCCTCAATGAATATCACCCCCTATCGGGACAAAATTGAACAAAGACCTTGTCAGGGGCTTCCAAAGTACTTCGTATCTCTGCTGAGATTGTTGGCAACACAATATTCCTACCAGACCTCCACCATATGTTTAGGTTTTTAATTGTGTTGAAATCACAACATGCATTCAAAGTGGCACCATAGGCTCCTTAAAATGCATTTTCCATATATTCTTTGCTTTTGCTGTTGAACTGCAAGAAGGGTGTTCGACTAACAATTCTGCACAAAACAATGTAGGCAACATTATAAAAATACTCAGACTGACACATTGCACATTGCACATTGAGAAATGCATGTCTTGCCACACTTACATGTGATTGACTTAGAAGGCTTTTCAGTCTTCACAAAAACATCACTCATCATCACTTTTTAGAGTGGATACTGTATAAATAGCAACTAATCTTTTATTATCAGGTTTCACTAATAATAAATGTGCCTGTCTATCACTGATGGACAGTACAGATTTTAATCATTAGTTTTGATAATCAGTTTAATTGTTTATCAAGACTAACAATATAACAAATACAATTGCTTGAACTTTACAAAATGTGTTGGAAGAGATGAGATACAGTAGCAGGTCTTTACCCAGGTACATTCCCAAGAAACCTTTGGGTGATTACCTATTGACTTCTACCACCTGAGCAATCCAACAGTAGCAATTAATGAGGTGGCCTAATAGAGAGAGAGAGAGATTGATCTTGTAAACAATTTGGATGAAATACTTGGATTGTAGGATTCTGTGTTTAACAGTAAATCACTTACACTTTTGCTTATTCCTGTTGGTCCTGTAGCAGGAGTAGGTTAGGGATCTGTTCTGGATTGTTTGTTCTGCTCTGTAAAGGTTTTACCACATGGTCATTGCAGCCTCACGTATTTAACCTTATCCATCCCCTCCACCAAATGGACTTCACGGGATACTGTGCTCCTGTAATGGATGTGCCCTTTAATATCTGGATTTATCTTGGAAAGTGTACGCAGTAATAGCCTAGTTAGGGTATTGAATCTAAAAAGGATCCCTTGGACATGCCATCTGAACCTTCAGATTTGTTATGTCTTTCTTCTAGCAAATACACACATTTAGGTGGATATGCTTACCCGGGGATCTATAATATACCACAATGCATTGGCTATGGTGTATCATGACTCATTTACCTATCAACCTGATCTATGTGTATTATTTCTTAAAAACCTAAGGTATTTGGATACATTAAGTAGATTTTCAGCTTTAAAGAAACCTTTCAAATGAGATGAGTGAGTTTGCCCCATCATGTTGCTATTAGCTTACCCAACATGGCTTCAACAACATGGCTGGGTATCTTATTGCAGTTTATCAACCCTGTACGTAAATGAGCATCAATTCTAGAATACGCTGCCCCGTAGTTTCCTCTTCTATCCACTGGGCCATGATTTGCTGTTGATTCTGAAGAAGGCCACTGAATTTACTTTGTCAATATCTTTGTGGATTTTAAGTACTTGAATCAGGTCCCCTCATGGTTTTATCTGATAGAGATTAACAATATTGTTTGTTTTAGCCTGTCAGAGTATGATTTATAATTTGTGAATGATATAATACAGTTGGATATAAAACTGCTATTACTAAGCTGAATGTACATAAATCAAAATATTGTCCTTCAACAAATCAATTCACTTTGCACGTTTTTAAACATACTGGCATGTATTTATAAACATGTGACATTACAGTATAACTTGTTTCTTCTTCTTGAATTTTATCGTGCTGTTATAATTGCAATTATGCTTGACAGTGCAGTGTCACAGCTAGCAGGTCATCACTGCTAAACATGGTGCCTGCTCAGTCTTTTCACTTTTGAGACAGTGTCTGGCCTTCACACCCTCTCTCAGCTGAGTGGTTATTAACATTTGACATTAGCAGATTAAACTGATAACAAATAAAAGGTTTTTTCTTTCCCACTGACAAATGCATTTTACTACATGTCTATTGTCTATGAAGTAAAAACTAGAAAGAATTTAAATCATTCTTTATCTGAATGTGGTCTTATGCAGTGACCATGAAACTCTTGTAGAGGTTACACATGGTTACATTATAAATCATAAAAATATTAATAAAACTTAACATTCCTCACAGCAAATGCAATAACATGTTATGGTGAGGGTTAGAATCATCCTGAATAATAATTCATGTGTCATGGCTTTTGAAGAAATAAACATAAAGAATTATGCATGCAATTGTAGTATCACTTGCAGGACTATGTTGCCATACTGCACTCATGAGAAGACACTAAAATAAGAAGTTCACAAAATTTGAACAACTAAATCTCTACACATCATGCAGTGAATCAAAAAAGACTTTCAACTTTAAAACATAAACTAAAAAAAAACTTTTGGGACTATTTTAAAGTTAAACCTGTTTTTCTTCTTAATAAAGATGTAAAGTAGAAATATTTCAGAATTGCCATGTTTGTAGTTTTTGTTTATTGTGCTTTATATCAACATAGAACAGAAATAGAAGCTTCAGGATCAGTCTCCTACAGACCTGATAAAACACACTTACATCCACTAGGGGGTGTTCTTATATTAATTCAAGAAATATGGGGAGAATGTTACAAATCAAAGTTACAACATAACTACGGTAAGTCATAGCTTTATATCATTTTTGGCACCATTTTCATGGACTGTATGGAAGTCATTCCAGGATTTAGTTAGTCAGCTTTTCATGGAAAGCTATCTTACATCAACAGTAGCTCAGTAGCTCAAGATCTTCTTTTCAACTCCAGTGCAGTGAACATACAGTTGCTGAATCCTTGTGCTTTAACCACTTCAGTAGAAAATTAATTAATACGTTCTATTTCTGTATTGCTTTGTAGCAGACATTTAAAAGTTGTATTGTTGTTTCCTGGGCATAATATTGTCAAAGCAAAAAGTATTTTAAGAATCGTCATTGTGAAAAAATCCATAGGTATACAGTACATTTATATTTACAAAATCTGCTTTGTATTCAATGACTGACCAAAAAGACAAGGAAGGACAAATTGTACAAAACAATTGGTGGTGGTGCTGGCAGTGTGGGTTACTTGAGTTTGCTGGCACCATCATGCTAGAATATGGACAGAAAAAAATCTGAAAATCTGAAAAAAAAAGTCTTTCTTGTGCATTGTGATAACCAAGATGCTTAACATTTTGAAAAAAAAAACAGCATGAAACTCAAATCATATTAACCATTCTTAAGCTAGATGGCCTGGATGTTCTTTTGTTTAAACTTTCTTATATGAAGATGTACTTATATAGATATGTATAGGTATGTTAGAAGTACAAAGTGTAGTACAGTAACCTTCTTATACCTTAAATCATATCCTTGTATACAAGCAAACTACAAACACTGATAACCTAATCAATCTGTTGTAGTATAGTACTATTTTAAGCAAATCTTGTTTGCTGCCTTCAGAATGTTTCAATTTAAAATGCCATGAAATATGTATGGTTAGAGCCCATTGAGCAATGCTTGATTGCTGACACTTCAGCATCTGCTTTTCAAATCTACAGCCTTGCCTTCACAACTTGAATAGTTTAGTACTGGTGATTTTACAATCTAGTTTTCCATGTTTTTTGTTTTTTTATCTCTGTGTTGTTCATTCATGCAGTGTAAATTGTGAAATGATGCGAATGTTGGATCTTGCCTTTTTTGTTCCAGTGAAGTGAGATAATTCCTTTTATTACGTACTATACAAACATTGCAAGAGTTCCAGTGCAAAAACATCTCTCTTACAGTCTCCACAAGAAATAATACACGTCACATCTCGATGGGTTTGTTCTGAGCTAGAAATCTTGGATTCCTTCATTCTTGGATGGGATTTTTATGGAAATGCACGCATAGCCGTCAGATGATCTTATCCCCCCTTCCATCACAACAGATGGTTAGGAAGTATGAAAGATTTCATAATCCATTTGTCAGTCATTTAAAAACTGCAGTTGAGCAGTATGGTGGGAAAGACTACATCAGGCTTGTGGTCATTTTAAATGAATCACATGCAGATAGCAAATTTAAAATAATGTCATTAAGTAATTCACAACACTCAGTGAAGGTCTAATGGATTATTTGTCAGTCATGATGATTTGAGATTAATTTTCACTGTTTTTAATATTTCGCTTTTGCTTTTAAATTAAAGACCAACCAGATGGTTAGATGTTCACAGGCACAGTTGGAGTCTGTTGAGAGTTTTTATCTTACATTGAAATGCATTTAAAAGGCAGGTGCATCAAAGGTTTGGATCCAAAGTTGTAAATCTATACTTGCGAAAATATTCATCCTGACGTTTGGATCCACAATTCACCTTGCACTCTATTCCTTCTCTCATGGTCTTTTGTTAAATTCCTATCTTGTAACAACATAATTTTAAAAATAATTTGTTTATTGACAATGTGTACTATTCTCTACCATGTATTGAATTTATCAGATTCCAATCTTTCATGGGGTGCCTTATTTGCCTTCGTATACAGCTTCAGTATGATTTTTACGGAGAAACATTTTATTACAGAAATCGTATTTGGGTAGGTAAGAGAGACCTTAAGTTAAAGAGTTAAACATTATTTTTTAATTGATTGAATGAAATCTTAATTATTAAGAACTCACCCATTTATTCTATGTGTCTTTGGGTATCTAATTTACAATATATTTTTTCTTTAGTTCTAAAACAACTGCATACAGTATGTGTATCCCTTACTAAATATTTTTACCATTTGTAAACATTGGCTTAGATCCTACTGCTTTGGACCCATGTTTAAGACAAACTGTGATGCTCTGTTCTGGTCATATTAGAAATGGAGAAGGCTGAATTCTGTGAAAGTCGCCATAGTTCACTTAATGATAACAGCATTTTATAGACCATTTTGTTATGACTGGGAGAACCACAGCTCACAGCCCCCAGTGTCAAGCATATTTTCACGTGAGGCGTTCCTCCAATTAACAGGTGTTAATTCCATCAGGTCCAGGATTTTTACAGTAAATCCCGTTCTGCCACTGATCCGGTGCTCAGTCATTGAATTCCTTCCATACAGTATGGGCTAGTGCTTTCAGGATTACTAACCGGTGCCTCAGAAGAACACTCAGCCTGGATCCTGCTCAGAAGATTCCCCCTCTGTTACGGATATGCTCTGCTTGTTTGCAGCCTGTTGCTTTCCCTAAGCACCAGATCAGTGGCACGTATCTAAAATTCCAGCCCTTAATTGTCACGCTCTCTGCAGCCAGAGGGCGTTCCTTCTCTGTCCTGTCCCTGGTTTCCGGTCTGTGTCCTTCCGGTCCCTCTCTTTCCCTTGGGCTATATATTTCCGGGTCTTGCACTCTGTCCTCGCTCAGCATTGACGTTCAGATGTCCTGAGACCCGCCTAGCACCAGGGCGCCCCACGTCTGCTCCCTGAGGGCATAGGTTTCTTTACGGCATTCCTGAACTCTTTGCACTAATGAGCCCGGGCCTTTTTCCCGTCTCGCCGCTATGCATATGGGTCTTTTCCGCTCTCCTGCTCCCCACGGTTAGTCCCTTTGGATGTCCGTGACATTAATCTCACAAGGTGACACAGCCACCATGCTTAGATTAGCCTTGCAGTTGTGTTCTCGATCTTTTTCAGATCGTTTCCATCTGCAGCTGCTTTCTGTCCTGCCTCAGCAATCTCTGTCATCCTTTCCTCCTTGACCTGCTTCGGAAATTCCTCAGCAGTCCTAGCCTTCAGCTAGCCTTCGGTCCTAGCTCTTGGATTCATCAGCTTTTAGAACAGATACATTGTTTTCTTCTTACCGCCTCATCATAACAACATGTTAGAAAAAACAAGTTGTTTAACGTGTAGGACATACAGTAGTCTCTATTTTGCAAAGAAAGACACAGGAGTTCCGAATGAAGCCTGAAGGTTACATAATTCTTAATTGTTATACATATCCCATATCATTCTACTTACTGTATATATGTGTGCAATAACACCGCAAATAAACATGAAGAAATAGATATGCAACAATAGATTCTGAAGTGTACATCAGCAGTGCAAACTGAGAAAATTAAAGTAATACATTGTCATTAGTAGCAGTAACAGCACCATCCATTCGACTTCAGTCCCTTTTCTTGGTAAAGGCTGGGGTGCAATAATAATGTGGAAGTGCAGAACATTCTATTGTAAGGTTTGAATTAGTTTTAGTACTTGCTAGCCTGGAAGGGGATTAAACAGAGGTCGGCAATATATTCAAAAGAAAAAAAAGAGTACTCACCTGAATGACATTTCTTACTAAAGTGTTTGATCTGACCTTGCTAAATGCATCCCGGGGGAAAGTTTACATATGAAGGAATCTGGAATCAATACTCAGAAAAGGAAAATACCAAGATGAGACGCAACTGGTACAGTAATGATTTACTGCAGTACTTCACAAGTGGGCTAACGATTTTAAGTTTGAAATTCAATTGCTATTAGCTGGATTCTCCAAAACTGTAATTTATTCTAACTGTATTTTATAGTGTTTTTATATTACAACTCAAGACAAAGTGTAGTTACAGATGTTTAATTATCTTAACTTTTTAACCAGAAATTGGCACTGAATGTTTGTCGAGACAGATTTTGGATTATGTTTACTTACTGTATATGGCCACTTCAGTATTTTCTCACTCACTCCTAGATTTCAGTCACCCCCACTAGAGTCCTACCCACACCACTCAAAAACTTTCATTTATTAGGTGTAGAAAATAATGTGCAAGTTAGCAATCAGCAGATTCCAACATGCTGTCAAAAACTGTTTCAGAGAGGTTGTGCTAATTATACTCTGTGAAACTAACCTTTTTCTCATTAAGAAATCAGCATGCCATCCTAGTCTTTTAATCACCCTTTGAATAGTGCACTTTAACTATAGCTTTTATTTATTAAAATCTGTTCCATCTTCTTAAAGGGGGGAAAATAATGGCAAAAATCATATTTTTGTGAAAAAGAATTATTTATAAGTTCTGCAGTGGAAAAAATCCATCAGCATTTCATAAAACTGAGTGAATACCATATGAATGTGGATTTAATGAGACTCCCAATTGTTTTTGAGCTGCTCAAGAATGTACAGTAGGTTAAATTAGTGAAAGTCTTTCTCTAGACCGAAGACTTCAATTAATGCTTTCAATTTAGATTAGTTATTTTTTACTTATCCTAGCAGCCAGTATGTTCTTGTATAAAAGAGAGGGAGAGGACAGCATGGTGGATGCTGTCACTACATACTGTATGTGTAGACACATAGAGTATGTCTCACAATGTAATGTATAGTAAAAACAATCCTTTAGTGCTGTTTAAGCTTTGTTGTTTAAGATGTTAGAGGTTGGCTACAGTGTCCTAGGCTTGGAAAGCAAATTTAAACTCTAAACAATGAGAAAAAATACATAAAATTATATCATATAAAAATGAAGTTGTAACCTGGCCTCTATAAAAAGAAAACCAATTTCATCAAGATCAGAAAGAGATTTTAGGTGGTCAGTGAAGGATCACTTTCCTAATTACAACACCATAGAAAGGATTTGTGTATTTAATTGTGTGGCTTGAAAAATGTGAATGTTTGTACTTACACTAACTAAAAACAACATCTCTGGTGGTGCTCATATTACTTACTGTATATTGTTGTATACAATACAAACGTAATATTATTGGGCAGACGATTCAAAATTATTGCAATGTGCAATGAATAAAAATGCTTACATACAGTATGGTTTCTAAATAATGCAGAACACAATAAAAATTACCTTAAAACATTTACAGAGATGTTTGGGTAAAATCATTGTCATCAAGTGTCATACTAAAGTATGTATTTAGTGTGAATGTAACACAAGATAGCTAATTGTAAATACAACCAACTTACAACAACTTTTCACAATCATCACACACTATTATTGAGTTAAATACATAGACAGACCCACTAAGAACCGGTTGTAAAGTTACCATGATAGTATGTTTATTGTTTTATGCTTTAAACCCTGCTTTTAAACCCAAACCTGGTAGATACTATGACATAAGTGTGCATAAAGTTTAATGAATATGATTTCTTAATGGAGAAAAAATGCTAAAACTAAGAGGTTTGGATTAATTATGTTATTCTAGGAAATTATAATGAACATTTGGGCTTAATTTTTTGTACACATTTTTCTTCTGTGAAACGTATGTCAATTTCTATTGCTGCACTGCAGATCTGAACCTTAATGCTGTTCCTGTATAATAAATTCCTTTGATCAAGGAGAATATGTTATTTAATTTTCCAGCTTTGTTTCGTCTTGTTGTCGGATTTTGATTACTATATCATAGTCTACTGTCTCACCATTTGTGAAAGCAATTAACATGATGTTTAGAGAATAGTGTCTTGGATGAAAAATAAACTGTCACTATGTGACAATAACAATTTACAATAGGAAATGCATAATTAGTAACTTTCCTCTATAATTTCCTATCCACTATTTTTGGAGATGTAAAATCAACACCTAAACGATACCTTTTTTGTAATGTGGCTTTATTTACCAAATAAGATACAGGTTATTTATTGTATTGCAACATTTGTTCTTTTGGTAAAATTAGATGATTTTGATTTTTATTGCTTAGGTTTCCTTTCACCTCTCAGAGGCATGCTGGCAATGCTGACTCAGGGCTGTGAAGTGTCCATTAATGATCATGTGCATGTGCGCGAGTTCTGCAAGGCTCTGGGGGCCCGTCCAGCAGGCAGTCCTGTACCTGTGGGATGGGTTCTGAGTTACCACAACCCTCAGCAGAAATGAGCAGCTTTCTGACAATGAATGGATGGATTGTGACTTTCATTACCGTGTTTAGTCCTTATTTTGAAAGGCTTGCAGAGGCAATTATTATTTTATACATAATGTATTTCCGTGGTTATAATTGTCAGTTTTTGATTTCACCAACTTTTTGGTCACATGTAATAGTCCATGAGGGTGAGGTTTCTCTCCATAGTTTTTAAGCTCTCAATTGCCACTACAGTCTGTTGTCTGCTGTAGCAGATGTCAACTTTCTATTAAATTCATAAAAAAACAGCAGCCTCATGCTCAGCAGCATGGGTCCTTACTTTAACATGCTGTAATCAGTTTCTGCAGAACAATACTGCTGCTATATACATATGACTAAATCTACCTGCTGTGATGTCTTTGTAAGCATCAAAATATATCTCCTTTAAGGTGAATTTAAAGACATATGGTGCCTTCAAAGAATTCAAATGTTCAGCATATGTTGTGATGGAACAGTTAGAAAGTAGGAGAGGAGAGTTTTAAAGTAGGAGAGTTTGCTCACTGTTCTAACATTCTAACAGAGATAACATTTTAATAGTGAGATTTTTTTTTGCTATAATGATTGAGCTGTAAGCACAAATATACCATTTGTACAAAATATACAAGAGTAAAACTCACAGAATGTTAACTCTGGATCCTGAAGAAGTGCGGTTTACTGTTTCTGTATAGTTTTCAATATGGAATTAACTTCTGCTTGTTCCTTTGCAATTCACACAGTGACACAGCTTCCCACTCTATAATGTGTGTATGTTTATTTTCATTACTCAGACAGAGTTGGTGATGCATCAGCACATTAATATTCGGTTCATGTTATCTCCAGAAAAAAGGGGAAGAATGACACAATCTGCATTTTGCTAGACAGTGTTCTGAGCATTTGTTGTTTCAGATTACATAACTATCTCTATCCTAATTGCCAGATGCTGAAAGAAGATGAAAGCTTCATTATGGATGCACTGCACTCACATCCAGGATAAAGAGGGAACGGGATGTGGTGGAATGGGGTAAGGACAAGCGAACTGAGGACAAAGATCAGCAATAATAAGCCATCGAAAAAGCTTTGCAATAAGAAGAGAGAGATTGGAAAGTATGTTGTATATTGGGAATGCATAGCTAACAATTTTTTGCCAATTAAAAACTCAATTGTATCAGTATTATTTACTCCTCAAGTGATTCCACTGTTCAAAATATGCATTCACGAGTGCAGCACCAACTGCCAATGTGCTGCACTAGTAAACAGGCACCTCTGTGAGAGCACGTTGCCTCCACCATTGACCAGCATCTGGAAACAAAGGCCACATTCAAGCTGGGAACTTTTAGCTAGGACTCTAGAACAGCCAAATCAATGCAGCTTTTATTAGCTGCCTATAATTTGCCAGCATTCTACCACTGCAGTATCTAACACTTTGGAATCTATGCAGGGGCACCTAGATAACCGTGTGAAGATGACCTTGACTTGTGGACTTATGGTCTGATATAAAACATAATTCCCACTCAGACACAACTGCCACCATGTGCATTTTAGAAAAGAATAAAATATTTCAGCAGTGATGGTTGTTGTGCAAGGTAGAAGTACCAAAGGTTTTGGAGGGGAGCTAGTGCTGCATCTAACAAAAACATCATTATAATGAATAATTAATAAATATTCAGCTAAATAGTTCTAGACCACATTGCAAGAGTTTCTCAGTGGATTGAAGTGTGGCCTTACCTTCATATCAATATGTATGAAAACGTTAATATTATAATTTATCTGTATGTGATTTTAATTTAAGTAATAAGACAAACTATTGTAGTACATCTTTAATAGGCAAAAGGAATGCAGGTTTCCATGTCTTATTTTGAAATTTGAGAGGGACATAAAATAATTTTTATTCATATTCTCCCATTTGGAAGCTGTTTATTAAGAACCATGCAGCATTTTGTTGAGATACAATACTCTTGTAATTCAGATTCTTATATTCTTACTGAGACATTATCTCTGGGGATAGAGAAC
The DNA here is from genome assembly GCF_040954835.1 of Lepisosteus oculatus. Classification (NCBI taxonomy): domain Eukaryota; kingdom Metazoa; phylum Chordata; class Actinopteri; order Semionotiformes; family Lepisosteidae; genus Lepisosteus; species Lepisosteus oculatus. The sequence continues at coordinate 52,867,918 of NC_090703.1, forward strand.
TGATTTATTATTTGCAGTGCAGTATTGCAAGAATCTTATTTTCATTTCCTTTTGTAAAGATAAAAAACTGAGTAGAACTATCTTTTATGCTGTAATGAAAAACAAACAAATATATGCAGCATGTATCTGACATTAAATGAAAAAATGCTTATGAACAATGACAAGCCTATACAAAAAAGGATACAGATAAAAATACTCAGAACTCTCTTCTTTCTTTCTCATATAAATATCTCATTCTTTTGTGTTTCTATGTGTAACATCAGAAGGGTATGGCGCTGTGGTGGTAATGTCACATTTTATTTTTTCATTTGCTCTGCTGTTGATTGTGTGAATGTCAAATACTAATCCAAATTAGCACTTAACTTATCCTTTTGCAGGCGTAAATCAAACCAAAATATTTTAAAATAAGAAAGTATTAAATTAAATCTACATATGCCATTTTTTATAATAGGCCATTTCTTTTACATTTAAAATAGAATCTGGATACACTTACATACTGTATATTTTGTGTTAGTATTTTTGGGGATGTAATTGCCAGCAAAACTCTATTAAAATATGAAGAGTATAAGTTTCGATCTGCAGATTGAGTACTTCATTTGACAATAGTAGTGGTACTACTCCTACTAGTAATAAAAAGAATTATATGTCTATACTCAATATCTTAATATTCAGAAGATGTTTGAAAAATGCAAACAAAACAAAAATAATGCAATCAGTCAGCTTTTCTTATTTGCTTACTTGTCCAACATCATTTCTCACATGAAACATTGCCACCTTTGTCTGCTTTATATACATTTCTTTATCTATTTTTGAATTTTCATGCAGTAATAAATCTGGGAATGCGAATTTGTCTCTGGTATCAGTTCTTGGCAAAGCATCTTGGAAACAGCAGTGGAATTTTTTGTCGTACTCGTAACTTCATGGGTATTAAGAAACTGAAGGCCCCATCCAGGCCATTGACACTTACAAAGAAAGCTTTAATGATAGTTTTCCGGCTACTGTTATGCAGGCCCACTGAAGCGTTCTTTACAGCACAGTCACTGACTGACATCCTGCAAGGAAAAAGTGAACATCTGTTTGAGCCTTTTCTTTAGCTTGTTATGTTTTTAAAGACTTTTTCTCCCACTATGAGAAGCTACTATTCAAATCTGGTTGACTAAAATTTTCATTGGATGGAGCATTACAAAAACAGAATGACACAAGACCTACCTGGGTTTCCATAATCATTTTGGAGCTTTACCTGCTGTGCATAAATACATTTTATTTAAAAAAAACATATTGAATACCAATATCGTTTTATCATTCTCCAGAAAAAAACCCCAACCTTGATAGATTATTTTAAGGTTGTATGTTAAATTTTAGTAAAATACCTTCCTGTTTGCAAAATCAAAGCAGAAAATAATCTTGGTAAAGGTAATAACATGGCATAGAGGATATTTGTAACGTGTAGCACAGTAGAAAATTCGAAATAAAATATTTAGAACTGAAATGCATTCATGTGGTAGAGCTAGAAACTGAATAATGTTACTGTGCTTCTCTCACCTACGACCTTTAAGCCTGATCTTGTCAGAACTCAGAGCCTAATCAAATTTAGAGCATGTTAAGTACTAAGATGGGAGACTACCAAGGAAAACCATGTTGCAGCTGTAGCACTACTGGTGGACCAGTATTGGAAGCGATCCTCCCTGTGGAATGTACAAACCAATGGCCTAGTGCTGACTGCACAAATTGTACTGTAAGATTTCCATTAGGTGAGATATTAAACTGAAGCTCTAACAACATGGTAATTAATGATCACCAGGCTCAAATCAAATCAAAGTTTATTTTTCAAATGCACAACAATACAGCGTGCAGCAGTAGTTGCTGGCAATGAAATGTCTTTTCTGCAAGATCACAGGCTTAATTTTACCCCAAGCTGTTACCATCTGATCCCCCTAAAGCTCATCCTGAATTAATTTGATAAAGAAGTTTCCCACTTTTCCACCTGATCTGCCATGTCTTGCTGGTGCAAAATGACTGCTCATGTTATTGGGACTACGTTGGGGTTGCACTTTGTTGTTGAAGTTGTAAACTCCAGTATACATGACACTCACTTTCAATTGTTTTATTCCACAACAGAAGATGCATATTCATCGCAATACCAAAGACTGAACAGGAGAGTGGTCTGCACAATAGATGATGAATGTCAATGACCCCACAGCCCTAGCTTCACCCTTGGGAGAGTACAATTCCAAAGGATGAAGATGGATAGTGAATCAATACAGAGACCTTCTTACGGCAGCTGCCCCGGATTTCTCTTAACCCCAGTGAAAGCATTTTAGAAAGCTCTCTGGAGAAGGAAGAGGTAAACTTGAATTCAAAGAACAAATGTTTTACAGTATATTGATATTGGTTTAGGAGAAAAAATAGAGATAGAGTAAAAATAGAGTAAAAATATTATTAATGCAAGGACATAAAAAGTATACTGGTTAGATCAGGGGAGAAGGTCATTGCTTACTGTATTTCCTATGAAGGAGAAGCAGTGAAGAAGACCAGTGAGGCTGGTAAAGTATAAACATTCTGATGTCTTGACACAAGCAGCAAGTCCTTCATTCTTTTAAGCCCTGATTGCTCCTGTCAGTACTATTCCATCTTCTCTAGAGTAATGTCTTTTGTTTCCCAATGAACCTTACAGTACATCATTTATACATAACCATACTTATTAGAAGAGTAATCATCTTAATCTAACAATGTCTTAGTCTAACAATGTCTAGGTTTTTCACAAATATTTCAGTAATTACTGTATGTTAACACAGTAATGTGTTGTATTGTATGTTTCCACTGCATAGTTAAGTGTTTTTTAAATAGCATGGATGTTGAGACGCACTAATTCTCTGAATTTTGTGTACCTTACAGTATATCACTCTCAGATTAAATTAAACCTCTCATATCTTGTCAGAAAATGTTACTGGATCTTTAAATCATGTTTTATAGCTCTTTTTTTCTAAATATGTGAGATAAAAAAAATGCCTTTACAAGTGAACACACTCAAGTAACCATTTTAATAACACACATTTACATAAAAATAATTGTATTAGATAATTATATTAGAATAAACACACAAACTATGAAATACCCCAAAGATCAATGTGGTATGTAAAAAATGTAGCATGACTAATCTATCTCCTACATAGCATGTATCCATGTATTTTCACCTTTGATTTATAAGTCAGAGTGAGTGATGCTGTTTGCAATAGGATGAGGGAAAAATTTACTTTTTAATGCGTATTAAATACAACCCTTTGATGTGTCAGTGACAGCTGTAAATTAATTACTACCTGCCAGCAGTTAGTTAAAAATTAATTTGAGAAAGCATTTAGAAGTATGGCAATCTTTAAATTATGCAAGGACACATTGGAGGAGAAATTACGCCTTAACTTGTTATGGGTTTTTTGGGGGGTCAGACACAAATAAATGCATGAATCAATGAACTAAAATGCGAAAAGAAAAATAAAGCTTTTTATGGTCAAATCTAGATGCAACTAACAAATGTTTCTCAATGGATTAGAATAAAATACTGTACGTGTCCACTTGCCAGTTTACAAGAAAGCAGCAGTTTAGATTATTTCTTTGTATGTTACACAGGTACCTTAGAGATTTACAGATTTTAAATTTTGACCTCCCAGTACAAAATCTCTAATATATTTATAGTACACTTAACACTTGATGTTAATCCAGCAGCCTGGCAAAGGAGCTATATTTTTATGATCCATAAAAATAAAAGATCAGTTATAATCTCCTTATACTGTACCACATGAATTCAGATTCATGCACAGTAAGTCACAGATACATAATCATAACTACTAGGTGACATATCTGTAGGATTTCAAACCTGTTATGAGAAAATATGTGTTTTCATTCCTGTAAAGTCCACAGCTTTTCCTGCTTATTAAGCACAGAGGAAAACCTGTGCTAATGACCACCACCTGTCCTTTGGTACATTGTTCAAGTCCCAAAGGTAGTTTTTATAGACATATTTTCACAGCACTGGTTAATTTGGGTTTCTTTTCCTGACCTCCCTGTCCTATTTTGTACCTTTTCTGTGTCACAGAGAAGAAGGTATAGAATTGCTGTGGTCCCAATCTAATGAGCACTATGTGGCCCATTTGTCACCTTATGGCTAACTGGATATTGACTGCAACTTGAAGCTTAATTGGATTTCACTGTGAGCTTCCCATTGTGTCCAGTGTTGGCTGACAACACATCAGCCTCTCTGGAAGGTGTCCCTAGCTGATTCGTAAAGGTCTGCACAATCGATGGGCCACCTTTGGCTTTCTAGTCATTGAAGGCTGAGTTACACACAAACACTTCTTCATGGGGACACTTCTCCATTTCACATTCCCGATGCCTGTTAAAGAAGACTGAAGTTTGGCATTACCATGTTTGAGTTGTGCAGTTTATTTTTTTTTCCAAATACATTTATTTGTTATTTAACTGAAATAATTCTGAAGACTGATGTATCAAACATTTGGTAATATTTATTCTTTGTAATCTTATTATTGTAATCTTTGTATTATTCTTTGTATTTATTCTTGTAATTTTTCCAATTGCCAGTATCTGTGAGAAACTGAAAAATCCAAGGCTAAAGGAAAAGCTATTGAACTGAAGGATGTATTTAATTACAACATTTTAATTATTCTGTAAGTGTACAGTATGCAAACAATAATGTTACTTTGTATTGTAGCTGCGTCAGCATCTGTAGGCTGCAAAGGAGCAAGTAATAGGTTTATTCCATACTGAAAGAGAAGAAAGAAAACACAACGTTTCGGCCATGGAGCCTTCTTCAAGTGTGAAAACGTTGTGTTTTCTTTCTTCTCTTTTTGGCATGGAATAAACCTATGAATTAACCTAATAATAAGTACTATTTCATATTTGATATTTTTATTAAATTAATCTGATAATAGAGGTAAATCAATAAAAATCAGTAACTGGCCAGTTTTCTATTCAGAAATGTAACAGTTCTACTTACAGAGCAATAAAGTGGACAGAAGAATTTATTCATCTATTTGCTAAGATTAACCATGAAAGAAGAATAGATTAGGGATACAGAAAGTTATATTCAAAACTTACTGTAGGACAAGGTTGTGAGGGTTGGGAACAAGCTACTGTACTGTACCCTGGTGAGGCGGTGAGTGGTCTTATCTTATCTGTAACTTTTCTTATATTTCCAGATACTTATAATAAGATAAATAAAAGGCCTTTTAATAGTGAGTGACTGCTAAAACTATAATTCCTTGAGAATCAAATTACTGTGCCCTTCTGTGTCTACATGGTAAAAACTGAATGTTTCTAAGAGCTATTAAAATGTGTTGAGTTTCCAGTCCTTGATTAAGGTTAGGTACTGTAGCAAGATTGAGAGCTTTCCTCACAGTTAAAAAGTTGTTTTCTCCCACTATGCGAAGCTACTATTCCAGTAGTAGCTTTTGCATGTAGTTATATCAGTAGGGATGTTTTTGGTTTGTGCACTTTACAGGAAGTGCACCATCTGTAGTTCCAATCCAATATAAAATAAAATTATCTAATTAAAAATATAAAACTGGAAACTTTCTGAAATGTTCACAGTGAGATTCTTGCACCAGCCTGCAGCAGCAAATAAACAAATCTGACAAAGTTAACGGCCCCTTGAGATTGCAACTTGAAATATGTCATTATGTTCAAAATGTTAGTATACACATAATATTCAAAACATTATATTCAGTTCAAAATGACTCACAGGAGAATTACACTGTTAAGTGGATATAGTGTAAGTCTTGATATCTATATGCTCCAGTTAAGACACAGAGCTAGGCTATCTGATATTAATTATTCTTAGTCTTCATAGCCTGTAATGCACCACAGCAAAAAAGCTACTGTATGCAGTCACCTACAGAACTTTTTTCATTTTATTTAATAGAAGAAACTGGACCTTTTTATTTATTCATCATTATTGTTGGATTTATAGTGATCAATTTAATTGGCTGTTGTAAGTTCAATATACCTAATTTTATAATATGTAGTGCTTTTTGTGGGTTAAGGAAGCTTTGTGTGCCTGTTTACTGCCTGCAATTAGGGCTGGGCAGAAAATCTGATTAGAAATTACAGATAACACTCAGGTTTGTGACAGAGGTCTTGTAATATAATATGAAGCTTCTCATTGATGTGAACAGGGGGAAAGATCTTGTGTGATGAATTGGTTGCCCGAAGCATAAACTAGTTCTCTTGCTTTCTAATAAAGCCATTTGTATTCTTATGCATTTGCAATAGATTTAAATTGCTTGATTTTCAATGGAAGTACATATACCTTCTTAGGAAAAGGTTAATATTAGTTACTAGCTCCTGTTTGATGAGTGACTGGGGGTACTAACTCAACCAGACCAGACTATTGATCGCCATAGCAATGACAAATCATTTTAAGGAAAATCTAAACAACGTTTTGGCTTGCAATCAGCAAGTAACATACTGCATAGCAAATCTATGGAATAACAATTAACTGCGCAGTAGCCAGCTGACTGGAAGGAAAGATAAGCACTGCTTTATGATCTTTCACAGTGCTGCATGAGAACTGGCCACAAACCCCCTGCTGTGAGAAGTTCTAAGTTCTATAAAAGTTCTATAAAAGATAAAAGTTCTAACTTAATAAAATCAACTCCCATGCATGGCGCTTTGTAAAAATATTGACTGGGGTCAGAGATGCTTTTGTGTACTCCAACCTAACTGTCTCTCCAGCCTGTAACAGTTCATGAATGATCACTCTACTTGTTATAGTATGAATTTTAAAATAATTACTCACTGCTGCAAAATGGCACTGCACAGCAGCACTATTTATCACGGATCTAATCCTTGCATTGCACTTCCATGCTGCTCACTTACCTTAAGGTGAAGGGTTCGGGCAAATTGATTTGTATCTTTTTTCAGTGGAACAAAAGGCCAACTCTTAATTAGTCTCCTGCTGTAGTGAAAATGAAGTATTTTGCTAATTGAATTATCATCCCCTACTTCAAGTTCTTAACTGGCAATGTGTAGTAATTCACAGTCTGCATTGCAATAAATTATGCACTAATTTTCTATTACTGCTCACAAACATTTCTTTTCCAAACTCATACAGTCCAAGTATTTTCATCTAATTTATTAACCCAGTATATAATCTAAAGAAGCATAAGAATTACAGTATTGTGCTGATGTTCAAAGGCAAATATACATGTAAATATGACATATTTATATATATATATTTTAGAGACTGTTGTTTTTCAAATGTTAATCAGTGATTTATTATACATACTGCTCTAATGCAAATATAGAAGTTAGGATAGCTAGATCAAAAGATTCTACTTCACAAAAAATTGCAATTAGGAGTAAATTTATGCAATCTGATTGCTTCTGATTCCAACTGAGACTATGATAAACTAGACTTCTAAGGTCTACAACTCTACATCTTTCTCAGTTAAAAAGGTATTGAATAATGTGGTAAAACTTTACATTACAGGCAGTTCTCCAAGCCAAGAGCACTCTAAGTTAGAGGAACCAAGCCCCCTACTGTGGAGAGAAAAGTGAATAAAAGTGCTTCCCTTGATAAAGATATGGAGAAGCAGCTAATGAGCTGAGACACTGAAATGCATGAAACAAAGAACCATTTCAATGTGAGCATGCTGAAATTTTAACAAAACCTGAGGCAACTACAAGGTTAGGTACAGTATAACAGTGCCAATCAAAGTTTTAGAGTGACGACAGCTTGGGACTGAATGCTAGAGCTACAGTAAGTTAACAGATGTCAGGGCATTTCAAGAAAACACTGTTCTTGTATGTGCACACATACAGTACTATACTAAAAACTAACAATAGGAATCTTTTCAGTGCCAAGTGACCATTTTAATGGTAACAAAATCTCAGTAATGCTGCGAGCTGAGCGCCTAATGAGGCATTGGGATAACAGGGAAATAAACAGAATCAGTACAAGTCTGTAGTGAACAGAGATGTACCATAGAGAATGCAGCAGATGAGACCCAGTAACATAATGTTATGCACATAACTCATGAAATACAGCCAGCTTGAGAAAATCTAAAAAAGAGAATTAAAGTACCTATATAAAAAATGAAAACTGTAATTTTTGCAAAAATGGTCATGCACTGTAACCCACTTAAAGTATATTTGGTTTTTCACAACATAAACATTGAAGAATTATCTGGGTTGAAACCTAACAGGTACTGGACCTTGCATTATCTAGCGCTGTTATTGTTCTGAAAAATGGAAATAAATAAAAGTATGCAGTAATCGTTAAAAAACAGATAAAATTACAATTATATTATTCTATGAGCTGTGCAAATTTTCTGTTTGCATTTTTTACATTTAAGAATCACTGAAAGAATTTGTACAACAATCACATTAATTACTACTTGCATTAATATTTATTTAAAATACTCTACATACTTTATAGGAGGGGGATCCATTTCATCCAACACTGAAGTGCAGCCATACCTTGTGATTTGCTGCAGTCATTCTGTGCCAACATCACTACCAGACTGTACATGTACAGTATAACATAACAGTTCAGGTAGAGAATTGAGAAATTGCTTCAGTAAATTAAATAAGGAGGAAATTGAGGGAGGTTAGGTAGCTCAATTCCATAGAAAAATCAAAGTAGGATTCCAGAGTTAACACTCGTACAAAAAGAAGGATTTTTAATTGCTATGTAATCAGGATCTCAGTGTATCTTATTCATCATACTAGGGCTTTGGTTTAGAAATTCTTCAGCAAACGGAAGACTGGTCCATTGACATCACATCCAATAGCTGCTAAAAAAATGAAATATCTTATCATAAGCTTTCACGTGCATAAAAAAACAATCAACAGCCATGAAATCTGAAATGAGAGTTCAGCAAACAGAAAAAAAACAACATTAAGTTGAGAAAAAAGCCTTATTTCTACATATTCCTTGCACAGTCAACATTTTAACTGTCTATAGATGAATTTATTGGAATTAACTATAGAAATAATTTAAAAAAGAATAATAAAATCATAAAAGTAGCTTACATAATAAAATGGTATTCACAATTATACTCAACAGCATGACGTCTTGTACAGTAGCTAAGGTTCTCAAATGGATTAAGCTCTTGTACAAGAAAAAATAATAATCAAGTCTTGTTAAACCCAAAAGCATTATTACAGCTATAGCTCTGAAATGGTTATTACTCACAATCTCTGTAGAAAAGAATATCAATAATTGATTACTGAATGGTACTTCTGTAATTATGGTGTCAACAAAGATACATTTTTTAATAAGACGGCAGTTGTGCTTAGAGCACAACAATCACACGCTACAAGTGAGAGGTAATAACACATAAAGTCATTTCCCAAAACAAATGATCAAATGGCATTTTCTCTTTGACTTTTGGGCAGTGTGTGTTTATTTTTAATTTATTGTTGAATTGATTCAGAGTAAAGAATCAGTATTATGTAATGAGGTGGGCAACCAAAAACCTTACGGAAGGACAGTGGCTTTTGATGTAATTTATCTTTTTTTCTTTAAAGCTATAATAAGGTATAATGTCTATAATAAAAATAACATTATCTGTCGTGACCTTTGAGAGCCCTGCTAAACCAGGATATTAATTTAATTTTAATTAATTTTAGTTGATGTTTATTTTAGGATGTTCTTTCTTTAGAATGGTTCATTAATACAATGAAGTAACTCTCCACACCTAGTACTGTGTGGTTAAATATGTTCTTTAATTAACTCTGTAATGTGTGCTTAGCGATTTGATTTAGCTTTATACATAAACACAGAAAATTGGCTCAGTGAGACATTAATCATTTTTACATTATAGTAGGCATGAAACATAAAATGCAAAATACATTTAAAAGGCATAAAGTAAATATTTAGAATACAAATATTGCATTTAATAATACTAACATTAGGACTATGACTTAATGTTTCATAAAGTTTATTATATATTTCAATGTTTCATTGTTCTAACTTTTATTTAGTAATAGAAGTCTAATGAAACAAAAAGTACTATCTTAGATGGCCTGAAAGGCTTATTTTTTATCTTTTTCTGTTTGAAGTGCAACTACACTAGAGAATACATTTATAATTCTCTAACTTCTTTACTGTTATAAATCTGATGCAATTGCAGATTGTAAAATTTTAGATGATGCCAGCTATTTCAGGAAGAGTTTTTATGACTTGCAATGTAATAAAAAATGTAATCTCTTGTTTTTACTTTTGTTAATTTGCTGAATGTTCTTTTGCATTTTTACATTTCAAGATTAGCAGCTTTATCGATTACTCCAAAGCATTTGACTGTGATTGCTAAAAAAACTATTGCTAAAAGGAGTGCGACAAGGCTGTATATTGTCACCCTATTTGTTCAACTTATACGCTAAAAACATCATGCGAGTTGCCGGGTTAGATGAATCAGGTGCTGGAATCAAAATTGCTGGGAGAAATATTAACAACCTGAGATTTGCAGATGATACCACTCAGATGACCAAAAGTAAGGAGGAGTTGAAGAGTCTGTTGATGAAGGTAAAGAAGAAAGTGCAAAAGCTGGCCTGGTGCTTAACATAAACAAATGGAGATTATGTCAACAGGTCATATTAATCCTTTGCAAACAGATGGAGAAGAAGTGGAGGTAGTGAAGAATTTTATTTTCTTGGGCTCAAAGATCTCAGCAGATGGTGACTACTGTATAACAATGAAATCAAAAAATGTTTGCTTCTTAGGAGGAAAGCTACTGTATGGCAAATCTGGATAAGATACTAAAATGCAAAGATATTGCATTGTCAACAATTATCCGAATAGTGAAAGCAATGGCATTCCCTATAGTAACATATAAGGTCATTGTATTAGCCATATACAATTTCTTCCATTAGGAATTTGTCTTTTTGCATACCCCAGCTTGCTCTCCATGAAACACACAGGCACACAGATGGGGAGAATGAAGCTTGGGGTCAGAGCACAGGGTCAGACATTTATAAATCAGTCAATACTCAAGGAAATAAACACAGATTCTTCATTGGAAGGATTGATAGTAAAACTAAAACTCAAATAATGTGGCCATATAATGCGAAGACAGGATTCACTGGAGAAGACTCTGATGCTGGGTAAGATTGAAGTGTGAAGAAGAAGGGGGTAGCAGAGATAAAGATGGATAGATAATATTACTGAAGTAATGAATATGACTAAGTAATGTGTCCTGACTAAATTCTACTTGATGTAACTCACAAATGACAACCCACTGAAGCTCAGCAGGTGTGAGCCTGGTAAGTGCCTGGATCGGAGACCTCCTGGGAAAAACAAAGGTTGCTGCTGGAAGTGGTGATAGTGGATCCAGTAGGGGGTGCTCTCCCTGCAGTCTGTGTGGGTCCTAATGCCCTCGTATAGTGACTGGGACACTATACTGTAAAAAAGCGTCTTCTTCGGATAAGACGTACTGTACAGACTCTCTGTGGTGTTTCTCGAAACATGCATGGGTGTTATTCTGGCGTCCTGGCAAAATTTCCCATTGCTCCTTAACAATCATGTCCTCCTAATAGTCCCAATCTATAAACCAGCTTCATCACTCTGCTCTCCTCCCCACTAATGTGTGGTCTGCCATCGCATCATCCAGGTGGGGCTGCACACTGGTGGTGGTGGAGGGGAGTCCTCATTGCCTGTAAAGAGCTTTGAATGAAGTGTCCAGAAAGGCTCTATATAAGTGTAAGGAATTATTATTGTTACTAGTATTATTAATTATTAATAATTATTAAGAATCCTAATGTTTCATAACGTATTTATCACTTTGCTGCCTGAGGCTGCTGGTGCAGAAACTCTGATAGACTTCCATGGTGGATGTAGTGTGTTCCCTACTATGTGCAGATGTTTTGAGAAGTATATTAATCAATATAAAATTTCGAGTTGTGTTGAAGTGGGTTAGGGCTGTAAAAGGAAATCCCTTTTTGGGATTAAACACCTGTGGCCTATGGTCTATGGACACTAAACTGATGCTTTACTGAAAGTCTTAAAACTGGAATCCTGTCATCAATTTTGTCATTATTGCCGATTTCAATCCTTTTTTAAATTTTAAACTGCGGGAAATATGACCTACAGTCCCTTACATATAAACTTCCAAGGACATACCTATAGCATTATACTGTATGTCCTGGGGCGAGAAGAGATAACCAGGAGCAATTAAAGTCTCGCCTCACCATTCATTTGTTTTACAATGTTGCTGGAGGCTCACTTTTGCTATGTCCAAACAGAACCCATGATGCCATGATCAATGCGGGTGACAAGTGATTTGACTTAATGTTTTGTTGTTGGTGTTTTCTGGAAGGGTCTTCACTTCAGTATACAATAACTAGTTTCCTTTGTTCACACTAACACATAGCTACCAAATTTAGTTATTGCAGGTCCAAAAGATTGAAGAGAAAAGTGAAAAAAACAGAGACAGATGAAATGACCAGAACTTTTTTTGGTACACATTGTCTCCATTTCATGAGTGCCCTGTGGCAATCTCAGGAGCTGTGATTTTTATGAGTTACAGGGTGTGGTTACTGTTTTACAAACTAATTATTTGAGTCCTGTACAAAATTGTATGGATTATATATCTAATTATCTTGTTTTTCTAGAGCATCTTTGAAGGTGTGCTTGTAGATTTGATTTTTGTCTTCCCAAGGAGGGATTTAAATCACACAAGTCAATTCCAAATTCAGTGGTGGGAGGAAATTCAGTGTGTTCTTTTTAACTCCTCCTCTTATCTTAAAGGCTTAAAGCAAATTTGGGAATGTATTGTATTTTGTTAGTGAAGTTGAACATTCTATTATTGGAATTATGATGGTCTTTTAAATCCACATGCAAATTAATTATGTTTCTAACCTCAAAGTAAAGATGTTGGTTTCTTTATATATTCAGTAATATTGTCAAAGTGTTGCAACATTTTAATTTAATTAATGTACAGTAAGTCAAATGCCAGATGCAACTCCACATTGATTAGCATGTTTTATACTATAGAATCTGGTGTGCTGAAATTGTAAAGGAACTGCATTTAAACCAAGAACATGGACAGTTCTTTATAAAAGAGGTTGTGTGAGTATAAAACAAGCTACAGAGCCATGTTGTAGCTGCACTCTGGCTTCTCACAATAAATGGCTGGATTAGACCTTTGTATCCATTAGTTTGTAGCAACAAAAAAAGATTTTCTCTCATTTCTGATTTTCTTACATAGTTATCCTGTACGTCTTATATGTACTGTGACATCTAACAGTTCAATCTGTGTTTATGGTGAAGGATAGGTATTGTAGTAACAGTTGAATCCAGGCACACTTTGAGAGACAGTCTCTGCCTTTCCTTTTGTGTAAGCAGAACTTATTAGGTGGTTATATATTCTAAATGTAGTACAGCATTAAATTATGAGAAAAGATACGTCTGAGGTTGAGAATACGTTAGGCTTTACTAACTTAATGAATGTGCAATAAAATGTATAGGTTTCTTATAAATATTTAAAGAGCTCTGAGCTTTGTATTATGTATTTTTTACAATATTTTATCTGAATGATTATATTGTCTTTATGACTTGAAACTTTTCTACTATATTTTCATTCAATTCTAATATACAGAAGCACATTGGTGAAGACCATGAAAAGACATTCTTAAAGCTAAAAATGAGTTGATTAATTAAAGAGATGGTCTACAACAGTGAGCATCACCATGTTTACCACAAATTCATGGCAGTTGCCCGCTATTTTTGTGTGTACAGTGATGTATTATCATTGTGGCTTAGATCCTGACTTATTTGGAATCTATATAGCAATGAGACTGTTAGCATTAACTGGAACAATCTTTAATAGTTTTATTAAAAGTTTGGTTCATTTATTCTCCCTCTAACATCAGATGCATAAATGCTTTATTTTTTAAATGTAGCTCATTTGACTAATGCATGTATTTTGATGTTTTCATGAAAGCGTAATTACCTGCTGATAACCAAATTTATTGTGCTTTCTCTACAGCTGTCATTTCATACAGTGCCTGTAGATTTACCACTTAATTAGAAGAGATATTCCCCTTTGAAAGGATAATGGGAGTGTTTAATAAAAAAATATTTGCTAGGAAAATGAAGGCCTTTGCCCTGGAGCAGAAATTATGAAGAGATTCGTGTATTGCAGTACCACTAATTGGATGTTGTTTTGTGCAAGAATGTTTGTCTTGTTGGTTTGGATTCGCATTCAGTTTATTGCGAACTTCCAGTTTATTTATTAGTTTATTAGATATTGAGCAGTTTGTATCTATAATGGCTTTTCTCTTGATAATTTGGAAAATGTTCCTATATCCTGAATAAGACACACAACAGTGGTGTGTATTCTTAAATCCACTTCAGGAGAGTTTATTTTTGGTTTAATGTCTAAATAAAAGAAGAAATACCTATGAATAAAGTATCTAATATCTTGGTTATTAGATACACTAAGTGAAATTATAAATCTGGTTCAATTGTTCTGCATCCTAGCACTGTGAAATGATTATTATTTTCATTCCGTATATATTATTGTTATGATAACAAATATTTAGCATTACACTCATGTAATTATTTTAAAGTGCTTCAATTTGAATATAGTCTGTTGCACCTTTAAGTACTTGTATCAAAAAACAGCACCAGCTCCTGTCAGCACCTGGACCTCCTGGGAAGCTACTGTATGCTTGCTGCTGGAAGTGGTATTAGTGGGACCAGCAGGGGGCGCCCACCCTGTGGTCTGTGTGGGTCCTAATGCTCCAGTATAGTGATGGAGACACTATACTGTAGTGGGCTCCATCTTTCAGATGAGACATTAAACCAATGTCGTGACTCTCAGTGGTCATTAAAGATCCCCAGGCATTTCTTGATAAGAGTAGGGAGTTATCAAGGTGTCTGGAACAAATCTTCTCCCTCAGCCTTTACCGTGGCCTCCAAATTGTCCCCATGTTATGATTGGCTTGCACTGGCTCTGCAATGGCCTGGACCCCTTCCAGGGTGTACCCTGCCTTGAGCTCTTTGCTTGCCAGGTAGGCCGCAGATTCCTGCAACACTGTATGGTATAGAGTGGTTTGGTAAATGACATGACCGTAACGGTATCACAAAACTGAGTCAGATGAAAAGATTTAAGAAAACCTCTACTAATGGGTAAACTTAACTGACATTTTAATAGCAACAAGAAGGTAAACTGCAATCAGCATTAACTGGTTCTTGTAACCCTCTCCTACACTGTCCTAAAATGGATGCTTATTGAAATACCGTTAAGAACATTTTTCACATGTTTGAAACTTTGCCTGGAGAAGATAGACTATTGAAGAAGATGAATTTCCTAGAGCTTTTTCATTGGTTTTCATGATTTTACACTCTTATTTGTTGGTTAGAGGAGCATTTTAAATCCAATGATTGGAGGGCTACAGAGACAGATGCGGGATTGCTCCTTTGAAGCCCCAGCTATGGTTAGGGTTCGCATTCCCACAATACACAATAGAATTTTTTTACATTTAGTGATAATTTGCTCCTATCTCCACTTTTATTTCATGGAGATTTTTGACTCCTTGTATTGTATTAAAAAAAACTCTTCTAATGGGTAAACATTCTTAATTTTGTTATTTAAATTGCAACTAGACATGTAGTATCTAATGACAAAAGAAGGAGATAAGGTTTCTACACAAAACTCATAGTCTATCTCTGTACTGTAGTACTTGCTAACTTACAACTATTTTTTTATTGAGGCTGATAAACTACAGTAATTATGTTATCTCAACAATATACCTATGATTGCAATTATGAAAACTGCAAAAAATAAACAATGCCATGGATTAAAATATACATATGCAACATATTCAGATATTCTTTTCCTGCTATGTAAACCATAGACTTTCTTTTGTCCCCTCAGAATCTATGTTACCTTCAGTTTATATTACCGACATGTCAATAATTTAATGTGTTTCCACTGCTGATAATTTGTTCAGCAATTTGTATTGAGTTTGGCTCCTCCACCTTCAGCATGAGACCTGAATCAACATGGCTATCTATTATAAAGACCTTAGAGAGGCAAAACGTTTTTGTAAAGTTGTTTTTTTTCTAGAAAGAATTAAATGAAAATGAATTCACATTTCTATAAACTAATATACTGTAGTTGTGATGGAAACAAAGTAGGTAGATGAAGACATTCAAAAGGATGTGATGAATATTGAATAAACTTGCAAATGGGAAGCTGTTTGGCTTATCTGTGTGGTTTGTTTGCTAGTAGCTATTTGATCCAAAGACTATGTCTTGTTGAAGCCTGACAGAAGCCAGGGCATCATATTCAAAAACAACCCTTTGTGAAAAAGCTCTTCTTTGTATTGAACTTTAGTATCCATTTCAGTTTTTCTGTTTCATGATCCACTGATGAAAAATTCAAACATTTTGATTCAAAGAAACCTTCATATTCATGCATGGATGCCAATAACTGTTGCTCAAGATAGGAATTTGAATAATTCTTTTAGCTATTTTTTGTGACTGGAATTCACAGTCAATTAATTATTCAGTGTAAGAATATTTTATGCCAAACGTCATGTTCTTCTCACTCTGAAATTCTTTAAGCCTTTCATTAGATTTAACACTATAATTGCTGAGTTGCAGTAATTCATACAGCATTTGATTTCCCCTTTCAAGTACAGTGAATAAATGTTTCAAATGGTACTGCAGAGCAGAAGTCTATGAATAAGACATTAGGCTTCTTAAATCTTCCTCCTGCTCTTGTTTCTTTCATATTTCTAAAGATTCCAAAGAACTTTAAGTAGTCAAGCCAAGTCAAGTCAAATTTATTTTAGATAATGCTCCTCCTGCCAGAGCATCCCACTGCACTGCTGAGTTGCAAGCCAAGCAATGTAACATGTACATCCAGTACAAACAGAAACAACATAAATAAGAAAGCACATTAGAATAAAGGGAGGCCTGATGTAAACCAAAGGGCCTGCTAGCACAGTGTCCAAGTACCATGAATTCACCTTGCACCTTTACATCCATGTGGCCTTACTGTATGTGTGTCAGAATTATTTAAAAATGAAAACTGGAGAAAAAGTCCTCATTCACAACTTAGTAAAGGAAAAACTTATAGCAAGAAAACACAAATTGTACTAAAAATAAATAATAATGGTAATGAAAATTGTGGCATTCTACCTGCAATATTGAATTGAAAAGGTTAATCCATTTTTGTACATCGATAGTTTGGTTTGATGGAATTATTTTCAATTGCTTTGTCAAAAAACAACAGAGCCTAATCACATGCTAGGATGAATAGTTTAAACATCTGCTCCTTTATTGGAAAAGCCAAGCTTTTTATCATGTAAAACTGCTTAAAAGACTGTATGTGGTTAATACAGTATTTGCTAAGGGTCATGAAAAACAAAGATGGGAATCTGTTTGGACCTGATAAATGTTGACAAAAGAAAAGGATTACCATGTATTTATTCCTGTTGGCATGGCAATGCCACCCACAGGTCACTGCAAACTCATATTTTAAATGGGGCTGTATGTAAAATAGCTTACAGTTTAAAACTTATATATTTTATTTTTATTTTTATTTTAATGATATTTCTTTTCCAAGTATTTTATTTGAACAACCTAGAAAAATCCATAATCTTTTAAATGTTGATGAAGTGTATGGTAAAACACTGCGGTGATGTGCGTGTGAGTTGTGCGTATTTCTGTAAGAAAGTGGCACCGTGGCAACGTGTTTAGAATTGCTGCTTCTCAGTGCTGGGGCCCTGGGTTCAGTTCCTAGGGTGCTGCCTGTGTGGAGTTTGTAAGTTCTCCTCATGTTCCTCCTAAATGGTACTGTAGGTTAATTTGCTTGTGGGAAAACTGGCCCTGGTATGAGTCTTTCAATGGACTGACATCCCATCTTTCTTGTTTATATATACTGTATATAGGTAATATTTCCTATATACAGTATCTTGCCTTGCGTTCATTGCTTGCCAGGATTGGCTCCAGTTCCCCTGTGACCCTTTATTGGATACAATTTTTATAAAATGGAAGGATTTATATAAGATTGCTCTCTATCCTTGAGTGCTCTTCAAATAACACAGGCTTTGAATACATACAGTATAAACATACTAGAATATATTGGGAATCATTTCCTTCTAGATCTTTAAGGAATAGCTAATGTGGGAGTAAAGATTGCTTCACTGCACTGCACTGAGTCAGTCTGTTGGTGTGGGATCATTATTCCCACTGTTATAATCTCATGGTGCAAATATATACAGTAAATTGCAATTAACATTTTTATACAGGTATGCCTCTTTCAATGAATAAATTCAGAAGCAGATCGGACTACGTCTGCAATTGTTAAAAGTCTGGTTGTGCTTAAGAACTTGTAAAGAATGTGTTTTAAAATTAACATTTAACATTGAAATCTATTCGGAACTAATAACATATTAAGTACATGGCCAGAGGTTTCAGTTATGACAAATGTTGAGGCTGTTTTTGTGCTTCTGGATAACACATGTTCTGTTTATAGGTGAAACATGATAGATTTAGGATATATTTTCCAGTTTTGATTATTTGCCTTATAGAATTTGAAAAAGAACTGTAACTGAATGTGAGGTTATGAACTACAGGACCATTCAAAAATGAGGGAGATCATTTTGTACAACTCTCTTCCAAAATGTAACACAGTAAAACTAATCTTAAATATGAGTTTGACTTTCTCCTCACATAGCCAAGGATATATATAAGAGTGTTTTGAGTCAATATGTAGACAACAAGGAAAAGGGATGCTAATTTCTAGAGATAAAGAAAACATTGTGAAACACACAATTATTGGAAATAGCTCGGCCTAAAAATAACAATGAAAGTGAACGTTTCCCATACAGGATAAAAGACAAGAAACAATAATTTTTACAGTAATTGCAAAGGTAACTTTTGTACTTGGCAATTGTACTCTCTTTAACAAGCAGCTGTCTGTGCACAGATGCAGCAAAAGTGGTTTGCAAGAAAGAGTCATAATTGCTCATTTGTTCATTTAAATGCTTAATGGAAGGATTGTTGTTTGCTAGTATTAAGCCTTGATTCTGGAAGTTTATCTTCTTTCTAAAATAACATGTTTCTATCCCCTTTCTTTTAATAGTGATTTTTCTGTATCAATAGGTGACTAAAGATGTCTGCATTTTTCTTCTTTGGGGCAAAGGAATCACAGACAATGAACAGAAAGAAAAATATCATTTTGGGCTTTATTCAGGAATGATTCAGATGACAGTTTTGTACCTGGACATATAATAAAAGTACAGAAAAGAGGAAACTGATTATCAGACAATAAAGGCATTGGAAAAAGCATGAACAGGAGTAACAGATTTAATAAATACAGTGTCATTTGTGACTAGCTTTAGTTATCCTTATCTTCTTTCAAAGAGGATCTTCTTGCTCGTATTGTTTTGTAACCCACCTTTAAATAAGAAACTAGTCATGTCCCTCTTGTTGTGAAAGGCGCTATATAAAAATACATTGAATTGAATTGAATTGAATTGGAGAAAGAACAAAGCCTTGTGGTGAACCAGTAGAAGTGTAAATTTCAGATGTTAAACCATTAATAGTTACATTTTGTGTTCTGTTGGTCAGGAAGCTAATGATCCACATGATAAACTTATGATCTACCTGTAATTTGAAACTTGTGATTAGTTTTTCAACCAAAATGGGTGACTGCATTGTGTTAAAGGCTGATGAAAAATCGTTGATAATAGGCTTTTTAAATATATATATATTTATCAAAAAGCTTTTAACAAAATGTTCTTTACTGTAAGAAGTGATATGACCACGTTGTGTGGATGACAACATTTTTAATTTTGTTTTTGAATGTAATGGTATTCCTGACACAAATCAATGTCTGTTGATCCTTGTGACATGTGCAGGTGTATGCTTTTACAGTTTTAGCATTTCCTTTCACATAAAATACTGAGAGAGTGCAGGTTTTTTTGCAATTTACCCCCAAGTGACCACAGGGTGTTGCTGTCAGAAACATTCCACTTTGCGTATCATCCTCTAGGAAGACTCCCATTTCTGCAAAACTTCAGCAATGGGAGGCAATTTATAAATCGCTCTGGTTGAGCTTAATATTAATCCCCATTTCTGATATACACTGTCTTTCCTGTGTAAGTGAAAGTGTGTGGGTGGTGTCTGAGTTGCACTGGTAGTGATGTTTTTGACAGTGCTATTTGTGAACCCCCCCAATATGCTGTTCTGATGTATTTAGGTAACATTGGAGAAAATGTGGATTTCAGGTAAATCAGCTGAGAGACAGATTGGTCACCTATATTATGAGATTTTGTTAGCCAACTACTTACTGTATGTATTCCTACTATATGTAGAATTTCACTTGGCAATGACTGTAAATAAGATCTACAAACTTCAGGTTTGGTTGTAAAGAGCACATTAGTAAATGACTGTACATGAAGCCAGTGATTTACTTCTTGTTCATTAGTTAATTCCCATACTATAAACAGGCTTACATTGTGGCCATTGTATAATATTTGATTAACTTAAATAATCTAATTGAAATTCTACTGTATGGAGCTGATACACTACGGATTTCACAATGTATCTACAGTAGCTACATTCTCTAGATAATCATTATGATCATCATAGTATTTATCATTTAACTTATACTACAGCTAATAATTTATTATACATATTATACTACTTGTTGTGCATAAAAAATAATACTGTGACCTGGGCGTGTCAGACTAGCCATTTTGCTTCAGTCATGCTGCTGTGAATTTTTTTCAATGCAATGGATACTTTAGAGAGACTGATGGTCCTAACATTAGTTTATGCACTTTTCAAACAAATCACTCCCAGATAAAAGCTTGTAGGCTTTCTTGACTACAGGAAATAACACAGAGAGTTTTGTCTTCTAGTCAATTTAAATTCTCTTCTGTTGCTCTTACTCACTGTCTTTGTCAGCTCATCTTAGTTTTTTTTCACATTAGTGATGTAACTCCCAGTAGACATCTTCACAACAGAAGAATGATTTTACTTAATATATTAGTATTAGAGTTGTTGCTTATTGCAAAGGTTGGGCAAATCTGTATTATAAAAGTCAAATTAACCACATCAAAATTGTATTTACTGGAAATTTATGAATACCTTTTACTCTCCTCTCTTTAACAAGGATAACACTTCAGCTTGTGTATCTTATAGCAATATAAAAATTATTTTTTAAGTAACAGCACAATTATGTGAACTTCTGACATAGTTCCATAGCAATGGTATGTGTTATGTGACAAGCACATCAGAATAGCTGACTTAATAAATACAAACCTAATCATGTGTGCAGCTCAGTCACAGGTAAGCTATTTTTATCCTAGAAATTGATTTTGGAATGGAATTGCTTTTGCACACACAGTATCTGGCTAATGCTGCTGACTCAAAATTTGGGGATCATTTCATACTGGATATTAAACTGGTGAGAAAAAAATATCACTATATTAAAAAAAAAGTTATATAAGCTGATGACTCATTTTTTTGCTTCAGGCATGGATTTCTATTATAAAGAGAAGTTGCAGTGCAGAAATCTTAATGTGCCTTTTCTTATAGTAAAAAGCATACATTAACATGACTCTTCACTGTTAATTTCCTCAATAAACATGTAAGAGATAACACATTCTCCAAACTGAACACAAAGCTTAAAAAACAGAAAACAATGTGGTAATTGACTGATTTTGAGGAGACCATTATTTTATTTTGCTTATTAACAACATACGGTACTAAGCATTGAGAGTAGAAAAATGGTGGCTTTTAACATTTGGATAAAGATTAATAATGGTAATAATCTGTAGACCTGACCTATCATGTGAGAGGTGCCATATTATATATTAGCTATGTATTTAGCTATTTTTTTCAATAGTTTTTTTTAATACAAGACTAATTATGGAAATATGATACATTATGTTGGTGGATTATCAAGATAGTTATGATAAATAACTTGTGCTTTTCTATGATAGTTATGATATGGCACAACCTTCCACAAAAATAAATCATTAAAATTACGTTTCTCAAATCAAAAAGTTTGAGAGGGAAACAATCAAAATTATTGATCAAAGCTCCTGCAAGTGAATGAGATTAAGAAATGCTTGGTTTCAAATATTGATCCGACTGACTCAGATTTGGGATTATATCAAAATCCGATACTGATCTTAAAAATTGTCTAAGAAGTGTGTGAATGCTAACCCTAACCCTACGACTGAGCATTTCCGCTATCTATATCTGAACATCTCTGGGCATAGGATTTGGACATTTTCCTGTTATGTCCATGTGTGTGTCTGTGTTTTTGTTTTGTTTTTCCACTCCCTGTATTCCTGTATTGGGTACATCTGACAAAATCATATTCACAAGCCTTTGAAATGTGTCAGGTGCATTTTGCAACCCAAAGGCCAATCAGAGCTGTACTCCATGGAGTTCCCCGTGTCTTCTAGTGCCCAAGCCCGATGGAACCTTTTGGTTTTATACAGATTACATAAATTAAATTCAGTCACAGTACCAGACTCATTTCCATTACTTTGCATGGAAGACTATATAGATAATCTAGTTTCTGCACATTTTGTTAGCAATTTAGATCTATTGAAGGGCTATTGGCAGGTACCACTTACCCCACCTGCCTCAGATATTTCTGCATTCATGACCCCTGATAATTTCTTACAGTATAGTGTACTATTATGGCCTTCAGGTTTTGAAACTCACCTTCTACAAAGCCACTGTCACATACTTGGGTCAAGTTCATCCTGTGGAGGCTAAAATTTCAGCCATTGCCAAGTTTCCTATTCCTACCACCAGGTGCGAGTTGCACAGATTTTTAGGAATCGATGGTTACTATCACAGTTTTTTTAAAACTTTTCTGCTGTTGTTTACCCCCTCACTAATTTGCTCAATCCGATGAATGCCAACATGCCTTTGAGAGCATGAAAGCTCTTCTTTGTAGTGCTTCTGTTCTTGCTGCGCCAGACTTTACTCTGCCGTTTAAGTTAGAGGTAGATGCGAGCGCTGTGGGAGCTGACGCAGTGTTACTTCAAGAGGGTGAGAACGACATTGACCATCCAGTTTGTTATTTTTCCCGTAAATTAAATAAGCACCAAGTAGATTATTCTACAATCAAAAAGGAAGCTTTGGCCTTATTATTAGCGTTTCAATACTTCAACGGTTATGTTGGGTACAGTGGTTTGCCTGTGGTGGTATATACGGACCACAACCCATTGATTTTCCTTTCTTGTATGTACAATCAGAATCAGCGCCTCATGCGTTGGTCCTTGATTGTACAAAATTATAAAATTATAATTTAGACATTAGGCACAAGAAAGGTGCAGATAATGTTTTGGCTGACACTCTTTCCCGAGCATGAAATTCGTTGTTGTGTATTCTGTATATAGTCTATTGTTTTTTTCTCTTTTTAACAAACAGTAGAACTTTGTTTATATTGGTGGGAGTATTACATCCCTGTGCATGTCCATGTTTTTGTTTTGTTTTTCCGCTTCTTGTATTCAGGTACCCCCTTTCCCCCCATTGGTCCATCACTACACCATCATTGAAGTTGTGACATCATCAATCAACTCCAGGCCAATCAGCAACCAGACCTCAAGTTCAAATACCTAAGAAGTTCCGATCTCGGTAGCTCCGGCTCACCTTAGAATGCTCCTTGCTCAATCTTTTGTTTGTTTTGCTAGCTTCAGCTTTATTATTGCTTATTTAGTTTTTGTTAGTTGTTTCTGCTTGTAGTACCTTGCTCGTTAGTCCTTATTTGTTCTCTTTATACCCCGTTCCTGGCTTGTGTATTGTGTGTTCGCGTATTACTTGTTTTCCATCATTGTGCATTGTGCAATTAGCTCACTTGTGTTTGTGGTTAACTGTCAACTTGTTGTACACTTGGGGGAAAGGTAATAGGTATGGTTGTTGGATATACTGTATATTTTAATTATAGGGTTGTTTTCTGTCTAGACACCCTAGGTTAGGGGTGTGTGCCACTCATGTGTTTTGGTTCTGGTCAGTTCAGTGTTGGGAAGTTAGGGCATATGAGGACACCAACGATCTTTTGATTTTTGTTTGTTTGGGTTAGTTAGGTTAGACCTCACTGTATTAGCTAGATTCATTTGGTCAGTCAAGTTCCTTTTTCCCTGTGTGTTATTATGTCCTGTATATGTACCAGCCACTTAATCACTTTTGCACCAAACTTTTGTTTTAAAACTTCCTACAGTATCCAAACCCATCCTAAATATTAGGAACTAGTGGTGGCACTGTGGCTAAGGATCTGTGACTGTGGCTAAAAGGTTGCTGGTTCAAATCCTGCAGCTGGCAGAGGCCCCTGACCAAGCTCCTTAACCCCAGCTGCTCCAGGGGTGCTGTATTAATGGCTGACCCCAAGCTTCTCTATCCCCATCAGTATGCATCTGTCTCTTATGAAATAGTATATGGCTAATAAAGTGATCTTATCTTAAATGCTACAACCCTTAGACACCTAACAGAAATTCATAATTATCATTATTGGTAAAGTTATGGAAATGATAGAACTAAACAAGAATAATATTTTCAAAAGAATGCTGTGAAACGTTATACATGTAAGTGACAGACAGTGAGGATTTAGAAAGAAGCCAGTGTAGAATTAAAAAGAGAGGATATATAGCTATATGGTTTTTAGGTTCTTTTCATCTGTGCTGTAACCCTAGTACTCACAGTGCAATGTTAATACTTCCTATTCTTTTCTCTAGATGTTGTGTAGTGCACAACTTTGCACTTTGCTTGGCATTAAACCTAACCAATTACTTAGCATGAAAGAGTCCCATGCATGTTCAAACACTAAGCTAAATGAATCTGTAGAGACTTGTTTTTCCTTTTGTTAGTGCAATCCCAGGAGCTACTGGAGCCTCATATACTGCAAGTGAAAAACTGAAGATTTAGCAGCATTGAAAAAGCATTTATGCCGTCTCCTAACTCTCAACCACCACCCACATACACTGATTCACGAAGAATAGTTGTTGTGGTACTTTAATGAGTTAAATGCGTCTGTTGCCTGCTCATGATTACATGTAGGGTAAATATAATATCCGATTTGTTTCTTGTTTTGTTCTTTTCATTTCTTATAATCTTAGCCTACAAGATTAAAGAACTAAACTCCTTTGTAGAGTTCAGTTAATTACTTGACCTGTGTTATTTTAATTAATGCAATTTGGAATAAGATATGCATGAATTTTTCTGTTAATCTATGTCAAATTATTTAGGTTTTGTTAAAAAACAATAAAAGGCTAGTGCTTAATTATACCTCTAACATTGACTGATCACCCTTGAATAAACTGTTAATTAATTTTTATTAGAACAGATTCTTCTTCAATTCTTCCATTAATGTAGACTTTTCCCATAGGTATAAATATACAGATCAGCACTGGTCTTTAGAAAAGCATCTATTTTGCAATTCTACAATATAACGGAACCTGAACTGTATGGATATCCAAAATAACTTTATTTTGAATTGGTAGTAAATTTTAAAATTCAATTTTTGATTACATATCCTTGCTGTAGTATCTTATTCCAGTATCACAGAACATCTTTGATTCATCTTTGAACTAGCCATATTGGCATTTTTAAAATATATCACGACTGTGTTTGTTTTTAATGAAATCCTTAATGAAATATATACATATATTAGGTATATCAATATACATTAAATGTATTATATATAATGCATTATTTTGCATAATACTTACTATATTAATATATTACAGAAGAGAGACCATTTAACCAGCTCCTCATAAAATCTAGAAGTTCGGAAGGGATAACTAAAACCAAGCCAATCTCACCCAGCTGCTCTAAATCATAATCATAATGGAAATTAGTTAAATATACACCTCTAACACAAACACGTCTTTTTTTCCATGTGTCCCATGCCTCCCTCTTCCACCACCTTTCTAGCTGTTCAGCTACCCCTCATCTGGTGTCCCTGAACATCTGTGAACTGCGGTTTGAGCCTCCTCATCCTCATCCTCATCTGAGGGGACTACCTCTTAACCTCCTAAGTGGTTTGACCTGTAGCTTATAATACCTCAATACAAGATAAAATAAAGTAACTAACACAAATATTTTTATTCCTTGTGAAGTGTGATATTTGCTAATTATATACTGAGTTGTGACTTCTTTGGTCAAATTTCTAAAAATGTTCACTATAAAAAATAAAATCAGAGCCGTCACAGAAGAGATTCACAGCTTTATAAGTAATCAAAAACTTTAACGGAAAATTTTTGAAGCATCAAGTTTTATTTGTATGTACTTTGTTATACCCCCTAATGTGCAGAGTTACCAATTGTCATTCATATCTTTGCACTGGTCCAGCTGTTAAACCACCCACAAGACATAAGACAATTTGCACATTCTCTGTAAGTGCAGGCCACCTGCTTCCTTGCTCATTGATGTGATGGACAGAGACCTGGTGGAACTCAGATCAAGTTCAAATATACTGTACCCTGTAAGCCCTACAGGTTGCTAAATACACAGCAAGTAAAAAATATTATTTTTATTTATTTGACATACTGTATGTACACAGTATGTATTATATGTTTTTCAAAACTGCCTGTGTAGCTATCTATTAGATCTTCATACATAGACAATTAAAACAGAAGAAAGCCTGTTTCAATTCAATTCAAGCTTTATTGTCCCCTAGGGGAAATTTGTTTTATGACACAGTCAAAAACAACACAATGACAGATACACATCATCAAAAGTGAAGAGAATACAGTAGTGGTACAGGAGATGGCTGGTTACATGGCTGGGTAGCTTTATCCATATTCCCATACTGTACATATTTAAACAGTACTTCCACCTCACCACTTCATCTAATTAAGGGCTGCAAGGGAGCCAGAGCCTATCCTGGGAAGCAGCCTGCACAAGGCAGGATACACCCCGGACAGGACACTGGTCCATCACAGAACACTACTGAAACTATATGTATTTATAGTATTTTTGAACATTTTAATGTCTTGTTTTTGACATCATTCATTTGCCACCAATTTATGTAAGAAACTGGGAGGAATTACCCCTACATTTTAAATAAACAATTATTCCATTTATGTGCTCTTATCTTTCATTTATTAGCTCTGCATCTTAGGGAGATGTCATTTAATTTGATGTTCTTGGACTTCATGCTCTGCAAGTTTAAATCAATCAGCAATTAGTGAGCATTAGAACATTTATATAGAAAAAATGTTATTGTCAAACACAAACACTCAGGCAGCTCTCTTTATTATTCAAAAATAACAATGATTAACATCTGAAAAGTTCATTAAAAAAAAGTTAATTTGCTAAGACACAGCTTTAATTGTGTCACTTCTTATCCAGTGAAATTTGAGACATATGTTATATATTTCTGGAATCAATTTGAGAGTAATAAGAAAAGTAGGTTTCTTCATTTATTTATAATTGTTTTCACCCTGAGGGTATGCATTGCTCACTGCAATCTCACAGCAGAATCTCAATGGGATTGGTTTCAAAGAAAATATACTGAGATGTGATTTTAACAGCTTTCCAAATGCCAATCAGAGCCTTCCAGCATTTTGGACAGAGAAAAGGCAAAATCAGAGTCCCAGGGTTTGCCTTTACGTTTTATTATCACTTGGGAAAAGCCATATTAAAACAAATACCAGCTAATCAAGATATTAACATGACTTATATACATAAAGCAGATTATTAGGATCCCCTTGGGTAGGATACAAACTTAACAGAAAAGTTAAAGCAATGAAATACAATACTTCTCTGTTGTGCAGTGTTTCTATCACTGCCTTGAAGGCTAGATTTTGAAATATGAATGTGCAATGTCCAATGTGCAGCCCCACCTGGATGATGCGACGGCAGCCATAGTGCGCCAGGACGCTCACTGCACATCAGCTATCAACGGGGAGGAGAGCAGAGTAATGAAGCCAATTCATAGATGGGGATTATTAGGAGGCCATGATTGGTAAAGGCCAATGGGAAATTTGGCCAGGATGCCAGGGTTACAGCCCTACTCTTTTTGAGAAACGCCCTGGGATTTTTAATGACCACAGAGAGCCAAGACCTCAGTTTTACGTGTCATCCGAAGGACAGCGCCTGTTTTTGCAGTATTGTGTTCCCGTCACTATACTGGGGCATTAGGACCCACATGGACCACAGGGTGAGCACCCTTTGCTGGCCCCACTGACACCTCTTCCAGCAGCAACCTTAGTTTTTTCCAGGAGGTCTCCCATCCACGTACTGACCAGGATGGTAGAAATTTTTCTAATTGATCAGTTTTTCCCATATTTTTATCCAAACAAGTAGATACCTAGGACAATGTCAACAAAGCATTTCCAGCTACCTGACAGGCCTAGAATTGAAAATTCTGACCTCTGAAGATCAAAACAAAATTTCCTCCTGCTGTTTTTTAGGTTTTTCTTTTCATATATTTGTCTGCTGAGTGGACACATTAAGAAATACAAGATATTTGACTGATCACACTCAAAGCCAATTTAAGCTTTAAGCTTCCATTTAAGACGTGAACCAGGCTCCTGCTATGTTCTGCTGTGGAGATATAACAAAATAGTTAAGGGGAGGAAATTCTAGGCGGATATTGGCTAAAAGGGTCTTCGCCACTAACAGGCTGGTTGTCTCCTTTATGGATTGAACAAGGAGAGGTCATACCAGATGCTGGGGTCAATAATACTGGCTCTTTGAGGCTTGTAAAACAGTCTAAATTCTGCTTTAATGCTTATTCTGAGGCACAGCCACAGTGCCTACCATCCTGGGATCTGGAGTGGGTCCAGGGTTCACTTTGAAAAAGTGTTTGATCTGGTGACCTTGGAGGGGGGGTAGTGGAGGCAGGTGCACTGCCAGCTGAGCCCAAAACTCCTTCATGTTCTCTTGTTGGTAATGCTGGGGATAAAGGAATTGCAGAACAGCTGAAAAGCCACAGGACAGACACCACCTGCCTGTAAATGGACAAGACTGCAGTGTTCTTACAGCATATTGACTTATTATCTTTCAGTTTGACCTTCTCATGCTCATGCTTGTTTATGGTAACCACAAAATCCATTAAAGTGTCAAAAACAGTGTCTAAACAAGACCCTCAAAGGTGAGGAAGTTAGTGAAGATAGTGTTGACAAAAGTAATAATTAAAATAATAATAAGTAATCCAGAAATGTTCATATGCATTGAATTTAATTGTATGACAAGTATTACAATGTCAGTAAATCCAAATTATCACCTTAAATGTACTGTACCAAAACAAAATCACTTACATATTTAAGTTAAAAATAGAAGCATCTACTTCCTAAAAGAATCGATAAATCAGTGCATTTGCTGTGTCTGTGTTAAAAAAACATCACCTGTCACGTCCCACACTCCTCCTTGCAAATGCCGTGGCATTCCCAAACCCACTGTTTCATGCACTCATTCCCACATTCTCATGTGCCCCAGATTCCCACTCCTGAACCAATTATCCAACCACATCTCTCTCCCTTCAGTATTTAAACTTCCCTCACTCACAAGCCCAAGCCCACAATTGAGAAGCCTCTCTTAGAGTTCTCTACTGATTTTCATGGTTCCTGAACTAAACTCTTCCCTTATGGACTCTGTTACTTGGATATTGCTTCTCGGATTTCTTCCCATCGTTTGGATTTCCCTGGTTACCCAACTCATTGTTTCTTCTTTCGACCTAGCCTCTGGAATATGTGCCTCAGATTTAGCTCTAGTGCTGCTCTGCATTCCTCAGTGCTCACGGCATCGCACAGGATCCTTCTATTCAACCTAGCAACCTTGGTTGCTGACGTCACCTTTGTAATGAACTGCAGTACCTTCATCTTGAACATTTTTAACTCTAATGTGTAATCAAATGGGTTTTGATGGGGGCACGGTGGCCTGTGCCATGCTCTGCAATGGACTGACACTCTCTTCAGGATGTTGCCGCCTTGCACCCTGCACTTCTGAGATAACCTCTGGTTTACCATGCCCTGACCAGGATTGAGCAGCTTTATAATGGATAGATATAATCAAATGTAAGCTAAGAATCTGTGATCCATATTTACTGTGAATAGTTTACAAATGACTAATACATATAAATGATAAGTACACAAATCAGGTTTGTCAAAGCCAAATTCATCACCTTTCAGAAAAAGTTTTTTAATTTCACAAAACAATAAAATATTGATTCAGTTTGCAAATAGACCTCTTGGCACAAGGAAAAGCTTCATTTATAACTGAGGACACATTTTCATGCATTGCATGCAACAAAACACCCAGGAGATGTGGCCCAGATTCACCACATTAGGACCTGTCTGGAGAAAAAAAATATTTTCCTAGTTGTTTTGTTTCTCTTCCTTAGTAAAACTTTCCTTATGGAAAGCTTTGTATGATTATGATTCATATACAGAAATGTGTTGCAGATATTGCACAGACTGCTTCACTGTCTGAGTGCACCTTGTTTAGATTATTAGCAGTTATGCTTTCAGTAGCATATTCCCACTCTTTGCAGCAATGACAGCATTGCTCTGATGTCTCATTGACATAATCACTGTGTGAATATGGCTCTCCAGAATGATATCCCATACTCTGATTAGCTCCCACCTAAGCTTTGCTAGGGTATGCAGCTGCCAGAATGATAGCAAACAGGTTTGCCTGAGGTGCTTAGTCAGTTTTCAATCTTTAGTCACAAAAACAAAAGACATTAGCCCATTGAAACTGATTATAGTGCATACATTGTTGAGCTCACTGTAGTGTAGTTGTGATACATTTGTGATGAGGCTGTTGAACAAATCAATGCTCAAACAGATTCCTTAGAACACAACTTTTCTCTAATTCTGTGATGGCCAAGACTAAGAATTTCTAAGAATTACTGAGCACTTTGGAAGTGATTGCAGTAATGCAATGTTCTGAAGAAACACTGCTGGACAGGTGCCATTAATGTTAGTTTTCTACTTCGTGGCAAACCATATGTGGCCCTACCAGCTTTTAAACCTTTTCTGATACTTAAGCCTTTCCTACAACAGGAGTTATTAAATAAGCATTATTAAAAAAGAAGAAAATCCTCACCAATAGGATATGGGTACCACAAGGATTGCACTACTGTCCAGGTCTCTTCCACAGCAGACTTCTTATGACTGCACTGGGGCAGTGGTCCTCATCCTTCCTGCACATGTGCCAAGGTTGCTAACTGCATCAGCAATTATCAATTTAGAACTGGAACAGTATATCATAATGGGAGCAGATTTCAATATTTGCTCAAATGCCTGAACACAATTTTTTAAACATCTTCAAATACTTAATACAATTCTCCAAACTCTATCATGCATTTCAAAATGGTTAATCATTAGTATAAAGGTGAAACATACGTTTGTAATATAATGAATACAAATCTCTGCATTAGTATCAAAACACATTGGTGATTCTCATCAGTTTAAACACTAAATTTTCAGCAGAAAGAACATTTTCTCCAGCAATGTTGATTTATACCTCACATAATAAATTACATGCAAAATTTTGAAATATCTTTTTAATTGAAGTCAAAATGAATATAGGTCATTGTAAAAGAATTGGTAAAGAAATTTTTGCACTAAATGGTAACTTGATCTGTTTTGGCTGACTTGATTTTTTAAGGTGTAGGACATCTAATAAGGAAAAAGTAATAGGTTTATTCAAGTTGACAAAGATCTAATACTCTTATACAGTATGTTAAGAGATAATTAAATCACTTTATTTATAAGAAGTCTTTGGTCCCTGTCACCAGCCAAGTGACCAGGTTTGGCTCAAAAGAAAAGAAACTACCACAAAGCAGTCTTCAAATGCAAACAAAACTGGATTTATTGCCATCAAAATAGGGATAACAAACAAAAACCCCTCACAGGGGTACTCTCCACACCTTTCCTTCAAGGCACCCTCCTCCATACTGAGCTCTCCCAGTCCCTTTTATAGCCCCTCCTATCCCAGGGCCCTTCTCTCTTAAAGGAACTTGCTCAAATCTGGTGGACAAGTTTTAAACAAATAAAGTACTTAATACAAATCCAGAGTAACCTGTAAAGTTTAACAAAGTCATGCAACAGGTTTTATACCTTTAAACCAAACAAATAATCATACATTAGTTATTTATAGATGGCCTACTAGAAACCTTTCCCTTTAAGATCAGCAGTGTTGTTAGTACTGCTGATGTGGCAGTGTGGGGAACTACAAACTACAAACAGAAGGTGACTGGTGGTCATGTTGTCCAACACAACACAATACTCCAATGGAGAACAACAAAAACGGTAAGTATCATTCACCCTTCATTCTTATCACATACACACTCTCAAACATACCAGAAGTTTTGAGAGAAATATTGGAGTATTTCACATTGTAAAAGAAAGAAAAATAACAAGCACTCTGTCACAGTCCCCTCTGCAATAAAACCGCTCAATGGAGTTCTGTAAATTTAGTCCTCCACTACGTATTTATTTATCCATTTATTTATACATCTCATACTGTTGTAGTGATTTAATATACTTCTTGTGATTTTATGTTACTTTTATGTTTTGCCTTTGTGTTTTGTACTTTTATGCAAGAACCCTAAGACAAATTTCCACAGGAATGGGCAATAAAGTATTTGTCTATTTTGTTAATGATACAGCTCTAAGTATTGCATTGTTCATTTTGAAAATGTGAACAATGTTTCAAGAATTGTGTTAAACCAATACAGAAAAAAAAGTGTAGTCTAGTTGACTAACTGATCATTCCTGAGTCTTATCAAAGCAGTGAAATAAAATGTTCATGGTTCATTCCAAACCTTTTATACAATTTATATTGGATCCTTAATCCAGAGGATAGCGAATTACATTTCTAGGAGAATAACATTCACAGTTTATGTGCAAAGCAATGCAAGAAAATTCATTTTTGATTATTCATGTACCATGTGTACTAGAAAGACATGAATTATGCTTTAATAGGCTTGTTGGGGCTTTATGTAACAATAGTACAGTCATAAAGAGCGCTCAGAAAAAAAAATCCGTCTCTTAAATCATTTTCTAAAAGGGCCTGTTATTGCCCCAAAGCGTACAAACTAAAATCCAAGTGGTGTTTTTGTCACCCAGCACAAAACATGTTGGGTAATGACTTGGCAAATGAACATTATAATAGCTTAACAAATACAAATTGATTAAATTAAGCAGCCCTGTGTCCAGACTGTGGGGAAAGGCAGTTTAATTGTTAAATTCAATGAAAGGTCAGGCCAAAGGCATCAATCACTGTAAAGACTGGCCAGGCTGCGAAGGATGAGAAAAACTAATAGCTGATGTGTGACTATATAACCACTCCTCTTATTCAGCCTCCAGGTAAATAAATTCTGTTTTGATGCATTTTGGAATGACAGGATTTTTATCATATTCCACTAGATTAAAATCATTTAGACCTGTAGCAAGAGTTTTGTCATGAAATAAGGCCTTTTGGTATGTTTAGTATTTGTCCAAAAACATAATTGATTTGCCCTCATAATAAGGTTGACATTAAATTTAGTGTTATTGTTATATGTTTTCCTAATTTTATTTTGTTAAAGCTTTCCCAACATGCCATGCTTTCCCAACATTGAATCATCCACACCTAAATATTGAACATTCATGCTGGTTCATTTTTTCAATTGGGAGAAATTATTGGCTGATAAATCATCTAAACATTACGAGGTTTACCCACCTTACAAACATGCGTACATTGTATCCAATAACATGTAGAGAAAAAAAGTTTTTCAGATAAAATACTGTATCTTAGAAAATGCTTTATAAGCGATCTTTTTCCACCTGTATGATGTCATGTACAAAGTATTAGCCTTATTGAGAAATTAGTTGTTGTCTGTGATTTATTATATGGTCAATCTGTATCATTTCTTCCAAACTGCATGTGACTTCAAAGTGCCCTATGAGAAGCACTACCCGTAAGAAAGCTTTTAGTACTTGTCTCCTAATTTCTTTCTGCATTGCAGGCATCTCTCTCGTACTGAGATAAATCAGCATCAAACAATTAACCAGAAATACTTTCCTCAGCACTGTAATAGCCAAAAATTAGTTGAGATAAGACTAGGTGAAGAGGGTTTCAATAGGTTAAAATTGGTTGGATACTACAGAGTGATATCATACAGAGCTTTGAAGGTAAGAGGAAGGATTTTAAAATTTACTCAAAACCTGGCTGGTTTTTGCTGTTAACCTTGACAAACAGGTAAACTTTAGGCCGAAAAGAAGTTTCACAAATGATTGTTAATGTTATGGGAACTAGAGCTAAATCAGACTTTCAAAACATGGACAAATAGGCACCTGGCAATAGGTGCCCCCAGTTAATATGCATTTAATTCTGTGTTGGATTCTTTGCACTGTGATTGGAAAAGTTTGAGAATGGACTCTCAAATCTCAGATTTTTTTATGTCATCATTAAACCTTCTGCACTTCTGTCAGAATATATTTTCTATAGTTGTTTTGGAGGACTACGGCAGGGCTAAATTGAGCCCTGCTTTGACAGAAGAAAGGGTGTCTCTCTGTTGGGGATGAATCCTGCTTGGGAAGAAGAAAAGAGGAGCTCACCATGGGGAGGCCACTCTTAGCAGCAGAAACCAATAAATCCTGCTTGAGAGGAAATGGGCCCTGGCAACAGTATAATCCCATTGAGGCTCAGCAGGCAAAAGACAGCACAGTCCATGGCAGCCAGAGGGGTGGCAACAGAAAGCACATCTAACACTGTCTTTAAAGCCTGCTTCAACACGGAGATAATCAATTTTATTTGTCAATCCTGAGTAAATAATTCATTCCTTTCTTAATCTGTTCAGACTCCTTAAAATAAACAATCATTTGCTTTATCTTTTGAAAATTCAAAAAGCATTAAATATGAACCATGATGCCCTGTAGTGTCTGTTGAAGCCCATAGAATCTTTGAGTAACTCCCTGCTGCTGACATGTTGAACAGAACAGTGATGTATATATCAACATGGCCAAGACAGTGTGAAGAATGCTTTTTATTTTGCCCTAGGACTTTAAATATTGTATCTGTATACAGTATACTGTATATGTATTTTTAAATAAAGAAACTGTCAACAGAATTTAACTTGGATCGACAGTGGAATGAGAATCTCTTCATTTCGCTGTAGTTCCATTTCTGTGGCCATGTGCACTTCTTAATTAGTCTTGGTTTGTTTGCCTTCATATTAAGTTGCCAAAATTTGAATTCAGAACTTGTGAACACTGTACATTTCCAATAAATTACATTCAGGGATTGTAGTCACACTGCCCAATACAAGAATACATTTGTTTCCGCAGTCAAACTGTCCACTGAGGGGTAACAACTGGGTTTGCCAAGATGAGCTCATCACTGGAAATCTCAGTCTTTAGCCCCTGACAAGAATCTTTTTCAGCATATATGGCCTTGGCTAATTTTCAAGAACGCAGACCCCAGACTGGACATTTCTTCCTGTCCGTTCCTCTATCTACTTCTGCTATGTGTCAGGTGGAGCTGTGTAATTTTCTGGCTTCTTTATATGAAAACCAACCCACCCACTTTCTCCTACAGCTTCAGCAGTAAGACTCGTTTAAGTGTGGTAATGTCTGTTCATTAAATAGGATGTTTAGCATTTATTTTTTATATCTATTTTTTAATAAAATCAAATTAGATATTATTTTACAATTTCTTTACCAGCTGTGCTTTATCTTCATGCTAATCACAGGAGCAGAAAGTTCAAGATTAAAAAAATAGTCTAAACTCAGTTGCCAAACTGGGGGAAAAGCCAGAATTCTGTTCTTTATAATCACCAATTGTCTAAACTAGGTCAGACCCTTTTCAAAGATAACACACTGTAAGAAAAAGGGGATCTTGTGAGGAGGTTGTACAGTTTCACGTGTTATACAAAATACAGCTTCCCTTTTCACATAAATGTTTTCTAGGAAGTTTGTTACAGAAATGGGTTAGAAAAGTTGACATTAGTTTTTACATGTCACCAGTCTAATCAATTAATTTAGGAATTGTGTCACTAAGGCAAATAATTAAATTTTGACAATGACATAATCTAAGATTCAAACATTTATAACAAACATATTTAACATTTGTTATTAATGTTACCTGAATCTGTAGAAGACATGCTCAGTGTGGCAGGTCATTGCTCTAAAATGAACATGGTCCACTGCTGACCACTTTAATCTTTGACTGAAGATGATTGCAGTACACTTTAAAGATCAAATCAATGATGTAAAGCAGCACTCTAGTGCCAGTTTGTGATGTTCTGTGTTCCGTGCCCTGTTTCATGACACTGAATGATTTACTGCTTCTTTCACCAGTTTCCCCTGGCCAATTGAATTTAATTCCGTGCACAACAGAAAGAATTCCTGTTTTGGGAAATGCCACATTCAAGTGGACATCTCCTTTCAGGACTGGCCCTTTAAAGTGTGGGGTATTTTTCTGTGCAGTGTGGGAAAGGAAGGACTGGCATTGAATCCTAAGCCTTTTACAAGCTGCTGTTCCTGGCTTTATATGCGAATGGGAGGCCACCTTAGCCCCCTTTTCTTATTCAATCACTTCTTTTTGGGTTTCTCTAAAGCACAGCCCTGGTATTAACTTCTTGCAGTCCTCAAAACCACTCAGTTCAGAGTGATTTTGATTGAATCTCTGTCAGGGTGCGGGTTTCTTTTTAGCACAATGAATATTTTTTATGAGATAATAAATATAGCCCAATAATAGATATATACAACAGTTGTTACTATTAAATGCCTTTCATTCAAATAAGATAAATAGCAGGAATGTGTTTCATGAACATATTCGTTAGCCTAAGAAGCAAAATAAAAAATAAAAAATAAGATTTTGCATGTTTTCACTTTTGAGGTGAAAAGCTATAAGGTCAAAATTGCAGGACAAATGTGGAAAAGTGGCATCTTAACAGTGAAGTGAGATGCATTCTTTTGCGTAAGACATTCTTTATGAAATTACAGATGATAATAGTTATAATGATATTTAAATTCTGATTTAGGCAAATTCAAGATCCACAGTGCACACACAGAAAAGATCCCACTGCACTCTTTGTAAGAGTAGGGGTGTGCTGCCAAAAAGGTTTCACTTCTAGGTTATCACTACTCCACCTGATCTGCTGTTTGTCGGCCACATGAGTGTTGCACTACAGTAACACAAAAGGAATGTCATACAGTATGTTTGGTATATCATAACTTCAAACTCTTTAGGGATAACTTCAAATTTTGGGATTTTCAGAGATTTAATGCATTGGGATTAAAGATGCTGCATTATATGAATTACAGCACAATAATTATTGGGGGTGCTTCATTCTAAATTAATGTTTAAGATTATGGCAAAATAGACTCAATTTTGTTGTTTCAGAAGATTCTAGAATGAAAGGCTAACAAGGAAAAATAATGAAATAGGCTATGATATGTTAATGAATTCAACTGTTTAATTGAATGTTATAAACAATTGCTTCTAAAATGGCAAACATTAATAAGCATGGTTTCATTTATTTTGGAGTATTAACACATGCTGTATTCATTTACAGTCCTTATCTGCAATCCTTGAGCTAAATAGTACAAGTTTAACCATATTCAAGAGATTCCTGATAATAAAAACTATGAATATCAAGGCAATTGTGTCCTAACAACTCACGTTGGAAATTTCTTGCATGCAAAGAAAAACTGTAATCCATGTGAAAACAGTGTAAGGCTGATGAAGGAGGAACATTTGGAGATTTCATTAAAAAGGCTTGACTGTGCTTGTCATTATCACTCAAACGCAGCTCTGCAATGCCACCCCATGGGGCCTGGTGAGTCTCAGCAGTTTGCCTTTTAAATTAATAAGACAATCTCCACTCCAGCATCCCCCAGTGCTGCTGAGATTGCCAACCATTATGAATCTAGAGCTCTTACAGGTGTCCCATCTAATAAAAGGTAAGAGGAACACATTCCTGAGTGAAATGCCATACTGTGCAAATCTATCTCACTGTGCGCCCTGTTGTTGATAACCTGTCTTCCTGAATTAGGGTTCAGTTGCACACTGCTAACTAGTAATGGTGCAAACACAGTTTGAGCAGAACCATGTTGCATGTTGTACAGTACTGTATCGAAGAGTTGCCTGGCACATAACCCTGCTATCATCTTTTCTTCACCTCACAATTGATTACAGAAAACAAACGAAATTATTAATCAAAATATATAACACTATATATTGTTACAGTTTTAATGACTGAGAATTGTCTCTTAGATTTTGTGAAGTTTGTGACACTCAGAAGAGTAAATACTTCTCACTTCCTTGAGCAGAAACAATAGTGTAGTTTACCTTAGTATACCTAGGCAACTTGTGGATTATGGTAAAGGAGCAGGAGAGACACACAATATAAGATCACTTTAAGAGCAAAAAGAAAAGAAGAGGAAGAAACCAGAAGTGGGCAAGGAGAAGAGAGAGGAGTCGGGACTTGAAGCTTATGCCAGGCGAGAGCCCCTACTTCATGATCATCCAAACTAAACCTGACTGGAGCTCAGTACTTGAACCTTGTTAGAGAGACCTTGCTATTCTGTGTCTTAGGGAACTTGGGTTTCCTGGGTTAAAGATACTTCAGTTAGAAACATCTTTCCTGCTTAGGGTGCATTTTTATGGATAGGGGTATACTGTAGGCTCCTTTTTACAGTATTTTGTGGCATCTAGGGTGCAGAGAGATTTAACTGCAGTTTGTTTTGTATTTAGTTAGAAGGCAGATCATTTCTTATGTGGCCTTTGTAGGCATATTAAGAGTTTAATGCTTAGTAGCAGTTTGGGGTTTTCTGGGTGACCAGAATGTTAGGCCTTTGAAATGCCTTGCTTGTAAGTACTGTGCATAGAGTAACTTGTGTGTTGTATGTTTTATTGTGTGTAGTGGAGTTTGTGTCTTGTTATTACAATAAATATTTGGTTAACCAAGTGTGCCTGGGTTATTACTCCTCTCATCAAAGCTGTGCCAGGGAACAAAGAATTCACGTGCCTCTAATTATACCAGCCGCACAGGTATATTGCTACAAATCACTTACAAGTTGGAGGATATGAATAATCATTTCACTGATTGACTAAACCGCTCGGTCAATTCCTGATTTTCACCATTTCCGTAACCCCCCATTTGTAAAAATATTATGGTGTTATTTATAAAAATTAAATGTTTTGATATATTTGGTGGTTTGTTAATCAAGAAGTTATAAGATATTTAGGTAGATCAATATTAAATTGTAACAACATTGTTTCAGTAATTTCTCAAAGCTACAGTAAAAACAATGCACAATGCTGTTAATTCTAATTTAAAATTCCTTATTTACATCTACAAAATATGACTTCAACATTATCACATCATCTTTTTGAAGCAGTTGATACAATGTGTTATCAATTAATATTACACTAGATTTCTTCATACCTTGTATAAAACATTTTATTTCAATTTGCTTCTTACTTCTGTCAACTCGCTCCCCCCCTCCAATAAATCACCCCGTTTTAAATAACGAGGGCAAACAGATTGGTCTCTCTGGTACAACATATGCCTGTCTGGGCACATGAGTTCTTTCTCCTTTCACGAGTAGTGGACTGCCCTGAGCTGCCATGTGTGACATCCCACAGGGTCCAGTTCTCAAACCTCTGCTTTTCAATATCTATTTTATTTCCTTCTGTAACTTGATTTGACAGCTCAACCTCTTGCACTGCTCTGCTGCTGACACCCAGATGTGAAGTGATGTTTACTCCTGGGTGTCCTTCTGTTTCCTTGACAGTCTCTGCAGAAAGAGATGGGTGGATTTCCAGGAATGTCTTTCTGATGAATACCTTTGAGACTGAGAGGTTTCTAAACTACTTCAAAGCCGCAGTTATTTTACTCTTCAGGCTTGAAATACCCAGACGATCTCATTCTCTCAATTCGGACAGCTTACTGCTTACCTCCCCAGCCATCTTTCCTTTGACATCAGCTGTGAAGACTTGTATTGATCACCTCCAGTGCATTACAAGGGTTTGCCAAATTGCTCAAATTTCTTTTGTGCATGTGCCAAGTTTGTTATTTGCATACTATGCCTATAGAGCTTTGCTTAATTACTATATTGGTGGCCTACTATAGGCCTATATTGTGTGTCTTCCCTGACATCTGCCTCCAGTGTCTGTAATCTGTTCCTGCCATCAAGCATAGGGTCTGAAAATGATAAGTCAAAGACCACCATTCATAACACCAAGACCACATACAGTACATACAGCACTTAACTTTACACTTTGACACTCGCTACACAAATTGAAACATTTCTACTCATTAAACCACCACAGAGCATTGAATATGGAGAGTTAAGCATGCATGTTTATTTATATTCCCTCACACCTGAAGAAGGCTCCATGGCCGAAACGTTTTGTTTTCTTTCTTCTTTTTTCAGCATGGAATAAACCTATTGTTCCTTTGCAGCCTACGCATGCTGACGCTGCTACCCACCTGAACTGTTTATTAATATACTGTATACCTGTATTAGTTTGCTATTTTGCAATTATTACCTTTAATAAGTATACAAATGAGTATAGAAACACACAAAGATATAACCCAATCATGTGAATTATGTTTATTTTAATGGATTTAAACTTAAAAATAACAAGAACACACATCATGTAATTCATGCATAAGGAATTTATCTTAATTTAGCAGTGTCTTATTACATAAGGCACATTAAGCAGCTCACAGAATGCAGAACATACTTGACAGACATCATGTTACATTAATAGCATACCATTTTTTGGATCTTCAAGAAAACATTTAACAAAAAGTGATAGGCTTAGAACATTGAAATTTATAGATAATGAATGTCAGGCACTGCATAATCCAGCGTCTGTGGTATAGTCTAAACTCTGCAGTTAGTAAGTAATTAACCTTTAGTAACCTAATGAGATTTAACAAAAAATCTGATGATTTATGATGCAACCTTATTTAATGAACTATAGCAAATGCAAATTATCGTTGACTACAAAATACAACAAAGCTGTACTGTAAGTCTTAGCTAATGACAATTCTAAGACCTTTGATCGAGGTCAACATATATACAGTACTGTACCGAAGCCTCCTGAGCTTAGAGAATAAAAAATATTAGTGGAACATCTTTCTATATGAAAAAAACTGCATGTAGTTGCAAAGTAAAGCTTCAGAAGGATTTATGAAACACAAAACACAAAGATCTTCTTCACATGACAACCACTAGACTCAAAGCACCTCTGACAGCTCTTCTACTTCCATCAACCATCAACACAGTGAAACATTCCTTATATGCACACACCACTAATTATTATTAATGCAGATTTTAACATTGCAGTAAAAAAAATACAATTAGTGAAGTACAGTATTTACACAGATAAGATGTCACTTTTGTGGTTTCTTGTGACTGTCTAATTGTCATTACAGCCCTTTAAGTACAGTCTCCAGGACTCTCTTATTACGTATAGTATTATTCTTAATTCCTTTTAATTTTGAAATATAATTTCTAATTTCAGAACATCATGTGATTCCCTTGCAACACAATATTTGTGAAAAGATTCTGTCATGTAATCTCTTTTGATAAGAAAAAGTGTGGAAATAAAAAAGAGAATACAGGTCAAAGTGTGACCTTGCCGATTACTGAATGGATGTCTCTGTCACAAGACTGTTCAGGGGAGCATGACTTTAGCCACTTACAGGGACAGAGGGCATGGGAGAAGGGTTTAAAGCATTGGAGCCTAACAAATGCTGGCAAACAGAATAAAAGACTCACAATCATTAAATCCAACCTCTCGAAAGATGCTTTACTTAATAAGTATGCATGAAGTGTGAAATCTCCCATTTTCATGCTGGTGAACCTAAACCTGGAGAAATCCAGAGACAGAGAATGCTTAATGAGTAAAGCATGAGAACTTACAAAAGATTAC
This sequence comes from Lepisosteus oculatus, assembly GCF_040954835.1. Lineage (NCBI taxonomy): Eukaryota > Metazoa > Chordata > Actinopteri > Semionotiformes > Lepisosteidae > Lepisosteus > Lepisosteus oculatus. Next base: position 52,909,805 of record NC_090703.1, read on the forward strand.
AAAAAAGAGAAGGGCATGTCACCCATTTACTGTAGCTTGTTCATTCATTAGCATCTAATTGATGTAATAACTTCCAAACATTTCTTGGAAGTTTATTTAATTATTAATTGTAAAAATCAGAAAGTGGATAACTGATAACTCTAACTTCATTTTTTTTGTTGATTTTGTCAAACAAGCATGTAGTTTTCCATATGTGCAGCCCTACGTAAAAATATGAGTCCAACTGGATAACTTGATTTTTAGTGTATTTCTTGGAGCCTAATTAGTTATAGCTTATAATTAAGCAATTGATTTATCACACAAGGTTGGGCTTAGGGTTTTACAGCATATAGCAGTAGTATAATAAACAATAATCAGAAACAGGTTGAGTGTCCTGTATAACATTCTAATTGAAATGCTTGAGGTTCACAGTCTCACTGAAAACATTCTCAGTATTTATGAAACGTGTATTGTCATCTTACTGTAACTATTTTCACAGCTGGAGTCCTGTTGCAGTACTGTCCTTTACAGAACTTAGTTGCAGTCAATCTTATTCCCAATTGAAGTGCTGTTAGCTTTTGAGTGATTAGATTTTTCCAACATAATGCAATACAAAGAAATTAAACACAATGTTAAATACTATTTTTTTGTAGATGGAATATTTGTTCCTATGCAGAGTGTGTATGTTGGGCCTTTAGGCAACACATTTATTATCACTATCATCAGTTTTGACTCTTCTCACCATTCATTCCAAGTTTTTTTGTTTGACCTCTTAAAATTCTTTGCATGCTTACGCATTACCTGGGGATTTAGAATGATCAAACACTGATGTTGTGTTTTGTAGTGTTGCTGGCAACAGCATAATTCTTCCAAAGCGCTGTTTAGATCACCACTGGCAGCAGATATAGATGATACATTGCTGATGACATTGCGAGCAGTATTCTCTCTAAGGTTAACATAAAAGCTGTGGTTGAGAGAGTAGATGAACAACAATTTAATATGCTTATTAGCTTGCACATGCTGCAAAACAAAAACTCCTAAGTTTGGAAAGAAATGCGCATTTAACCAATAAAGCACACATTATTAAGATACAAAAGACAGTCTCAACTGCCTGTCTATTGAAATTGGAGGATTTTTACAATATGTATGACAGGGCAACACATTTTCAGACACAATTTGATGAAAAGGTAAAACAGGTAATTATCTCATTTACTGTACGTAGTTCAATTATCTAATTTGCGTCTACTTAGAATGTTTGTAAAGCAAATACTGTAACTAATTCACATTGTAATAAATAACTAAATAAAAATTGTGATTTTTTTCTAGCACTTCACATACCTACCGTATTTAACTTTGCTTTCCTTCTAAGCAAACAAGCTTTTTTCAAAATAAAAGTAATTTGTCAACAGTACAAGTATTTTTAGAGTTTTCATTATAACACAGAGCTCATTGAAAGTTTATTTTCACCATTTCAGACTTGTGAAAAGCAAGTAGGAAACAATAGATTCCAATCTGCTGACAAAATTAAAAGGCAAAAAGACAAAGAAAAGGAGGAATTATTTGTGCAATAAGATCATTTTAAAAATAGTTTAAATAAATGTGAAGGTAATGGATACAGGGGATAACTCATGAAAGCTGTAATAAAGAAAGTGTCAACATTAAACACTTGGTCATTCATGTTGCTTATTTAAAAGCTGTAAAATAGCCTATCACACTTTCTGGTCTTGCGTGTTTTAAGATGCTTACAACCAATGCAAATTGCTTAGTGACATGAGTGGCTGCACTGGCTCACACTGTGCATGGCTCATTATGTGGAAGTCATGAGTCCCTAACTTAAACAGGTGCTGCTTGTCAGAGGCCCCACAGAGAGAGTTTTATTGGATTCAGGTTCCCAACAGCTGGGCTGGGAAAACAGCCTGAGGCTGACTCGTCTCACTGCTATAAAAAAGCTAAGCAATAGTCTTAAGAGTGCAATCAGAGAGCCATGCAGCCACCCTGTGCTCATTAGATCAGCAATATTCTGCTGCTTAGACTCAGTGTGTGCAGAAGTGTTTCACCTGCTACAGTTCATGACTCACTGATTTTCACTCTACTTGTATTGAACATCTAAACATCTCCACATCCTGATTAGGAGAGACAAAAGAGGTACAATAAAATATTTATTGTGAAAACATTGTTAGAAAAAAGAAAAACAACTATTGAAAAGTATGTAGAATATATGCAGACATAGAGGGATAGTCTTAATAAAGTGTTTATTAGTTAATGAGGTCTTGGGTACATATTATCATGATTAAGCACAATATAGGATGGGTGCATGAGCTCTATTAGTATATTTGCATGAACAGCATTTTCTTGTATACACCAATCTATAATTGCTCTGTACTCTGATTTTCCTGATGAGTGCAGAAAAATAAATGTCTTCTCATCTTTATGCTCACATCTCTATACAAGAATAAAGCTTATATTTATTATACTTATAGACTAGGGCTTTTACTTGATATGCTTCTAAATGCTAATTCTGAAAGAATGTGTATCAACATTATCATCATTCAGCCTTTCCTACTTAATAAACACACACAATTGTAACCAACTTGGCCCCCCAGAGACAGGTAATGGGACTGCAGCTTTGGTCATGTGGGCTTAATTACTATACAAGCATGATGAGAGTCCTATAAGTAATCTGTCTGATTGTTCCCTTCATTATGCTTCACTGTTATTACTGCTTATTGTTCTGCTCAAAGATGTTTGTGTTTAAGACATTGTACTTGTCTGTGTGTGTGGTTACAGACCCAGTGTGGCAGTGTGTGTAGTCAGGGGTTGGAGGCTGTCCTTAATCTGGACCTGTCTGGAGATTTTTGGAATGGAAAAGGATATGTAACATGTTGAGTTTGAGTTTTAAATTCTAATGTTACTTTGGATTACTTGTATGTATGTAGACTTGTTTAAATATGTGTTTACCACAACTCTCCAGATGTGTGTTGCATCTGTGATCTGCTGCTGCTATACCCTTTGATCTCTACTGCTGGCTTGCAGATGAATTGTTTCTGATTTTGCACATCACCTTTTGCTACACACAATGCTGGGCAAGATATAGAAAAAACAATGTTCACATTTTTAATCATTACCTGTGAATGAGAAACAAGGAATACCCTGAACAACATCTCACCTGTGAACTTGAGTCACATCACTCTGGATCTGAAGCTCACACTGTTGTGATGTGAAGAGAAAGCCAGGTACTCAAGCATCGGAATGTGTCATTCTGCTGTGTTTCTCCACCCGAAGGCAACATGTGCCTAAGCCCATCTAAGCTGCCTGTGAAGCATGAGAGGGAGCAAAGCTTTCTGTGCTGCCTCTGTGTGAAGCTGCGGGTTATGTCTGATTTGGAAAAACACACATTTGCATAATTTAAATGTATGTCAGCAGCCTTAGCATTACAAAATAGGACAGATTTACAGTATGTACAAGAAAAATAACCTACTACAATAAAAAATAATTACAAAAAGTTTTCAATTTGATTACTGTTCAAATTTTCAATGAATATATTACATAAACAAAGGCATTCACTTCTAAGTCCAATTTCAATTATTTATAAGCTGGTTAAAAAAAGAAGAAAAAAAAACATAGAGGGACTTTACTGCCATACGAAAATCTATATTTTCTCCCACCTGCGCACTGGATGTAAGCCTTCAGTCATTGCTTTCTTGGAAGTCAACCTTTTTCTTTTACTGCATGAATGATGGAATGATGTAGAATGAGAATGCACCTCTTTGCACTCTTTACAGACCACATATAATGGGTTAAACTCCACTGCATGAACACTTGCTTCGTTACGTTTCAGGTTTCTGACAGAATGTCTGATACAGTGTTACTGTAAGTGGGAGACAAAAGTAAGTAGCAAGCAGGACCAGAAGCCTTAAGTGTAGAAAAGAACACTTTTCCTCCCATATTCCAGTTGAGCTGCTGCTGTGTTCTTGATATTGTACAGTGTGTTGGTGCAAAATGACTCTCGTGTTACAGCTAAAACATGGCTGCACCTCAGCATTGGTAAAGTTATGCTTGTTTAAAAAAAATGCGCAACATGTTACAAAGCAGTGCTGGGAGGGAAAGTGTTATGTAAGCACAAGCTGTCATTCTGATTTGGTATTGATTTAGGTATGCTTTGCCCACATTTGAAAAGTTACTAGAAATTTAATTACTTCCGTTCTGGGCAATTGACTTATTCAGGCACCTCAATCTTGTAGTGCCATCGCCTTGATTGAATCGATAGTTGTCTTGTCTCTCTTTCACAGGGATAACAATTAACTTCAGTTTAAGGAGTGCGAAGTGACCTACAACTAATAAGAGACATAACAGTGACAGTGGTGCAAAATTTTAAAAGACACATTCAAATCTAAAATTACCCTAAAATGTAAGGCCAGGAGGTGGTGGCAGCATTAATATGAATTGATTGTCTCTCCAATTTGCCAGAAGTCTTGAAAAAAGTTCAATATTTCCAGTTATGTAGTGACATTTTCTGAGTTGAGCATCTTGCAGCATTCCACCTCATGTTTTCTTTTTGGTCTAGTAACATTGTCAAAAGAGAAATTATTTAAATGTAATTATTTAATTGTTATTATTAATATTTTAAATATTTTTGTGTGCTACAGGGGTTTAACTGTAATATGTGGGCTTCTCACCTCGAAACCTTTTTCTTTGAAGAGCCTTTAGTTAACTGGTTCTGTTCTTTAACCCTCTGCTCCTGCTGTACTCAGTACCCCATCTACTGTCTCCTATCATTGTGTATAAGCACATTGAGAAGCCACCTTTAAAGGCACTGTATTAAATTATTATTGTCACCTGATCAATAAAAAATACATTTTTCAAGGTATTACAACTACTTTGCTATACAAAAAAAAAATTCACTATGGTTTCATTGTCAGCTTGATTCCAAACAACATATATCAATTTAATACAGCATGCAGGTCTTCACTGACCTATATTCTACACCATATATACTGTATATTGTAGTCTATTTCAGGGTTGAGCAAGTACAGCACTCAAAGGCCAGAGTCTTGCGGATTTTACAGATACTTTTTCAAGCACAGATGAATTTCAATTAGATCAATTTCAATTAGCAGCTTGTCAAAAAAGACAACAGAAATGCCTTGAAACAAAAATTAATTAAGATACTTAAAACCATGAATGTTTCTGTTAATTGTGCTCACAGAAAAGTCATTTTGCCAATTTTGTTTTCTTGTTCTGCAGGAATATTACAAAAACGTGTTCCAATCACATTTTAAGTGGATTTGAAGATTTAAGAAAACCGTGGAGGCTGTGCTGCATAGCACCCATGGTCAATGCATCTATACATTCAGAAAAAGTTAAATCACCCCTTAAAATACTGTTCTGAAAACGTCCATGTGCTCGAAGCAACTGTCAGAAACAAGCACCATGTAAAAATAGATGCAGAAAATAACTGATTTTACTTAAAATAACATTTAAAAGAAGGGAAGATCAACATTCGTAAAACCTTTAGAAAATATGGGACATTTTTCTTGATTCATAAATTTTTCCAAATCACAATTTTCATAGCTTCCTGTGCTTTGAGTAAACATGAGTACTAACTGCTTATTGCTAATTGCTAACTGCTAACTGCTAATAAGAAAAAAATAATAGAGCATTTAATGTACTGTACCATTTTCCTTTCCATTATGAGATGGAAGCATATTAAGATGTTGCTCAGGTTTATATCTGTGTGAAAAAGACCCTAAAAATGCAAGCATCATTTTAAAAGTACAAACATTATTTTAAAACCTGTCTCACCAATACAGCAACTGCTGGATGATTTGTCATGAGCATCACTGTAAAGTGTTACAGTGAAAACATGAACATGCCCTTGGCTCTCGCCCGTAATATACAGTAATTGTTTTCCTTGGGAACATTTGAAAATGTCCTGTCCTGTCCTGAGTGCATTGTCCTGTCCACTAGTATCTAGTATGCATCTTGTTTAAACACATTGAGCTTCTGACTACTTTGTCATTACTGATGCTATGACACTGAGACATGGCGGTGTTTACCTTTGTGCCCTGGCTAAATTCCACTGTGGCCTAAAGTTCCCCCTTAGTTTAGCTTGTTGAGTCTTGTTCACCTGATCTGCTGCATAGTGTGGCTGTGTTTAACCCAAGTGGGGATACTCTTCAACTGAGGATGAAGTGGACCTCTTACGTGAGGCGCTATGTGATCTTTTGAGATGGAAAATGCAGTGGAAGAGCAAATAAAAATGTGACTGAGAAGAGGCTCCTAATTATGTTATCATGTACATACTTCTGTAGCTTCTGTAGCTTATCCTGTTCTTAGTAACATAAATTCTTACATGGTTGAATAAAAATCTAGACAAGTTATCTTGCATTTGGTTATTTCAACCTGAGCCTTTTTATATACTGTATAGAAGACTAGCGTGCTTTCCATTAGAGCACACACATTTCAAAGCCTTCTGTTTTGTATCTCGAAGCAATAAATAAGGTTTTGCAGAAGTAGGTCACCAGCATTTACAGTATAATAAATTTCATGTTCTTTTAATAGCCAAAAAACAGGAATGAGACAGTGACCTATTTCTTTCCTAGTTACAGTACATTGAGTTATAGATGTTAATATAATTGTCTTATGGTTCACAGATGTTTTATTCATTCAAACCAAAATGAAAGACATTCTATTTAATCTACTATTTTATTTTTCATTGTCAATCACTAATTGTAGTTCAAAATTGTCAAAATGTCTTTACAGACAGAATGAATCATTTGTATGTGCAGTCCTGTGGTGTTAAGGGTGAAGAGAAGCTTTTCTAAAATAGAAAAGATGTACAGTACATTGTATTAATTGGAACATCATGTGAATGTCATGCTGATGTATCTACTGTGATATCTATAAAACTAAATTTCATTTGATTTAATTACACAGAACTCAAATTAATGGGATACTGACAGATTATATGTCATTCATGCTGTCTGTAGACCAGAGTATATGCATGATGAGAGTGGTACAGTACAAGTGCTTTTTGGACACTATGAGATAAAAGTGCAGCAGTTTACTGCAGATGTCTCTAGGTATTCACTTAGTTATAAATCCATGTGAATGACCCCTCTCTCAGACTGCTACTTTTTCCCTACCCAAGAAATACACTTAATGATACATTTGTTAGGTATTAAAAACAATGCATTCAGTTAGGTGTAAGATACATTGTTAAAAACATACTCATTCCAAACTCCTGATACAATTTTAGGAATAATTCAATGTTTAAAAGACTAAAACACTATAATAAATGGAATAGTATTAGGGGTTAAACTTTGTATATTTATAGCAATCAATTATCTTTAATAAAGGACCTATACCATATAAGAAAAACAATGACCTTAGACAAATCTTTAACATCAAACTCCTGTATGCTTGTGTTTATTTAATTAAAATTGCTACAGATCACTGATGGGGCACAGAAATTTTATTTGACAATTTAGTTTGCTCCAGTCCCTCAAAGGGTTTGGTGTATAGTGGGCAATTGCTTTGATGCTGAACATTGAAAATAAATTGCAGTACTTAATTTAACAACAACAATAATAAAAATAATACTGCATTTTTGTTTAAATCTCTGCTGCTTAAAACCCCAAATTTCCTTGTGTAAAGCCTAAACTCTACGGTAGAGAAGAAAAGCCAGAAGTGCATGTTATTGGGTGAGATTCTGCCTTAAGGTAGATGTGTGAAAAATATCAGGTCAAGACATAAGTTCAAGGAGAGAAGCAGGGGTTAGTAAAGAAGAGAAAAGTAGCACCCAGGCAGTGCAAGGAACCCAAGTGGCCGATTGGGTTGGCTGACTCGGCAGCGTCCGGGGTGTGAAAACATAAACACCCCTGACTCCTTGAGGGTTGCTTTGAGAGGCACTGCATCATGACCAGGCACTGGCCTCAGGGGATAGAAAGGAGGAGATAGCCCCTTAACTCTCATGACTGGGAACGAACCCCTCAAGGGGTAAGAGAAAGAACCCCTGACTGGAAGAATCGCTTTGAGGGGCGCTACCCGAGGGGTTGAGAATGAAAAGAAAGCTGCTTGAGAAGGAAACAGAAGCCCTATCAGAAGTCATCAGACATTTCACACTTATCATTTTTTTCCTATCTGGTTTTAATCTTAATTTTGTTTTACAAGATGTAACTTCTTTCATGTTTTTGTTTTCTGTCTGAAGTGGCCAACTTTTTCTTTTTTCTCTGTAAGATTAAACTTTAAAGCTAAAGTTTTTCAGAAAATATTTACTGATTTAGCACATATTGCCATCATTGTGCTTTTAGCAGCTTAAAACCACCAGTGTTCTGCTACTGAGTAGGACATTTATTGGAAACCATCATTATAAAACAGGGCCAGGCATAAACAAAAAATGCTACACAAATAAAAGGAGACAAATCAGAAAAAATGGGTCACCCAGAAAAGCAAGATGTGATAATCTAATTCCCATTTATTGTTTCCAAGAGAATACAGACCTACTTTATATTCACATTTTATGAATGCAAATGGTCATTAAAGTTCACATTTAATGTGTTTGTGAAAGGGCTTTTATTGATCAACTTGGAAAATCTATCCATATTTTATTTAAGGTTTATGAAATTCTAAATAACTCCTTTATGTCAAACCAATGATGAGATGTCACACTGATGAGAACAGAATAGTGTCATTGCTTCTATAAGGCAGCATATTACTTTCGGTGAACAAATGTGAAAGTCATGAAGTAAGTGGAGGTTGCATGATCTTAGTTTCCATTTTCATGCATTTTAATAGAAAAATTTAAGAATGGAGATTAAAAAATACATTGTTAAAAAGCCACTGCTTTCTACATACATACAGATGTATAAACAGGAAGACAATTCCCCCATCTTGTCATTTAAGAGCTTTGGGAAATATTGATTGCTTCCTGCCCCAGGCAGTGCATAATGATTGTCTGTATCTTTGGCTGTATCTTTTTCACCAAAGTAAACAAACCAGTATTTTCTTACAGCATGATGATATATGTTTGTGGGACATCTATCATTCATAATAGTCTAACCACACAACTGAGCTCCTTGAATTCCACATGGGAATGTGTGCTGTGAATTTAAAATGTTTACTGTGTATGCTGGAGATGCAGAAAAAACAAACCACTATGCCATGTGGATACAGCTTCTCTGGCAGCTCCTGGACTGAGGCTGTTCTGTTGCCATCAAACACGATGAGCTACATCTTCAGAGCAGGGTTTGAGTAGCAAGTAATAGTAAGCTGAATTGAAGAGCAATAAGAAAGTGTAAATATTGGAATGATAGGAGACTGAGTCTGCAAATAAATGTTAGAGCAAAAATAAGCAATTCACATACTGCTGCAAAACACTGCTGCAAAATTAGATCAGAAGGCATCAACACTTTAAACTTTAATAACATTTGAAAATTCAATATCCAAGCTATTGAGAATTGTCCTTTCTGGATTCCCGTATCTTCTGCAAATATTAGACCTTTGAAGAAAATATTAGAGATTGGATTTGTGCTGAAATGAGATTAAAGAATTAGTCTAATTGGTGTAATTGTAACATTGGCTGTTTAATTGTCTTGTCACTGTTCTTTTTGTGCTGTAGTTTGAATATGTAGGCTTGTCTTTATCAGAACATGGATTCTCTAACGATATGTAATTTTCTGAATTGCAAAAAAGGCAGTTATTTCATTTTCTTTGACAACACAAATGACTGCCTTTTTCATAAAATACAAATATTATGGCAAAACCTGTCACAAACTGAAGATAACGAAAATGTCTGCTCCTCAGATGGACATACAGATCATGGATACAAGCTGCATGTCCTGATCTGTTTGGTTTAGCAGACTAAATAAGGAAACAAAGGAGAGGTAAAGCACAGTACCAGCCAGACAGCACAGGTACTTTATGTGATTTCCTGTGCTAGAACAGAATCCCTCATTAGCCACACAGAATGCATTCATTAATTGTAGATAAGTCACAGACAAGACAAGAAAAGGGAGAGGCAATTTTTATAAATTATTTAAGACTGTTGTGTTGAAGATTAAATTAGACTGCTAACATTCATGTTTTCTTTTCTTAATTGGTGTACAATTAATAAAACAGAAACAGGCAACCAATCATTTATACCCTTCATAATGAAATCTTTGAAATCAACAGATCCTACAGTAGATCTGATCCTAGAACAGATCCCACACCTGAAGAAGGCTCCATGGCTGAAACGTTGTGTTTTTTCTTCCTTTATTCAGCATGGAATAAACCTATAACTTGTTCCTTTGCAGCCTACTCATGCTGATGCAGCTACCCACCTGAACTACTAGATCTTAGATTATATTGATGTTTCTCAAAGATTGGGTGGCATATTTGTGTTCATGAAGCAACAGAAATATAAAAATAAGTACACGATCTTCAGGCTATGTTACTCATATTGTATGATAAACATAGTGACAAAATTGTTATAAGCTTAACCCCTGGATGGAAAACTATGAAAATAACATTAATAAATAAAATTGAAAAAAAATTATTTTGAGAAAAAAGCATGGCAATTACAGTAGGTCCTGCACTACAGTAGGGGCGGAGCGGTGGCTCTGTGGCTAAGGATCTGCACCTGTGACTGGAAGGTTGCTGGTTCAAATCCCGTGGCTGGCAGAGGAATCCTACTCCGTTGGGCCCCTGAGCAAGGCCCTTAACCCCAACTGCTCCAGGGGCGCTGTACAATGGCAGACCCTGCATTCTGACCCCAAGCTTCTCTCCCTGTGTCTGTGTCTCCCTGGAGAAAAGCTGGGGTATGCGAAAAGATACATTCCTAATGCAAGAAATTGTATAGGGCTAATAAAGAAATGTTACATGTTACATTTCTTTGAGGACTGCCACAGCAATTTCACCTCTTCCCTTCAGGACATCTTTGTGGGAGTGTATTGCAACAGGTTCTCCCTGTCATTCTCCTAGAAATTGATCATTCCAATTTCTTGATTTCCATCTGGCACATCTCACAAGACTGTTGGTCATTAAATCAAGATGTCTTTTGCAATCACAGTCACATTGACTGCTTTTACCTGAAGGAAAACTCAAAGCCTGGATGTGCATAGAATACATGGGAATATTAACCAAGAAAAAGCTTGTTTGTTGACAATATTACAGTATTACAACATGTGATTTTCAGAGAAACTGAGTATCTAAACCATTGATAATGTTTTGGCACCAATTTATAGGACATTTTGGTTACCACACAATATCAGTGTAGTAGTTTCTTTAGTCAGTTACATTATGTTGAAATGTTTATAGACTATTTAAGAAATCAGAAATTTCGTATTAACATATTCGACACTGTGGGCATAAAAATATCACTTATATTTCTAAATATGTTCAGTGTATAATGAGGCTTCCTACACTGCAAACAGTTCTCAATTTCTACATATACTATACCTTGTGGTCCTGGTTATTACTATTAAAAAACAAAAACCTCTGTTTAAACATCAACCTTGTTTCCCCCAACCCTCCACCCGATCCTGCTCTGGTTTTTAATCCTGTTTGTCTTCGTCTCGGATGGACCGCCGACTTTGGACTTTTGCCTCGTCTTGGATTTCCCATTGGACCCTGTTTTGAATTGTTTGCCCCGGACTCACCCCCCTGAACACCTGCGCACTATGGACATGCCCCCTGTTTTCATTCCTGACCCCTGCATGCTTTTTTCCCCGTGTTTTCCTCACTCATCCCCGGATTGTGTCGTCTGTATAGGGTCCCGAAAGAATGCTTTCATTACAGAAACATATTGTAAGCAGCCAATACTGTAATGAAATAAGTTAGTGTAAAAGTGGTTACAATAATTCATGTCTGTTTCAGAGGATGGGTTACATCAAATCAATTAATATATGAAGAGAAATACATTATTTTTTATTCATATACTGTCATATGTCTGAAACTCAGTGGTTTAACCAGAAACTCAATGGTTTTCAAGCCTTTCAGTTAAGGAGGTGGTTATTTTTAACGTGGTTAGGTTTAAGTCTTTTTGATATTACTGTATGTACAGATGACAGAGAGAGAACTGTTATTTTCAAAGGTTTTTCAAGAGAGTAAGAATTGCAGACTGTTGAAGTGTTCTCAGAAAAGGAAAGAGGCAAAAAAGAGATAACATGCAGGATATAGCAGGTCTCTTGTTTTTAATAGAAAATCTATTTAGGTTTCAATGTGCTTAAGTAGTCCACAGTGAGCATAGTTGGTAATTTTATAGGTCAATTCAAAAGAAAATACTACTAGTATCAGGATTCTGCATTGATGGCATTGGAGATTATGTAGTCCAGTTGTTTATCTGTCCCAGTGCAGGCAGGTAAAATTGTGATGACAAATCTTGCCATTTGAGTATATACATTATTACTGTAATTGTAGATTTTGCCAGACGTACTGTATAAGATAAGATAGATGACAGTAGATTCGACAGAATGTTTTTGTTCATAGTCGACAGTGATGTTTTTGTTCATAGTCTATCATAGCAAAATCCTGCCAATTATTTTAAAAGTTTTTCTTTTGTGAAATAGTCTAAAAAAACATTACAATGAAGCTTCTATCAGATTTAATTACGTTTTTTTCCTTTCCTTAAGGTATTGTACAATTCATATTAATTATTGATTCCTTCATGTTTGATTGCAATCTTCCTTTGTAAAATCACTCATTAAGGGTACAGTAATCCATCTGGCTACTGCTAGAAATACAATGTGTAATACTTTCCAGCATCCAAGTCAACATTTTTGTCCTATTGCTGGCTTGTATCTTAGCTCTACGTCCTAATGATTTTATAAGATTCTGACAGAATTCAATTGTTTATTTTTTTGTTTTATTAAGTAACATTAGCGAGATCCATTGTTAGTTAAAATCCATTCCAAAAACTTTCATTTTCTTCGTCACTGCTGCACATCGATTATCATTAAGGTTCATAAAACATTCCGTTGAAGAAATTCAAGTAAAGCTTTTACAGGAAAGGCTAAAAGTTAATATTGTTATGTCGTCAACAGCAAGCAAGAATTTTACACTAACTTTTGCAATAATACATAGATTGATAATGTTTAAGAAAAACGTTCCATGATAGAAATTAATTTTGTGTTAATTTATCATTATTTATGTGGATGAATACATGGGGCTTCCTGGAAACAGACAATGAGACAATGGGGTACTGTATAAAGAGGTTTCGAGGGGCAAATGGTAGTGACTGTGTTTTTTACATAAAATATGACAGTGCGCTACATTTAGAAAATTGTTTCGTTGTGACAGGGCATCACTTATGTTCAGAGATGTTTTTAAAGCAATCGTGTAAGAATCATGTTTTCAGTGAAATGGTAGCAAGATTTTCTAAGTGCATGTGCTTTTTTGCTGCTGCTGTTTGCACTGTAACAGAAAATATGTCATGCTAAAAGCTTTGATGCTGAAAAACAACCTCAGATAAGGGAGATAGAGTACACTCAATCTTTTTACTTAAGATAAAGCATGTAGCACATGGGTGCAGTAAATTTGTTACTTGCTGTCTTCCAGATGACACTTGAAATGGATTTCTCACCTTTGCCATTGATGTTTGACTTGAATTTCTTCTGTACAATGTGTAAATGTGTAAACTTGTTATTGAATAACAATCTGTGTAAAGCTGCAGAATTTTTATCATTATCAGATAAGCAAAGTGATAATTTCATTTGGTGTGGGAGGCTAAGAGAATCATCTTATTGTAAAGAACTATGACAACATGATGGTCATAAAATGGGGAACAAACTTCAAAACACCTCAGTGGTCAGGAGTCAAATTAAGGAGAAGTATTTCACAACTAAAATTGAACCGAAACACAGGTTCTCTGGATTGATTGATATCTCAATTCAAATAATAACAAGATAAACTATTATTACTTTGTGGGGTAGGTGGTTCCAAATGTGATCATACTGTATACTCATTTTTCCACGTACTTTCTTTACTTTATCATCATTGTCATTGACAGTAGGCAGTAGAGCAATGAATGTCTTATTTTTCTGTGTTTTGGGTCAACAGGAAGCAAATCACAATTTTAAAGTGCAGAAATCAGGTGTCTCTTCTCTCCACTATAAATATGCAACAAAAACAAAAAGCACCACGCATACATTATTGATTTTTCCCCTTTATGATTAACCTGAGCTTTCTAAACCACATGCAGCTCAGCTCAGAAATAACCAAATGAATAGGAGAAGGTCCTCTTTTCCCTTGAGCTCAGAGTGAGCTAACAACCAAATGCCATGTCACCACCTGAAAGATTTTCTGTCATTTGCACGAATGCATTTCCACCTTAGATTTGTGAAAATTGGCCCATTCTTAGACAATTACCCTCCACTGACATTGCATTATGGCACTCCTTTAACCAGCAGGGCTGTGCAATAGAATGGTTACATAAGGCAGATATTTTCAAAGGAATCTGCAACTAAGACCTAGTTTTGGTGTGTGGTTCCCCAGAGCAACAGAGACATCTATTAATGGTCTGGCTGTTCTGCTTGTTTCTGTCACACCATGGCTTTCTTTTTTCCCACTGTGTACTGTATTTCTACACAGTAATTACTTTACCCTGCCAAAAGCTCTGCACAAGTATTAAACTCAGTGCCCAGCTGAACAGAATACAGCTTCATTTACTAGAAAGATATGAAGCCAATGCTTTCATAACTACCTGCTCTTTCTTGTGATTTTGATGAAGGTTTTGAAATGTTGCATTTTTGTTTTGCAGTACAAAAATTCAGTCATTATTATAATAATACCACTTACTGCTTCTTTCCTTTCCTCAAGGGGTTTTGGATTTGAAAGTAGCCTTTTTTTAAATGTGAACATTCCTTTCAATCAGTCAAGGCACAGAACATACAGTTAATATTTAAATTCTAAAGAGGACATTTAAATATGTGTATGTAAGCTCCAGATTAGCCTTGCATATCTGTTTTTATCAGTCTGTTATCTTAAACTGGTTGTTTAAGATCTGATTATCTGATATCTTATTTCATATACAATTTTGAAAATCTGTTGCCTTCAGGGTTTTGTACCAGTCAATCAGCAGGCAAAACACCATGTCTTTAATTAAAACTCAGCTAATGCTTTTACACTACAAAACAGTTACATATTTCATTTAAAATTTTTAACTCATTGTATTTTATGTGCAGTATGTAATTTTTGTAGTTACATGGAATCATGTCATTATCAGATTTTTTTAATTGAAAATTGAAAATATTTACATATGCTTTGTCAGCAGTGAATGACACATTGCATACGTTATCTGTGGTGATAATGTTTATTATGATACAGTACGTATTTATATTTTGTTTCATAAAAAGTGAAAGGGTTTAAAGTACGTATGAATACTACACAATAATTCACAGAATGACTCAAATGTATTAGAAATCAGTGCCCCATGCAGAACAATTACGGTATAATGACTAAATTGCACTAATTGCACATATACAGCTGACATATATAGCTGATTTCCTACATTTTCACATTGAAGAAACGTGTATGCATTTATGCCTATTTATTGCTTTTTGTCTTTCGGCAAAAACAAATAGTTTCCTAAAGCACCGATAAATATTCAGGCACAAAGGAAGGAATTGCTGGTTTCAAAGAGGCTGTATTTCTTGATGACTTCCTATCAGTAAGAGAGATGAGTATAATAACATCTCTCTCACAGAGGAAGTGGCTGACTTACAAAAGCAATTTTGGACCATCTGTAACCTGACGATTCAATAAGATAGCCAGTCAAATCTGTCCAATGCCCCCTCTTGATTTTCATTTCTGACTCGCACTAAGGAGAGGTATCTAAACATTTTCTGAAAAACCTGTGCTGCCCTTTCATCAGACACTGTAAACCTTTCGAGGTCTTACCATTTGAATTGCAGGCCACAGGTCAGAGCAAAGCCTCAAGATCTGATTTTCCTTATGAAAAATTGGCTGCAAAAAAGCCAGCATTCTGATGTATTAAATGAATGAAACTTTTTATATCAAATTAAATCAAAATTAATATATCACTGTTTCGTCCCAGTGTGTGGTCTGTGTGTGTGTTTTTGTTATGTTCCAAGGTGCTGATCTTTGATTGTTCCCCTTTCCCCATTGGCCCACCATTACACCACTGATCCGTATGACATCATCATCAATCAGCCTCTCAGCCAATCAGACTGCATCTTATTTAGTATATAAAATGGTGGTTTTAAGGAAGGTGAGGCCTTTTGTTTGACTTTGGTCCTGTTTGGCTTTGCTTTGCTTCATTTCGCTTTGGTTATCGCTTCGTTTCATTTTTGCTTCTGGTTTGTTGGTTTGTTGGTTTGTTGGTTTGTTGGTTTGTTGGTTTGTTGGTTTGTTGGTTTGTTGGTTTGTTGGTTTGTTGGTTTGTTGGTTTGTTGGTTTGTTGGTTTGTTGGTTTGTTGGTTTGTTGGTTTGTTGGTTTGTTGGTTTGTTGGTTTGTTTATTTCAGTTCGTCACTTTGTACTTTTGTTTGTTTGTGTTTATCCTTGTTTTGTCATTACCTTGCCCTAACATGTTACATGTTCAACCTTTGTGTTCTTTTGTACCCTGTTCCTGTTGATTACTCTCGTTTTCCCTTATTTGTATTCCTAGTTCACTTGTGTTTTTGTGTGAACTTTTGTATATAAGGTTAGTTTAGGTTATTGGGTACATTATACACACAGTTGATTTTGTATTAGTAATACAAGTCTAGTACGGGTGGCGTTCTCTGCGATCGCCGGATGCCAATCTGACTCAAAGCCAAAGTTTACGAGACCGTTGTCCGTCCTGTCACCATGTATGGATCGGAATGCTGGCCAGCAACTTCCAGGCATGAGCAGGCCCTCCATGTCATGGAAATGAGGATGATCCAGTGGTGTCTCGGCCTAACAAGAAGTGGCGAGCACACGGTAGCACGGACAGCGTTGCAACTGAACCTGCAGGCTCGACGGACACGAGGGCGGCCCAAGAAGCGGTGGATGGATCGGATCACAGAAGACATGCGGAAAGTGAAAGTCACCCCGAAGGACACCTATGACCACCCCAAGCGGACCCTGCCGATGCGGGATTTACGCTAGGATGAAGAAGTCTAGTACGGGTGAGTGCCGTTTGTCTTGTATGGTTTTGGGTAGTTAGTGGAGGTTAGCTAGGGTGTTGAAGACGCCGCAGACCGTGTGTTTCGGGTTTTCTTTTGTAATCAGATTAGCTTCCCTCACTTTCCTAGCCAGCTCCATTTTGTTTATTTTCTTTTCTTTGGCACCACTCTAGTTCCTTACCCCGTGTGTTATCGTGTTTTACCAGTCACATATTCAATTTTAAATCACTTTAGCACCCACCTTTGCTATCACGCTTCCTAGTTCCTCACCAGAACCCACCTGGTTCTAAAAGAATTATCCTAAATATTACTGCCCTGTACCTCTAGACACTTGGGGTCATAACAGTCACTATATTCTACATGTTTTCTTATAGAAATATATATACGGAAGTTGAATATTGTGTAAATAGTTCTAGGTATTTTTACTTGCTCTTCTGTGGAATGAGCTGGGAATCATGTGGCTTCAAGAGCTCTAAGACCAGTGAACAGACATGCAGTTGTCTCTGGCTCTCGGAGAGGAAAGGGACAGAATCCTACAAAACAGCATCATAAACCTGATGCAACGAGTGAGCCGCATGTGTACAGCTTGTATAGCTTTCCACAGTAGCCACACACTAGCCCCTCAACAGTTTTCACAGCAGACCCCTGCAGATCAGCCTTGTTGAGGACACATGTAAATGACCATAACAAATTTACCTTCATCATATTTAATAAAATGAACCTGTTACCTGCAAAAATTATTTTCCTGATAATTGTTATTTTTGTAGAATGTGTTTTATTTTTAAGTGAAAGGTTTATTTTAACTAGATTTTGCAGTACCCTGGAGTAAACGTACCAGAATACAGAAACGTGAGAAACAAGAGGGTATACAGTTCATAAACACGTAATGATAAAGGTTGTGACAAAACAACAAAACAAAGTTTTCTCATTAGTGATTCAAATAATAGATTAAAAACATGTAAGAAGAAAAAATGTTCTAATGTGTTCTAATGTACCATAAATGATAATTGAAACAAAAAAGCTTCTCTTAATAAATAAGTTGAGCTCACTTTAAAGATGCCAAATTCCTTCTGTGATACACACTTACTGTTTTAAATTTTTTTGATAACCAATAAAAGATGGTGTATTTTGTGATCATGTTGAGAGCTAAAATGAATTTACCTTCTCCTGAATTCCCAAATGTCATTATAGTCATTCTACTAATTGGTTTCTGTAGGAGGCTTAATGTGTCTATTTGCTTTGACTTCTTTTAAAACCAATTATAATGGGGGAGAATAATTGATGAAACAGAGCAATTTGGCCATGTTTTGCTCAGTTTTGCTTTGATGAAATTGTTGGATATGTTTCTGGAAATAAAAAATAAGCTTGTAATTACTGGTATATCATTATGCTTTATCAATTGCACAAAATATAAGAGAGGTTACATCTAGCCCATTTGGTAGTTAGCTATATATAGTAGTAGTTATACAGTGTATCACCTTTGATAATTTTAGTGCATTCATGTCAGTCAAGATAAGGACAGTGTGGTTATGTGAGAACAGTAAAGTTTCTTGCTTATGCTATCAAAATACTTCCTTGATGAAGATTATACTGAAGATGAATAGCAGCACCTGGACACAATACAAAGATGATGTCCTCCATATACCCCTCACCTCTGCTCCCAGTGGACCTGTTTATCGCTGCGCCATGGCAGACTGCACACAGCCCCAGATGTCATAGCAGGAGGCCACTCCAATGTCCTGCTCTCTCAAAGCCCAAGGCAGAGTCACGCTCACAAAGGATCTGCAGTCCCTCCAGCTCTCTATTATTAAACAGAGTGCACAGCGTTCTATTACAGCTTGTCTCACCATCATAATCAACCAAGCAGTTTAGTTGACATTTTTGTCTGCCTTTAGGGAAAGGCTCCTTCCAGACCCACTTCTCCCTTTTGAGCAATGCCAGTATTCCTCTTTATTGTGCATTCACAGAAACTATTGTTTTATCCACTTATTTCACAAACTTTTGTTTCACATCTATGTTCTCTCACAGACTTGTTAATAACAGGAGTTGCTGGTAGGTTCCTGAAGCAGTGGCAGGGTCTGAGGAGGCCCTGTTGAACCATGAAAAGCACTTAATCCTCTTTGTAAATCCCTGTAAAGTTGAGGATATGAGGCACACTTCTTTCATTTATTCCCAAAATTCAACTTTATTTTGTTACATGTCAGGAAGTAATTTATAAACTCATCACTTATTCTATTAGAATGCTACAATTGACTCACCATGTTCAGTATTAGACTTCAAGAAATTGTGAGTGATTTGTTTTAATTAAAAGGATAAACATTAGATGACATCAATTAAAATAATATACAGGTGGTATTTTTTTTAAATAAACCTATAGCCTCTAAAGATGCATCAGTAGAATTCACAGAGGTGGACACCTTATTCAAATTAAGTTTCTCTCTTCTTTACTGATTCAATCTTTGGTTAATGTATCTCTGCCTCCATCTGTAATTACTATAAATACTAAGGCAGAAGTCTGTGACTGGCCACTGTTTTTGGGCTGGCAATCTGCACTGAGCCAACACGTGTCTGAAATTGACTATCCTACAGTGCTCACTGATGCTGCTGGATATTCAAGACTCTAATTTTATTTATTTACTTCATCTTTGTTTTTATTTTTGCCTGCTATTGTCCCTTTCTAAGCCTGAAATGAGCTATAATTAACATCTCTCCTCTCTGCGGGCTCTAAACTTCTACAGTGGGAACAATTAAACAGTCCAACCCATCTTGTTTGCATGCCAAGGGAGCTTGTGGCTTTTCAATGGAGCTCCATGCTTTAATTACCCAATCAAATTGACGGGTACAACAAGCAAATCTTTGCATATGCTAACATTGATTTTGGGGTGAGAAACTGAAGTACCACCCTCCTGTACTTTTTTCATATTGAAATTTTCATATACTGAACCTCTTTATTCCAGCTATCAAAGAACACACTTTCTTGAGAATACTTTACTGTTACTCAGTTTTCCAGTGGAAAACAAACTTCTATTTAATATTTTTTATACCAAAGAAATGTAAATCATTATTACTGCCCATGTTCTCCCTAGTAAAATACTTGTATCGTTACAATTCAGTCTTTATGTAAGACATACTATAGTAATATACTGAGCTATGCTGTGAGTGCGACATACAGTACTGTATGGTCCTGACATTGTAAGACCAGTAAATTTACCAGTACTTGCATTGCTCAGTGGTTAATAAATACATGCTAACGTTTAAGTGCTTGAGAAAACATTGAAATGTGTGGCCACTGTAATGGAAAGTTACTGAGAAAAGGTGTTTTATCCTAAAAATGTTGTTTACGGACAGAGCTGTGCTGCAGAAGCAGCTGGATACTTAGAACAAAGCGTGATAGCACCCAACTCGTCAAGGGCACGGGATGTTTTAATAACGTTTATGAGAAACTATTTGAGTATGAGAAACTATTTGAATAACTGCTCTTCTTTGTTAAAAGCAAAAACCTATAAGTAATGGAAATTACTGCTTTGCCTGTCCTTGTGTTGCATCAGCTTCAAGATATAAAACAAGGGCTCTCCCTGCTTGCTTTTGAATCAGCTTTCACTTCTCTGCACGGACGGGTGATGGCTTTTTCCCATATTGCAATATGAATAAAGACCTTACTGAGTGAATGAGAATACCTCTCCTGGTGTCTCCACAACACCCCTCTACTATGTGATTATGAACCTTGACACTTTTTTTCATAATTCCATGGGACACTGTGAGCTCTGAAATGTTTCTGTTTCAACCAATAATACCATCTGGACAAAGTGGGGAGTAAGCACTTTTTGAAATTTGGCTTTTAGATCAAGGAGTTTTACCCCTGTAGTATTAGATCTTATTTTCCCCTTGCATCCCCACTTCGGATATAATTATATCTGATACACATGTAGTGTATATACATCATTATAACATATTTTTCCCTATATTTCAATCTCCCTCGTTCTATTTCATTATTTAGGATGTATACTGTATGTGCTTGTTTCAGATTAGATATGATACGTAGTACATCAGCATAATTTGACAATTTAATTTTAACTGCCTTTATTTCTAGTATTTATAAATGCTAAAGATAAAGATGTGACAGTATAATACATTTCTAGACCATTTAAAAGACGTTACCCACAAAGCTTAGATTTGTTTCATTCTCAGATGAGAATAGAGGTTTCAGGACATTAAAGCATTTTTGCTGGACTTCCCATCATGGACTTGTGTGAGTTTGATTGTATAGAGCACCAGTTCATTTTATTGCTATATCTGAGAAACACAAAATGCAAAATCCCCTTTCTTACTCTACTGTATTAAGAGGGAATGTCCGCTCCAATTCTGGATTTATATTGCTCATGTCATTAAAACTGCAACACCAGGTTTAACCTTGAGAAGAAGTTTGTATTGGACATCACCTGTAAACTGGATAATCTTGTAAGAGTGGCTGTGCTTCAATGTTTCCAGGACTACAATGCAAAATTCACTTTTACTAACCTAAACAGAATAAAGTAACTTCAACTTTATAGTTTTTCATTCTCAAAGCTATGTTGCCTCCAAAGTAGACTACTACAGTATAGTACAGTTAACCACTGCTAAACTTTTACAATGAAAAGAAGAATTTTGCTGTGAAAATCAAAGTTAGTGCTCACTTCACTTCATTTTTAGTCAGTAAACACTGAGTCACTAGACTAAATGTTTGTCAGTAATTGCTACAGATTATGGTTAATACCTTAGTATATGTATTTTTCTATTAAGTAAATCAATTAAGTTAAATTAATAATTTGCAGTTCGTAAAACATTTTTATTTTTTCCAGGAAACTCAGTTGTTAAATATTAAGACCACTACCACTAAGCCTAGTCTAATTGTAAAACAGAAGTCATAGTGGGATAAAGCTCTAAATATCCAGTGAGACGTAGAAGAGAAGCAAGGGCAACAAAATGTGCTTAATGCTCTCTGTTATTCTGTCTTTGCCAATTAAAATCAGTCGTGGTGTCCTGGGTTTATGCACTTTAGATAGGAAGCCTTAATGTTGTCTTATCATTCCAATGAATGAATAGTTGTTCACATGCATGTCTAGTCTCACGAATGCTGATAGAGCAACTTCAGTTTGTAATGCAGAAATCAAAATTATGAAAGTCAGAAGTTATACAGACTAGAAATATAATGTAAGGCTTCGAAAATAGTTTAGTCATATCCAGTAACTTCCTGGCTGACCAATATCCTAACAATATACCAATATCCAAACACAGACCAATATCAGTGTGTTTTCATCCACCTATCCATTTTTTTGTTCACTTGCTCTGGTGAAGGTTGTA
The DNA here is from genome assembly GCF_040954835.1 of Lepisosteus oculatus. Taxonomy (NCBI): domain Eukaryota; kingdom Metazoa; phylum Chordata; class Actinopteri; order Semionotiformes; family Lepisosteidae; genus Lepisosteus; species Lepisosteus oculatus. Next base: position 52,932,210 of record NC_090703.1, read on the forward strand.
GTGCTGCACTTATTTTTATTTATACATTATACTGTATCTTGACCCGGTATTTAATAACTTGAAGCTTTGTATTTTTTCATCCTCAATAAATCTGTAGGTGCTTTCTGTTTTAATCTAATAGAATTCAATATAACTATGCCGATAGGATTTCTCTGTCAAAACATAAGCTCATTTTTAGCAGGAATCTAAGCTTTCCTTGTTCCCTGCAGAAATACTATGTTTTCAAACTTTTTAATCTTCTGAGGTTTATATGGTTCAGAAACACAACATCAATCAATACCAGTGGTTATTCAAAGAGAGTTCACATCATTGGACATTTCAAGTCTTGAGGAGATAGCTATATCCAGCACCAGTGTCCCAGCACGACAAAGGTGTAATACTTCTGTGGGTTATTCATCCCACAAGGAGACAAAATGTGTGTGCTTTGTTGTGTCTTACAAAGTCACACTAATTTCCAAAGTTTTTTCTTGAATGAAAGAAACAACTCCTTAACCTGTTTTTTTTATTATTTAGCATATAATTCAACCAAAGTGAGACCAATGAGATTCATTTCAAAGCAGACAATTGGTGAAAAGGTGAGATTAGATCTTTTTCATCATTTTATCTTGCACATTCTTAAAGGCATTCCTTAGGACAAGAGCCTCTTTGATTATATCACTTCTTCCTTAGCTCCATGAATGGATATGATTATTTTAACACATAAATCACAGGACAAAGCTTCAAAGTAGAAAATAATTATCTAGTTTTAGGGGCCCTACTTTATTAATGCATAATAGCAAATGTATCTTTTGTTTTATGAACCTCATCTTATTCTTTGAATTAAAATATCCCAAGTATAACTGCAGATGATGTTTCTGCCAAAAGGGCTTTTGGAAGTTAAGAGACATCTTTGTAAACAGAGTGTAGATCGAAAATTACTTTTGGGGTTTCATACTGTGTCATGCAATAGGCTCTGTAACCAGTTCCCTAAGCGTAGCTCTAGTGCATATGGCATTGAATTTGTGAAATTTCCCACATTATTTTTTTTCATTTATTTTTTCGGTGCTGACCAGGTACAATATACACAGATTCATGTACATTTTTTTGGAGTAAAATGCGAGTTTACTGTACAAACCACTAGCGTTATTATTAACAAATTATTCCAGTTTAGAAAATAATTTATTCATTTTATTTAAGAAATAATGCCTTTGAATTCTGACATTCTTGTCATACGGGGTATGTAGTAGCTTATATCTTCAGAGGTTAGAAAAAGGCCATATTAACTGCTATTTGACATTTTTATGACCAACCCCTAGCCCAATATCTTCAGCAAGGAGTGAATCACACAGTAATTGAAGCTTCTGAAAGATTAACCAGGCAGTCATGATGAACATGAAATTCCTGTTGAGACTTGGATGTTATTGTCTCAGTAAATTCTTGGATTCTTGGATTGTTCTTGTTCTTGGATTGGTTATTAATCCATCTGAATAAAGAAAATCAATAGTAACACAAGCATCACCTTTATTTGTGTTGCTGCTGCTGTGTGTCTTGCTGTGAAGGCAACAGAAGTGAAGATGGAAAAATGATTTTGTATTGTGTGCATTTGTTTGAAAATTAATTGTGTTTAATTGTAATTCTTTTTCATTATGTGATTAGGAGAGTTTATTTCTTTATATGCATTTTATCTATGATACATTCAAATATTTGCTAAGAAGAGTGGGTTAATTTGTGTATAGTATTGTAATCCTTTTTAATTTTGTGAGGCAATTTGATTAAAAATGAATGTCTAACACATCTGTTAACAAAATAACCTATGTTCTTCCTAATATTTCACCCTTTAATTACTGTATTTTGTATTTATACCGTAAACTTGTTAAAATATTTACTTCCAAAATGACAGGTTTGATTATTCTTTTTCTGTTCAAGGATGGGTTTTTATCATACATGTACAGTAGGTGCTGTAAATTAAACCCGTTAAAGAAATCTTTTGTCTTGCACTTAATCAGTCACCCAAAAGAACTGGAAGTGCTGAGATTTAGCATATCCTCTAGAACCCTGTCCAGTGCAGAGTAAAAGCTACAGTAGCTATTAATTCTTAACTCCCAGGCCCATGAGGTAATGGACTTTCCTGAAAGAACAAGCCAGTCATGCAGCTGTGTGACCTGTAATGATGATATACAGTACTCCACAAACACAGACCTTACTGTTGTTAATGCTAAGAACAGGCATGAAACAGGTGTTTAAGGAAAGCACCCATCATAATACTCTTTTATTGTGTACCAGGTCATGCATCTGCCCACATGATAATAAATCATGAGTCAACAATGTCATCTCCAATTCAAGTGAGGCAAAGCAGAGATTAGGAAATATAATCTTGACGTTTTGTATCCACGACAACCGGAATAAGCATTGTCACCTCTCAGTGCTCTGCAGTTCATGCAGTCATGGCAGTGTCTCTAGATCTGAAGTTCCTTAGCCTTAACTTAACATAGATGCTTAATACTTGAAGTAGACCAGAAATGTGCCATGTGTTTTTGTAGTGATCTTTAACATTACGATTTTTGTTTAAATTTCTTAATACATCTCCACTCTCTGTGGAAATACAGGTATAGATACACTCTCTGGGTTGGTTTAGTAATTGGCCTGACTAAAGTTATGTATGAAATAAGAACAGCTTGTTACACAACTTCCTACTAAGTGTTAATTAGAACTGTAATCTGGTAATACCTAATTTTGTCACACCTTTGACATACTTTGATGCCTGCTATAAAATGGTAAAAAATGCATTGATATGGCAACTATAGAATAAAAACAATCAATAATGTACTAGAATAATTAAAGGAGAATTAAATAGAACAAAAAGTAATTATAAAGTAAATTTACTGTATCATCCACAAATAGGGTAGCAATCCAACCTTTTGGTTTTCAATACATTTGTCTTACAGAGCAACCAGCTGTAGAAGATGGTTGTGTTGAATTAATTCTTCTGTCCTATCTGCTTTACACTAGTTAAAACAACAGGAAATGGCACAGAAAGAATTAAACCTGGCAAATGAAGAAGTGAGAATCATTCAGCCCTCGATACTGAAGGGAGTATTATTACCATTTAGCAACCTTCTCAATCACACAGAGCAATCAAACTGAGCCTCTTCTTCAACCCAGGGAATTTATTACAATGATTTCAACAGCTGGTAAAGCAATAACATTTTATAGACCTAATGCCTCTCTGGGGATCTTTAAAATTTGTTTCAGTTTAGCAGGTAAAATGATTGCAAAGACACACTGCATCCTGACATGTATCTTATTAAAACTATTTGATTTTTTTGTTAAATGGTAAGATGGAGGATAATTACAATCCACTTATGACTGCACTGCTTATTTAAAACTGCTATCTCATCAGTATAATGATTTTGTAATAGCTTCCTCTTTACACATAAAGCATATTACTTTGTACTTTGAGACTGTAAGAAAGCATTCAAGCAGTTTACAAGTGCAAGTTTTATAAGTCCCCATTTATTTTTCCCTTTCAGTAATGTGTTGAAGCAGTATGGACCAGTTGTTAGGGTTCTGGATTTGACTTAAATGTAACTGGAAGGCCATAGGTTTAAATTCCTGGTGAGACACTGCTTTTTCCATTTCAGCAAGTCATTTCACCTGAGTTGTTCTGGTAAACTGCATGGAGTTTGGATGTTCTGTGGGTTTCTTCTAGGTGATTTGGTTTCCTCCCAAAGACATACATGTACAGTACTGATGGGTACTGGTGTGTTAATTGGCTGGGAGAATAGGCTCTGGCGTGTGTATGTGTCTGTGTTTGTGTGACCTGCAGTGGGCTAGCATCCCATCAAGGATGTCAAGGACCCTGCTTTGTACCCATTGCTTGCCAAGATAGACTCCCCCTTGATATTGAATTGGATTACACAGTTAGAAAATAGATGGGTGGATGATCGGATGAAACATAATCAATATAAATGGGTAAAAATGCCAGTAACTTTGGATAGAATTGAAAGCCAAATATAACAGAAATGTGGTGATTCTCTGATTCTCCAAATTCTGACACAATGAACATTTGAACAGTGTAACAGTGGGAGTAGGTGATGCATTTTACTTTACAATACTGGTTCATATTTTTCTTGTTGGCTTTTAAACTACAGTAGGTTGACCTCTTTGTTACTTATTGGACTTACTGTATTTTCCAGGGTTTGTTTTTAGAACTGACTGGGTGCCTGAGAGGAAAAAGCTACGTTCAATTAATCTCAGTTCTCTTTAAATATGAACAGAGGCTTGCAGGGAGGAACCTTATCCTCAAGGATGTGATGGCTGACATCCACATCTTGGGTGTGAGCAGTAAAGTGTTTACTGTATGAAACACTAAATGATTTCATCACCCGTAAAACAACACTTGAAACTGAAAACTAAGTACAACCCTTTTTGAAAAATAAGAATACTAGATCTTTGATAACGCACATTATGTTTCAATATTGAACTCAAACTGCCACATACAGTATATGAAAAATTAACGTTTTGTTTCCTATGGACAGGAGACTAAAAGAAGAGAGGTAGGCAAAAAACAAGAGTCACATTGAAGATTCAATAAATCATGAAATCCTGAAAAGCTTTAGGCAGATTTATGGTCACTATCTGTGAGGAAAAGTTTTCTATTACATAAAATAGAAAAAACATGAATAAGAATAAAAATATCTGTATTTTCTGTTTAATGTTTAATTTTACTCTTTAGCTGCTTCATATTTATAAAATAAGAAGAAGAATTCAGGACAATCTATCCTTGTCCCTGAGGGGAACACTTCTGAAGGTTGCACAAGTAACCTGAAAGTTTCAATGACTGAAGACCTGAAAACAGAAGTTATTGATTTAATTAAGCTGTTACAGCTCAGGTGGAATGGAGGTGACCCTGCACTCTGTGAGGACAAAAACACTAGAACATGGGCTACAAACGAGAGGAGAACAGTATGCCATCCATACTTTTTTTGTTTAGAAACCAAAAGAGCAGAAACCACTACAGCAGCTAATGGAAATAAAACACTGTTTGTGCCTTCCACAGCATTGATTTGACTAAGGAAACACAATCGTTAAACCAGACACAAAGCTGAAATTCAGTCTGAGCAGGGTTGTGATCCTGAAGTAGGTAGTCACATACATTTTGCAGGTTCAAACACTCCTTAGGGTCATTAAAGTGTTTACACATTAATTGATCTGTAGTTGGCTTTGAATAAATAACTTCCTACAACTCTTCATCCTTTGTCATTTCTCCTTTATGCTTTTCCTTACTTTTCCCTTCAGATTTTATTTTACAAAGGGAAAGCACAGGTTTTCTTTGCACCTATCAGTGGAGTGTTAATGTGTTCTTCCAGACCTTCATACCACGAAAGGGATGTTATCAGCCAAACATCCAAGCAGGGAAAATGTACTGTCTAGAGAGTAAAAAAGAAATCTGAACAAAAAATGATATACAAATTATGATATAACCATAAATATGGGTCTTACCTAGAAGGGCAGAGCACATCCAATCCAATGTTACATACACTACCCAGCCACAGGTATCACAAATCAACTACTGAAATGGGAATTTCAGTTAAAACACATGCTGTATTGTATATGCAAAGGAACAAGTAATAGGTTTATTCCATGCTGAAAAAAAGAAGAAAGAGAACACAACGTTTCGGCCGTGGAGCCTTCTTCAGGTGTGTCAACCCACACACCTGAAGGAGGCTCCACGGCTGAAACGTTGTTTTCTTTTTTCATTTTTTTTTCAGCATGGAATAAACCTATTACTTGTTCCTTTGCAGCCTATGCATGCTGACGCAGCTACCCACCTGTATAGTATATAAACACTTCATGGTAGCCACCTCTCCAATTTCTTATTATATTAAATGGTAACAAGAAAACCAGAATCCACCACAATAAAATTTTGTTTTTGTAGATACCATCAGCATCTTTTCCTCTTACAAATTACTGTTACTATTGCATTGCATGTTTTTCATTGCTGAATGAAGACAAAAAATTAAGATTCAATTTGCACTTATTTTTTTTATTGCAAGTGTAATAGATGTGAAAAATGCAAGGGTGCATAATATTTGCAAGTATCCTTGAATAGGACTAATTTTTCAATCTGCACAATGTTTAAGACTAAGGTCTCCCCTAGCTACAATCACACATAGAAAATCTAATGCCTACAGTACAGTGTGTGATTCTGTAGAGCAGTTCTTTTCTTTGCTCACATTTTGCAAATATTAATTGAGCGATAAGTTATTTTAACAGAGGTCTGTCAGAGCACAGAGGAATCAGTCTTCTAGAGAGAGGAGGCTACATTCCTGAGAGGTCAATCCATTTCAGGTCTAACAAGTACAATAAATGATTTAGCACTGGATCAGATATTCGTCTACTTCAATATTTAAAACTGAGGTTATTTTAAGGAGGTTTTTTCATTATAAATCAAAGATGGTATAAACTATAACTATCAAATTCTTAGCATTATTGAATCTCTTCCTTCTATAAAATTCCTGTGCAATTGGCTTCCCAGCATTTCAAGTATATGGCTGTTCAGAACATATCACTGTACAGTACCTCTAGAACATTGGGGGCAACTTCATTCTCAGAGGAAGGGTGCCCACCAGGTTAATTGGTGGCTTTTAATTACACACTTTTTGTTCAATTGCAATATTCATGTCTGGATAGAAAACCAATGAATAATGGAGATACAGGATATACTCAGTGATGTGCATTTCATTTCACTTGCTTCAGCCTACATTGTACTCTGTAGGTGCAATTTGTTCAGTGGGTTTTTGCGATATAATACATATGGAGCTGTCTCAAACCTAGGTCTGCTTCAGTGAAGCACTATATGGTTTTAAGCTGGAGAGGCCCTGCAACAATCATTCCAGTATGTGAGAGGGCAATTCAAAACGCTTTAAATGGGCTCATCTACAGTAAGTGTAGTACTAGTAATATCTTATGAAATGTTGAGGTAACTATTCTTTGATTAAATATATATTTCCTGAATTTATTTTATTAATGTGTGAAAAAAGCACACATCACTCTGACATCATTTTACATTCTTTGATCTCTTTTTCTGGAGAAAGCGGAAAAAAAAACACAATTTCAGACAGCAGATACCTCTTATCTCCAAATTAAAAAGCAGTAATACAATTCAGTTGACATCATCTAGCCCTGGCAGAGATAAGAATTTGTTTTGCTTTTCACAGAGGGCAACACTTTGTAGATTTAAACCTAGAAAGACAAACCTTGTCTTGTGTTCTCTATGGGATCATATATATTGATGATTGTGCAATGCAAACCCCATGAGGCTTGCATCAGCCTGCAGAGGGTACCATGAAATCTCTTTACAAAGACAAACCTCGTTTTCATGTCTGGAATTGTTCTCTAGTTTTCGTTAAACACTTGTCAATCCCAATGGACTGAATCTCCATGGATTGAATTTCATATGAAAGTTTATTGTAGTAAATACTGTATATCACAGAGTACTTTTTCCTCTTGTTTTTCCCCATTTTCCTATGGTTTTAAAGTTATGCAGATACCTTTCAATTAGCAACTGATTGGGGTCAACTGATATTGATCTGCAAATGATTTTAATTCTGTGACAGAACAACATATATGAGGTGCCTCGTTGGGTCTGAAGACATTGAAACTCACAAGAACATAAGAAGGACAATGAAGGAATATTTACTGCACAGACTAACAGAAAATATAGTCTCTTAGTAACATCCCAGCCACCAATAGCTCTATGCATACCCTTTATAACAAAACAACCCCTTAATTAAACCCATGTTGGAAAGTAGAATTGTAACCCCAACACCAATTATTAAATTAATTAACCAATCATCACTCAGTGTGTCTATTTATAATAGTAAAAGCTATTAATGTCCTGTAGTGATAGGTCAGCTGTAACTAGTCCTTCATGCCTGGTCAGCCACAACTTATTACTCAAATCATTAGTTCAATTAAGAAATTAGGGTCAGAAGAGGAATGGAAGTGGAGTGTCACCACGCTCCTGGAGACAGAAGCCAAACAAATAGCTCATTCTGCTCAACTGTGGGAATATTTTACAAATCTAGGGACTGATGGGAATCCAGTTATAAATGATCTCAGTAGGCATTAAGCAGATACAGTCCCAATTATTTAGAGCCTGATTACTTTTAGAAATTGTACTAGCAGAATAAAAACAGCTGCTGACCTTTCCCATACTAACCATCAATTCTTTGTATTTCTGTCTTGAAATTTACTTTTTGGATATAAACTATTACTCACAAAGATTTAGAAAGAAAATACTATTTCATTCTAATGACTTCTAAAAGTTTCTAAAAACTATACTGTAAGAATTTCTAAGAAACAAAACAGGTTATGCAATGAAATAACTTGCAACAACCTGACAAAGCTCTTTAAACCATATGGATTGGAGAATACAGACGTCTCTTTGTTAATATTAAGATATTCCTTTCATTTTACTCTGGACTAGAAATATTCTAAATTCCAACATGGAATAATGAGTCAATTTCTCACCGACAATACCCACTTCTGCTAATTAGATCATTATGTTAATACTGTACATTATTTTCAAACTTGTTCTTCTTCAAAACAACAGCTTTCAAATTTCTAAATCTATAGTCGGCAAGAAGTGTCTGAAACAAACAAGGCTCCAGCACAGCTCTGAGCATGATGAATAACATTGTCACATTCTGATTTCTTTAGGATCTTTAATGATTATTTTTCTTGCACTACCTCCTGCAATTTCATTTCAACTTCATAAGCTTGTAATACTGTATACTGTATACAGTATACTGTAAACTTTTGTGGTAAAAAGCATATATAGAGAATTAAAAAGAAAATGGAACAATTGATTATACTGTACCATATTAAGGATTTCTGGTGTTTTACACAAATCCATAATGGAACTATACCAATAAGAGGGGAGTGTTCTTTAATTGAAATCTCTGCTATTTGAATTTATAAATCCACTTCATTCTCATTCATATGTTCATGTTCTACAATGTCAGATTGCTAATTAGTTTGCCTTTGTACATGCATGATGCATATTGAAAACCTGTGTATCCAATGAAGTACTCCAAAATGTTGGCAGAAGTCGAGCCTCATGTGTCTGCAACAGTAGCTTTAATAATTTTTCAGAATACTTGTCATTTTGATTTGAATCATTCTTTACTGTGATGCAAATATCCATTGCTACCATTTCAATCTGTTTATTTTATGTGAGATATGTTTTGCTTTTTCTTTTTTAAACAATAGAATGTCAGAATACAATACTCACCTTTTAAAAGTAATGGAATTGTATTTTATAGTTACTACTGTTAATGTAGAAGTAATGTTGTACTGATTGCTTAACTTGTTCTTTATATTGAGATAACATTCAAAAATACATTTTTATAACTTAAATTTATAGGAAAGCTCAGAAAATATTAATAGAAATTGTCCATCTCTTTAAAATGAAAAAAGTTAAAAAAAATGACAGAAGTGAGAATTAAAGTGAGCATTTTTTTTTCTGTGATAAAGTTCACTACAGCTGTTTTTGCCTTTAATAAAACCAGCGTTGAAGGTTTTATAAATGGGTCATCTCATTTACCTTTCTTTCATCATCTTAAAGAACACTTTTCAAAAGCCTCGACTAGAACAAAGGAACACTGTAGAGGATTACGGTTTCTGCAGGAAGGTGGTAGCATCAAACTTGATGCCCGTGGATTAATCTGTCAGAGTCTCCAATTCATCACTCACTGAGGTTAGCTAGCAACAGGAAATCGTTTAAATAAACTTGTTTGTGGGTCAGCACTTTTCTAATTTGGGGGACACAATCTATCACAATGTAGTTTAATTTCACTTAAAAGTTATAGCCAAAATTGGGTTGTTTAGGAAAAGTTCATATTTGTGATTGTTTTATATCACTATGGTAATGCGAGAAGGAATCAGAGGTTTATTTTTGTCTCATGATCAAGAGAAACATGTTATGATAATAAAAATTCATTACACCTATGTAGTGTTTTTCTGGATACTCCATTTAAAGCGCTTTACAGGTAATGGGGACTCCCCTCCACCAGTGTGCAGCCACACCTGGATGATGTGATAGTGCCCATAGTGTGCACAGTACACTTACCACACACCGGCTTTCAGTGGTTAGGAGAGCATAATGATAAAGCCAGTTCAGAGATGGGGAGATTTGCCCAGGAAGGCGGGGGGGGGATAACACCCCTATTCTTTTCAAGAAACACCCTGGAATTTTTAATGACCTCAACGAGTCAGGACTTCGGTTTTACATCTCATCCGAAGGATGGCACCTTTTTTACAGTTTAGTGTCCCTGTCACTATACTGGGACTGCAGGGTGAGCACCACCTACTGCTCCCTCTAATACCTCTTCCAACAGCCTTCTTTATGTTCTATTGGTTTGAAATGTTAGGATCAATCTATAAAATATTATTTAGGTCTTTATGTCTTTATACTTTGGGTCTCAAGGAAATCCCATCTCTCATCTCTCATGTTTTTTATACATAGGAGGATGGCAAATAAGTTGAATTTATCTAAAGGAACAAAACAAGGTCATTTTATGTCTATTTTTATGGTGTAAATAAGTATGATCCTTTAAGAAATCCAACAGTTCTTGAACTCTCCGTGTGTTTTAAGAAGACAATCTGTTCTAATATTTTTCACCACAGGTAGTGAACACCACTATCATTTGATACTTAGTGATACTGTGTTGACATTAAGCCATACGAAGCTAACTAATGAGTAATCACAATTTTTGCATACTCACATGCAAGGCTCAAAAAAAGTATTGAAGCAAATTTGCCTCATTTACAAGAGACAATCTGCAATAATCTTCAAGAACAGATGGCAATCCACAGGGGCCTTAATAATGTAATAAAGGCTGTGATGATAGTTATTTATATCAACATATTGCCTCCCCTATCTTACAACCATACACTTCAGACACATCATTTCCATAATGTACTGCAGCAATAGCTCATAATCTAGAATGCAAAGAATTTTGTATATGAAGATAAATCTTTCTGATTACTTACTTAATGTCTCTAATTGCTCTTGAGTGTTAATATCTTGCTCATAATTATCTTAAAATACAAAAGGCCTCCACTTATCTGTTAGACCCTGCTATTTCTAACCCAATTAAAATGCATTAGGAATCTTGGCTTTTCATTTCACATTCAGATCGAATGAAAATATTGTGGGACAATCCATGGCAGAATGCTGGCCTGTATTAATTTGGCCAGAACGCTCTTTAAGCTAGTGCAGCCCAAGTCCGTGGTTGTTCGAGAGAAACACAGCTGAGGGCGAATCCAGCAGTGCAGCAGCAGGCTTGACAATATTGAGACAATATGCACATGTAATAATGAATGAAAGAACTGTAGTTGATTTTTGAGGCAAAAAAAATCTTATTATATATGATATTCTGTATAGTTATGGTTATTGTAAGTAGCCAATGGGTTGTATTAAGAATCTGGAAACAATATTTGTCAACAAGATTCTTGTCAACATTTGCAGTTCTTCAAACATTAGAGTAACTTGTACGTTGTACAGTATGTTTATGCTGTGTGTTTAATGCGTGACATTATCATTATTAATATTTGTTTAATCCAATGTACCTGACTTATTTCTCATTTCACCAAAACTGTGCCAGAGAGCAAAAAAACACAGATTATATCAATTCTGTCTCTAATTATACTGCTTGGGTATATTCTTAGCATTATCATTAACATTGAGGGGTTATGATTATTTATTTTAATTATTGATGATCTTACTTGGTCTATTTTCAGTAACTTACCATTTTTGTAACCTTCTATTGGTAACTATAGGTATGTAAGCTCTGTGAATGTTTCATCCACTCCTGCCAACTCTAGGATCACAATGAGCCAGAATCCCATGGGCACAAGCCAAGACACCCTGGATGGGAGACATTAAGTGAAGAGTGTGTGATGAAATCAAGGACTTTGTTACTACCAATATCCCACTGGCCAACACAAAGGTGTTGGGACCACAATGACAGTATTGCCAGCAGCAGAACGCTGTTTGCTCTCCTTATTGTGTAATTTATTTTCTGTTCCCCACACATTATTTTTTTAGAATTTTGTTATTTTATCATTACTATCATTGTTATATCACTTCACTGTATTTTTGTTGGAGACTTTGGACTTTGACTTACTGTATGTGAAACAATTTTAGATGTAAGTTAATGTTTCCTAGTGGCCAGTTTTCAGGTGGAAGTGATTTTCATTCCTAGATCCTACTGTACATACAATATATCCCTTTTTTACAAAAGCTTGTACATTGCATCAAGGTTATCATAACCTCTGCCATAATAATTTGGTAATCCTCGGACATCCACAGCTAATGGCATTGTTTGGTTATCTTAGATTGAGCATAGCCTACTGTATCCCCTTTCTGATGTAAAGCATGTCTTCTTTGTTTGTTTGAGAGGTGCACAAATTCAATGAAGAATCATGCCTCAGACAATATCTTGTTTCTGCTGAATTAGATGCAGATTCTTCTACTTTTTACAATTTTTTTTTATTTTGAACCAATTTATCAATAGATATTACTTCAGATAAAATCATTCAGTGACAGTTTCAAACCAAACCATTGCTTTCACAATTTTTGTACTGCTCTTAGTGTGTCTGGTGTGTAAAGGGTAGGGTGTTCTGATAGATATTGAGTACACAACAAAGAGAAGAAATCATTAAACATTGCATTAGAAAATGCAGTTTTATAAAAATGTAAAAACTCACTGTGGACTGCATTCCAGCACCTCATTGCAGTGAATTCTCTTGCTAAAGGACAAGGAACCTAAGGGAATATTTAAACAGTTTCTCACTTTGTTCTAGTAGTATAGCAGTATGGTTATGGAACTGTGCAAAGAGATAAAGGAGTCTTATCTCATTCAATGGTTACTATTAAATATTGTGCTCACCTTAGATAGCATACAGAAGACACATACACTAGGGGATGGCATGTTAAACTATAAAGCACAAAGACTTATAAAACCTGTTAGTTTCTTTTTCCCTCATTCTGGTATGTAATTAAAAGCTAACACCCTGCCAGTGACCTTTTGGGTTATCGACTCTGTTCATATGTGCATGAACATTCATTCAAGAGATTACTTGTTACCAAATAGAGTGAAGGAAATGCATCACTCATAGTAAAATTTGTAGGGTGTATTACAAGACACTTACAAGCAATATTGTTTCATACTTCTCTGCACAGACCACAGTAAAACCCCTACTTCCAGCAGCCAGGGGACAGCTGTAGAGAAAACAATATCCACTGGAAGTCACACTGCAAAATCTGATCACTGGTGACATCATGGAAGCATCTTCATAAGATCAATAAAATGCAGCCCACCAGCTTGTGTTCTCCTGTGTACAAAACATAATTCAATGTGCAATGCTGTGCTGCAGTAAGTACAGTATTATACAATTCGGTAACATTTGTGATATTATCACTCATGGTGCTCTGTTGTACAGTATATTATGGTTGTTATTATTTTTGTGGTTGTATATCAGTGCTAAAATAACATTAAATACGCTTACATAATATTATTTAGACATTGTCTACTGTCTTAAAGCTATTTTCCAAAAAACGAAAGAGTTACACAAAATTCCTAAATACCACTCTTGATCTCAATGCATTTTTATAATTCAGGGTATGACCAGTAAAAACATTGATTTAAAGAGATTGTCTATCCTGGAGTAGCGGTTAAAGATTATTTTAGCCTGGCGTGTAGTCCAGGATGGAATCATTTTTAACATCACTAAAAGCTTCACCAACAACCTAAATTCTATCTTGAGAGAAGGTAAATATGATTGACCCAGAAGACTTTTCTTATTCATGATCTCTTTTTGTTTCTAGAGCAAAGCATGATGATGTAGAAGTCATACTGATATGGCTATTAATAATTTGTATATGTCATGTAAATTTTTAAAGTAGTCACAGTCCTTATGGACTATTTTTTCCTTAATGCTACTACTATGGGGAATATATTTTCTCTAAATAATATGTTTGTTTAAGTTAAATGTGCACATTTCACCACTTGCATCACCCTGAGTGCTTATAAATTGAATCCTTAAAAAAACTGCATAAAAATCCTTGATTGTAAAACATGAAATTAGGAAGCAGGATCTTCCAAGCTCAGTATGTTCTTTATTTCTTTGTTGGCATGACTGTCAAAAGGAATGCACAAGGTATTTTTTTATGCTCCAAGTGGTGAGGCAGTAAATCAGTGGATTTTATTTCACAACGACAATCCAGATATTCTTATTAATGCAAAGGTAAAGGCCTGTACTGTATTATCATGATGCAATACCCTGCAATTACTGTTGATGTTATTAGTTTTATAATTAAAGAGCTCTGCACTATTACATAGAGCACCTCAAGCATGACAGAATTATCAATTTTCCGAATAAAAAATCCAATCTGTGTCAAAACAGGGAAAACAAAAGTATGCTTTGAAACAAAATATAGGAGCACAATAGCATGCTTAATATTGTTTGCAAAAAACAATGATTTTGGAAAATATTTGTTATCATTTATTTTAAAAATTGTGCTGTTCCAGTTCAAAAACACTGTTCCACATTCAGACAGATGGATCCCACACAGACTGCTGGGTGTTTTAATTGCCTGTAAACCCCTTGTTCCTGTATGATAATATTATTATTCTATAATAATAATTATAGAACCTTTGACTACCATCACCTTATACTGTAGTTTGCAAAGGTGCTCATGTCACTGAGAGCCTTATTATTATTGCTAATGGTAGAGCTAATAAATGAGCAGACAGTCCCTGGAGCCTCTGGGGTGAAGGGGGGAGACAATCACAGTCACACCTTGGGAGCAGTTCATGCTTCATGAGAACAGTCCAGCTCTGGGCACAGCGGGGTCCTAATCTCTTTTCTGCTGTGCAGCAGCCAGGCCTCCACAGGCCTCTACAGCCTGCCTGTAAGTGTGGCTGGAACCAGGGGCTCCACAACAACTCCGAGGGCTGCAGGAGGCAGGAAGAAGCTGCACAAGGACTGGGTGGACTGGGACACTTTGTCCTGTGTGCCCAGGTATCATGGGGAAATTTCAGGCTCCTAAGAGCATTCGGTAATGTCCAGGTTCGTGGACTAGGAGAACAGAGACCTTGGTTTTCAGATCAAGATGCAAGTCTGTATCGGAGCTGAAGAAAAAATCGTCAGGAGGCTCCATGTTGATTTGCTTCGCCACGGGTAAAGGCAGCAAAGGTCCATGGTCTTGTTGGGTTTTGGAAGAGCCCTGCAGACATCCTGGCACGATGACACGATGGCATTCCACTGGAGCAGGGTGTGTGGTGTTACCCCCTTTATCAAATATCTCTCGCATGTGCAAGGTTTCTGAGACAATCCCACCTAGCCAGCTACTATAGGTGGAAAAAGAGGGTTCCTTACCTTCGAACACTGATCTGTCTGCAAGTGTTTGTCAGTGTTTGTCTGCAAGGGGAATCTGCTGTTCATGATGTTATTATCTTGATTAAGGGAGATATGTGTTTAGAGTACTGAACAAAACAATATCTCACGTTTGCTATGCCTGCTCTTACCGTGCTTGGTTTACTGTTATTTGATCTTCAATAAATCTGCACATACTGCACTTAGATCGAATGGCTGCAGGCATTATTCATCCTAGAAATCGCCACCGACCTTTCACGTGTCCTGGGGCTTGACCAGCTCTCCTACATACTGTAAACGGCAGAGCAGACTGGCTGGACAGCTCCTTTAGAGTTACTTGAAGGAGACAAAAATGTTCTTTAGAGTGACCTGCTTCTATAATAGATTATAATAAAACACAGATGCCTCCGTTTTAATTTGTTGTTTTGTTTTTGGTTCATATAGCAAAACATGAACTAGTGTCGTCGCTTCCTTTCTTAGCTCTCACGTTTCTGTACAGCTGACTGACTGCTCCCTGCCTGCAATCTCTGCTTATTTAACACCCAAGAGGCGAACAGTTATTGAGCGTAGAGAGTCGAGCCGGAGAGGAAATTCCATAACTGCTGAATCCAAAATTGTGCAGCCTTCTCTTCCTCCTCCTCCTCCTCCTCGCATCTGCTAGAAATGTTAAAATTCTAATGATTTAGAAAAACTAAATCGTGCTCATAATTAACTGGATTTAAAGTGGTTATGGAGAAGTATCATTCTGAACGGCGCCGATGTACAATAGTTTATTACTTTCGTATAGTCTTCACTCGGGTCAGTTCGTGGATAGAAGCTCTATATCGGTAGAAATATTATTTAGAAGAATAGAATTATAATACAAATCGTATTATTAACAAGTCTCATCGTGTCATTTTATGTATGATTCGTATGGGTTCCAGTTCTTATGAAACCGAATTCTACAATCAGCTTCACAAGAAACAGTCTAACATCCCTGTTCTGTATTTCATCAAGATCTATAATTGTAAAGTAATACTTTAAACATTAGAATCTCCGATGATACAGTATGTATATACTGTTCATCTGAAGGCAACTTGAGAACTGCCTAAAAAAAATATGTAAATACAAAATGAGGCATAGCAGTCGCTGCACAGTTTGTTTCACTGCCCTTTAAAAATGATTCGGCAGTTAGACAAAAATTTGTTAAGATAATGTTCATTATTTTGTTATTTGTTCGGATACAAACATTCATATTTTAGAACTGGAAGAGACGTACACTACGTAAACCGATGAGCGGTAGTGACGATGATTACGTTCACTTTTCTAAGTGTTATTTAGTTAAGAGTGTTTACGCAGCGATTTGTATTTAAATGCTTCGAGTATTTTCAGAAATATTGGTACTGGTGGTACGTATAGAGATTTCTTGAAAAAGGGTCCAGGTGATAGAGATTAAAAGGTCCTTCCACCTCCTAGTGTTCAGTATCAGGATTGTTCAGTAAAAGCCATCACCCAACTTCTGGATTCTAAGTCTCCTGAAAGGTAGAAGTCGGTGCATTTACATCTCCAATAATAATGTTTAAATTAAAGAACAGAAATAATTTATCGAATGGATTCGACATTGCCGAATTTTCATATTACATTATGTGCATCCCAAGCACTGAGTTTTTAAATCGGGCAAGTGCGATTTAACAGGATCTGAATGGCCACTAATGCAACTGAGAACCTTTCTGTTAATCTCTAACAAACCGATTGTTTATCTGCAAAAGACGATACTCCCCGTTTTTGTCCTTTATTGACCAATTTAGATGGACAAAACGACTTCTCACGTTTCTTAAAATGGCACTGATATGCTTAAAAAGAGAAGTCTTGTCATTTTTACAAATCGAAGACAATGTAGTTTGGATTTAGGGCACAAAGGCACTAGTGAGAAAATGACAGTTAAAAACGCGATTCAGTTCTTACAGATAAATTCTGTTCTCCCCAGCAAAACAGAATCTGCTCATCAGTTCGTGTGACGTAGAGTTCCCAAGCCCGGACTGAAGGAGGATGCAAACTAACCCAAACTAAGCACACACAGCACAGTCACTGTGGGAGTGAATAAACCCGCACAAGAGAATTCTAGCTTGCGTTAAACCCGCTGTTTCTGAGCTCCAATATTACTTTCCAGTTTGATTGTCTTTCACCTCGTACTCCATGCGACTTGATCATACAAATACCTTGGAGTGCTTATAGTTTCTATTTGACGCAAGATGAAAAACTCCGGGATCAAGAAAATGAAGCAATATCTGGGCTCCCCGTTCAGTGAGTATCTCCCTGTTACTACTAGTGATTTCAACGGAGATGCTTAAACCTGCTGCATGAATTTTCTTCCTTTTCCATGGGGATAGATTTATCGAGGTATTCCCAGACTCAAAAACACAATGTTTCTAGTGAACTAGCACACAGAATGTGCTCTGATTGCCTTCATACATCACTTGCCTTTTGGACTGGAAAGACGGTCGTTGGAGAGTCCTGCGCTTTTGCGAGCTTTGTTCAGATTTTGTTTTAAAATTGTGCGTGGTTTTATATCTATACAAAAATCCCATTTTAAAGGGTCTAACAGCGTTGATGCTAGAGCTTTCGGCTACACTGTAAAAATGCTGAACAGCGTTTTGTTGCTAAGCGTTTTAGCGGTGACCAGTTTCTCTTCGAAGACAGAAAGCCGTAAAACTTCCAAAGACCTTTGTAAGAATCGCTGCTTGTGCGAGGAGAAGGAGAGCGTTCTGAATATTAATTGTGAAAACAAAGGATTAACAGCGGTCAACCAGTTCCAGCCGCCGCAAAATAGAATATGTCAACTCTTTCTGAATGGAAACTTCCTATCCAGGCTTATTCCAAACGAGTTTCTGAATTACGGCAATGTTACCACTCTTCATCTGGGGAACAACGGGTTACAGGAGATTAAAACAGGGGCTTTCATAGGGCTGAAAATTTTAAAACGACTGTATCTTAACAATAATAATCTGGAGATTATTAAGGAAGATACCTTTATTGGTTTAGAAAGTTTGGAATATTTGCAAGCAGATTATAACTACATCAGTGCTATAGAGGCAGGGGCATTTAGTAAACTGAATAAATTGAAAGTCCTGATTCTAAATGACAACCTTTTGCCATCCCTGCCCGGCAATGTCTTTCGCTTTGTTTTATTAACTCATCTGGACCTAAGGGGAAACAGACTGAAAATGCTCCCTTTTGCCGGAGTGCTAGAGCACATTGGTGGCATAATGGAAATTCAGCTGGAAGAAAACCCGTGGAATTGTACGTGTGACTTGCTTCCACTAAAAGCCTGGCTGGATACCATCTCTGTCTTCGTGGGTGATATTGTTTGCGAGACCCCTTTTAGACTCCATGGGAAAGACATCACTCAGTTGACGAAACAAGACCTCTGCCCCCGGAAAAGTGACTCGAACCAACGGGCAATGCAGCCGCCTTCAGATTCGCAATACCAGGGTCCGACTCCCACCATAAACCCAGGAGTCACAAAAGCACCAAAGGCCTCCCGAGCCCCTAAAATACGAAACCGTCCTACAACTCGGGTAACAATTTCCAGTAAAGACAAGCAGATATTTGGACCGATAATGGTTTATCAAACGAGGTCACCCGTGCCAATTATTTGTCCAAAAGTCTGCATCTGCACTTCGCAGAATCCAGAGAATGGATTAAACGTAAACTGTCAAGAGAGAAAATTATACAATATATCAGATCTGCACCCAAAACCTTCCTATCCAAAGAAGCTTCATCTCACAGGTAATCATTTACAGACAGTGTACAGAACAGATCTCACTGAATACAGTTCTTTGGAGCTGCTACACTTGGGGAATAACAGGATAGCCACAATTCAGGACGAGGCCTTTGAAAACCTAACTAATTTACGTAGGTTGTATCTTAATGGTAATTACATCGAAAGCCTGTCTCCTTCTCTGTTTGCCGGTCTGCAAAACCTGCAATATTTATACTTAGAGTACAACGTCATAAAAGATATTTTGCCGCAGACCTTTAACGCCCTACAAAACCTTCAGCTTTTGTTTCTTAACAACAATCTGTTAAAGTCTTTGCCCGATAACGTTTTCGGAGGCACCATGCTCACAAGGCTTAACCTTAGAAACAACCACTTCTCCTATCTGCCTGTGAGAGGTGTGCTGGACCAGCTTTCTCCGTTTATTCAGATTGATCTTCAGGAGAACCCATGGGATTGTACTTGTGACATTGTAGCACTGAAACACTGGATGGAACAGTCGAGTACTAGCGTAGTAGTGAACGAAATCACTTGTGATTCCCCTTCTAAACATGCGGGAAAGCTACTGAGATCCCTGCAAAATGATGCAATTTGCCCAGAAAACAATGAGATTAAGGAGACTATGGGGGTGACAGCTATTACGGAGACAGATGCCCCTTATTCTGCTAGTACCCCTACCCAGCCCTTACCAGAGATTCATACCGAGGTACCTTTGTCCGTTCTCATTTTGGGCTTGCTAGTCGTGTTCATTTTGTCAGTCTGTTTCGGTGCGGGTTTGTTCGTTTTCGTTCTAAAAAGACGCAAAGGGGTAGAGAGCGTCCCCACGAGTGCCAACAACTTGGATTTAAACTCGTTCCAAGTCCAGTATGGCTCCTACAACACAGAAACCAGCACAGACAAGACTGAAAGCCATGTGTACAACTATATCCCCCCTCCCGTTGGCCAGATGTGTCAAAACCCCATATACATGCAGAAGGAGGAGGACCAAGTAGCTTACTACAGGAACCTCAAAGAGCTGAGCTACAACAGCCTGGACCATAAAAAGGACGAACATTCCCGCAGTCCAGCATATACAATAAGCACGGTTGAATTCATTGAAAAACAACGCTGCGGAAACAGGGATCCGGAGCTATTGTACCAGAATATAACCGAAAGAGTGAAGGAGCTTCCGACCGCTGGGGTGATAAATTATAATTTTTGCACCTTACCCAAAAGGCCATTTGCGCACCCCTACGAACCGTCGAGGCGTCATAACCAGGACAGGTTCAATAAAACTGTTCTGTACGGAACTCCCAGAAAATATTATGCCGAACAATCAAATAATGAGCATCCTTTGCTTCTCGGAAAACTAAAGACAGAACCGGACTACCTCGAAGTTCTGGAAAAACAAACTGCAATCAGCCAGCTGTAAAATCTGTATACATTTACTCAGTATTTCAATACATACATATATCTATACAGTATATTGCCAACAAACTGTAAGGACAACATGTAAACAACGTGACATTACTTTTTCTTTTCTTCCCCTGCTGTACAAACGAGATTTTTTTAAAAAATATATGCAGTACAAGGTGTTTATTTAACTTTTGTCTAAGTTTTAAATTATTACATACTTGAAAAGTTCTCACGGTAGCAAGAATTGTCGCAAATGTGTGTAATACAGTTTTTCTGTTTTCTTTTTCTCTAAAATGGATCTTGGACTTCTGCTTTCAAATTCCAAACAAAACTGAATTATTTTACAATATCGTGCTGTATATAATATCAGGTATTGTGTGCGCAACACCTTTACCGGTTACATCCGCTTGGCGCCCTATTTTTATTTCCAAGAAGTGCCTTTGCACTTAAAATATGTTAACGTTGCTTTCTGCTGTAAGATGAAGTTTTATATATATATATTACGTATTGTATTTTAAGAATATCGATATGTAAAATAGAATTCTATGTCAATTACATTAAATGAAATTGAAAAGTATTCCTTATGTGAAGAAAAACATTTTTGTGCATTTTACGTGCCTTTTCAGACATTAAATAGAAAACTATACAAATATGATTTTACGGGTTTGCAGTAAGGTTGATCACCACTTATAAGCTTCAAGTGACATTGAATTAAGAAATACTTCTAGGCTGATGTGTTAATATATAATGTTGTTTTCAATAAACTCATATTCATTTAATAACCATATTTGAATTGACATAATTCTAGTATTGTAAATTTGTCAGAAATGTAAACGATTCTTGTGTTCCTATTTTTATATTAGTTATTGCAAATCATAATGACATTTCTATATATTTGTAATTTTTCTCACACTTTAAAAATGGGTGTTCATACAGTACACGCTGTATCACTGTAAAAAGTGTATTCTATGATTTTAAGAGCAAAAAGTATATACAAACACAGCAGTAATACACCACACCTAATTATTTTTTTTAATTCTCTTGTAATCCCTGCAATCTGGTATGTGGCCAAAAGGAAAATTAACAGTTTTGAAAAGAAATGGTTGTGAGAAAACAAAAACAATGCAATATCAGCATTTACTTTCATGATGAATACAGCCTATAACCACTCTTTGTGTGAATGCAGAGAGCACTTTTATTTCATCTGAATATACAAAACAATGTTTCATCTTAACCTTGAATGTTTTGATTTATAATTACAGGTTTTGAATGATGCTGTCTGCCAGAATCCATGCACTTGGTTCTTGGTTCAGTATGTTAGATGCTGAAGTACTGTACAGGCATTGCAAGTTTTGCCATTCTGTGGCATACTGTAGTAACTACTGTTAGACCACATGAACATCAATGCAGAGTTTACACTGATAATCTATTAGAAAATAATGGTAATTGATACTGTTCCAAAGAAACCAAAAAGTTTGTCAAAAGTGTCAGGAGTTAATTCATTAATGTTTTAAAAAGAATATGCATCATACTTCAAATTTGCTATGCTTTGGATATTACAAATCAAGTGTGAAGTCTGTCTGATCTGTCTTTGAGTTTCTTTGGTGGGGTGTGGTGGCATTCTGTAGATATTGGCTGTGTTGGTACTTTTGATTTCCCTATGCTTCGGCTGAGGACAGTAAGTATTGTGTATCATTAAAAAAGATCTAGAAATAACTGGAATTATATTTGTTTCTGTTAAATAACAGAGGCCATAAGACTGCTAGTATTTTCCATACAATGTTATGGAAAAGATCCATACAATTTTGCTTCCAGTAGTTACACCGGTTACCTGAAGGCAAGGAGTTACACTCATAATGTATTTGTAATACAATGTACTCATAATATTTTGGTACAGTATGTCTGACAATACTGTATAACAGCAACAATAATGACAACCCAATGAATATTCTGCAAGGTTCATCCTCTTCTGCTTTACAGAACTAGTCAAGACTGGCATGTGCGTCAGTCCAAGTCCTGCCTCTTTGCTAGAGTGTGCTGTGGAACCTCATCAAAATTCACATTCATACATCAAAACTTAAACCATCCCTATAGAGTAGTGTTACAGATTATTGTTATTATTATTGATCAGCAATATGTGTCAGTGATTGCTAGTGTAAGATGTGACTAGCATGTTGTTGAACACCTCTGTCAGTGATGGTGAGGGACATGAGATGCACATGACCTGCATGCCAGCTGTTTGCCTGCTGGAAAAAAGGTTTATACCTGTTAAATCTGTGAAAGTGGTGTGCAATTTCAGTCAATATCTGTGCTATTGTCCTATTAACATGCTATAAAGAGTGATAGGTCATAGAATGCATAACTAGGAAGATGATTACAGCTATAAAGGAGAGCTTATTTTTGGTTCCTAGAAATGTCTTGTCAATGCTAGCTGTTTGTTGTCTACATGTAAATGATTAAGGATTAAGGATTAAAAGCAACCAGGCGTAAAAGTAATGGCATATGTAATTTATTACCAAGAGCATCGCAGTACCAACACTTTGGCATTTCACACTCACTGCTTTTCCGCATCCATTGCTCCAGAACAACTGTGTATACGTTCATTAAGCAAAATGTCAGACAAAACAGACATCCACAGAGCTTCAATCTAATTATCGCCGATGAAGTTATTTATCTAAAAAATAATAAGTTAAAAGTTGTTGCATTTTGATAATTTGATAACCAAGCTAATGCAAGGTACTGAATGCATCTGTAAAATAATTGTATCTTGAAGTGTTATTAGCTTTCTGAGTTTTTGTCAGCAGCAAAACATTTAAAAAGACTGTTTGCCTGCAAAGTACTCTTTGAAGAACTAAGGTTTCTTTTAATCTGAGTGTGCTTATTTTTATTACTTTCTGTCTGTCAGTCTGACACAGTTTGCAACTGTGAACATAAAAAGGTTAGAATTTTGCCTTACAATTCACCAACATGATGTAAGACAGTTATATAAAGAGATGCAGGCAATAGCTGGTCACTTGAGGCTATTTGACATGCAGATAGGCAAATCTGCAGAAAAGAGTGACTCACTGGGCTCTTGTCAGGCATTTGGGGATAGGGGCATAGCTTTGAGCTGTTCTTGCCTGCTTTGTAACCAGTTTCAATATATTTTTGCTTTATTTGTTTTCTCACAGGATTTACGTTTTGTAGATATATGTTAGAAATTCAGGAAGAAAAGATGTGGAATCTAATCAGAGATAATGCATCACTCAGAATAGCATCGATCTTAAGTTACTAAGGCCTAAGGAAAAAAGCTAGAACACCAAAATGTGATTAATCTAAACCTTTTCTAAAATAAGACATTTAGATTTAACTAGAAAAGAGTGCAATCAGATTTAAGGTGATGCAGATAAAGCCTTAATAGTGTTATACAGGTACATAAGAAAATGCTATGAGCTAAATCTGACACACACACACACACACGCACACACGCACACGCTACCCTGAGGGACTTCTGCTAAGACAGTGAAGAAGAGACTAGTGTTGAAGTACTGTACCGAGCACAGGATGCTGGGAAGAAAAGTCTGATATTTCTCATTTATAGGGGAAATGCATCTGCTGGCTTATCTTCCTCCCGGATATGTGCTGTAAAACTCAGGAGGCCCATTTATTACATTCCTGCCCATTGGCCCTGTATCTGTCCCGACTCTGTATCTGTCTGTAACCTGTTCTTTAAAGATGATTCTTATATTCATAGTTTTCCAGTTTCATACATTTTTTTCATCTATAGGAAATGTATGATGTGTATCGTAGCTTATCTTGTGTTTGGAAAGAGCCTTCTTCTGAGGAGTTCCTGGGGTTTTGGTTCAATTACCTTTTGAAGTTGCACACTTGCTGGTTTTGTAATATTACATAAAAATATTCATTTTTGAATAAAAATGGTAAAGGACAACATAAGATAAAGCCAATGGTTTGCAGCATCCTTGATGAGTGTGTTTGTTTCTTTACAGTAAGATGTCCCCAGGCAGTGCATTACACAGCACAATTAGAGCATTCTATGCAGCTCACAAGATACATTTCTTCTATATTACATGCCATTCAAACAACACCACCCATGTAGATAGTAAACCATTTGAATTTGCGGCTGAATTATTAGAAGATAAATGGGTAAATGGATGAATAGGTTTTCTTTCATGTGGAACTTTTCATCCACAGGGAATCCCCAAATGCTTTTCAATAATGCCCAGCCAAGCAACCAATTATCTTATGATAGAATAAGACTATTTTTTGCATCTGATCGATTAATCTTGCCCTTACATAGATCTCAAAATTTGCCAGAAGTGTTTTCAGCCTTTTATTATACTATTTTATTTGTGCCGGGTTTTTAAAGAAAAAGGAAATGTAAGGGCTCACAGCTTTTACTCCCATGATTAATTCACATCAATACAGTTCATACAGTTTTTTTTTATCATTTCACTTATGTTTAGAAATAAAAACTGATAAACTTGTGTCCAACTGACCAAACTCAATTAAGAATATGGAAGAACAAAATTGATTTTTCAGGTTACAAATCCGTTGCTCTAAGATGAGGGAGGAGAGAACAGTTGATCCTATTGAAATGTGTCTCAGCAAGCTGTACACAGAAGAGCTGCACCTGCAGACCTGTGATGTAAGATATTCAGCTGCTCTGCGGTGTCAGAGTTTTCTGCTGTTTTAAATTCGTGAAGAATCTCACGCTGTTTCCCTTTCTTTACTTTTCACAAAGGCCTGAAAAGGGTGCTTTCTTCTGTTCATTCTCTTGGCATCAGAGTGCCAGTCACTAGCCTCAAAGAAACATTACACATGGTGAAGTCGAGGACCGTGGCTGTCACGATCCTACATAGATCACTGTTCTAATGTGGAGCCCAAATATTACATCATTCACCCCCTACAACTTTTTGCAAAGATTAAGGAAGATCATTCTTGGAGAAATGACTTAATTGTTTTTTACCATATGTTTTCATTTAATGAAAATGTACAAAACTGTAGAAAGATTTTTTCCAGTTTGCTGAAAAGTCTACACTCATACATATCTGTGAACTCCTTTTAAACTAGATATATTTTATTTTTCTATCTTCATCTTGGTTACTAGGTTGAGGGATTTTTTAAAAAGATTCAACTAAAATATTATATAATTGTTACAAAAAGATGATTTAATGTTTTTTGTACTGTTTTTACTTATTTCTCTTTTGAAAACTCTGCTTCAGTTTGTATACCAAGTTTATGAGCAACAGCCGAGTTTACTGTATGTTTATAATGCCCTTTTCTTTTCTTATAAATTTTGTCTCTTTTTTTATCTATTTTCAGAAAAAGGGAAGTGCTATCCATGGTCTTATTTACAGAAATGTATATAATGAGAAGCTCAATATGTAAAGCTTTATCTGATAAAGTGCAGTGCTTTAATAAATATTTTTTTTACTTTACAGATGTTAAAGCATTTTAGGAATTAAGATGAATTAAATGAACAACAGATGGGTTGAAACTGAGAAAATGTCATGGAATAATAAGTTTCTGTGGTCCATTCTGAAATAAGCACAGTGAGAATATGATATACGGATTTTGTATCCATATGTTTCAAAACAAAGCCTAGTTATTTCTTCCACAGATGAATACTTTACACAAAGGGTTGTGAGAGTATAGAATAAGCAATCAAGGTCTTTAAAGCTGATACAATCACTTATTTTATGATATAACATGGGTTGGTTGATGAGGTTCTCCTATCTGTTACCTGCTAGTAACAAAAAGGAACTGGATTGGCTGGATGGCCCCTTCTTAATTTCAAACTTTCTTATTTTCTTAAGGTTGAAGCTAGATCTATATTGTAAAGTCCTAAACAGCTTGGCCAGTGGTCTAAGATCTTGGTTGCAGTTACACCCCTAATGCAAAGCAAGGACAAGTCCTGCTGATATTGTCAGATTTTACTTGGGGTTCATACTGTAAGGACTGTGAGGTTCAAGAGGAATCTTTCTCATTAAAGTGGTTAATGGTTAAGTTGTTTTTGTAATCCCTACTCCGCTATTAATTTTATATTTTAATACTTCAGTAGTCTGTTTGATCCTAAAGCCACAGAGAACAGCACATTTGTATTTTTGCTTTTTGATTAAATTTACAGCATGATCTCACCTCAAGGTCAAGGTCAGAGTCTGCTTGGGTTATACAATGGTATACATTCTGTCAACTTTCCAGTACAGTGTGCAGGGCACTGTATTGTTAAGGATTATCTTTTAAAATGAATTAAAAGCAAAGTGAGATAATTTATCCATGTTAGCATAAGAGGGAGTAATGTGAATTCTGTTGCAGACCCCTTTGACTACACTCTACACATGCCGTTCATCATCATTCTTTGAAATAATAACTCAGTAGCTATAATATGTCATGTCATTTGCCAAACCACTTTATACCATACGATGTCATGGGATAACTATAATATTTAAAAGCTTTATTAATGTATGATTTTTAATGTATAAACTTTAATAAGTCTAATTCTTCAAGTTCCGTTAATCCCCAATTGAGAAATAGAGATATTCTTGAATTCCACAGGCCATCATTTAAAATACTTCACATACATCAGCCCTGCTCAGTGCATGCCTTAAAATCTAATAACTGAAATCATTATTCAGCACTAGGACAGTGAAGCAGCTACACAGCACACCAGTGTCCCAAGAAGATTTTATTGGTTTGTGTAACAAGGCATGCAAAGCCTGCTCAAGTATCAAATCGCCCCTGTCCACCAGTTAAAAGCTATAATGTACGCTCTGAACACAATGAAGTATTCATCAGCCATGAAGCAGTCAGTTTTCCAGCACTGAACCAGCTTCCTTCAGCTCTAGCATGGTATTTCAGAGCGCAGCATGGAAAATACTTTTATTACACTTTCCAAATATAAAATATTTGCAGTTGAATTTTCTTGGAGATGAATAATATATTGTGTAACTGTTATCAGGAAGGGATAAGTAAATTGTGGATATTTTATTCAATTTTATTAGGATTATTTGTTATGTTAAATGTGTCCATTTTTAGGTTTTAAGAAACAATTTATTTAATCTTACACAAAATACGTCACTGACATAGCAACAGCTGACAATAATGCCTCACAGCTGTATTCACTAGGGTTTCATAGTGAGGACATGCCCGGCACCAGATTGGGCAAGTCAACCTGTCTCCATTTGCATCAGTAAATTCTGAGGTCCACTAGAAGGCATGTCTGAGGGCTGCACTGAAGAGGCTTATTTAACACATTGGCAGTGTGCCTGTATACAGATGTGTGAAACGGACAATTGGCATACATCGATTGGACAGAATCTGAACACATACTGTAGGTAGGCTACTAAAGGTGGGTAGATATGTTTGAACTTCAGTATAGTTGCTATTTAATCTTAAATGTTTCTCCAAGAGCAGTATCACTTCTGCACCTTCTATGTTAAGATTGTTTAACATAGAGCCACAGTATGTCATAGTTATGTAAGGCATTATAGTCATAAAACCCTTGACGGCCAAAGAGTTTAACCATAAATAAACATATCATAATGTTATGAAATTACAAATGTTAGTTAACTCAAAAGAATGAGTATCCCTATACCTCCCATACCATAACCCCATACATGAGTATGAATATCTGATGGAAAAAATCACCATTAAAACATTTAAATTATAACTACTAAGTGACTTCAAACATCATTTGCAGTTTCCCACAAAAAATAAGTATAGATTTATTTTAGATTAGTATTCTCATGGACCACTAATGGTGAATGCGATTTAGTTTCCTTTACAAAATTCTGGGAGATTCAGGTGTGAAAATTCATTTGAATAAACTGGTCATGTAGCAGTTGGACTAGTTATGTACTATACCTGCTTCTGTTATATTTAGAATTGCAAATACAATCTTACAAATTCAACCAAATGATTATAATAGTGCTACTTATGTGCCATTTGGATGAAAAATAATTTCACTCTCATGGAAAACAGTATTACAGATTTGGGGTGAATTGTGTAAGAGGAAAAATGACATACAAGTGCTTTTAAAAAGACAACAAATGTTTGAACTTAAAAAAAATAAATCACTCACAGGAAACACTCAAAATTCCAGTTTTTGGCAGCATATAAATCATTTCAACTGCAGTTGGATCTTCAAAAGAGTCTCCTGCTCTTTTGCTCTACTATTCTGAACAGCTGGTACATTTTTAAGGATATTTACATTCATATAATCTGCAGTATCACAATAGAAATTTAATTATATCTCTCCATTTTAGGGAGTATCATTTACATCAAGCTCTTGGGGTAGATGTAATGGATCTACAGTAGACTGAACACATTATTAAAATTATTAATAACTAGTATTAAGGCACATACTACTACTATACATTCATAATAAACATTTTAATTACTTTACAAGTCATTTTAGAATGGGATTACAAACCTTTCAAAAACAATGCCTTCTGTTGTGTTTACATCATTAGTTTAGTCATTACAGCTTCATTGTACTGGACAATTTTGTAATTCTGTCGTATACAGTAAGTGCCAGTTGTTCCTATTACATTTAAAGCCACTGTTTGTGTACCTCTTTAGAGTGGTTAAGACATTAAATGTCAGTAAATTAACAAGACAAGAAAGTTTAGTCTGTTAAGGTAAAGGCTTCAAACCAAAGTGGCTCATTGGGCTAGAACCCCTCCTGGTTAATGTAGCACTAAGTGCATGTGACTCCTGCCACAGGTGAGATGCTGGACCATCACAGGGTTACCTTCAACAATATTTTATGCGGTTGGCTGGACTACAGCTACTATGGTGAATTAACTTGTTGAAGTATCTGCAGAAAGGACTTGAACCCACAACCTTTCACTAATTAGATTGACTATATTATGCCATCCTCTTTTGATATTTCAGGTAATAAAAATTATTATCCTATACTTCCAGGAAAAGGATGAAATGGAACAGCATGTATGATGTGTTTGATGTACACATAGTACATAGTATACAGGTACATTAAAATGTATAGAAGATTTTGCAGATTTTTGCCACATTGTTGCCAGAGCAAAAAAGGCCGTTAAAATTCAACACAAATAGTTTCAATATACAGTACAGTATATGCAACAGATAGATGTGCCATTTTCTATAAACCTTCTACAACAAATAGATGTGTGGTTTTCTACAACGGGCAACATACTGTATTTCAAACAATGGAGTTTCAACCCACAGAAAATTGTTAAAACTTACTGGTCTGAGCCAATGCTAATGTGCCAAATGCAGTAATTATTTAAGGAAAGAGCTGAAGGCATCTTTATGATTATACTTCTCTTGTTGACTGGATAGTATTCAATCTATGTCTGAAAGAAAAGAAAAAGATACTATTAGGTATCATGCAAGATGCATTTCCATAAATAGGTTCAAAATATATAGTTTTTGCACTTTAAAATATACCTTAAAATGGTTAATCTTAAAGAAGGTGCTATACCATGTCAGCCACATTCCTAGTTCTTCATATTACAGTATGTAGCCTCTGTTAACAGAGGATTTGTAGCAGTGACTGTTCCACCCTAGCAGTCATGGCACTGATTACAGCACAGCGAGCAGAGATGACCCACTTTCTGAGGCTGACTGACACTGGGAGAACAAGTTCATCGGTCAGCAGATGTTGAATCAGAAAGCAATTCACAGGGTCGATATGTAAACCTGTCTGCTAGGAAGAGCCTACAAAAGACAGAGCTTTGGTGTGCTGCTCACAATAGTAGTTCTTTTGATTACTTGTAAACCTGCAGGATTATCATTGTTTGGCATCTACTCTGGCTGCTGAAAGAATGTAGAAAAAGATAAAGGAGCAGAAGTAATAACAGGCATTTCAAATAGTTTTTTACCTTTTACTTTTAAGCCTTTATGCAGTTGATATCTCTCAAATGAATTTTTTTTTAAATAATAGCTATTAAGGGAGTATTTCCTAAGGTAAAAACAAGGTTATTACTTTTAAATTGTATATGTGGTATATGTCAATGATCTATCAAAACCTATTGCAGTGATTCACCTAATCAGACAAAATTTATATTTTTATTTTCAAGTTAAGTTTAATAATATTGTTATCACAGAACCCATTTCATTAAAAAATATCACAGACTTAGAAAACTGTGACTAGCATGTTTGTTTGGCAACTTTAGTTTTTCAGATCCTGCAC
This sequence comes from Lepisosteus oculatus, assembly GCF_040954835.1. Classification (NCBI taxonomy): domain Eukaryota; kingdom Metazoa; phylum Chordata; class Actinopteri; order Semionotiformes; family Lepisosteidae; genus Lepisosteus; species Lepisosteus oculatus. Next base: position 52,962,962 of record NC_090703.1, read on the forward strand.
TGATGAGCAGTAGAAATTCTACAGTCTAGGTTTCGCATTAATAGCTTATTGGGTACATGGGTACATACCTACTGATGTTTACATTATAAAAAGTAAGCATATGGGATTTTTGATTACTTTATTCTTGGGATAGCATCCTGCTGATTTTAAGGCGATTGATGGCTATTTGAGTTGATTGAGTGACTTAGTGGTAAAATTAATAAATTAAGGATCAAATGTACAGTATATGATCACGCTCTGCTTCAGCAATGCAAATTATGTTGCTGCTATCAGTATGATTGAAGGCAGGCTGTCAGTGAGAGAAGATGACCCTTTGAGAGAATGAGATAATGTAACGTTCTGCTTCCACAAACAGCAGTCTAGTCAAGAGTAACTAGAGAAGCAGCTCTGTGAAAGATAGGTCACATCCAGGAAGGCAGAGGGTCACCACATTGGCTGAAGACTTTCACATCTATTGGATCTATCCATGTAATTTTCAGACTGCAGTGCTTACAATAACAAGACCTTCCAAAAAGATATAATTCTCACATCAGGAGAATGAATATAGCTTGCTGTCTGAATGGAAGTGTGTGTTCTGAAGCTGTTCATGGGTAATTTGATGGCAGCTAAAACATGACATCGCAGCCTTTTGTGGGTCAGAGAACATGTGATTTGGCAGGTGAGAGAGGACTGTTGAGCCCTTGACAGACATGATAGAAGACAGGGTGGGTGGGCATACTGTACATACGTTTGTAGTGGTGAAGCCAACCAGTAGAGCAGTGGAAGTGTGTCAAAATAGTGATGAATCTCCACAAGAACACCTGATGTGAATTGAGGGCAATTGATGAAGTCCTTGAGATAACAATTTGTATATTCCTGCAAATATATTCATAGGTGTGTCAAATTTTCATTAGGAGAGTTCAAGTCCACATAGAGTTATGCAGTGGTATGGCTTAAAGATAAATGTTGAACAATATCAAGTTCTTTACATGGTCAAAATTTATCCTGTCCAGAGTCCAGATGAAGAGGTGTGGGGCCAGCTCACTAATTACATCACCAGGAGATTGAGACAAGGCAGAAGATCCAGAAACAGTCTGTCCTGGGGATGATCATATCTATACAGTACAGTATATGCCTGAGGAATTGTGTTAATGCTCAAGAAGGTTATCCCTGATAAAAAAAAAACAAAACATAATGTTTTAATTTAAAGTGTTACATTGTCACATTTCAGTGTTTTACATTTCCATAATCTTTCTGTTGTAATATTATGTATTTATGGTATCTATATTTAAAATAGCTGATTAAATCCATTGGAAGTGAGTGTAAAATTTATTTTGCACATATACTAATTTTCTTGTAAAAGATATCATAACTGTAGGCATACAACTGAGACATTGTTACAAATTTAATAATACATCACAATGGCCCAAAGCACAAACCCATGAGTAATTCAGGCCAACATGTAAGCCATAATACTGAAGTAACCGAGGTTTCTTCCCACAATAGTGTTTTCACTACACACAATGAAAAACACTGTCCATCCTGACTACATGAGCACATCAGTACTTGATGGTTACCAATAGGAACAGATAAAGCCATGGATGAATTGTGAATTGCATCCAAAAAAATGCTAGAACAAAAATGTTTTGATCTAAAATGTGACACAAATTAATAATGTCTCCACTGCATACTGCTATTTCAATCTGAAATTCTGCCATTTTGGAGACCAATAGTTTTTAATATACAATTTCATTGAAGTATTTTTTCAGCCACGTCATGCTTGTCTCCCAAAAGAGTCATCTTGTGATTTAAAATCAATTACCAGAACCAAGATGTATCCAGTAGTTTAGCTTTTTCCACATTTACGGGACTGCAGGCTTTGCAATTTGCCCTTTTAGAATGTTTTTTTCATTATTCAGAGGTTGTCAATTATGTAGTAAAGCCTTCAATCTATGTTTATCTTTTGTAACATGAGTATACATTCAACCAAACATTCAGTAAAGAAGCTGATGAAACTGATGATGCTACATTAATAAAGTTTCAAATAGCATAGTCTGTAAAGAAAGAATGCCTATTTCTATTGTAAATAAATTGGTTATGGTGTTTCATGGGATTCTGAATTTGTGAAGAAAAAATAATTGTAAAGTAGCTTAGTCTTGTGTAATTAAATAAATACTTTCAGACTTTATTATACATTTCTTAAATATTTGCACATGCTATATTTGAAGTTTTCTTTCTAATCCTACACTTATTGTGTTGATTGTGTAGAAATACTGCAGAGAAACATAGAAGTAGTAATGGATTTAGAATATTACTTTCACAGATTTTTCATATGTGTGATGACGTTTCATATTGATGAAATGAAACAGTGAAAGTTGCAATTACTTAATATAAATTTTTAAAAAAATAAAAACAGTGGGAGTATTTTTCCTGTGAAATGCACATCAGAAATTCTGTTAGAGAATGCTTCTTTGGAGCTATAGAATTAATCTTTCGTCCTCCCATCACTTTCTGCAGAGGGCACACAGGGTCTGTTGCTATTTCCTCCAACAGAAATTGACTAATACTGGAGGAACAAAGAAGATTAACTGCAAAACTTGTCTGAAAGTCCAATAAGACTTTTTTGTAGATAAAAATCAGGTAAAATAAAGTATCAGTGATAATCAGAGAGATTGATGGACCATGAAAATAGGAACCTTTTTGTAATGTATCTGATAAAAATAACTCCTGAGAGTTTTATTAGTTTTTATCAGAGACTTTTTTATCTATAAGAAAAGTGATATAAAGTAAAAACAGCACTTCTAATTAGTGAGCTTTTAGAGCTAAAATTCATTCCTTTAAATGGTTACTGCAATGCTGGGATGAGTCTTCTAAAATGTGCAACCTAATGTACTGCGGCCACACTGTCTCTTTAATTCAGATGAAGATAAAATAGCACAAAACATCATCATTATTTTCCAGGTGACTGCAACTGACTGAGCAGCTTTCAAACTACATCTTTTCTCTTTGTTCTCCCTGCAACTAATCACCATACAGCGGATCGTGCTGCAAATTACAATGACACAAGTGACTTTCACGACCTAGTGCACCCAGCATGTTTAACACTAAATATAAATTATTCACAGTGGTATGGATCTGTTTTGCAGTTAGTGGGCATATGCAAGGTATAGCTGTGGCATCTTCCCTTTTTAATGAACATAAGTGCAAGATTGTTTTGAAATAATGTTAGAGCACATTTCTAAGTTTGTTCTAATGTACATTGTACATGTTTAATTTATTCTTTTATTTAATGATACTTAGAAACAAAGTCTACACTGAAGAAAATAGACAAAAAATGGGAGGAATGTCACATCAATCTTTTCATTTCATGTGAAAAGTAGTCTGCACTGACAATGACATTTGAAGGGACTGATTGGAGTTATCTGTAATGATCAACACTCTTCATGGAGTTACAGCACCTCCTGTTGAGAGAACTTGGTGAGGTAGTCAAACCTGGGTGAGATGGGTTCAATGCTCCTTTGTTCAATGCAATATTAGATTCATAATATGATTTAACACAATCTGGTCTATTAAGTCTATTGATCGAACCTAGGCTCAGGACATGTTTTGAAAGAATATTACTCAAAAGTTCTACTTTTTTATACTGTATGTGTAGAATAATTGTGTCAAAGAAGTAGGCACATCAATGAAAACCAATTCTTGTAATACTCCTCCTCTGTCTCACTTCTCATTCTGCCCTCCTCATTGCTACATCAGATTCATTGTAGTAAGGGAAGTACTACAATTAGCACAATGGGTTGTGCCAGAGATGTGCATTTTTTGTGAGTTCACTGCCTGGCATTTGCAGATACTGTATAATATTGGTTCTCATAAAATCCACATTGCACTGTACTGCTATTGTCAGAGCTGCTGGGCATAAAAACAAAATTCCCCCTGTGGTTTAAATGCCTTCACCCGTTCTCATTAAATTACAATAGACATGTTGGATAAAGCTGTAGTTATGGTGTTACAAGCCCCTGGCTGTCCAAGCTTTGGGCAAAACAGAACACTCATGAGATGTCATAAACTGTCTGGATCAATAGAGCAGTTCTTGCAGCTGTGAAGTATCGTTGCAAGGCAACATTACTGTACATGTAATACACATTTTAAGCAATCTGATTTCTCATATCTCTGTTTTGTCACGATTGTAGTCCCTCCTCCTTAAGGGCGCTCCAGCTCTTTCACTTTGGATTTAATTCTGTGCACCTGACCCCTGTTCCAAGTCCACCTTAAAAGCCAGGTGCTGACGTTCAGCGGGGCTCTGCATCTGGTTTCCGCACCGTGCGAGTCTGGGACCTGGAAGCGCCTGGTCCCGTTCCCTGTCCGCCGGTTCCGACCCGGTTCATGTTTTAATTTCTTGTTGGATGGATCACCTGGCTATGGAGTTATTCTTGTGTTTTTGGATTCCCTCTCTGGATTCGTTTTGGACTGTTTGCCTTGGCCACACCTCCCCCGTGCACCAGCGCATTTTGGACACGCCCCCCTGTTTTCATCCCCCGTATTCCTGCATGACTTTTCCTTAGTGTTTCCTCACTTCTTCCGCATCGTGTCGTCCGAATAGGGTCCGGAGAGAGAACTGATCGTTACGAGTTTATTTCACTGATCAATGATGTTGCTTGGAATTATGTAAATGACACTAATATGATCTCCCTGCAAAGATAAAATAGATAATTTTATTAGCTATATACAATTTCTTGTATTAGGAATTAGGATTTCCTCTGCCCTCTTCCCAAACTCTTTCATTTTTAATTTTAGCAAATCATTTCAGTATGAAATAACCTGTTGTCATTCTTTTCAATTTAATTTTAAGTAATTTAGTTTTAAATGTAAATGTGTTTTTTAAAATCTTTTAAAGTTCCACAAAGAGGAAAAGTAAAGTTTTCAGTTATGATCATGCTTTGAAAGCTCACAGGCCCCTTGGCTTATTTGTGTGATGTACAGTACTGCATTCAACATTTCCAAATTACAATTACAATGATGTTGGACTATTTTCCTTGTGCAGTTCAGGGGCAACTTTCAAAAGATGTAAAGGAATAGTTATGTATCATGACAAATGACATTCCAAAGCATTGGTAATCTACTTAATGGTTACAGCGTGCCTATGATTAGCAAAAGGCTGATGTGTTATTTAATGGTTTCTGTAATTGGCTGCAATTGCAAAAACACCTGAAATTCAAGGCTGTTTGTTTTATTTAATAGTGTGGATCTCTATCTTGTGTTAATGAAGCAAAATAGGTCCAGGCTGTCATTTTTGTTTACTATTGTAGGGGCCCATTAAACAAGTGTGACATGTGGAAACAAATAATTTTGTATTAACAGTATATTTGCTTTTCATTAATATTTTAAATCTGCAGTCTTAAAGAACGTTTTCCTCTCCAAAGTGACACAAAACAAGGTACATGTCAGCCAGCAGTTGTAGGGAAAAAAGAAAGTTACTGAAAAGTCTCCTCTTCGCTACGAGGTAGTTTTTTGTTTAATTAAATATAAAAGAAAAGCAACTGGTTTCAAGCATTGGCTTAATATTCAGAAATGTATTATAAAGTAATGTTTATGTGTACATGTATTACCTTTGAGTAATGCAAACCCTGTTTGCTCACAGTCAATTTAACCTGGATATTTGGCTAGGAACAGTCATTAATTTAAAACTTGGCAAAAGCAGTTAGAACAGTATTCTGTGTTAATCAGGCCTATGAGAGACAGTACCTGTGATCTGTGCACATGGCACTCTGGCACATATATAAGCACATTCTATTCCTGATGCTCAAATGCAGCTGTATGTAATTAGTGCCTAAGTCTATCAGAAATAATGATTGCATAAATACAAATCTTTCATGCTTATGTAGGGACAATTTAGAGACATTGATTAAGCTACCCAGCCTGGATTGCTCTGTACCTAGCACCTTTGAAAGGTGGGATACAACCAAGGCACAACTGAACTCCTACTGTATGTTGACACTAGAAAAACCCGAGGAACTGAACCAAGACCCAAGAGTGTGAAGCTGTAGCACTTAGTGCTTTGCCACTGTGTCACCCTGCTACCATCTTTCTATTTGAACTACCCACAATCCTTTTAATCTGTATATGTATACTGTGTGTAAAGTGAGGGTCTTTCTTTAATCCTGTATGTTATCCATGTAAATAGAAAGGTGCTCCGGATAGAAAATAAAACAAGTCAGGGCTTTAATTTGTAAATCACAATTTCACAATTCATTAACATGACATTATAATATTTTAATTGTATTTTTAAATTAAGAATGTTCAAAAGAGTCATGGATTAGAGATATGAAGTGATAAAACATGAATGTTTTTGTGTTCCAAAATTTCTGTCGCACCTTTTCTATGTAGAGTGTATTTCACTGCTAATTGATGACACCTATGTATGAACAATTGTAACACCCAAACAATAAAGCCTGTCTAAAGACAAAGTGTAACGAGAGCCCAACAACCCTCTCAACTCCATCTTTCTTTTGTTTTTACACATTCACCTTAATTTCTCTTATAGGTCCACCAGTTTACTCTTCTCCTGTCTAACACAATCAGGCTTCAGGGAGAGAAAGTTTGCATCTCAAAAACTTGGGTTTAAAGCTCGGTGACAGAGGACAGGTGGTTGGAGAAAAGAGGACAACTAGCTTTACTGGGTGACCCTCGTGATTCAGGCAGTTAGTTCTCATATCCCAAGACAGACACAGCTGTTCTTTAGAATGCATCAGCCTGACCCCAACTTGGAAATAGTCAGGGAATCTGGGTTGTGCTTTGCTCCAGAGATTCCTGTGTCAGAACATACTGCAGAATGTAATTGCGTCTTTAATATATAGAAACCTTGATAATGCTTTAATGCTGAAGCGCAGTTAATTATTTATGAGAAGTATATGAAATATGTTATAAAACATTATTTAAACAACAGGCAGCTTATACATTATGTATTGCAAGCATTCTGCTGTATTTTTAAAAACACCTTATTAAGTTACTGCAAGCATTAGCTTTTGTTTTAGCTATAGTAGAACCTCTTGTCGCAGGTACAGTATGTATTTTACTGTGCAGAATAAATGACAGGAAAAGCATTGAAAGCAAAAAGTAAGCAAAAGAGAAAAAAAAATATTGACTGAATAATCTTTGAAAGCCACTGCTATGATTTTAATATAAGAAAAGATTCAGATGTACACTTTCTAATGAGAAATGTTTGTACTGTATATACAGTACAGTATATACACTGACCTGCTATATTCCAATATAGTTTTAGTTCAAGCTGTATCATAATATTATGGATTCTACACAACTGCATTGCTTCTTATTTTGGCCATATCTCAATGAAGATAAACGGACAAGACATTGCCCGGAAAGTCAAGCTTTGTAACAGTAAGTGATTGACTTTTTTTTTTTCCAAATTGTCTTTATTTCTCTGTGTTTGCCTTCCTGTTTCTTCTTATGCTCTGGACTTTGAGCCTTCTGCCAGTGGCGATATAAGTGGAAGATGCACATGTGTCTTTTCATTAATGCAGTTATCTTACAATTAGTAATAATTTTTTATACCACAATGCCAGAAATAACAGACATGTACAGTACTTTCATTTCCATTTACTTTCATGTTCTTGTATGCTGTGCCTTGCAACAGGATTCAGACCCTCTTTATGGTGTATTGTGTATGAAATTACAAAATAATGCATATACATTAAACATTTTATTGAATGCATTTAAACCTTTTAAATATTCTTCAAATTGTGAATACACACACTTACAAAAGTGTTGTAAGTGTAAGATAATTTGCAGCAAATGTCAATAAAACTAAAATGAAAAAATTAAAATTTGTGGGCTGCATTAGTATTTAGACCTGTAAACTGTAAAAACCTGTAAAATTGGTACCAAGACTTTTTAGTACGTCTCTGCAAAAGCATTTGGTACTCCGACTTGGTGGGATGTTTGACCTCCCTTCATTGGAGATTTGCTCAAGGTTGCTTGGAGATCACTTATGGACAGCAGCTCTCAACTCTTTCCATAGATTCTCAAGGGGATTCAAGACATAACTTTAACTTACCACTCAAGGATTTTCAAGGACTTTTCACAATGTTTAACTCAGAAACAGTGAAATCTAACTCGGTTAGAGTTAACAATATTAACAAACATTATTTTTTACACACATTAGGAGTACTTAAACAAACACAATTTTAGCACAAGTTTGTTCATTATCTTGTTTTTCAATATTTCATAAATATTTAATAAAATTATGTTTAATCACCTAAGCATTTATTTAATAACATGCCTCTTTATTCACTTCTTTAAGCTGTCCCAGAAACAAATAATGTTAGGCTCTTTGCCCATAGATAAGACTGTGTTAAAGGTGGGTACCATGCATCAAAGAAACTAATTAACTATTAATGACTAACAAATGGTTTGTCTATGTTTTATTGATCTTTTATATGAGATCTTTAATCTAAATTGTTACTATTCTGTCTGCAGTGAGGAAATTGAACATCCCTTAGTTAATTTGTTTTCTGCTATTGGTTTGAAAGATGTCTGAGGTGTTTCTTTACTTCTGTAGCAATCTTTGCATGACCCAAAAGAAAAGATAATTTTGATACTCTGCACATTGTTTGTATTTAATTTTGATGGCACAGAATACTGGAATTCACTGGGATGTATCTTAGTATGATTATGAATTTTAGCTTTCCTTTTAAAAAGTGTTTACATTCCTGTTACCTGTTAAAGGCAATAAAGAACTCATCATCTGCAAAGAAGACAAGGCATAAATAACAGTATGTGATCCATTAACTAGTAGTTTTATGTGACTCAGTGAAGTAGAGGAAATGTGAAGTGAGTAATTAAAATATGCTGCCTCTGCTCCAACATAAAAATAGCATCTCAAGTACAGTACAGCCAGTGATCGTGCTATCTCTCATTTCTTTTTGTCAGATTTGCAGGAATTGCTTCTGTAAGAAAGGCACCAGTCTCATGCCTTGCTTGGGGAGGAGAGACTGTGGGCATCTATCTCAATGCTTGATTGGCTCTGGTGGCACAGCAGGAGGCCATCGGTACAGAGTCAATACAGAAATATTTCGTATATAATTGAGATTCAGTTTTGTATCCCAAAATAAGAACTTTTTCATTTATACTGTACGTCATGACATCAAGTGCAATGAGACAAACATATTTATGATCATTAAGAAATATGTTTTTAGCATTTTAACATTTCCCATATCACCTTCTAGTTAAATCCTAATTTGAAAATACTGTACTGTGGAAGTACTTAAAATATATATACAAAATCTAGAGCAATGCCCTTTTTCTTCCTAAAGTCAAGAACACTAAAACCTTTTTTTAACAGCTTATATTCATTAAATTTAAATGGAATACCCAGGCAAAGGTAATATATGACATTTTGCCCCACACATAATCCCCTTTTTTTACACAATATTGACTATAAAATATATAGTTATTAATATTATTTTATGTTCACTATGATACATAATAAATATCTAATATATATATTTGATTCTATATATTGAGTCTTAAAATCTTCATACTCAAATAATGTGCAGAAATCTAGTGTGACCTACTTTTGTGTCTACAGCTCTGAATAAGTAGTGATCAAACAGAAGAGAGTTCTGCATATTTTAAACTTACTTACTGTATGTGCAGTACCTGTACATTTAATGCATCAAATCAGTCTAAAATCATAGCCATATTGGATGATACAGGTCTGACAGAGTCAAAAATAGGCATACAAAAAGTAGTCAAAAGAGAAAAAATGTATTTTTAAGCATTTTGCTATTTATTTTTTCAAAATATATAGGATTAGCAAAGGAGGGGAAAGGCAGCACAGAGCTGCTTGTCTGCAGGCGTCTCAATGCCAAGGTGGGGGGGATGCTAGCTCACCCTGCTGCTTCTCGAGCTCCTCCGTGTGCCTCTATGAGCTTTCATGTTCCTCTGTGAGCCTTTATCTTCTTCCATGAGCTTCCCTGAGCTTGCATGAGCCTCCATGGGCCTCAGTGAGACTTTACCTTCTTCCATGAGCCTCCAGGAGCCTGACACACACTTGCCATGCCAGCAGCATCTAGTCCACCAGCTTTGGGAATGCTGCAGAGTGGCATCACCTATACAGTCTCAATACAGCCTGTTACAGGTCACACTATTGTCATGTACAGATTTGTGTGCATTTGGTTCTGAAGAGGTCTGCTGGGTTGACCCCAGTGTCTTTGATGATGTACTGAATACCTGGATCAGTTACCCTTAAAGTCTTTGTTCCAAATTAAAAGGATTCAGTTGATGTTTCATGTTGGTAGGGCATTCCTTTTGAAAGTATCCACACCTCTTTATCATACTAATATAAATTCATTCATTTTATAGGCCAAAATCCAGACACTTTGTGGAGATTTTAAATCAGCAAATTATCTTTGATTTTCAGTAGCCAGTTCTAATAAGATAAAAGAAATGTTTAACTATATAAAAAACTGCAACAAGACAATGAATAAAAATGTGTTCCACAAATCAGTCCATCATTTATACAGGCTGAACTAAATAGCTATTTTGCAAAGAAGACATGTTTTCTAAAGCCTGGGCTAACATCAACATTGTCCATTTAAAATCTTATTCAGAGCCTTTTGTGCCAAATTCAGTACAAAAAGTTACCCTGGGGTAACTTCCTCCTGCAAAACTACCTAAACCTTCACAAAAGGTTGATGCAGCTCTTTTGATGCTAACTATTCTGTAAAATACATTAGCAGTGACAAACTGTGAACAAAATGTGGCTTTTAAAGCAACTTAAAGGATCAAGTCATTCTTTGTGGCAATGCATTTAATGGCTTTTGCATTATTTTACATTCACTGTCCTTTGTGATCTTTGTTTTCCTGATACCTTTGTCAAGCTCCCTCTGCAGGACTTTTGATTGAAAATCCCAGGTTTAACAATTTTGTAATGAAATGAGTTGCTTTTTATGATTATCTCAGCTGCCATGAATTATTTTTGTATTCTACAGTTTAGTTGTTTTTTATCACACAACTGGAGAAAATAACAATCAGCAACATTATAACATCAACATCGCTGATTCAAAGGTAAAATGGTTAGAACAAAATCTTAACTGAGTAAATATTTTTTATTATTGTGTTGAACATATAAGAAATACAATATAATATATATGTTACGACTATAATATAGGTGTAAAAGCACATTAGAAAAGGATAACACTGTCATACTTTATAAACCCAATTCCTCTAGTTGTCAGTAGGAACACTATAGGTACAGTAAGTAAAGAAATCTTCATAAATTCTCATGAGTGTTCAGTGATTGTGTTGAGTTAAGTTTGTAATCACAGTGGTACAGAAGGTTCAAAGGATGATCTGTGAAGCAAAATAGTGTGGTTTTCCATCACCATGACAACAGGAATCCCTATTTCTCTGGAACCTGTGAGGGAAAATAAATTCCAATACACCATTTTCTTTTGTACTTCCTTTAAGAAAGGTAGCAGAACTGCTAGAATAAATATTGTGGGTCTAATTTTACAGCCAAAAAAAAAAGGAAAGATGTTCCATAGGAGGGCAGTCATAATTAAGATTTTTACCTGCCTCACACAGGTTAATTAATATCCAAGGAAAGGTTATTATAAATGTAGTATGAAAATTGGACTGATCCCTGAGAGGAATTGTAATGTTTTTACAATTACAGTCCTGGAATAAGCACAATCCTGAAAAGCTCAGAGGGATTAGCAGTTAAAATAATGATTGGAGGTGGAATTTATTTTTTAATCTTTGTTTTATTTTCTTAATTGTGAGCATTATTGTAACTGCAGACATCTTGATGGGAACACAAAACACTGCTTCACTGAGGATCATATTTATTTGAATTGTGTTCATTAGCTTCACAGATAAGCCTATTAAAGAAGACCTGTGTTGTTAATTCAATAAGCTATATTAGTCATCTGCACTGATAGTTCTGACTTTTAACAGTATGATTTTATCTGAGACTGATTCTTGGAGAGTGTCTCACTCTCTAGGCGAACTGCACGTGGTAAATTTCCATGTTTGATGGACATTCACATTACTCTCATTAAGGGGACAAAGTTGAAAAGAACTCAACTCAACAAGGGTAATAACCTGATGGAAATGAGAATATCTCCACAGTGTAAATTATATTTGATATAACTAATTGAATCTTCAAAAAGTACAGAGAGGTGTTTTGGGTCTGTTTTCAGCCAATGATGCCTGGAGTTTTTGGTGACATACAGAGAAGCAAATAAAAATAGAATGAGAGCCAAAGGGAAGTTCCCACAAAAAGAGTGTGTGTCTTCGGGCATCACTGTCAATGTGGGGACAAAAAGTGAGAAAACTCACTCAGTGAATCGTGAATAAAAAAGATTCATAGTCAATGTCCACATAATAAAGTAAGGATACAAATACGTTCTATACATGCATAACATTCAATTCATTAGACACTAGTCTTTTGACAGCAATTAATAGTTTATCTATGCTTTTCAAGGGTTGATACATAATTCTAATTCAAAGAGCTTTTTTCTTTGCATCTTTGAATGATAAAGAGTGATATCAAAATAGATTACAGTTCTGTAGGTAGAATTGCGTTACTTTGGATAAACCAAAAAATAATTGTTAAATTTCTTTAACTTTTTTAAATAAAATTGGAATAATGGCAGCCATATTTTAAGATTTTGTGCAGTGCCTGTCCAATTTCATTGTCACAAAAAAGTGAGAATTTCCAGATACAGATTTAAACATTGTGCGTCACCAAGAGAGCTGCTCTCTCGAAACATTCAGATGATTCATTCCAATCTCCTGAGCAAAAAAGCCTAACCTCAACTCTCATCTTGCTTATCTTCCATATTTCAACTATATCCATTCATTCAGAACTTGGCAAGAAAAAGTGTGAACACTGCAGTTCTGGGACAACTCAGATATTACTGACTGCAGATCAATATGTAGGATGGAGCCTTATGTATGTGCTTTCCCAGTTAGAGTGACAGATTATGAACTCCTACACTTTCTAAATTGAGTCTTTCTTCCAGACGTAAGCAAGAAGTTGAGCCACAGAATATATTATTTAAACAACAGTTACAGTTTCACAGCAATTTAAAGTGAATTTAACAATAATTAAACAATCAGGAGACCCATTGAACAGTCTTGTGGATGTTTTGGGTTTAGAGGAATTACGTTCTTGCTTTCACTTGGAGAGTCTATTGAGCTCTGAATACTATTTTAATAAGCATAAAAATGTAAAGTGCCCGACAGCAATCAACATACTGTACTGTACATGAATTTAAGTTTTCTTCTGTTTTAATGCATTTTTATTTTGACACAAGAACTATTTCAATTACAGTACAAACAAAAATGGTCATGTAGCTACATATCTCATGTATTTTCCTGTATGGCCACAGGTTGTTCATAAATCACTGAATTTTGTTACTTTAAATATATTCGTAAACAAATTATATAAACAAAAATACTGCCTTTTTTGCAAAAAAATCATTTTTATTTTTTAACACTTTAATATAGAAATTGCAAGTAAGGCAACCATCAGTTATGTGCAATATACTGTAATTATACATGCAGATTTATCTTGTTGTATCTTTAACAATATTAAAAATGCACTCTTGAAGAGTTTGAAATAAGGTAATAAGAAATATACTGTGGCAACTAACAGGCTCTCCAGCCAACTCTGGGCTTGTCTGTTTAAGAAATGGACAGCCAAAATATGGATTTAGCTTTGAAATGACCAAAAGAACAAGATGTCATGACTGGGTTCCTTTAACTTGCTAACTTTCTTTTATTTTTATGTTGACAAGTTTCATGGATTAAGAAGTGCTTTAATAGGTTTTGAGGTATTCCTTTGATCAGAAAAGAGGTTTTTCAAAGTTAAATTCTCTATTGGAGATTTTAACTTTGTGTGTAGCTGCGTCAGCATGCATAGGCTGCAAAGGAACAAGTAATAGGTTTATTCCATACTGAAAAAAAAAGAAAAAAGAAAACACAACGTTTCGGCTGTGGAGCCTTCTTCCACACCTGAAGAAGGCTTCACGGCCAAAACTTTGTGTTTTCTTTTTTCTTTTTTTCAGCATGGAATAAACCTATTACATTTACTTTAGATGCCTTGTTTAGATGAGTTGCTAGAGTTTAGTTTTTAGAGTGTTACTAATGAAGGTCTGTGAGTAACTGTCTCCAAACTGCTGCTGTGCTGGTTTTGTATCAGTTGCTTTTATCACTTAAAACCTGAATTAATTGCACAACACTACAATTTTCATGAAACAAACTCAGATTTTAAGCAGTTACATTGCAATTCTATCTCACCCCAACATATCTGCCCTGTTCTGAAGAGTGCTGGCTTTCTTACTGTCTTTATTTTATTTCCCCTAAAGTGGAAATAAAACACATTGGATGTGTGCCTTTCTGCTTGTGTGATAGAGTGTTAATTTATTCATCTATTCATTAATTCACTTACTCTCACTGCCTGTTGGTTTGTGATGCTTTTTCACACTTTGAATATTTGACTTATATGATTTATTTTATTTAAGTTGATAGTTACATTTATGAGTTTGAGTTCCCATATATTTTAAGTTATTTCAGATTGCAAAATGCCTTAAATAATTTACCTACTGGCATAGTACGTGCTCAGGAATATATTTTCTGATCAACTATGCAGCAGAGTAATACCTGTTCTCTATGTGTTTTGGATAATACCTATATGTATATTCCCCAATTATCTCTTAACTGTTTAACAATGTTATCATAGTTCTACTTTTCTTTTCTGGCTCTTGCTCTTTGCTTTGCTTTCGAAATCATCACATATATAATGCTTGTAGTCCTGAGATCATTGAGATCATTCAATTAAAATACATTAATTTAGTCAGATCTAATTATCATACTTTGCTAAATAATCATGATACTCTATCATTTATCATTAATTCTTTCATATATATTTAATGGATTTAGACCACAGAATAGCTGAATTGTGCTTTAAATAATATATACACAAAAGAGGTGTTCATTTTCATTGCTATATGACTGTTAACATGGTTGACTGCTTACTTTTTTAATGCATGTGAAGACCAAAGTGAAGAAAAATATATACAGATATACAGTATAAAAACCCCTGCAAGAGATGGAGCATCATGGGTTTCTGTTGTTAATCCGTGCTTTTCAAATTACCCCATTTCACAGTCAAGGCCCTAACCAGATGTCCTGGGAAAGACAGGACAAGAAATTCAAGAAGCATCTTCCACGATGAGCCAGGTAGCCAGTGTTCTGTGATAACTACTGTGCTTTAGATAATGATGTATACGTGGTGGAAGTGCACCCAAGAGTCTGAGACGCAGGTCAAAGAAATTAGGTCAGGGTGAATAAGAAGAATAGTGAGAGAGCACTTGCAGGGAATTGATTAACCTATGAATTATTTATAAATATCTTATTAATTGCCTTTGCTATATTTACTTTAGATGTACAAACCTGATATTGACTTCCAAATGAAACAATTAACTGGGGCCAAATCCCTGTGGTTGTTAATCTTAATGGTGCATATAGGTTCTTTATAACAGAAAGCAAACCTGGCTACTCAAAGGAGACACATACTGTATTAGAGCAAAAACCAAGAAGTACTTTTTAGCTTTTTATTAAGCACAGCTTAATAGCCAGTATGGCTAGAAACACACAAATCGTTGTTTTTTTTAAGGGGTCTAAGATAAATCATGTGCAGGGTAAGACAGGAGACCTTGTGGCAGTACAATCATTTTAATAATAGAGCATACTGGTCACTCCTTAAAATGAAGTACAGTGAAATATGTTTGCTGCGTGGGTAGCAATACACAGAGAAAAGAGAACAAAGAGGTTTTTTATCATCTTCTTACTTCATCTTTCTTATCCGTTGCACATCATAAGATCTGGGTTTGATTTTTGTTTCTCTTTACCTCACAATTCTTCTGAGAAGATTAAATTCTCTGGTCTTTTCCTCTTCAGTCATGGCTGAGTGGGTGACCGAGAAGGAACATGCTCTGGGAATTGCCAATATGATGCGTGCTGCAAGGGTTAGATTCAAGCAATACCCTTAGCTTGGCATGCGCCCTAACTGCACTTACATTGTCTCAGTACTTTACAGTAATAAATGTTTTTAACACTACTACAAATAACAAGACCACTGCACAGAAAGCAGCTGCTTATACAGTAAATGAAAATTAAATAAAACTGTGGAATTCCAAAATTAATGCATAGCAGAATTTCAGATGGGCTCTCAAATGGAGCTATCCTGCTATGTCTAAGCTGTTACAAAATGACAGCTTTAATCAGTTTTTAATGATCATCACAGATTGCTCTGGGTGCAGGAAGCATGAAACCATTCTTGCAAGAGCTATTTATTTGTGGTTGTGACATGAATCAGGGGTGGATCAGTATTTTTTGTTTCCTTGGAGTTTCGGGTTTGAGGAGTTTCTGTATGTAGTTATCCTTATTTACTGTATATTACTAATTCGCTGACTGCAACAACCCACATTAAATCTATACTGTATTATCAGTATTAATGTAAAGTGCTGCAATGATATAAAAGCTTGAGTAGAAACAGGACATTAATCAATATTTTTTATAAGAAACCTGGTGATGGTGGTATGAGTTGGACCTTATATAATGCTTCTATGAAATTGCAATCATACATGAATCTGTCCACATTAATATATTACCATTTTGACAACATCCACCTCAAAATATACAACATCATATATTTATTTTTCTATACAGAAAACAAGCATTAGTTTTACTTAATTTCTAACAGTAACATATTTTAATTTGTGAGACTGAGACTGCAAGATAACATTTTCCCCAGTAATTACTATAACAAGAAATATTGTTTATCTATGCTCTGGAGACGAATGAAGACTGAGCATTATCCCTTCATTTCACCCGTTCTCATCAAGCAGAGATTGTTGATTTTATTTTATTTATGTGAAGTTTAAGTTCTTGTCATAAATGCAGATAAACCATTATCTGGAAAGTTTTACCAACTAATAATTTGTATGTTATAGTTTAATTCTCCAGTTCTTTTCAATGATAATTTGTAGTGTCTCTTACATTTTTGAAGACTTCTATATTTTATAAAACATACATATTAAGTTAAGACTCTTCTGGTCATTTTTCTCAAGATATTGTAATTTGCTTGGCTAACATTGCAAGTTATAATGATATATTTATAAAGCATATTAAATACAAAGATGCCTAAAAAGCCTAGATGGTGCTTCTGAATCCATATTTCACTAATTAAGTACTTGATAAGAAAGGTGGAAGCAAATATTGTCAGTACCAGAATAAAATACAAAGTAACTAAAATTCACCTTTTATAGATGGAGTATGTCTTGAGGGTCTCCCTTTATATTTCATTGGTCAAGATTATTTTATTTATTCTTTAGAATTTATTTATATTCTGTGTGTCACAAAAGTATTAACCTATCTACAAAAGTTCCATATTTGTTTTCAAATGAAACTCTAATACAGGACTTCACATTTAGAAAACATTTAAAAAACACAAAAAATGTAGATAACTTAATTAAACTAGCTACTTGAATAAAATTAGAAAATTATCAATTGCACTAAAATTCAAACCCTTTGCTATGATAATTCTAAATCAGTTCAGTTCCAAAAGTATGGTCTGAAACATAATGAAATTAGTGTTACTGTATGGTCTCTATGTGTAATCATCGTGGTTTAACTTGACTTCAGAATAATGCACTCTATCTGTCTCTCTATGTTGAATTTCAAGCCTTTCATAGTGCTACAGCAAATCAACCATGAAACCCAAAGAGATTTCAAAACTGGGATAATGTGGTAGAAAGGCACAGATCAGTGGAAGGTTACTGATGTCTTTGAACAATTTGATGTTCATCAATAATGAGTGGAATGTGGATCATACCACTCAGACACTACCGGTAATTGATGCCAAAGGTGCTTCCACCGAATTCACGACACGAAGATGGTCTCTTTCACTTTGGGGATTGAATACTTATGCAATCAGTGGATTGTGTTTTGTATTCTTTGCAGGTTTGATAAAATTGACTCTCCATCACATACAAGTGTTTGGTTTTCTCATTATAGTTTCGAATTGAAAGGTTAATTTGAAAAAAAAACAACAACATACTGTATACTACTTGTAATTCATCAAAATGTGATATTTTTGGCATGAGATAAATACTATTGTACAGCACCATTGGTCTACTTTGTTTCTAACTCCCTGTTATACAATGTACCATTGTCAGCAAGCAGACTCAATAGCAAAAGGACAAGCAATATAGATTTATGTGTAGGTTAGAACTACTAGGTTTAGTCAAGGACAGCAAAGTGCACCATATTTTAAGGGCTGGATGACAAATTGCTCCAGGTGAACATGTCTGCATAAACAAAACTTTGTCTTCTTAAATTTTATATTTGTCCCTCCTTTGAGGAGATACAGTTCATGAAACTTTTTCCTGTCAGTCCTTTTAGGCTTCCCCAGTCATGTTTGCTCTCTAAAACTCACCATTTAGTCTAATGGTTAAAAGAGTCTTTTTAGCATAAAGACTTAATTCTGCTGATTTAAATTTTTTGACATTCATATACTGAAAGGCTTCTTGGTATACAGTATGTTCAGATGCATAAGCCAAAGTACTTATACAGTAGATCTCTAATCTTAATATTCTAAAAAGAATGCTTTGAGTTATTATTTAATTCTCTAAATTTCTATAATTGAGGGTCCGGTGGTTGTGCCCACTCCGGATTTTTGTATTACATGCTGCAGATAAATCTGCTCAGTGAGCTGGATCAAATAACTCGTTTAGCCACACTGCAGAGATTATTGTAGTGTTACACTTGGCCAGTGGCTTCGTCCTTATGGAGTACTCAGTGCCACCTCATTGCTGGCAGATGGTTGATGCCAGTGAGCTGAAATTTGATCTGGCAGTCAAAAACCGAGGCCATTTGAAAAGAACTGGCAGAAGGTATGCTAATACGTCACTGATGAGACATAATAAATGTGTGCGATTCAATTTCAAATCAGATGCTTAATAAGTTTTTTTTTTGTTTTGGCTATAAAATGGAACATGATTTAATGCAGCAATTTCAGTTGTACTGTAGCTGCTGTGACTTTGTTATTAAGGTCTCTTCCAGATACAGTATGCTTAGTATAAGAATTAAAAATAAATCATGATTAATAATCAGAACACATTTTATTACCACTGACAGAAAATGCAAAAGCTTTTGTAATCCAATTTCAGTACTTGCATATCTACTAACATCTATTTAATTGATTTATAGAACTGAAATAATGAACAGATGAGTTCAGTTTGGATTTTCCAGTGGATTTCCTGGACTGCTACAGAAATATTTGTCTTGTTACTGAGATTAATTGCGTGTGTGTTTGAAGGTATTAAGATAAGCAGCACTACAAATGGTCACTAACAAACGATTCTGCAAAACAAATGTAGTTTTCCAGCCTCCTGTAATTCTGACTAATTTCCTGACTCCTGGAATTCTCTATCTACAATGTGAAGAATTGAATTTTCATTTTTGAATACTTATATTTATAATTTTCGTATTCTGTCTAAATACTGAGATCTCTTCCCACTCAATTGTTGTGCCTTTGTGAAATTTAAATAGTAAAAATCCATACCAATTTAATTTAATGTAATCTTCAGAAGAATAAAAATGCATATTGAATCCATTATTTGGCTAGAATGAACATCTGAAAAACTATACTTTTTCCACTATTGCAATTCAGATCTCTCAAGACTTATCAAGTTATCAAGTGTTATCAAGAGTTAATTCAAGAGATATCCATCACTTCATCCATCTTAATTTTCCAGTTAACCAAACACTTATCTGCTTGTACAGAACCTGAAAATACTGAGAAGCAGGTTGAGATTGTTCAGTGGGGTCATCCTGGTAGAAATAAGACTTTTATTTGACACATTTTTGGTTCAGAGTACAGTATGTATTTATCAAGTAGAGAGTCATAAATGAATTAGACAACACCCAGAAATAACACCTAGAAATCCTTAGGCACAAACAAGCAAGGCAAACAGACTAAGAAGTTTCTAATTAATGGATCTTCAGTTTCATGACCCACAAGGATGTACTGTACAGTATGTCACATGCCTATAATTATATGTATAATATATGATGCTAATGAGGAGACCATTCTATATATGTACATTATATGTAAAACAATGTGCTTTCCTCTTTATAGGACCATAAGAATATTGCTTTTTAACACAAAATAAATTGGTATATTCATAGTCCTTATCCAGCACAATATTAAATACCCCTTCATGTACTTTTAATCTTTCTTCTGTTCTGTGCTTTGATCTGGGAACCTTATTCAACTAGTCACTCACATGGGTGCAGCTGTTTTCTTCCCTAAATTATTTCAGTTTACCTTCTCTGGTGTGCTCATTCCTCCTAGAGTATTGTTTTTTTAAGGAAATTGCTCTTTAATTGAAGAATCTTTCAAATTGGTAAAGGCTATCATTTGAGGAACAGGTTTCTCCAGTTTGCCCTGTGGGTCCTAATGCTGTGAATGATCCAGATGGTATGTATGCACAAATGTGTAGTGTAGAATTAAATCACCACTAGTACAACACTAATAGTAGGCAAAAAAATGAAAACTGTGAAAAGTCCAGACTGAGCTAAAAGCTTGTCAAATACTTTGAAGAGAAGTTTCCGCTGGCACTGAAAACTCCCTACAAGAGTTGTGAGTAATGCATAATCTTCCCTCGCCTTGACTCTCCTCATCAAGTGCTTTTCTCCAGTCGGAGCTTATCTCCTTTGTTTTTCTTTGCATTCCAATTCCTGTCACTAAATACTATTTTGAAAGCTGGTATTGACCACAATTATAAACTCAAGTTTGAAACATTCAGTCCTCTTTGAACATGTTCTGTTTTGGCCTAGTTTCTATTTACTTAATTGTTTTACTGAACTGATCCCTCTTCCAGCTACTTTTTGTTTTGTGACAATAATATCGATGACAATCTATAGCATATCATTATATGTACAGTAAATAAAAGCATTAAAACCATCAGTAGTGACTGTACTTGACAGGCAGTATACATACAGTATACAGGACATGTGATAAACCAGTTTTCAAACCTACAGTACATATGAAATATATTCAGCATTAATTGCAAGCCATGTGGCTAGAGCCTTTTCTGGAAACTTAATAACCTTAAGCTCAATTTACACTTTTCACAGTGAAAGATTTGAAATTAAAATCATAGCTCAGAAAGAAGATGATTACCATTATGCACCTTAATCCCCTCAGTGTAGACTTATAATTAATAATGACGATCTTTCTGACCTTTACTTCATCAAGCACATGATATCTTTATTGCCTGAGGATTAATAGATGCCTCTTTGTTGTTGAAAAGGTGTGCTTTAGGCATTAATTTTGTTCTTATATTGTATTAACAATTTTCAGATATTAAACATAGAAAACATTTTGATTTATTATCACCTACAGCTTTCTCACAATAAAATCTTATTGAAGACACAATGGTGTACTGTAAGCATGGATAGTGCAACTCTTTCAGGACAGAACCTGATTAGGTATTTTGTAGATAAAACTGCATCATTGCATTTGGTGCACAGATGGGCATCACTAAATAAGCATTCACACTTCATGAACTTTAACAATTTTTGTGTTGGCCATTGACCAGTTTTTTTTTGTAAAGAGACAAAATAAATTGAATGAAATGTCTCATCCCAAATTATTTGAATAGGTATGCAGAATGGTCTCCTCATTAGCACTGATCCTTCTGGCAGTTAGATGACTGTGTGTGTGACAAATGTGTGCCATGCTCTATGTCCCTGCCAGTTTCAGAATGCAATGTCTACGGCATGTGTGGATACAGTGTGTGTTATGGATGTCACAGTGCTGTAGAACATGCCATCCTTCAAGAGAGATGCTAAATCAACATCCTAAATGTGGAGCTGTGGCTCTGTGGCTAAGGATCTTGAAGGTTGTTGGTTCAATTCCAAAGCTGGCAGAGAAATTCTTCTTGGTTTGGCCCCTGACCAAGGCACTTAACCCCAACTGCTCCAGGGGTGCTGTACAAGGCCTGACCCTGCACTCTGATCCCCCGGGGTCTCTCCCTATGTGTGTGTCTCATGGAGAGCAAGCTGGGGTATGCGAAAAAGACGAATTCCTAATGCAAGAAATTGTATATGGCCAATAAAGTGATCTTATAAATACAGCAAAGATTTCATGGCTCTTTTCAAAGGAGTG
This sequence comes from Lepisosteus oculatus, assembly GCF_040954835.1. Lineage (NCBI taxonomy): Eukaryota > Metazoa > Chordata > Actinopteri > Semionotiformes > Lepisosteidae > Lepisosteus > Lepisosteus oculatus. The sequence continues at coordinate 52,985,205 of NC_090703.1, forward strand.
GGGTTGTTATACCTATTTACTGATTAAATGTTGGATTTGTACAATCTAGTCTACCTAAAGCTCTCTGTTCAGTTAATTGGTGCAGTAATGTCGCTTTTCTCCACCTGATGTACTCTGTAGTGGAGCTGTGGGTGCAAAATGTTTGCTGTATGCATGGCATATTCTTAGGAAAAGCTCTGGTGGGTTCCTTTATAATGAAAGGTGTCATATACAGTAAATGCAAGGAATTATTATTACAGGAATAATAATAAGGAGAGGAAGAATAATGCTTGTCTGACTTCTTTCTTCCTTAAGACTTTGAGATGGAAATACTCACAGTAAGGCATTTCTCTTCATAAAGAATTAGCAGTATTTCAGAATTGTCATTCAGTGCCAGATTAAAAGGAGGAGCACTGGACAGTTATATCTTCTTTTAATGCTAAGCTTTCAATTTCTCTATCACAGAGATTTTTTGGTTTCAATAACATATTCTCATGAAACATACAATAAAATGTTAGATGTTAGCTGCTGAAATTGCAAACATTAGGGAGAAATATGGGATTATTTTGGAAAATTGTAGTGATGTGGGGAGAGTAATGAATATTTCTACAATGCTGCTATTGCAGTTGATCACAACCAACCAATTATAACCCAGTCATGCCAAAGTACAGTGGTATTTTCAGCAGATAGAGATTGCAGTGCAATAGCAGGTCTCATTTTGCTAGTGTTACTCCCTCTTCTCATGTTTATTGCAGCCATCTAATAAAACAAGGTCATCACAGGACACAGGTCTAGCCAGCTAAGATGGGGCTGGTGTCTAACATGAGTTGGGAACAGTAGGCAGGGAAAGGGCCCATGGTCAAAGCGAAAGAGAGATTAGGGCACTCAGCTGAGGAGAGCAAACCTGCTGTTTCCATCTGCCTGCTTGTACAGTAGGACTGCCCCATGCTCTGGACAGAAATCTAGTTTATTTCAGGTATCTGCACACTTTTGTGAACACACTTACATTCCAGAAGTGATGTCTTCTTTACCTAAAAAGTACACCATGAAGATCCACATCAGTATCTAATGAATTTAACCAAGTCTAAAACATTCTGCATTCATGGTCTGCTGCTGGGAATATCTCCTCCTTGGAAGAAAACACTTAACAGCTGATGAGATAGTTCTGTGAAAGCTGCCTCTTGCATGTTTCTGTCATATTCACTAGTGGGAAGGTTAATGATGTGTAGCACCCGTAGATTCCACCCAGCTCAGAGACTCTAATTAACATAAACAAAAGGAAGACATCCAGAATCACTAAAAAAGGGACGGTAATTAGGCTCAGGCATAAGTTGTGAGTCTGGAATCTTTACTTATGAACAGATTTATTCCTAATACATCATTACAGATTTAGACAAATATAGGTCTGTTTTTTCTACTTTCCTAATATATTTTTCTGTGATTCTACACTCCACAATGTCTGTACCTAGACAACGTCTTATCATTGACTAGTGTACATCCTTTAGACATCACTGTCCCATTCATAAAGAACTCTAGGGTAAAACCTTTAGAGTTTCTTAATACAATACACAGCAACTGTTTATCATATATTGGATGGCATGTGGCTGGATTGATTATCCCTGATTAAATATGCCTTCTGGTGCAAATTAAGTCATTACCACAGACAAATACAAAGGCATAGCCAGTGTACATCTGCTCTTAGGGGTCTACTTCAAAAGTGCCAGACTTTTTTGCTGTCAGTTTGAGCCTCGTGAAAACTCACACATTTTCTGCTTCATACCAGAGTCGTCACATCAAAAATGCTCTTAATAATATCATGTGACTCTACAATTGCTTCCTGGTATTAATTTCAGTCAGTCCATTCTGTTAAATTATCAGCTTTCTTAAACCTTCCTGTTGACTGCTGGAATGTGTAAGAACCTCTAGAACATAAGTTTTAATTCTGGTAAAGGGAGATGCTTAAATAAATGAATTTAGTGTTGTTGAAAGTAAGTATATCATTGATGTTCACACTTGTCAACTAAGATATTTAAACTAAGACAATGTGACATATCATAATTACATTTTTTATTCTTCTTTCTTTTATGATTTAAACATTTGATTTAAGATTTTCAAAGGTTTCGTGACAGATCCCTCTTAGTTATAAAAACCCATACTTCTTCAGATATCACAGGCTGAAGTTTCATTTGCCTTGAATTGCTGAATCCATCTGATTTTTTTTTTTCATTTGGAATTAAAATGGTAAAATCAAGGAACTCTACAGGGCTGCTAATGCCCTGTGAATTTACTTAACTGGAATATGTATAAGAACTGAAAATTAACACTCACCAGAGCACAGTTGTTCATTTCATTATTTTGACTCAAATTTTGTAATACTGTGCTATTCTATTATTCTATTATTCTATTATTATTTTGGTATTCAAAATGCCAAAAGATTGTTTAACTTCAACCTGCATTGAGCTTATTTCTCAGGAAGTGTGATACAAATTAAATGTGAAAATAAAGTGAATAGATATTGTCAACATTATTTATTTGTAATAATTTGTACAGTACAATTATGGATAATGATGGTTATATTTATGTTGTTAAAAAGAAATTAAATTATTTGAGATTGCTGCTTGTGCTATCTGCTCTACCTCTGCTGAATGCAGATCTCTTGGGCTTTATTTACCATGTCATCAATTCAGTTGTATTCAGATGGTTTTCTGATGAGCCCCCCTGTGTTCGTAATGAAAATCTCTTTAGCAATTAATCTTTGTCTCTTTGACTGAGCAGACATTTCCTTAAAAAAGACAGCATGGTGGTTGGCGATCAAGAAATGGCATTTTCCAAAAAAACACTTCAGTTTAATTTTGCAGCTGGCAATTCAGAAATTGCCATTTAAACATTTTCACAAGGAAATGTGTCAAGGAGGCAGTTATTCAGCCTCAGTATTCCTCAATATTTTAAAATATGAGTTATGAATAAAGGTACAGTGTGCAAAATTATTCAAAACATGCACATGGAAAGTGACACAGCAAAAAGTTGCCCATTAATCCAGTTAAACACTATAATCAACATGTTGGTCCTTGAGATGGACAAATTGGTGATTATGTTAAGTGAGGTGTAAGTAATTACATGGGTTCAGGAAGGATTTATGATTCTAACTTCTTCATTCTTTTCATTCCCCTTTCTTTTCAAAGTCCCCACAGATTAAATAGATAACAAATAAAGTCTGTATCAAAAATGCCTGTAGAATAGAAAGATCTCTAACCACCCACTGTTTCTAAGGTGTACTCATTATTTCAGCTTCTGTTTAAACTGATTTACCTGTGATCACCTTAGAAATCCTTCAAACATCATAAAACAAAAAGGAATTAGGTTTTACTAAACCTTAGAAATTACAAATGTTACTATATAAGTAAAATACAGGTACCTCATATATTCAGGATATATAATGTTAATATACTGTATTTGTGTTGCTTATTTTGTGACCACATTTTTCAAAATTGTTGAGGTGTTTTTGTCCCTGCATGTGTAATCATCTTTTCTCGTCCGGACTGCACTTTCCTTTGCAGGGCTCTGCAGACGCCTCTCTGACGGCCTCATTCTCTGCAATCTCACATTTTAAAACCATGGCAACAGTGCAGATATTGGGAGGTTTTTTGTCAGTATTTACTTGTTTATGTACAGAACTCCAAAAAAGTATGCAAACCAATGCAAAAGATTTGTGTATCAGTCCTGGAACATTTCAAACACAAAACAACTAATCAGTAATAAACTGTAAACAATGGAAATTGCTGCACATCATTGCAGCCATATGTGTATCTTTAGCCTAAGACAATCATTCCTGAATTTCCAAATGCACTAACTGTATAATACACTCAATATTAAAGTTTCAATACATTTCCATATGTTTTTGAGATACTTGCCAAGACTTAAAGAGAACCCTCACTTTCCAGAAGACCATAAGCCCACCGGCAGTCCTTGTACTCTCTTGCTGTCTCCCTCTGTGAGTGATGATGGATCAGCCACTTGCACACAGGTCAAGGGATTGAGTTCCACCTGCACTGGCCACACCCACCAACTAATAATCCTGCTAACAATCCCCATCTTCATTAGTCTGCTCTCCTCCCCACTGAGACCTGGTGTGTGGTGAGCATACTGGCTCACTATGGCTGCCATCGCATCATCCAGGTGGGGCTACACACTGGTGCTGTTGGAGGGGCCCCCATTACCTGTAAAGTGCTTTGAGTGGAGTGTCCAGAAAAGTGCCAAAAGCCTTTTCCACTATTTTCATCATAAACTTAAAAATATCTACTGTACAATACACATATAACTTTAGCAGAGTTTCAAACAACCTTGAAATTTTAACTTTATAAAAATCTGTACACATTGAGCATATCAATTCTTTCTTTAACCTCTTAAGGGTTAATGGATTTGCAACTTCAGTGGCACTATTGGGCATCTGCACTGACATTTATATAGACATACAATATACTGTACATTATATTGTAGATTATGCTCTCAATGAAGCTGCATTATATTATAAAATATGTCAAATTTTAAGGTATGATGAAGAAGAATTAAAGCTAGACCGGACCCTTTCCGGACCCTATGCGGACGACACAATCCAAAGAAGTGGGGAAACACTTGGAAAACGTCATGCAGGAATACGGGGCTGAAAACAGGGGGGCGTGTCCAAAGTGCGCTGGTGCACGGGGGAGGTGTGGCCGAGGCAAACAATCCAAAAGAGTAATCCTTAGAGGGTATCCAAAACACAAGAGAAAGTCCAAAGCCAGGAGATCCATCAAAACAAGGAATTAAAAACCATGAACCGGGTCGGAACCGGCGGACAGGGAACAGGAACGGGAACAGAGATTAAAACCTTAACGGGACCAGGCACTTCCAGGTCCCGGACTCGCACGGTGCGGAAACCAGATGCAGAGCCCGGATGAGCGTCAGCGCCTGGCTTTTAAGGTGGGCTGGGAATAGGGATCAGGTGCACAGAATAAAGTCTAAAGTGAAAGGGCTGGAGCGCCCTTAAGGAGGGGGAACTACAATATAATCGTGACAAGAACTAAGTGGAATATGAATGTTTTAATCAAGAGATTAATGTTAATTTCTGGACACTAACTGATGAAGTACAAACTGCTTAATTAGAAACTATACATAACTTTAAATTAATGGCAGTACTCAATATGAAACAGGCCTAAATCCCCATCTTTAAGTAGTAATGTAGCTGTACAGAAAATGCAGAAAATCCTCCCAGATGCTCTCAGCTAACTTGGACAAATAAAGAAACTTGCTCATGTTCTTGTCTCAAGAAAAACAAGAAAATAACTTAAATCATGCTGGCAGAACAAATTAGAATGAACTGTAACCTTTGACTGTCTACAAATGAATTACTTCACAGAAATCTGATTCCATTTGACCTTTTACCCTTTTATGATGAAAAAGAAGGATTAATATTAGATTTAATCATAACACAGGTAATATATTGCTAAGAGGAAAAGCAGAAAGTATTTAAATTGTATCCCAACATACATAAGAAAGATCTGTACTATTGATATGTTACTAGTAATTTAAAGTCTTGTATAGGCATTTAGTGACTAATCCATGATTTTATTGAGTCTAGCTGAAATGAACCTGAAAAACCAAAAGTCTCTGCACTCTACAGAACAACCTGTCAGATCACAACTTGTGTGTAGATATGTTTCAACAAATAAGGTAAAATTAGCTGAAAGTGATATTTTCATTGGTACATAGCTGCAAAAATAATAAATATTAAGGTAATAGTACACATTACTTCATTGCATAGTCTCCTAAGGTGTATAAGCTTGCATACTATTGTGACTGCAGAGCATCAGATCCAGTGCATTAAGAACCCATGGCTAGTTTCTAGAGCCAAGAATTAACTGCCTGCTGTACTTAGCTGTTGGAGGCAAATCGGCTGCTGGACAAATGCCTTTTTAAGGGAGGGAAGAAATGCAAATCATTTCATGCCAGGACAGGGCTGCTAGGTGGGACAAACCACTGGTAGAAAACCCTGGTCCCATAAGTTTCAAAAACCACCTTTCAATTTGCACCTGATTAAAACCTGGAAAACAAAGCTGATAAGTCTTCTTATCGATTGATTCAATTACATGATTAAGGTTTGAGATGAAAGGGAATCCAAAAACAGACATGGCACACGTGGACTGCCTACCACTGTGGCAAACAATTTGTGTCTTACATTATCGTATGGGACACTGACATACAGTAGCAACCCAAGTTTTTTCAGATGAGTGACCCCTGGCATCTGTTCCAGCATGTGACAGTCTAGCTTGGTGTTTGATCTTGATTGGACGAACCCAGCTATCTTTAAACTTATATCTACTGTTACCATGGACAAACAACAATCTCCCAGCATCTCCTAGTGAAGCAGTCCACAGTCTCACGGTGCTCTGTCTACTCAGACTTGTCAGAGTGATTTGGCAGCTTGGAGGGGAGACTCTATGTAGAACTGTTTTTACTGGGTTAGATATGCCCAAGTCAGTCCAATAGGAAGCACCATAATGACTCCACTCTGCTGGGACAATAACAGGGGGCTTACCTGTTGAACAACAACTTAAAACAAACAGAGAAACAAATAGTGTCACTGTTTTGACGAGGTTGTTTCTAGATCCCGACCAGAAGCCCTAATAATATCTGTGTGTGTATGGAGAGAGAACAAAACAAACAGAACAATTACTTTCAGAAAAATCAATAATCATTTGTTCTTCTATTGTTCTCATTCTCAGTTCCCTCAATCTGTTTTATTTTAAGACATTTGTCTTCAAAATAAATTGCTTTTAGCCTCTTATTGCTATCACAAGTAGAACCCCAAACACAATACAATTCTGTAAACCTGCTGTACTGTATGCATCATGCAATTGTTAGTTTTTTTGCATTAAATATTTGTTCTTGTGTGTTTCTGTTTGCTTTACCTGCAGTACTAATTAAGCAGCTCAATAACAGGTGTTGTTTAACTTTCTATATCGAGACATCCCTTAAGCAGGCATCCCTTCAGACATTTCCGTTAAGAGCATTCCCATGTATTGAGCACTTGGCTTCAGAAAATTGATGTACAGTGTATACATTTGAAAAATGAAAATGGGTAAAGTGAGAAATTATTTGATCACATTTATGTGAACAAAAGGGTTTGCTCCAGATGTAAGTATTTATATTACAGTATGTATATTAATCACTTGAACAAGCCTTTAGTTTGAAATGTTGTTTTTTTTCATTATAAACCGACAAACCATATTGAATTAATCTTTAGTATTAATTTCAGAATACATAAATTACTGTTATTTGTTCAACTTGATGCTTTTCAAAATATTTGAGTAAAATCAGAATGGCGTTTGCATTTGAAACCAAGCTATAATTACAATTTCAAAAAAAGATAGAGATGATAGAGAAGTCTCTTTGTAGTGTAGTAAGAGAAAGTTATGAATATTTCAGCATGGACCGAAAAAAATACTGAAAAGTTCTGTCAGTATTAAAATAGCAAATTAAATCAAAGAATAAAGTAAAATATTTCTGGGATAGAAATGAGAAACAAAGTCACGCAATAAATGTATGTTTTATTCAAACAATAGACTGTATACAGTACAAAGGAAAGTTCTATACAAAATAGCATTAACATAGGACAGGCAGAAATGTTACAGGTACTGGAAGCACATATGATAAAATCTCTAAGGCCTAAACCATTTATACCTAAAGAAACAATAGATGTTACTCATAGAATGATAGCCAAACTCTTTCATCATCTCTCAAGACAGGAGTAGTACACATTGACCATAAAATATCTAATTCCTGTTCCTGTAAAAAATGGGGACAAAATATCATCAAATCGTTACGTTCCAGAAAATATATACATATAGAAACAATAATGAAAGCTAAACTAGACAATCGTCAGTATGGATTTTACAGGGTAGTCAACATGGTCTTAAGAAAGACAGGTGTTATAAACTGCTTTGTTATAGCTCGAGTTCTTTGAGCAAGCAGCTGCAGGAATGCATACAAACAGCGCATATTATTGTTACACCAGGGAGGGTCCGGGCTCTTGGCGCTTAGTCTCCTCAGAGACTGGACACGTCCACAGGAGCTCAGCACCGTGCAGTGTTACACGCAGCAGAGTTTGCAGGCTGTCCCAGCCGCCTGCTGCCTGTTAATCTTGATTAGTACTGTCAGCCCCACGGCACCACTGCTCAGAGCTCGGTTATTGAGCTACCATGGTCTGGCCTGACCTGAGAGTTATGTTGTCCAGTCTTGTCCTGTTTACTGGAGGTCTTTTTCAGTCCTGCTTCAATTTACAGTCACCTACTAACATGGCTCCCGCTGTTTCTGTCTACTCTTCCCGTGCGGCCTTCGTCAGTCGTCGGCTGGGAGACTTAAGATTTTCTCTTCATCTGCGTCAACACATTTTGTACTTTGTTTATGACCTTTTCAATAAACTAGCCTGAACCATGCAAGTGGATCCCTTTGTTCTTCAAAATGCCACTAGCTACTTCCAAACTACAGTATTTTTGCAGTGTAACAGTTACATATTATATTTGGATTTTCTGAATGTTTTGATAAGGTTCTTGATAAACGTTTATTTCTCAAAGGTAGCAAGTATTGAAAGTATTGCATGCTTTTGGATTCAGAACATGTTAATGCAGGAAAGAGTACAGATGAAAAGGTGATGCAATTAGTGAAATACCATGGAAATCTGTATTAAGACCACTGCTTATTCTCATGTGTATCAATGACCTAGTTAGTAGTCTAGTAAAGTTCCCAGAAGACACTAAAACAGGAGGACTAACAAACACCATAATGTGGGGAAACAATAAAAAGGCAAATAGAATTGTAAGATATGTAGATAAAAAGGCAAAGAAATGAGCCAAACCCTGACATTTAAAAAAAATAACATTTTAGTCTTGAACATAGAAAACTTAAATGGTTTGCATGAGGTAGACTTTTTCAAGCATTCAAACTCCTCAAAACCTTTGTGCATGTCATGGACTTCTTTAGAATCAGCACTAGTGGAAACTACGTGAAAATGCAAATTGAGAACAGAAGGAACATTTTTTTCGCACTTGTGTTGAGCAAGTATGGAAGAAACTATCCAGTAATTGTGTTCATGCAAATGTTATGGAATTTTGTGCGGAAAAAAACTACTAGCAGCCTTTTTTTAAGTTAGCATGATCAAACAATTTCCTTGATTGAATGTTCTGGAGTGTTTGTAATACGAGGGAAACACATTCAAGGATTTTATGCTTTAACTGTTTTAGTGCATTTTCATACAAGTTCTTTTAAAAATGGGTAATAAAATATGGGTAATATTGAGATATACAGTAAGAGTGCGAAGCACCACTGAGTACAATATGGAGGCTCACCCCTGGGTTTAGTCTTACATTACTATGAGAATGTGCACGACTCCAGTCTAACACAGAATAATATGTGTCACTGAAATTAAATATAGTTTAAGTAGAAATAAACACTTTACAGAAATAATGTATAATTCTCCCTAGTCTCTCAGGGTGGTGATTCACACTAAAGACATTGTGTCCTTTTATTTATACTGTTGTGTGATGTTCCGAACATTTGTTTCATATTCATTGTTAGATTGGATTGCTCCAAATGATGGTGTAATCAATGGTTTCTCTGACAGAGTACTTTGTAAGTCTTTTGGTCGGAATTGCTGGTTTAGGGGGAGCAGACAATCAGTGCTAACTGGTATTATCTATTTTACTGTCCGCATTGTTGTTTGGTGGAAGGCTCATTTGTCTTAGGAAAACAATAGGTTTCCACTAAACTCTGAATTGGTTTATCGTTTCTCATCTTGCACAGTGCCTATTGTTAATCTTAGTTCTGTCTGGGGCAAAACACTACAATTCTTATTTTATAGTAAGTGAAAAGTGAAAAAGTGTGTTAATGAAATAAAAGTGAACCCTTCTATAAAATAAATGCATTCAATTTCATGTCTCTGGATTGCATTCAAGCACCTAGAAAAGTATAAATGAATTATTAAAAGGGGTAAAATGTTCAACATAATGTAATTTACTAATACTGCATTACATTTTTAACATATACAGTAACAGCAGTGAATCTATCTGTTCATATTGTGAAATTTTAGATTTTGTTATTCCATTTTCTACAGTGTGCAATGGGGTAAGAGAGTAAGAGGATAAAGCCAAGAGGGAATTGCCTAAATAAAGAGTATTAAAAATGTTTTGTCAACAAAAAGTAAAATTGTTTCTGTAGTGTAGAATTCTTAATTAGTTAAAATGAAGTTGGAATTGTTTGGTGGAGACAACTGTTTCTAGAAAACTAGATATCTGATTGATTAGAATACCAAAGTTACTTCAGAGATTAAAGTTTTATTTGCAGTGATAATAACACATAAAAGATAAATTAGATAATGCAGTGTAAAAGATCTATCTCTACATATGAAATACCAAGGCAAAAAATATTGCCTATAATTTAATTCAGAAAAAAATCATATTATTCATGTACAGAGCTTTTTGTGTCATCAGATTTGCAAGGAAATTCAGACTAGGTGCCAATTTCATTTTAACATTGTTAAAGCTGAATTTAAACCTTCATAATTGCTTCAACCATTAAGCAAGCATTTCTGAAACTGCCAGTCAATCAAAAGCGACTGCCTCCACAACTCATGCAAATTATCCGTATAGGGTTTTATTTCAGTAATTTAATTCCATGGAGAAATCATAGCTAATATCCACTGAGGGATGAAATGATCAGTTGATAGCAATATAGATTCTCCATTCAATTGGTACATACTGCTTCATATTGCAATAGGGAAAAGTGAACTGGAAGAGCTTGTCAGTGTAAATGTCACCATATTATTTTGTGTGTTTACTAAGTAGCAAAAGAAATACTGTATAATAACAAATTTGTAAACTCATTATAGTGTCTTATAGTGTTGTATAGCTGGTTTACTGACTGATTTTGTACTGAATAAAAATGACATAGCTGAATTCATTATGCTGATTAACAATTATCATCACCTGGGTTAAAAAACAGGGAGTCTACTGAAAAATTTGTGGCCTGTTAGCTTAAGTAACCATTGCTAGAAACAATGCAAGCTGTGCATCTGCAGTGCAGGCTTTGCACCAATTTGCAGATGCTGTACTGTGGGATTCTGTCTCACTCCTCTCCGGAAGGCTGGGGAAGCTTGTGTGGAAAAGCTTCACTGGTCACTGAGCTGAGCCCTAGATGCCACACACAGGCTCAATTTATTCCATAAATGTTCAATGAGACTCAAATCTAGTAAGTAAAACATTCACAGCCTCAATGTTCTTGAGGTATATCATGGTATATCTTGAAAGTAAGCTGTTATTACACAACTCACAACATTGACTTGCTGAAATGTAGTCCCATCAGGATGAGCATTCAGGAAGGACAGCATGTGAGGTCCTGGAACTTGATCAATGCAGCTGAAGTGCTGTGCGGGCAGTTTGCAGTGCAGATGCAAGTGCAGTTCTGCAGTAACTAGACACTCCTGGTCAAACCATCACACAGAACCCTCACCCCTGATTTTTGTACACAACAATTAGCATATCATTCTTCATGTCTGCATCACACTCTCTGTCATCCATGCTGTAAGTCTACACAAAACCTTGATTCATCTCTAAAAACAACTTGATTAAACTGATGGTGCGTCCACCTCAGGTATTTCTCCAACAAGCGTATGTCATGAAGTTGTACTCTTCAGGGATAAGCAGGGTTCCTTTCTATATTTTGTCTTTTTTGATTTTCATCTGGCATCATAGTCGGAAATTGATGAACAATGATCAAAATGACTTTACAATATGTAATCAATGTGGAAAATCAGTATAGTTTATTGTTCTGAAAGGAATAAGTCCAAGAGGGATGTTTCTTTTAAAACTAAGTTAACAGTGTCACGTAGCAGTTCCTTCCGGGCCTTATGCGGACATCAATGAGGAACCAGGAGTGAGGTTCGCGTCTGGCTTTTAAGGGGGAGCGGGAATAGGGAACAGGTGCAGACAATGGCAGGGAACAAGGAAGGGCTGGACCGCCCTTAAGAGGAGGGGTTAGCGATTGTGACAGTACGCCTCTCCTTTCCAGGGCGGCTCCGAAGCCCTAAACAAAAACAAAAAATAAAAAGGATGTAGTCCAAGCCCTAAACAAAAACAAAAAATAAAAAGGATGTAGTCCAAGTACCAATGTGCCATCCGCAGGGCCCGGGTGTAGGTTCCTCATTCTGTCACGTAACAGTTCCTTTCGGGCCTTATGCGGAAATCAATGAGGAACCAGGAGTGAGGTCCGTGTCTGGCTTTTAAGGGGGAGCGGGAATAGGGAACAGGTGCAGACAATGGGAGGGAACAAGGAAGGGCTGGAACGCCCTTAAGAGGAGGGGTTAGTGATCGTGACAAACAGTCAGATTAAGAAATATGATTTGAATGCTATTTTATATTTATTCAATTTTGAAGAATTTCTTTTGGATAGGCATAGATTCAATCTTTATTAAAGTGGCTATTGCCTGCCTGACTGCCATCATGCATTAATTTCCTTTCAGAGCAGGGGTCTCAGGAGGTCCACACCCCAGATCTCAGTTACACAACTGAACCCTTCATTCATGTAATAATAGGATGAATAATACTCAATTTAATTAATAATAAGATTACTTTGAACTGTTTGTTCTCAGCATTTAAACATGTTGGAGGTTATCTTTTAACTATTGTATTTGATAAGTAAACTAAAACCCTAAACATTTGAATGACAAAAATGCAAATATTCCAATTGAGCAAGTTATAAATTCAATTAAGTAATTAAGCTCAGAATAAAATCTGATTTTCTGATGAGCAGTGTGATCAGCAACTGTGCACAGCTAGCAAAATACATTTTAGGCAAATCATATAAATGATTAAGTAGAAATGTCTAAGTTAATCAGTTCTAATCATTGGTATAAGAGAGAACAATACTTTGAACTACCGTACTACCGAATACGTGAACTACTGTGAACTAAGGATAAAAGAAGGGAGAATATGGTCCTTTCTACACACTGCCTTTTGGTACTCCAACTCATATAGGTAAGGAGCTCAAATCAGTAATGACAGGGTTGGCCAAGCTACTAACCACCAAAATGGCCAGATAGGCTCTTGTTTGCAACATTTCTTAGTTTTAATTTGTGTCATTAACCTCTGAATGTTCATAGTAGTGGCCACGATATAAGTGAATCATTGCGGAAAATTTATTTGAAATCACAGACATCCTGGGTTTCTGTTTAATACAAAACTTTAGCCAATTGGCTAAAAAGTAAGACTATCTCTGATACACCCTGTTCCTACTTCAACAGCCCTGTAGCCCTGTTTTCTGAATTGAAATGATGTTTTGCTCTTGGCAGTAATTCAAGAGAAAAGGGTAGTGTTGCATACCAATACAGCACAGCTGCTCTAACTTTTGTTTCAGACAATTTACCAATTAGTGGAACTGGGGCATTTCATACAAATCCTATTAGGTACATAAAGCAACCTAGAATTTTGTTTACAGAATTCATTAGTATGTTGGTATTCTGAAAGTCCTGGAGAAAGTCCAAGGTAGTTTAAAGTGTGCATTGTTCTGTTTTAATAATAAAAGATGGGGATTTCTCTATCTTGTAGTTTAAATTGGAATCATTTAACTCAATAATGTAGTACACAAATGTAGGTGACCTCTTAGGAAAATGATCTTTGACAATGTTGTTATTAGCTGAAAGATGGATATTAGACAAAAGAAGGCTTAATGCATGTTCTTAACCTGCTATTACTTGTAGCAGCAATAGCTGGTGTTCTATTACTGAACATCAATATTTGTAAAGCTAATCCAGTTTATTGTGCTTAGGAACATGAGTACCTACTGTAAGAAACTTTGCAGACAAGAGGTCATCTATCCTGTTCAGTTGCTATCAGTTAATTGTTAGGAGGACCTCAACCACGCATTTCTTGATAGAATCCAGGGTATCGACTTCAGCAGCAGCCTGGGTTCAACTGGGTAGCTTGTTCAAAACTCCCACAACCCTTTTATTTGAAGAAACACTTCCTGTTCTCACTTCCCTGTAGTTTCATGTTTTGTCTTCTAGATTGTGTTTCACTGTTGATTCTGACGAAGTCCATGGAATAAACTTTTTCTGAAGCACAGCAGAATTTTTATTTTAGAATGATATAACTTAAAAAGATTTTCAGTGTCAGAACGTTCTGATTGTTGTAATACTAACATTAAAGCAGTAATGCCATGTGATATATACAATATGCTGATGGAAAAAGTAACGCAACACCTCCTCCTCCACACTCTGGCACTCCCGTCTGCGTGGAAAAGGCTAAAGAGTGACTCATCAGTGAAGTGGACCTGATGCCACTGTTGATGAGTCCATCGCAGCCTCTGTCTGGCCCAAGTAAGTCGGGTGTGATGTCTAGGAGGTGTGAGCAGAGCGCCTCTGACAGGTCACCTTGCTCTAAGGCCAGCAGCATGGTGCCTGTCACTGGTGCGAGCATTGTGTCTGCCAGCCGTTTCAGCTGCAGTACTGGTGGCAGTTATGAAATGATCTCTCAGATGGACCAATCTGATGTGTTGGTCCTGCTCTGGTGTGGTCACTCGATGGTCATCTTTTCTGCCAGTCTGCTGAAACTTTCTCTCCAGTCAGGACCCAGTGGAGTGGTTTACTCCATAGTGTCTGGCAATGCTGGCATATGACATGCCTGCCTGCAGCATGCCAATGGCCCTCTCCCTTGCTTCTGGTGACATTCGAGGCATTATGATGCACAAAAAAATGTGTGGCCTTTTTTCTGCAATGACCTAAGCTTGTAATTAAGGCCTTTTTAAAGGTGACCTGATCAGGCATTGTTCCACCTGGACCTTGTTGGGTAAAAGTGCACCTAACGAGCTTTTGTGTAATTGGTAAGTTTCAAAGCATCTCTGAACAAGCTGTATTGCTGGTCAGAGTTCTTAAAACAAATTGACAATTTTTTGTGAAAGTACATAAGCTATAACTATAGTATTCTCATTCCAGAAAATGTTGCGTTTCTTTTTTCCATCAGTATATATCATACCTTTACCTACAACAAGGGCAGACAAGAGTAGAATTCTGAGCTTATTGCATGAATCATTGCATTGTATGGAATTGGCACCAGAAGATCTATAAATGAAATTACACAGCCTTAATTATGACAAGAAGAGAGATATCTACAGTATGTCTACTTGTAGGAAGGGGAAGCAGAACATTTGCAAATTCAGTTATTAGACCATGCACAAAAGAATTAAACTAATAAAGATGGTGCAGTGTAGCCAGTACAATTAGGTCACAACACAGATTGTAATAATTGTAATTATTCATTATAATAATATAACAGGGTTTGTTAATATTGGTAAAATAAAGGAAGTAGAAAATAGGGAATTACCGTATTTCTACTCTTTAATATTGATGCATGAGCTCTCCCCAGACACCAAATCCCAATTCCAAAGTGCTGCTTTAATCAAGGCATGGCTATCCCTAAGGGCAATATTATGTTCAGATGGACAACAAGGTTTCTGACAGAGGATAAAATTAATTTGTTGTGATGAGGTATTGTTTATCCATTAGAAATAAGTTGCTTATCCTGGTGAGGTTCACATCAAGCTGGTGCTGATCCCAGTGGTTGAGTCCTCAAGGTAGGGCTGAGAACACATGACAGGCCCATGTGGAGAGCAATATGGTGTTTTTTTAGATTATTAAGTCAAACCAAGCCAGCTTTTCTTAGGAGGAACATCTAGACAAAACCCAAGCAGATATGGGGAGAACGTACATACAAAAATGTAGACACCACAGCCCCAGGACACTGAAGCTGTGAGGCCATGATGCTAACCAATGAGCCATTTTTTACTTTTTTCAATGTTTATGACTTTGTGCATAAGTCTCATTTTCATGCGCTTTGAGAAGCCACCTTTAAAAGCACTATATTAAATAAATGTTATTATTATTTATTAGGACTATTTCATTATTATTTCACAATCCCAAAATGACAAAATATTTTAATATTGTTGCTCTGGGTTCAGGCCAGTAAAGAGAAACCAAATAAATTCCTGGACAAAAAGAAATGTTCTAAACAAAGTTATTGGCAGTCAGCCTAAGGGACTACTTCAAACTCAGTAAAGAAGCAAAATCAGGAGGCACAAGTGAGAAGTACATGGAAATGCATTTACATCAGAACACATAGGACAGTTTTTTACACAATAAACTGTTGTGGGTTCTGGAATAAACTATTCAGTCATGCTGTTGAAGTCTATACTCTGGTTTCTATCAAGATACAGCTGGATGAGATTGTAAGACCTGATAGCTACTAGTAAATAAATACTTACTAATACTAAAATAGATGGGCTGAATGGCATCCACTCTGGTGTGTAAAAAAACCAAGTAGAATTTCTATAAATCAGCTACATAGTTTTTCAAAATCATGAATTATTACAAATAGCAAATCGAGCTCAATTTATGTGCAACTCAAAGAAGGTGATTACTACAGCAGTTTCAGTGAAGAAACAAAAAGTATTAATGCTACTGTACCTGCTGTGCAGAACCCAAGGGAAATGACTATGTGCTAAAGTTTGGCAAAACGTCATGTACATTACATGAGTGTATAAATCTTCTGTTAATTACATGTTGGAAGAAAATGTATTAAAAGCTGTGTAAGAGACTGGTACTAAAGTGAACACTAGTACAGTGTATATGCCCAGGCAGGCTATATACAGTACATGCTTAGAAAAGTGTGAAACTATTTTATTCAATATGTTAAGTAAAAGATCACAATAAATAACACATCAAAGACATAGTAATTAAAATTCTTTATTTAACCACATAATTTATAGAGAAGACCTGACCAAAAACTAACACCATTGTATTACTCAAGACAAAATTGTGAAATGTGAAAAAGAACAATCAATGAAAAAAACATTTCAAGGCAAAGTATAAACAAGAAGGGTGTCAGGTGTAGAAAAAGTTTAAGCATGCAGATTAAACCAATCCACCCTCACATCTGAAAGTGGGCAGTTCTAGCTCGCTCTACATATTGGTACACTTATTTGCAATAGCAAATATAAAATCTTAAGTTAAAAAAAAATTAAACCTAAGTTTCACTTAAACCCAAAGTCTGTACTGTTGGGAGAATCAGTGTAATAAAGATATTACTCTTACATTGGAAGGTGGTACAGAGAACTGCTGTAAATTATTAAAACAGAAAGATGTTTTTCCAACTGAACATTGAAAATTTCAGCCACTGAAGTTTTATTGTATCACAAGGGCGTCACTCAGTTAAAGAATCAAGTAGATAGAAGTGCCAGAGATCAATCTTATAGAAAAATGTTCCAAGATGGACAGCTGGGAAAGCTGAACAAGTCGCTTCAAGGATAAAATATTCAATATTCAACCAAAGAAGTCCATTGAGAACGAATTCTTATTTACAAGGATAACCAGCCAAAACGTTGTGTTTTCTTTCTTCTCTTTTCAGCACGGCATAAACCTATTACTTGTTCCTTTGTAACCTACAGAATATGCATTTATATAACATATGATCCAAAGAATCTGAGTACAGTACCTTACACAGTGGTACAACAGCTATGCTCTATCTGGGATATAAATCCACAACATTCCACATCTCTGTTACCCCACTCGGCTGTGCTGCGAAAAACACGTTTAATGTACGTTTGAGGTTATACTGTATGATTTAACATGTCGTGACTTTAAAAAATCACTATAAACTCAGGTACATTACAGTTTCTGTAGTTTCTGAGGGTCTTGTTGATAAATCCATATCCATGTTTTATTTTGTTTCATATGGCAAGACATGATGAACAAATTGAAATGAGAAAAATCTAGGATAAAGTAATTACAAAAATAGAATGATTCTATGTATGAATCCTATGGAACAGAGAATTAAAAAACTATAACTTGTATACTGAGCACAATCCGAAAGTTAACATCAGTTTGGACTTGTATAACTATATCTATTGTATATTCACAATTAAAGAAAAAGAGATTAGTTTTTTCTTTCGATACAGCATAATAATCCAGAAATAGACAGTGAAGCCACAGATCTCCATATTCAGCATCACCGCATGTGTCATTCTGTATTTCTAACCTATTTCTGGCCCTGTTGGATATAATCTGTGCTGTTTGAAGACTGCAATTTGTAGATTTGCTTTCACGTCATTCAATGAAAAGTCCTCTGAAGCAAACTTGTGAGAGCTCTGTTCAGGATGCTAAGGCTATCTCCTTGAAAGCAAAGCACTTGATGTGTTCTAGTCTTTCCCTGTGCATTGATTACTGGACAGTCTGTCTAATAAGCGCTGAACATTAATTTTGACTAACACTACCTCACTCTATTGTCAAAGATATCTTAAAGGAGAAATAAACAATCAAGGTAGTAATAACATTGCATTAGTCAGATAAGATAAAATGTTATTGATCCCAAAGGGAAATTGAGGCAATATTTATCATATTAATCATACTAAGATTTGATAAAAATGCAAAATTAAGTTCTATCCTTTTTCTGTTATCTTGCTTTTATTAGAGTGAAGTCAACCATGTTTTGTTGTGCAGGCAGCACAGGCACAAACCCAATACTTTATACAACATTACTTTGCTGCCCTAATTAAGTCACTCCTTATTTGGGAAGTGACAGTCTCATGGGGTTGTGGCATACAAGTAACTTTTATGTAACATCAGCAAGACCTGGGTTTCTAAAATATTATTAACTACAAGGCTGTAACTTAGGAATGATCATAATCTTTAACTCAAGCAGATCATAATCTTTGACTCCTAGTCTTTAATAGATAATCAATATGATTATTTTTGGTACTTGAATTTTCCATTGAAAATTTTCCATTCCATCAAGACAATTGAATGATGTACAATGAAAAAAAGTAAATCCTAGTCCTTGAATATGGAAAGGGATTAGCCAACAATAAACATTATAAGTAATTATTTAACAGATGATGAGTAGTGAACCATTTTAAAAACGTTTAAACAGGGATACTTTGACTTAAACAGATGGACTAGCAGTAAATAGGGATTTTGAGGGATTGTATGTGTAGTCTTACAAACACATACAATAGCAGGGTAGCAAGTCTTCAACGTTGTAAATCATATGGATGTTAAATCTATTGTGGTATTTTGGACTACAGTAACAGACATCCATACAAATTTAACCATTCACACTCTTTTGCACCCACTAAGGTAATATAAACCAAAAAAGACAAACTATGAAAGAAGAGCTTGGCAGCTCTTAACTAGATCAACATCTTTTCAAAATAACAAGTAAATGTTAATTCCACCCTGAAAAGAAGAAAGAAACAAATGTCAGCTGTTAAACTGCTTTCTTGTGATTTTTCTCTATTTTGATGACTACTATGACTACTTTAGTGTAGAATTAACCTCTGCTTGTTCTTTTCCTGCTGCATGCTGACACAGCACCAGATTTGAATCTCTACAAAAAGATCAAACAAGATTCTTTTTCTCACAAACTGGTGAAGAAAGGTTGTTTGCCCTGGCTGTCCACGTCTCCATCAAAAGCCATTTCTGAATACAGGTCATAAATCTGTGCTGTCTGAAGACTGCAGCGTTTGTAGATTTTCTTTCACCTGATATTAAATAAGATGTCCTCTGACGGCAAGCTTGTGAGAGCTCTTTTCATAACGTCAAGGCTGTCTGCTTGAAAGCAAAGCACCTGATGTGTTCTAGTCCTTCCCTGTGCATTGATTACTGGACAGTCTGTCTCACAAGCACTAATCAATAACTTTGACTTAAAAACTACCTCACTCTATTGTCAGTTAGCAAAAGATATCCAGAAAGGAGAAATAAAAAAACAGTGATAGCATTGCCTTGGTCAGATAGTATTCATGCAAAATTCAATTCATTCAAAATACAACACTGAGAACTGTTCTTTATCTGTTTTCTTGATTTAACATGTCCTTAACACTTTAAAAGATATGAAGAGTCAGTGAGCACATCTCGGGAGTGTGTGTATACAGCAGAAAGAAGAAGAAGATGGGACAATGTAAGAGAAGCAGGACCCGGGGGGGGAAATGTCACTAAAAACATGAACAAACTAAGGTGGCAGGCTGGCCGTGTTGGGGTGTTTAAGAGTTTCTCATACATGTGTATTCCCATTGAAGATATCCTACAGCTCAGCCAGAGGTCACATATCATATTAAACTTGTATTGTTTTCACAATACAGCAAGCTAAGTGAAAAGATCTGTTGTAGTGTTTTGGTTGTGTTTGCATGGAAATGAAGGGGACACGTTTTACCAGCTTTATTTTTTTATCAGACATGCTCTCAGCCCTCCTGGTAATATATTAGGATGTGTAATCAGCAGAATGACACCTTGCTAGCAGGCACCTGTCACAATTGTTTTTAATATATCAGTAATTCTGTACTCTGCTTCTGTGCTATGTTTGAGGATTATCCTCATGTTCAAAATATCCCAATCATGTCATGATGGGAGATGTAAAAATAATTTTCTTTTTTTTCTGAAACATAAAATTAACAATTTGGAGCCAACACAGATTGTGAGGAAGAGTTTCCTAATTTTTAGATAAAAAAAGGAAGACTCGTGTATTTCTTGTAACATAGTTGCATCAAAAACAATACTTGTGCTGAAGGCTGCTGGGGAGGGTGGTA
Source organism: Lepisosteus oculatus (assembly GCF_040954835.1). Lineage (NCBI taxonomy): Eukaryota > Metazoa > Chordata > Actinopteri > Semionotiformes > Lepisosteidae > Lepisosteus > Lepisosteus oculatus. The sequence goes on from NC_090703.1 coordinate 53,005,842, forward strand.
CTATATATATTTTTAATGCTTTATTTTTTAATTAAAATGCAGCTGTAAAATGTAGGTATTGTTTCTAAAGCAACTTAAAACAACATTATATAATTTTCTCTTTTCCTTGTTTTCAATTTGCAGTTCTGGCTGAAGTATTTTTAAATACTGGCATTAAACTTCATTTTATTAATAATATAGTACTTTGACTCATCACCATCATTATCAGTACAGATCTACAAAGCTAAAAGGAGCCATTCAGCTTTATTTTTATAAAGCATCAAGCCATAAAATAGTTTTTTAGGGTTGAAGTTGTGTTAGATGATAGAAGTGCAGTTCATTTCATGTTGGACACAGGTTGCTTCACAAATCTATCATAATGCAATTTCAGAAACAAAGGGAGGAAAAGAAAACCCAAAGGTGAGCAGCAAAAGGTTTTTTTTTATCTCCAGATAGTTTCCCTTAGACTGGTGGAACAAATGTATTGCTTTGAGGCAAACAGGATGAAAATCTCATAAAAACCACACGCATATTGGCAGGTGTGTTTATTTATCTGTTCTGCAGTGGAGCTCTATCAGTACCATATGAGTTTCTGTATCACAGGCAGGATTGATGAGACCCTTAGTTGTGCATTTTTGTATTCATATCACACAAGGTTCAGCACAACTCCTTTGTTTGGGGCTTTTCAATTATCATTGAAAAGACTGTGAAGGATATGGGAAGTAGTGTGCTGTGCTGGATAAAGAAGGCTGACATAAGCAGACTCAAAGGAGGAAAGAATGGTGGTACATGGGCATCTGAGACATTGCTGAAAGCAACAGCAGATCTGAAAAACTGTCAATTTGGACAACTTCAAGCATTTAGAGGCTGTGTTGGGGGGATAAAAACTATAACAGCAGAATAAACAGGACACAGGAATCTGCTGAACGACCATCCACATTTCAGGGAGATCTGTGCAAGCTGAGTGCTTCTGTATCTTCCTTCACATCCAGTGGACCTGTTGCCATGAAGTGTTGCAATTGTAATTGTTACTGGAGAGGACCAATCCACTATTAGATGCAATGTCTAATTCTTTGTTATGACACTGTATATAAAGTATGTGCATAAGAAAGCAACATTTCTTTTTAAAATTAAATGCTTAAATGTCCCCAGATGACTATAATATTATACAGTATATGAGTGTTTCATTTTGGTGTGAAAAGAGGAAAGTACATTGTTAAAGGAAAGCAATGAGTCCGAACAAAATGGTGTTTGACCATTAAATAATAATAACCATCAGTTGAATATCGTTAAGTATTTAAAACTAAAAAAATGGTTGCTGACAAATTTACTTTAGACATAGTTTTAATAAACACTATATAAATAAAACAATTGACTCATTTAACACTTTCCCACTTATTCAGCTCAGTTCAGTGTAACAAGGACACCTTGTACTCTATAAAAAAACTGGAATGGAGTTGAGTAGGAGAAAATTGGCTTCTCAGACTTAGAAAGAAAAAAAATATTTTATATAGAAGGTGAAAAGATCTTTTTAAAGTACAGAATTTACTGTTCAGATTTTATCTCTGTAATATACTTGTGAGTCCATTAAAATAATTAGTAGAAGGTCTTTTATAATGGAAGGAGAGGTTTTCCCACTTAACATTGGCTACCCGTATCTTAGTAAATGCAAATGATCTACAAGGTAAGAAAATGATCACAGATTGTAATTTAAGTGTCCTGCAATTTAATTTTAACTGTAATTAACATCACTTAGAAAGGAAACCAGTTAAAAATTGCACACTAAGTGTACACCGTAATTATCTTCTCCATAAGTTAAAATATACTTTATGTGTAAGAGTTAAAGGTAACCACAATTAACCACATTTCAGAAAGACAAGGGGAGACAAAGACAAGCTAGTTAAAATGTATATTAAAATCTAACATGACTGGAGAAAGAATGATGCTGATAACAGTTAATCAAAATGCACCGAATTCCAGTAAATGGGGAGTAAAGTGGTTAACTTCACCAAGGGCTACATAAATGAACATGTGCATTTCATAACAGTTTTGTACATTTTGGGTGTTCTTCTTAAAACTAATGTTTCTGTATAAAAGGTGTTGAGTCACAGTTTAAAAGATGGAAGAATGAAAGTCTGTCCTATGCCTACAACAGCCTGATGACTAGATATTGGAAAGGAAAAAACAGAATCTAAAATCTCTTATAATTTTGCAAATGGGAGGAGGCCATTCAGTCTGAGTAATTAGTTCAGTAATTAGCTAACTGAGGCAAGGAAAAAAGTGATGATATTGGCATCAACAACATTGCTAGGTATCAACTGTAGCCTGACAAAACTATACAAGTTTTAAGTGACTAAAACTTATAAACCTAGATTAATAATAATAATAATAATAATAATAATAATAATAATAATAATAACTATTATGATGCATTTGATGAGGCAGATGCCACCTGACTTTTACACACATTTTCATTCATCAGTGGCCTGTTATCAGCTCTGTATCGTGGCTTAATGCAGAAGGCATTGAAGAAATTATATAACTAACACTACACCTAAGGTGTTACGTCCCAGTTTGTGGTCTGTGTGTGTGTGTTTTTTTTATGTTCCACACTGCTGACCTTTGATTGTTCTTTCTTCCCCATTGGCCCACCATTACACCACTGTTCCGTATGACATCATCCTCAATCGGCCTCTCAGCCAATCAGACTACATCTTATTCACTATATAGCATGGAGCTACTGTATAGCATGGAGGCCTTTTGTTTGACTTTGGTCCAATTTGATTTTGCTTTGCTTCGCTTCATTTCGCTTTGGTTATCGCTTTGTTTAGCTTTTGCTTCAGCTTTGTTGGTTTGTTGTTTTGCTTTGTGTGTGTGTATTTTTGGATAGCTTCGGTTTTGTTGGTTTCTGTTCGTTTCTTTTTCCTTTTGTTTTTTTGTGTTTATCCTTGATTTGCCATTACCTTGCCCTAACGTGTTATGTTCAACTTTTGTGTTCTTTTACCCTGTTCCTGTTGATTACTCTCGTTTTCCCTTATTTGTATTCCTAGTTCACTTGTGTTTTTGTGTGAACTTTTGTGTATAAGGTTAGTTTAGGGTGTTGGGTACATTCTACACACTTAGTTGATTTTTTTTATTAGTAACACTAGTTTAGTATGGGTGTGTGCCATTTGTCTTGTATGGTTTTGGGTAGTCAGTGCAGGTTAGCTAGGGTGTCGAAGACGCCGAAGACTGTGTGTTTTGGGTTTTCTTTTGTAGACAGGTTAGCTTTCCCTTGCCTTCCTAGACAGCTCCATTTTGTTTATTTTCTTTTCTTTGGCACCACTCTAGTTCCTTACCCCTGTGTGTTATCGTGTCTTACCAGTCACTTGTTCAATTTGAAATAATCACTTTTGTACCCACCTTTGTTATCACGCTTCCTATTCCCTCACCAGAACCCACCCGCTTCCAAAAGAATTATCCTAAATGTTACACCCCTTTACTCGTAGAGACTTGGGGTCGTAACATAAGGTGATCCAGGGACCTGAGACCCTTAGTGTCTTTAGAAGGAGTGAAAAAAGGCAAAGATGCATTTAGAGAGCTCATTGTATTTATGGCCAGCTCCTGTCAAGTGAAATAATGGTGACTTACTGTACAGTTAAAAAGATGAAGAAAGCTCTACAGTTATCAGGGAAAATTGACTTGAACCCTCAGCAGCTCATCTGAACCTTTCAGCTAGAAATAAACAAAATAGCATTTAACAAGTGTTCTTCTGTGCACATTTATGACTTGGTCTGGGATATGCTGTTTGCTATTCTTTGGAGGAAAAATGAATGATCATGGAAGTTTGACCTTAGCTAATAAAAGTGTCAGATAATGACATCACCACTTCATAGTTAAATTTTCCCCTAAAATTAATTAAATTCAGGAATGTTTTCATACTTTTATGAAATCTTCAATGTACTGCATAGTATGACATTCTCTGTTTCAATTTCCCCATAAGCAGGCTTATAGGATACAATTTATTAGTTTGGACCAAAAAAGCAGATAAAATTAGTGTTGGAATTACATTATGCAGATGTGTGAGTAATACATTTAAAAAAAACTTTTAAAATTGTATTATGAATTATGTTTTATTTTCCATAAAATAATGTAACATTTAACTTACAAGCCCTTAATTATAGACTTGTATTTTCCTAATCTTCAGTGCATTTAAAATGTTTTATTGCATTGCACTGCACCATAAAAATCACCATTACAGCATTAGTGTAAACATAACGTTACTGGGAATTTAATCAGGTATAAGCAGTATTTTTGGTGATGCACATAAAAAAGCAATACAGTACAGTATAGATCCCCAAAAGTATTTGGAGTAGTGTTGAGTTCATGATGTGTAGCTTCTTGCAAGTACTAGTTGTAGATTTCTATTAATAACCAGGCAAACTACTCTTAACATTTAAGCTAAGATTGTTTTGTGTTTAACAGATGAGCAATGTGTCTATAAACCACATCTCTTCCTCCTTTTGATTAGCAATACAGTGCCTAGCAGGACTCTGTTCTGTACCTGAATTAATTAAGATGGTGATGTTGAGCACTGGCTGTTTGATCAAGGCTCTTCAGCTAATGTCAACCCACAGGACATTGCACTGTTTGTACTGTACATGGATCCACCATGAGATAGTGGAAGCTGAGCAGTCATTAATGTTTCTTTTTAGAAATTATTGATTTCTTTGCTTAGCAGATGCCCTTACCCAGAGTGACATACTGTGCAGTATTTACAAATGCTTACATTAAGTGCAGGTACAAAAGAAAACAAACAGATATGATTTCAAGAGCAAGTGTAATAAAGTGACACAAAAATGTCAAGTGCTACAATCCTTGAATACAATCCAATGCCAAGAGCCACAAAAAACAAAATAAAAAATACACCATTGATGCAGTGAGTCCCACAACATTAGAATATACAATGTCACAGTACATAGTAGTATGCGAGAACAAGGGTTTTAAATTGGATGCCTGCAGCAACAGGGAGCCAAAGGAGGGACAGGAGGAAAGCAGCAGTAGTAAGTAAAAAGTTGAAGAAGAGAAAAGGCGAGCATGAGGGTTCTGAATGACATGAGGGAAACAGATTGCACTGGCAGGAGGCTGGCCAAGAGTCACAATACTATAGGCAGCGGAGTACTAGACAGGAAGCTGTGTTGAACAATAAGGAAGGGATGGATTGGGCAAATGTTGATTAAATACTGTATAATGAAATCACATAGCCTGTGAATGAACAGCTCTTCACTGTGTTGAAGTGATGTCTGAATTATTGAGGTTTTGAGTCACAGAATTATTTTCTCAAGGGTGGTTTGCAAATAGATCTGTGGCCATTTGATTCATGGTCGTCCCCAGGTATGTCTTACAAGTGTGGTGCTACAGAGAAAGATCAATTTATCACCTCAACATTTTTGTGATACTAGGAAGCATAAGAGCATGTGTTTAGCACACTCATGACATACTCAAATAAATAACATTGGCATGTGTTATTGCTTGGAATCTTTTACATGTAAACATAACATAGTAGCTCAATATATGTTTCCTCATGGTCTGAGCCAGAATATATAGAATAAAGTATAACATTGTCACATTATGCCTTTAAGCCTCAAAAGGAAGCCACTGAAAAAGAATCTCTTAAACTGCAGTAAACAATGTAATTCATGGAGGCATATCATAAGTGTATTGCTTCTCTATTGCCATTCAAAGCCCCAAGTATTATTATGTATTTTTTTAATTATAAAAAGATAAAGATAAATATATTTAATGCAAACCAGGTTTTCAAGTCTATTTTCTTATCATGAAGGAAGAAGTTCTTGGATAACAATTAAGGATTTACAAGATGTAAAGAGATTACTATTCATTTTAATGCATAGAATTTTCTTATTCTAATTCTGTGTGTTTATAGTAATTTGCAAACTCCCCCATCCAGGCTCATACATTAAGTTAGTGCAAAACATTGTCAAATCATTATCTTGTTATTACTTCAAACCAGACCGTTATGGGTCTAAGTTTCTGAGTCACATCTTTAAACACCTTAGTAAAGCAGAACATAAATTCTTTCACATACCTGTATAAATAATATTTTGACCACTATAAATGTAAGGAATTTCTATCATTCTGCAAATAAACATCAATGAATTTGACTGAAATCCATTTTTTACATCAGACAGTCTTTCTGTTTCTATGTTTCTATGGTAATAAATTATGTATTATGTTTCTTAATTGCTTTCTGCTTCAATGCTATTCAAAACAGCTTTGAGATACATAAAATAAATTAAAATCATGCTACTATTAAACAGACAGGGGTGTTATTTCTGCCATTTAAACACCCGTTTCTGTCATGAGCACCAAATGATAGATCTGATACTGTATGTGCAAAGGTCATTGACACAGTGCATGTGTTTTTATGCCACGTTGCACATTAATTTTAATTAGAGGTTCTTGGAGGACATTTGATTTTTCAATTAACATGGCTGGCCAAACAATGTAATGATTGAGTAATGGATAAAGGACAACCTCCCTTATTTTTAAAATTGATCCAATCAAAGTTTTGTATACATTTTTAGGGAAAGGGGTTTTTCTTTAATTTTTAAATTAAACTGTCCATTTGTGCATTTAGTCTTTACAACAGTAAAGGACTGGTGGCACACAAAGCCGTAGCATCATAGCTACTGTATTGCATTAACATGGACTGCTCTTAATCTCAGGATGTTGTAAGATATTGTCAGCCAGATCACAAAGCTGTAAAATAATTAAAATTGAAAAAACATAAACATTAGAATGTTATTTTAAGGAAAATGTGAAATGTGAGGATGCTAATGTTCTGGAACAAATCATTCCAGAGCTATTCAGTACATGCATCTGTAAATGGCCTCCAGAGTAAGGCCTTTATAATGGCAGCATGTATCATGTAATTCCTCTCATTCATAGAGAATGATGGTCATTTAAAACAGCATGAACTAAATGGCAAAGTTAATCTCTTTCTCATAGTTAAAATATCACAGAAAAGAATTACAATTGAGTCTCACTAGACCTAAGCTCCTGGAATCAAATTTGTCTGAAAAAAGTTCACTTTACTCCCCCATACACTGAGAAAGAAAAACATATATACATCTAGTTCAAGTAGGAAGCTGTGTCAGCATGCGTAGGCTGCAAAGGAACAAGTAAAAGTTTATTCCATGCTGGAAAGAGAAGAAAAGAAACACAACGTTTCATCTGTGGAGCCTTCTTCAGGTGTTTCTTTTCTTCTCTTTTCAGCATGGAATAAACTTTTACTTGTTTGTTCATACTATATACATCTATATCTATTTGTTATACATCTATGTGCACAACTGTATGTTTCAGCATATACTGTATAGTCTTAAATGTATGTTTAGAGAAAAATAATTCTAACATGGACATCTGTAATTAAATGGGGAGGGGGGCAGCCATTCAACAACCACTGACGATATATCATTAGTGAGACATAACAAGAATCAAATTCTGTTAGGAATTAGGAATGTAAGCAAACATTTACTTGCTGAAAATACCTTCCCAGCACACATTATTCATTGTCCCTCTGCCCACTTCCAGGTCACCCAAAAGACATCTTGACCAAGATGTCCTTGACCAGCAATCTTATTTGCAGAATAAAAGAGCCTTGCCATGTACTTAGCAAGACTGGAAAAAAACTGTCCAACTGTTTCAGGTAACATGTCAGAACAGTGAGGATCAAAGATGCATGATCTTTCATTTTATGTTCCCTGACAATGATTACACTGCGTTTTCTGTCACCATCCTTACACAGGAATTCAAAGACTCAGACGCAAGAAAGACATCAGAAGATAATCTTACCCTTACAATTTTGTTACAATATTCCCTCAATGCTCAATGATTGACCAATCTCTTTAAAATCTGACATTCCATAGATGATGGTGGCCTTTCTCCAGAAGTTTATCATCCAGCTACTCATGTATTCTGACTACAACCCACCCCAGTCCCATGTTTTCCATCTTTGGTCTTTTCTGCTCAACCATTTTGCTTCACATTTCTGCTCCTTCCCTCTCCTGGAGAAACTCCACCTTGTGTTATTTCTCTGGAATTAATCTACTTGGTCCTGTCTATCTTTTACATTATCATCATAGCAACACATCAAGTGCTCCTTACAACATTAACAGCCAAAATCCATTATGTCCTCCCATATATTAATATTAATATTAATTAATGCATGGTGTTTCTTTTCTTAAAAGAGAATAGAGCTCCATAGCAGACCCTTTCCTGAAAGGGATGAGTGAAACATTGAAAGGATAAGTCATGTAAGCTCCAAGATTTGTCTGCTTTTCATAATGATCAATTTATGAAAGGTAATGAAAATTCCACACAATTACCTTGATGTCTACATGATTTCTTAAGGTAGAGTTTTGAATGTTACTGCCCAAATGTGCAATATGATTGAAATTGATAGCATTCAGTCTCCTTTTTGAAGATGCCACTGTGTAATCTAAAACTAGTTACTCAAAACGTGCACATCTTAATTACCTGTAGAAAGTTGTGGAGCTCCTGTATTTGTTGAAACTAATCTTGCTTGGAGAAAATTGCAAAACACCCCAGATAGGTGTATAAAGTGGATGCTGATAATTATGTATCTAATCACACATCTGGTGACCACATAGGGCCTACTAAATTGCTGATAAATTATCATGCAACGTCTCCAAATGAGCTATCCATCAGTGCTGACAGGTATGATATTATCTCATTTATAAATAGCATTCTGAGTTGAGGATAACATTGAAACTTCAATAGTGTATTCTTATGTATTTCTATTATAGGTGTATTTGAATCCCTGTGAAAGGGTGCAGACAAATAGGTCAGTGTAATCTTGACTTGGAAAGGTAAAATGGGAAGTTATTCACTTGGAGACACTAAAATTATCATTGAAACTTAGTTCCCACCTTTCGCCAACACTCAACAATCAACTAATCTCGTTCTAATCTCTCCATTAAATCTCCATTGATTTACAAATTGCAGCTTTTCACACTTTCCCTGGAATCTGTCACACAGATTTCTATCTTCTTAGACCTCTTTTCAACTCCCATTCTCACATTATTTTCCTTTTCTTTTCCTTACATATCCATTTGCCTAATTTTCCTGCTCTGTGCCTCACACAGCTGAACAGGCACCACACCTGAAACTGTTTTTTTTTTATTTATTATTGCAGTATTTTTTTTTCTCAGTATGGAATACACCCCTACATGTTCCTGTGCAGGCAGCATTCTGACACAGCTCTTCACTCTAACCTGGCTCTTTGTCAGTTCTAAAGGCTGAAAATAAGAAATACACACTTTACGTATATTCTTGCATGTCTCTCTATATGTTTTGATGATAATTGGAGATCAGAGGAAATGAATAGCACATGTGATATGATGTAACAGCAGCATGTTGTAAATAAATTGTGCTTTTGGCAATTATAGTTTCACACCATAGTGGACAAAATTTTTTAGGTCACTTCACAATTGTACATAAACACAAAATGACTGAACTAATGAGAAACTGAAACTTCAGTACTGGCATATTTTTTCTTACCCAAGTGTTTATTATGTATGCCACTTTTTTTACTTTGCTTTAAACTAATTACTAAGCTTAAGGGAAAGTTATGAAAAGAAAGCACCACTTCTGACCACGAGGTAATGAATTGAGAAGGTGCAGTGGGTACAGTGCAAGTCAGAAGTATGGCTTGTAATGAGGGTGGCACCAGATCATAAATTTCAAAGAAGAGTGTTCTGGAGCAATGCCCAGCTGGCTGCAGGCTATGGGGATGCTATAAATAAATAAAAACTAAACAAAGAAATAAATTGCAGAAAGGCAAGGATTAAAGGAGAATTGGTGTATGAGATTAATCACTGGGTGACATTTCCAACATTTTGCTCAAAGCTTTCTACCCCATCTTGTAGTTTGTTAACATTTTATTGGAAAGACTGAAAAGTACATGACTAACTTACCCCTGAATGCTCCCTCCTTCTCCCTTCAGCTGTGTTCTGTTAGCTTGATTTAAATCAATATAAAATAACAATACACAAGGGCCTGCTGTTGATACATTTACCTTGGCACTGAATGCAGTGCTCATTCTATATTCCATTCATTCATCATGTGTGTATTCATTGCGTCACATTGCACTCTAGGTGCTGTGCGACATTAGCTGTTTCTTTGTTGAACTATTTTTTATTTCTTCTTTTCTTGGGTGGATGGGTAGTTGAGAGGTCAAAGTTAAAGGGTAAATAGCTTCCTAATATCTAAATTTAAGGATTATTGCTTTCATAATGAATAAGATTTTACTACTGCATCCCTGCTCAGCGCTGGGAAATATCAAGGTGCACAAGTTGTCTACTCAAAGCACAAGATTTTATTAATATCGATCTTCAAAATGTTAAGAAGCCATTCAACTGACTCATCATTTAGCGCAGGAATAAACTTAATACATGTTACAGTCACTGTTGGTATCACCTACCCGTTTTTTTGATAAAATCAAAGCAGGGTAGCAGTGCTGAGCTAAACTGGAAGGTTGAAAGATCCTGTGTCAAATACACAATAACTGCCACATGTTATTGAGGCTGGTGCTGCAAATCAATGTACTTTGGGATGCTTTGGTATGAAAAATATTAAATTTAATTATACTAATCATTATTTACGGCATTACAACTTGGAATAAGTTGGAGACCTGTGGCAAAATATATGGTTCAGATATATTATGATCTGTCAAGTTAAATATAGTATTTTGGGTAAAAATTAAATTAGAGGCATTTGAGAGAGGTGCTTGTTTGAGTATCCAATGGGATTTCTAAGATGCATTTAGATGATTGGAAATCCCTTCTACTATACTGCATTTTGTTCAAACTGCATATGATATGAACACTTTGATCAATCTGGCCCTTACTGTGAGAAAGCTTGTTCTGCCACTGCCAATTTTAGAACAAGTCTTCTAATAAACAAGACTCCCATATCTATTGCTTTCCAGTTCATTTCACAAGAGCTTAAATACACATCAAAAGGTTTTTGCTGCACATACTGGAATTGGAAGTGAATGTCTGTCATAAAGCCTTAAGTGGAAAAAATGCACATCTATTAACAAAGAAGATTTTGTCATACCTGCAATATTTAGTGTGCATGTTTCTCAATTTCAATATTTCAATATGTTGAAAGGGTGTTGACAGTATTATATTTCTAAAACTGCAATATAAACATATTACATCCTTAGAAAATATATAAGAAGATTAAAGGTTTAGAAAACAACTTATTCTATATTAAGGTAGTGCTTGGCAGCATTTCTTTTCTAATGACAGAAGATTAATTGAGGCAGCCCACCTCAAAGCTCAGCAATTGTATTTTACTTAGTTTTTGCCTGATTGTTAACATTAAATAACTAAGAACTTACAAAACTACATTAAAAAAGAAAGCAGGTAGAAAGCCATGCAGATCGAATGATGTACTGTATCCACATTTTCTCCAGGCTCATACTCACCTAAGAGACAGTTATATTTTCACGGGTAAGTACTTAAAATGATATATAATAAAATTCACACCATGAATTTTAATTTAAAATTCCACCCTTTTTTGTGATTCAGCAGTCTGTGTCCTTGAGAAAGGTGACTTCTGGATATTGTTACCAGAAAAGTGCAATATTTTATTGCATGTATGTCAAAGAAAATGATAAATATAACATATCTTGGAAAAATGGTAAATTGTAATTCATTGATGCACTGAAGATTCTGGTTTTGTGTGCAAGCAACTAAGCAACGTCATCACTAGTGCTGTGGTTAATCCAAGGTAACTATGGATAGGTTGATGCAGTTGCGCTCATATTTTGCAAAGTTTGGAGCCAGCTTTTAAAGTGAACACAGTTGCTGTACCGTTTGTTAGAGGAAATGTACAGAGCAGTAAAGTGTAACTGTATATATTATTGAGTGTGCTCAGGCAGACTAATATCAATACATCAAAACTTTCAATTACTTTCTGAACTTGGCTGGCATTTTCATTAAGTCCCCATTGTGTCCCACAGAAATGTAATGCAATTTTTTTAAAATACATTGATTTCAGTTTGTCTTCTGTGGTGGTGAATCAAGAAATAGGGGCTAGACGGGAAAAACTGTACTTTTATGTTCTCTGCCAATACATTTCTTTCAGCACCTGCAGAAATAGTACATATTTAGTGGTACACAACATTTGAAAACAGACATTTCAAAAATGATACAAAGAATTTGACACTCAGGTCAATCACTTGTCATTATCTTTTTTTTACAACTAAGGCTTATATTTGTGGTGCTATTTTATGAACTATATATCCCCTAATGTAAAATGAGCAAGCATAAGGAAAACAGGAAAGCATTCTGCTTTAGGGCAACACTAACTGACTGTCTTGTTCAATAAATGTACTGTAGTTTTTAACAAAAGTTTGAGCATCTCCCTTATGTCTGCTGTTCTAACTTATAATTCGCCGTGACATATCTTCCTGAAAAACCAAGAATTCCACAGAAATCCTCTCTCTCAGACACATCCATCTTTCTACATCCATCCCATCTTCATCATTACAGATGACCCTGGGTTAACATCTCCTCCTCCTATAGCCAGGTCACTGGCTCTCAGCTAGGCAGTATAAGCTAAAAGTTCTTACCCCTAATTTCTAAATTCATTTTTTTATCTTATCATTCCCTGTGAAAGATTTCTAACCAATATGAAGTTAGTCATATTGAACATTCCTGAAGTCAGTTTTTGATGAGCAAATCTACCAATTGAATGTTTTTATCCATCTTTCTATATACTGTACAATAGCAAAAAGTTTTCTATATAGCATAAATTACACTTCATTACTTATGTGTAAGCATCATTTTATCCTTATATGCAACATAATGGGTAATAACCATTCATATAGTGCTTGAATTCATTAAATGTTTACAGAAAGTATTTTACGGGCACAGTAGGTATCACAGCTATTCACTATTAAATACAACATAAAGTTCTTATAAAAAAATAAATTTAGAGGTTGCATAAACTGATCCACGATTTTTATCATGTATTGCTAAACACTAAAGTAAATGTAAGACTTAGTGGAGGACATCTAGAGTGCACTGTTCCTTTCTATTTTAGCTTGTTTAGTCTTGAGGGAAGGGAAAGAGGGAACCCAGCATACATGCAGTCTATGAAAAATGACCAACCTCCAAAGCTAATTCAAGCAATTAAAGTGACCTTTTGGAGAATGTATACTCAAAATTATGGTGCCGAGTGCCTTCTCGTCTAAAGCAATTACTATAAATCACAGATAACAAGCTCAAGCTGAATGTGAATAAGTGATTGTGTTTATTTACCTATAATCCAGAAGGGTAAATGAAGCAAAAAAAATAGACTTAGATGCCATATTTCCTATGGGTTTCCTAATTAAATCAAATGACTGTCCTCCAAACTTATGGCACTAGGCTGCCTTATCTATTCTATCACTTCATATTTTTTCGTATATGTATCATTAACAGTAGTGTTAATGATACACATCCACATTGCAAGAGACTGCATACATTATATACTATTTATCACCCCTAGTTCAAAAATGTGCAGGCCAGTTGCATACCAGTATGCTAACATCATATAAAGGAAGAATGATCCTCATCCTCAATATCTGGTTCACTTTGATCATAGCCTCTGTGACTGATTTTGTACTTTTATATATGTAGTACTCAAACAGCTATCTACACTAGCTGCAATAACCAATGTTATGGTTTGTTGCCACCACTTATCTAGATCAAGAATTGTCAATGGATTATGGCGATATACAGTACAGTAACATTCACTTCTTTCACAGAAACATACCAGCTGATTTTTAAATGTATTTTGTGGACATACTGTACAGCATACATTAGTCAAGGGTTTCATCAATAAGTGCGCATTTAATTAATTAAATTAAATAAAAATCAGAATAATCAAATACAGAGATGAGAAAGTGTGTCTCACGGTGTTTTGATGATAGTGTTCTGTCACTGACGGCGTCATGTTTGTACTTGGACTTTGAAATCCTCAAACAGCACTGTGACGAGGACCAAAACATGCTCTTAGGAAAGGATCACAAATTTCTCACCCTAACACACCCTAACGGCATCACACTATAGCTCCTTTCAGTAATGCCAAGAACACTCTGGAGAAAATCAAATTCCTATGCAAATCTAGAATCTGTATTTAGTCACACAACACAAAATGTTTTCAATCGTATTCAAAATTGCACAGTTCTCATCCGATTACATCCTATTGTGATACCCCAGTTATCTATCAAGATGTTTTCAAAAGTGTTAATGTATGAGTGAGGCTTGCCTTTCTGGGGCCTTGCCTTTCTTCGCTTTATAAGGAAACTATTCCTTGGTGAGCAACAAATTGAAGCCTTTCAGACTGCAGAGAGTAACAGTAAAACACAAGTGTTACAAGTTACAGAAAAATTGGTGAAATAAAAATTTATAAAAAACTTGAAACTACAAGGTTGTACAGAATGTTTGTAATTTAAAAATAAGATGAAAATAACTAAGCAACATTAAAACTAAAAAGGCAATAGCACAGAAATACTGTATGCTCTGTTTAGAGAAAGACACTGACAGTTATTTTAAACCTGTTGTAAAAAGATGCAACAGTATGAAAAGAGGCTCGTGGGTGATACTAAAAATTGGTAAAGAATACTAATTTAAAGCACAAGCATGCAGAGATCAAGCAGAGAACAGACAGCGTCTGATGGCTGTTCTTAGGAGCTTGAGGCAGATGCACAGAAAAGGTGCCTACAGAGAGGGAATCAGGTTTTTAACTCGGTCAGCTAATGACTTTTAGCTGGCGACACAAAATGAGGAGAATGAGCGAATGCAGGGCAGAGCATCCAGAAGTATAATATGTTTCTTACAGAAGTGTTGCCAGAGGAGAATGACGGGTCATTGATCATCAGGGCTTTGCACAAGGGGAGAAGAAACAGACTTGGGAGGAGGAGAGGAGTTGTCTCTGGAGAGGTAGCTAAATAAGCAGTTGCCAATGAAAACTGGCTCATGTCTACTGTTGCATGTTTGACAAGGACAAAGTCACTGGAACAGACAGCAGATGGAGTTATTTCATATATTGTTCTCATTTTTCTCTTTTATCTCATATGATTAATGAAGAAGGTTCTTTTTTGATTATTGTTTTAAAATAGTTTAATAAAGTCTAGCTTTTTAAGCTAAACTATTTTCAGTGAGAATTGTCCTTTCATGAAAATGTAGTAGGCCAATGTCATGCCAACAGTATACTGTATATTTGGTACAGATTTATTTATTGTTTGAATTAAAGGTACAACTAATGCAAATAATGAAAGGTTATTGGTGGTGTTTAAATATTTACCATTAGTAATCTTGACTGGTTTCAGGTCTGTTCTATAAATTCCTCAATTGATGGAATATAATGATAATATTCACCATTGTTAAGATCAAAATAATACATACAGTGACTCATTTTAGAAAAATTTTATAAGCTCTTGTATTTTTAACAAACATCTTTTAATATGTTGTCTACTACAAATAAATTTAATGATTACAATTAAAATGAGAAAATTTTAAAAGGTAAATGTTTTGAATAAATCACATAACTTAGGCAGATTGTTGTATTGGGACTGTTGTAATAAGGACAATGTTTACCTTCCCTTCAGCAACTCATTTGACATTTACAGATTGTCTTACCAAAAAGTAATGACCTGGAACTGATTTATTCTTTTAGAAACATCGCAGTTATTGCATTTTCCTGTAAGGGAAATTGTGTTTTCTTTTCCTGTTATAAATTTATAAGGTTTGTCCTGCACTTAAATACAGATTTAAGATAATATTTTGGACAAAAAAGTGTTAACTGCAAAGAGTTATAAAAATGTAAAAGGTAATGAGTTGAATACAATTTAGAATTAAATAAACATATATTTTACTCATACCTGATACACTGCTAAAGGTGAGCCATTGCCATTTGAAAAGTACATTTCTTCATTTGCCTACAGGTGCAGATTTTATATGTGGCTTCCGTTAAAGTATTGTTTACATGTACAGGTAAATACCATGTACAACAGTACATATACGGTACAAGATTAGAAATTACTTATTAATACAGATACAGTGCATTGTGGCTGGTCAATGCAGGTACACTGTACAGTCATACTAAAAGCAAAGTTCCATATGCACCACATTCATTAAGGCAGTGGCTCCAGATAATTATAGAGTGTTATTTAAAAATTATTTGGAACTTTATCCCCAATTGACTGGATATAGTTTCTGTTGTTTTCTTTTGTGGTAAATATAAAACCTCTACATATATGCATGATTCCCCTCAATGAACAGTCTGGGATCTAATGAATTGTTGATTTAATAGTGCAACTGACCAGATGGCAAATGGATGGGTCATCAATTCTTCATGCTTAAGAGTGAATTCTCAGTGGCTTAAATGTGTACACGTTAACAGTAGGATGAAGCAACAGATTTCCTTTAGTAATATCTATGTACAGTATGAATGACAACAGCAGCAAGTCAGAACTAGACAACATTTTCATGTTAGTAAGAAATGGTTAGTTAAGTATGAGTCAAGTCTGAAACCACCTCAAACCCATTTTATGTTAACTGACATATCCACTTACGCTGAAGCTAACAGCAGACAGGAGACACTTTAAGACAATTTTATTTATTTATTTTAATTGGATTAGGAAAATAAACATTGGTATAGTAACTTATTATATGAGAGTGTATAATCCTGAGGATATTTTTACCTTTAGTTCTTGTCTGACATAGTTATCGCACATATGTTGTGGTACTGTAAAACAGAATGAATGCTATTCAGATAAACATACTGTACATCTGTTCAGGCAACTCTGCAGTCAGTGCTGAATGGACTTACAATAAACATGGGAACAATCTTTCAGGTCTTCAACAGAAAACATTTCTTTGATGAAACAATTTGTTTCTCAAAGGCCAAGAGTATTTTTAGTCTCCAAATTGACCTTTGATGATTGTATTTGTGACAGAATGTGCCTTTACAGTAGTTGTTTAAAAATCATCTCAAGCCTGCCTAATGCTAATACAGGCTTTCAGCAGCTCTACATAGCATTGTTGTGATTCACTTTGTGAGATTTCCTGACTCTCTATTCATAATGTAGCATCAAGAATGGTTTCCCACGCCTGTATGTCAAATGCTATCACTCCTTTTTTTCATGCTCTGTGATTTCAAGATACTTGCCTCATTTTCCACACTTGAAGTCTTTAATACAAGTGTAGCACTTCAAAGATCAATGCATGGTAACATTTTAATCACTATAAAACACAGGATTTGTAGAAAATCTTGAATACGTAGTCACACAGTCTTTGGAATTTAGTATTACTCTAGTAATAACAGGCATTTCTTAATGTAAATTTTAATTTTACTTTGACATACTGACATTAAACACATGACAGAGCTCTCTGAAAGAGATACTGTATGTGTGTACTTTGACTGACAACGTAATGGTTTACTGTGATATCTGCATTGAATGAGACAGTTTTTCGACACCACCTTGGGAATATTACCTTGCTGTAAGTCTCTTAGTCTTCAAACAACTTACAAATTAATGTGGAAAACATGTATAAAAGTAAAATCACAGTTTTAGAGTGCTCTAGTAAAATGGAGTTCCAACACAAGTTATAACAGTAATCTGGGAGTAAGGATAGATCCTAATCTAACACACTTCTGCTTGCTTATGTATATAAGCCTCATGCCCTGGATTTCCTGAAGCGCACGTCTCTTGTACCCCTCCTGCCACCCCATCTACACCCCTGAAGCAGCTCCTTGGTTCATACCTCCCAGGACTGAGGTTGCCAATTCTCTCAGCCAGTCAAGCTACACCAAATACACTCCTCACATCTTGTCTCTCTCACATTTATTAGGATATGACTGAGCTACGGAAGTGAAGTTTAGTGTAAACAGCCCTTAGATACTGATTTTGAAAAAATCTAAAATTAAATCAAACTGAGATCAGCTAAACTTCCAAAAGTCACAGACAAATATTGAAAGAGCTTGTCTGATTACCTGTATTAGAACTCCATTGTGTGTCAGCTGTCATTCCAACACCAACAAAATTAGATAACTTATATGACTACATTCATGAAAAGTTAATATTGAGTTCTTCACTCAACGTTCAACTGCCCACATTGTTTTAATTTACATGAAGAATCTTTCAACAATCACAATTAGTTGACAATTTTGGACACATCATTGACCAAATGTGTAAGTCTCAATCTCTCATAATTAATTTCCCCAGTGGATGCTAAAATGACGGAGTTGGAAGTGATTAATTAGTGAATGAAATTTTAATATCTTATCAAATGCAAATGGAGGATAATTGAAAAGACAATATAAGGCACATCACCTTTGTTAAAGTCGGATACACCTTAAAAGACAAGAGTCTCAGTCTTTTCTCAAATCAAACTTGCAGGAGATGAATGTTTTAATGTTTAAAGTAATTGCGAGAGTACTTGACGATGTTTAGGAGCCAATAAAAAAAATAGTTTACCGTCTCACACACATAAGCACCTATTGCTTACTCTCCTGCAGTATGATGGTATCTTATAGACTTTTGATATCAGATAACAATTTTGATTCACTATTAATTACAATAACTAATTTAAGTTGTCCCATGGTTTTTAACATAGTGAATTCATCTCACATAAGCTCCTTTTCAGTTATTTTAATAACTACACTTGTAAAAGAAGATACACAATCTAACAGGAATAGAAAAGAGAGCCATACAATTTTAGATAAAAGGGTACTTTATAAGATAATGCCAATACCATATCATTGAACAGTTACATGCTTTTTCAAGACTCCTAGGGAGAAGATGATAAAACTTCCAGTTCTACAACTGGAATAAAGGGAAAAAAGTGAAACATGGTTGCAAAGGTAAAGGTTTCAGATAAGGACACATTTCATAGAGTAAATCATTCAGTTGCTATTGTCAGAGTGGTGCCATGCAGCTCACTTCCTCTTGACAGATTTTCATTTTTCCTGGTACAGCCCATGATAATATTCTAGATATTTGAATATTCCTGTTTTTGCATCAAATGTTTAGTTTTGTAGGGTTGATTTAAAGCATAAAACAATTTGACCACAAATACATTAAATACAACCCTAAATTGTCAGAGCTTTGTTATCTTTTATATATGTATTTTGTTTTAGGTATATTAATGTTCTTTTTTTTCTGTTTTTTTTTTTTAAATATAGCAGGCATATAATGGTTTCACTAGTTTAAAAAAAATACCTCGATGATAATTTCTATTACCCGTGTCATTCAGTTAAGAGATCATAGATGCTACAAATTACATTTCTTCGAAATATCAAATGATAGGATCTGTCACATATTTTGAACATGATATTTCTGTATGCAAAAATTCTGATCTCATTTCAGAGGTCACCTTTTACTTTTGGTACAAAGCTCAAAGATTGGGTTACCAAGCAACATTTTACCTTCCACACCAGCTTTTTTATGTCTATTTTTTCAGACTGTTACAATCTGTATTTTGGAAAAGAACTTGAATGTATTATATTTTTAAATATTAATTTTACACACTAATGTAGCCATTTTTCACTAATGTTACAAATACATTGAAATTAAATATGTTCTCTATGTTTGTCAGTGTGGAGAAAGTTTTGTGATTTTGTCATAGAAAACTCCTGTGCCCCTCTGTTTTCACTATTGTTTGCATATTCATTTGTGAGATGTTAATTTCTTCATGTAATAAAATAAGGCTATGGTTTACTGAAACAGCTTCCAGTACAAGCTACTTAAAATTGAACATGTTCATTAAATTATTGCTTGAAGCACATAATCTGCAGTTACATTTTCCAACAGCTGCCATAATTATATAGAGTAAGTCCCTATGATAAAAAAGTTTAGTCTTACAATAAAACCTTATTGGTTGCTATACAAATACAATTTATGAACAAGATGTATTTGTTCATTATAAATTTGATCATACTACAAAACATCCAGACAATACAATTTAATACCCATAAGCCAACAGGTAGTGTGCTATTACTTATTGATGACCTATTTTTTTTAAAGTTTAGAAGGTTTTTGAAATTCATCAATAATCTTATGAACTTTGTAATTGTGTTGTCATAATGTACTGTATACATTGTAAGACTTGACATTAAATGGTTTGACAGAGTGTCATCATAATACATTATATTGCAAGAGCTCATTTTAAATATTCAGATAACCAAAGTTAATGTCTTTTCTTTGTAATACTCTGGTGGTTTGAATTAAAGCGCCATTTTCTATTAAAAGAACTTCTTTCTCTGAAAATATGACCATTGACAGTTGTAGGTGAAAGACTCATTTGGAGATGAGCGATTTATCTTAAACTTATCTAAACTCATCTAAACTCTTAAAGAAAATAGTGCTGCACCTCTCTGTGATCATACAAAGAAGGAGTGAGAGCACAATTTAGGCGTGGTTAACGGCTGGGTTTGAACCCTCTGCATGTGTAGCTTCACAGGTATTAAAGGTCAGATCAAATGACCCTGGTGGTGATTCTAAATGGTGTAAAATGTAAAATACCTGGAACATAAAACTAGATTAAAGTACCTAGATCATAAAGGCAAGCTCCCTTTTCTGTTATTTCTGCTAAATTAAACACACCATGATAACTACATACAACCTACCTAAGGTTGTAAGTTTTCAGTGGAGAAAAAAAAAACAATAAAACATTTTAGGTAGCCTAAAGTTATAAAGAAAAAGTTTATTTTTTTATACATTTATTTTTTTTCTTCACTGATACTTGCAAAAGAAGGGACAGAATTATTATTTTTTATTAGTCGACTATAAGGGATACAAGTGTGTATACTGTAGGAGGTACCACAACTACCATAGAATAACTAATGTTAAACGTGCTGTTGAGCATTATGAAAGCCTGTTACATTTTGAAGAAAGCACTGTATAAAATGTATCTATTCTTTCTGTGGCAGATCATAAAAAAAGATTAATACGTGCAAGTGGTGATAATAATCCACTTCAACTGATTTACGCGGAGGATTGAATAAATGTGCACGTGGAAACTTTTAATTGAGCAACGACTGATGCCTCACAGCTGGAATAGGGCACAAGCAATAGATAAAAGTTCTGCCAGTTTAAGGTTAAAAAAAATAACGAGCTATAGTAGTTAGCTTTTCCACTATAACAGCCCTAGTGTTGGGTCTTCTCTAAGACGAAAAGTCGTTTCCCCTTGTGTAAGCGCTAGTGTTGCTGAATAGCGCTTGTAGTCACGAGTGTTAAATTTGACACTGTTTTACAGAGGGGCGCCTTATTTTCATATTATTGGTTTATTCATATTGTAACGCAACGGGGGCTCAGGCGGGCGCCCTTGCCGCATCTGGTCGGCCCCATCCCGACTGGAGGCTCGAACCCGGGACTTCCGCGTCTCTCTGCAGCGACCTAGCCCCATGAGCTAAAGAGAGATCTCTCCACAGCCCAGTAGCTGTGGTCCTGCTATCACAGGGAAGGGCGGTGACGTCACCCGCTCTGGTACGCCGGCTCTTACACACAGTGCTTGTCGGCCGTAAGCGTTACACTCTCCCCCGCTTAAATCGCCGTCCCTGGCGAAGGGCTATCCCACCCCGCTTCTGACACCAATGTAACGCAACGGGGGCTCAGGCGGGCGCCCTTGCCGCATCTGTTCGGCCCCTGCACCGTCCGGGGCTCGAACCCGGGACTTCCGCGTCTCTCTGCAGCGACCTAGCCCCGTGAGCTAAAGAGAGATCTCTCCACAGCCCAGTAGCTGTGGTCCTGCTATCACAGGGAAGGGCCGTGACGTCACCCGCTCTGGTACGCCGGCTCTTACACACAGTGCTTGTCGGCCGTAAGGGTTACAATATCAATGACACTCTAGATATTAATATACAGTATGTGCAAATGTTCATTGAGAAAGTTTGGATCCCAAGCTTTACGAATTATGTATTCAGACGTTAAACTAATTTTTGGATATTTTCTAAGACAAACTTGCTTGTATTACGGTAAAAAAAAACAACAGTAACCACTTAATTCTGCGTGGTTATTTTACTTTGCATGGCTTCTCATTAAGGAAATCATAAAGATGGTTTCATCTTCACCATGGTACAGTACCCTGCTGTCCCCTGCACAAAAAAGCGTGTGAGTATTGAAAACTTTCGAAACATTAAACAGCAGTTAAGGAAGGATTTCAGAAAAGTGTCTACAGAGATCTCCCTTAACAGGCCTGCCTGCTTACATATCTTCTAGAAACTGAATGGCAATCCCTTGTGTAGTCTTAACCAAGTAGATTGTGCTCTAGAAACAACAAAAAAAACAAACATTTACAGTATATAACTGCAAAAGTAAGTAACAATTTTTTTTATCCATATCAAACAATATGTCACCTTAAGTAATTGAGGTTAGATTGAGTGCAGCATTATTTTTTTAATTCCCCTTTTCTTTTGTGGTAAAAAAAGTCATTTTTTGACTTGCATAAAACTATTTATCTGTAGCAAATTATTAAAACATCTATCACTCTTTTTTCTGTCAGTTGAAAATCACAACTATTTACCATTTATCATAACCA
Source organism: Lepisosteus oculatus (assembly GCF_040954835.1). Classification (NCBI taxonomy): domain Eukaryota; kingdom Metazoa; phylum Chordata; class Actinopteri; order Semionotiformes; family Lepisosteidae; genus Lepisosteus; species Lepisosteus oculatus. The sequence goes on from NC_090703.1 coordinate 53,028,437, forward strand.
AACATTCAGCTGTGTTTTGCAATATTTTTTGTTCCTTTGAATTGCTATGGAAAACATGCTGAACTAATAATTGCATCTTATTTAGCAGAATAATTTTAAAAGTATAAAAATATCAAATGTTATTTTCTGAGTTCAGTAGAGTTCCTCTTTTAATGATATCATTCTGCTTCAAGTCCTTCCAAAGGGAGAAATCTCAGTTTGTAAAGATTCAGGAAAAGTAAGGAATGCTGACACTCCAAAATATGAGTACAAACATGATTTTCACTTCACACTCCACATTTTCATTTAAGTGAGTACTAAGATGGATGGCATGCTCACAGCCAGTTTTCACAAATGAGTTTTCTTTTTGAGTGCAAAAGGAAAATGAATCTATTAATATTAGCTTGCATACAGTGTATTGTTTATTAATGAAAGTCATTTGAGTTGAGGTACAGTATGTTTATTAATTATGTTTTGCTAGTAGGTAGTAGCAGGCATTATAAGGATATATGCTAGTTTTTGATGTTATTCACATGAACTGGTTCTTTACTTTATCAATGCCTGTTTAAAACTGATTTGAAATTTTACCTTATAGTTTAAATGTTTAAATATGACACTTTAGTATTAGTCTTAAATTAAGTTGTATTTTTCTTAACATTGCATATGTTGTAAAAGAAAGAATAAGGTTCTGGATCCTGAGATGAAGTAAAACAGATGAGTTTATTGCATGCAAGGAAAAATAAAGCCGAAGTCTTGTATTCTGCAAGAAACAACAAAACCGAAGTATTGTTCGATGTGCTGGTACAAACATTTAGGTTATATAGTCCTTCCTTGCTGCTTTGGATGTAATTAGGTGTTATGGTAAGGGGGGGTCATGGTATTTGGCCAGTTAAGAGACCCTGGCCAAATGGTCAGTTTAAGATTATGCCCCCAGGGGGTTCCTTGCTCGCATCTGGAATCCTTATCAGTTAACCCCCTTTCCTGCCATAAACCCCTGTTGCTTAGAAGTCTAATTTTCAGGTAGGACTGACTTAAGTTAACCCTTTTTACATCTTGTCTCTTACTTCACATATATGCAGAAATACAGTACACCTTTCCATTCATATTTTGCTCAAAATTGAAAGCTGTTTCTATGGCTTGAACATAAACTCTATAAATGTATGAGGCACAGATCCCAAATGTTCAGAGCTCAGATCCATCTATTGCAGCTAATTTAAAATGACATTTACAGAACATAAATCAGACCAAAGACCCATGATTCCTGCCTTAGCACATGCATTTTGTTCCTTCAAGTTTGTGAGCAATCTATAGAGAGGGGTTAAAGTGCAGGTCATACATGTACATTAACCACTCAGGGTTTAAAATGGACTATCGAGAAATAGGAGAATCTTTATTTCATTTCCCTTGCTTATAATCCCCTACCAGTTAGAGCTTTTATAAAATGTGTAGAAATCTTTGGGGAGCTTTTAGACAGTATGTATTAAGATTCAGATGATCAAAGAGCTGTAAGGGCATCAGCTGAACAGCCAGAGAACTTTAGGCTATAGTAACATTTTGTACCTCTTTCCCATTTAACTTAAAAGAGAAAATCAATTCAGAACAAAGGTAAAATATGAATCATACCAACCTGCAGTTTAGGACATATTAGGATATTGTATAAAAACTATGTGCTCCAAAACATCTTCATAATGCCACACTGCTGATCTCAGAAATCAGGTCTCTCCGTCTAGCCACCTGAGCCAGAGAAGATGCCTTCCAACAGTACAAGATAGAGTGGTGTTTGTACTGACATTGACACATCACTCCCTTTGCAGCCTCTGTGGACATACTAAAACATCCATCCATCCACTTTCTAACCGATTTATCCAGTTCAGGGTTACAGGGGAGCTGGAGCCTATCCCCACAAGCAGCAGGTTTAAACAGCAGCAAAAGGCAGTGTACACAGTGGGCTGGCCACCAGTCCATCATAGGACACACACACACGCACGCACAAACACACACACACCTGGGCCAACTTTCCCAGAAGCCAATTAGCCTACCAGGTCTTTGTACCACAGGTGGACATCAAGCTACCTGGAGGACACCCATACAAACGCAGAGAGAACATACAAACTCCACACAGACAACACCCAAGGAAATCCGCCTGGGTCCCTAGAGCTGTGAGGGAGCAATGTTAACTACTGTGACACCATGCTGCTCTTGTGAGGGAAATAATTTTGAGATGAATAATACAGCAGGTAGCAATATTCTGAGTAATTAAATATTTCAAAGTTCAGAGATTTCAACCAATATGAAAGGAATTTACAAAGCTTTGAATATGAGACCTGGTTTGTTTTTCTGTTGTCTCATCATTTTTATTTTTTGATATTATTCATAATAAGTATAGTAAATACAATATGTAAGGAAATGTCTTCTTACAGTTTGTATGTACTGTATGCTTCAAACAGTGCTAACCTAGAATCGGCATAAACTGCATTAAACTTTCTTTATCTTAAAACTGTTATTTCATGCGTATGTGTTTTGTACATTAACTTCTGATTTTTCATACATCAGCCATTCATGGACTGAGAATTGTTGTCTGATAGTACCATATGCTTGTTCCAGAACTTTATTCAGGTGAACTGTGACAGTGAAGAACAAAACATGTCATGAAGGTCACAAATGTCTATTATTTCACCTACTTTAAATATTTGATGTTGAAATATGAATATGCTGTATGCTTTTACTTCATCAGGGTCGGACTACTGTAGTTCTGTTTTAGTACTATTGGGGATTCTACAGAGGGACTAAATAGTGCACAGGAGGTCCAATATTTACATATACATGGTACATACAGAATTCTGTAGCTTGTGTGGTAAAAAAAGTCGTTAAACGTATTGGCTTCATTTGAAATGTGGAATTAATAGTGAGGTAATTCATGTATAAAGCAGGGGATGGTCCAGTTCCAGGTTATTTTAGGGACATTTTTCATGGGTTCTCATTCAAATCCATTAGAGGCACTCTGATTGAGAGGACCAGTTTCTAAGATTGGAAGTGTGAGTTATCGAGAATGATGTATTTGGGATTGTTATCATGAATATGTATGTATGTTTCTGGGATCTGGGTTTCTGGGAAATGAATATAAACAATCATGTTAATACAGTGCTGTACTGTATATGGAGTGAAGAAGTTGTGTTATCTGCATACAGCATTAACTCACTGCAACAGCCTAGCTTTTCACTAACAAAAAGGCTGCTATCATATCTAGGAGGCATCTAGTACCAAGGAAAGTAAAAGTAAAAAAATAAAAGGTAGAAATAGAATGACAGCAAAGTTTACCACTTAACTTTTATTTTCCCTTTTCAGGAGATTACAGACACGCACGAAAGATTATGATAGACAACCCTGATTGCATGGCCACCTGTCCAGGTTATATTATTTGGGGAGCTTGTGGAGATGTAGTGTGATGGGTACATGTTTGATGTGTCAGAACTCGCCTTGATGGTCCCACGCAGCCTGCCTGTGAGTGCCTGGTGAACATCTTGCAGCCTGCCAGTCCTGCCTCTTCTTTTCCTGCCTCTTGTGTTTTACTTCATGGACTATGATCTGTTTTTTTTTAAGATTTAACCATCAGCTTAGAAAGTCATTATGTGTTTTTTTTATCCTTGTTATTATTATTTTTAGCAATAGTCAGAGTATATTATTGCCAGTTTATTTTTTCTTCTTGTTTCTCAAAAACTGCAATCATTAAATCCTGCTCTATTTGTGTTAAACATTTTGCACATTGCCTCATTGCTAGAGCTGTCTGGATCTTTTTAGAGATCTACTGTATAAGCAGTGTAGGCCTTGCATCTCAATCAATGAGAAAGATTTTCCATGGTGACTTGACGTCATAGCTCCACTGCAGCTCATAATGAGCAGGTGTTCAGAAAGACTGAGCACAGCTCTGTCTGATTGAGTTCAGTGAAGGGTTTAAGAGCCTGTTAATCTAACAATTATCTTTGTTGGTTTAAAAGGGATCTAGTAAATAAATGGTAAAACATTTAATAACTTCATCTGCTATTAATTGCTCCTCTTCGTAAGATATGGTGTTAGAAGTGAATTTCTGAAAAAGTGGGAATAGTAAAATTGACAGTTGAATACTAATAGAATCGTAGTAGAACCCTACGTTTGGCTTATTTGCTGAAATGAAAAATGTAATTTAAATAAGTACACAAAACATGAAGACCCATATTACTGTAAGAATCTTGTAATTCCAGTAGATTTTTTATGTCCCCAGCAGCTGGGCATATTCTCTGCACACACTGAAAGAAAAGTGCTTTTAATGTTCACTGTCTTTGAGAGGCAATCAACAACAGGGAATAATGAACAATTTGTTTGATTAAAATTATGCATGCTAGCTACTTAATATGTTCACTCTTAATTGTCCCAAAACTCTGCATTTACCTTGCATCTGTTCAAGAAACAAAATGTTGTTCATCCATAATTTCAAACAGCCAAATCTGTAGAATACTAAAAAATATATATTTTACCAGATTACATTTCATCCCTTACTCTACACTTTCATTTAACCAATATATAATGCTGACAGACATATTTAAAAACCAACACTAAATGAAGCACAAATAATTAGTTTTAATTAATGCAATTGTCATTTTATTTTGAATTTTTGTAACTTTTTGTTTTAAATGTCAAGTTTGGGATTTTAAGATGCTATTTAAAATGTTAATACATGGGATGGAAAATAATGTTCCGTACTCTCAATAATTGATTATTATTACTAAAATCATCCAGGTGGATGCTGCACATTGGTGGTGGTGGAGGGGAGTCCCTATTACCTGTAAAGCGCTTTGAATGGAGTGTCCAGAAAAGCGCTATATAAGTGTAAGCAATTATTATTATTATTATTATTATTATTATTATTATTAATTTTATTATTAAAAGGCTATTTAAGGATAAAATAATCAAATTGCTAAAGTAGTTGTATATATATTACTATATATTTTTTCCAAAATACATTAATTTTTAATGTACAGCACAAAAGCATGGGTGGTGTTCAATATCAGCCTCTACAGGTAATTCAAGTTTCAAGTTTCAAGTTTCAAGTTTCAAGTTTCAAGTTTCAAGTTTCAAGTCATTATACTCATATACAGGTATATGGTAAAACGAAATACTATTCAGCTAGCTCTCGGACATAAGTAGTACAAGAAAAAAAACAACAACAATACAATTGTATAACGAAAGAAAGAGACAACAGGCAGTATGCATAAAACAACAGACGATGTGCAAAAACAGCAACAGGCAATGTGCAAAACAACAAAAAGGTAACAGGTTATGTGCCAAAATATTCATCAACAGAATGAAATAAAGGGATAGAAATTATGGGGAGTGAGCTTTTGACATGTATGGTAGAGATAGATTTTCAATGTGTGTTTGGGTTTTTGGTAAGAAAGAAAGAAGGCACTGTGAGGTTCAGATCATAGGTGAGAGGTGAGGTGAGAGTGAGAGAGGCTGGGAGTTTAATAGTTTGATAGTGAGTCTGATAGACTCAGATTCTGAGTCTGGTAGTCCGGGCCCAAATGCTCCGGTACCGTTTTCCAGATGGTAGCAGATCATAAAGTCTGTAGCTGGGGTGTGTGGGGTCTTTGATGATGCTTAGAGCTTTCCTCAAGCACTGTCTGTTATAATCTCCTGGATAAATGAGAGGACAACCCCAGTGATGGACTGGGCAGTTTTCACCACCCGCTGTAGGGCTTTGCGGTCAGCAGCACTGCAGTTGCCATACCACACTGTGATGCAGCCTGTCAGTGTGCTTTCTGTAGTGCATCTGTAAAAGTTAGTGAGGATCTGGGGACATATCTTAGCCTTCTTCAACCGTCTTAGGAAGTA